>NC_134479.1:18069164-18697576 GCF_964194025.1 Convolutriloba macropyga | reverse complement strand
TATATAAAAGAAAACGAGAAATAAGTTGTAGGAACAGGTTTTAACTTGCTGAAATCTATATTGGCACAACTTGCATGCATTGGCATAAGTTACAATAACAGACGTTATTGTGTACGACTTACCATAAACTTTCCGGCATTTCAAAACTTCAAAATGCGTTTTATAAGCAATGTTAGTTACTCCTCAAAAGCCACTTCTCTGCAGTTCTCTGGTTAGCATCTCGAACCGCTACATGGTTCTTGACAAACAGGCAAGTCCAGATGTGATTATTGACTTAAATCAGAGTCAGGTAACCTAAATTTATGTTTAGGTTTTCATTTCCGAGATCCGTTTGAAATGTTTAATGACTTCTTCCGCAATGACCCAGTATTCGACGACCTGTTTCCCGAACTTGGCAGATTCAACAATCAGCATGAGTTCAAAACCCACGAGAAAACGAGACGACATTCGGCTGCACCTCGCATGGCGGCTAATTCCTTTTTCAGTACGGGAGGTTTCAACGATCCCTTTTTCTCCAGCTCTTCTTTTGCGTTTTCATCAAGTGGTTTTGGAGGCATGGGTGGAGATTTTGGCTTTGGAGGTGGTGGTGGTAGCTTCACACGAAAAGTTTCAACGTCTACAAAAATTGTGAATGGAAGGCAAATTGTAACAGAAAAGGTTACAGAAAACGGAGTGACCACAGAAACTGTCAAAGAAAACGGGCAAGTCATTTCTCAAAAGACAATTACTGGGGGGTCAAGCTCGTCATCGAAAGCCAAAGCCATTGGAAGGAACAAATAACTTATTGGACTAAACTTATTGACGCTTTTATACGGTTGAGTTTTCGTGCATATCAAGATCTCAAGATACTCAGCAAAATAATCCATTTTTTATTAAACATTTAAAAAGATTTTCAGTAACTGGTTTTACGTTACTTTTCATTTCAATGCACGACAATTCATTTATCCAATTTCTTGATCGGTAGCTATAAAATGCCAGCCATCTCAGCTTATGCTGAACTACAAATAACATTTTATGAAATATCAGTTTCTTTCGCTATGCTAAAAGTTGTAGTTTTACTTTAAACCAAAAATAAACATAAATGTTAGTTCGTTTTGACTCAACATCTGTTCTGTTTTGTTGTGTAATGTGCTAGCTATGCAACCAATACCACCTAAGCTCTTAATTTTTGTGCTTGACAAGTCAAAGAAGCCAATAAATTGTAACTTAAACAAATATAAAAGTTTTATTCAATCTGCCCATATCCGGCACAGCACTCACTAGAATTAAAAACTTTAAGTCCCGTTAATGTAAATTGTCTTAATAGGTTTAAGAAACAACACGAAAGCTGAAACAAATTAATTCCAAAAAGTTTCTCATTATTAATGAAAAGGGGAAACAACCGAGCAGTTGCACAAAGTTATGATGATTTCAAAACGACATGAGAGATGTATATACATCTCTACATTTATTAATAATCTGATAATATCCTGATTAATTGCTCTCGAACGAATTTTGAAGCAATTATTGTAAACGTGTTGGTCTTTTTCTCGAGTGGACTTTTGCGCCCTTGACTGTTTCGTTTTGCGTGATCGAAATTTCTCTCATTCGCTAGTTTCAGCAGCTGAACTCAAGTGGCGGCAGTCAAATGAAAAGCCCACCAAAATTGGTGTAATTTTTTCAATTTAATTTTACTGGTTCCCCACCCCCCCCCCCCCCCCCCCCCCCCCCGGACTGTTGTGGGATGCAATAGATTCGAGCTCCCACTAGTCTGTCGAGAGCAATTCTTCCGACTTAGTCGGTTATGTTTACTCTTGGTCAAGATTACAGTAACTGGCTTTATTGAGTCGGGATAATTTTGCATAAATAGAATTAAAAATGTCTTTTGTTTTGAAATTAAGCGATTGGCGAGAATCAAATTTGTGTTTAATTTTCCGATCCCATGTATTTGTGTGATGAAAGCATTAAAAGTCAAGTCGACGACTCAAGTTATAAACCATTAACAGAGATCATAATCTTATCTGCTAAGTTTTTTTCACAAAGGCTTCTTTGAGTTGTATATTGAACGCTAGTCGTGTATTTTTTCGAACATCGCTTACACCTTGCAGTTTATGATATTATTTATAGAGAAAAGTGCATTAATTTAGTTCATTTTATTTTAAAGTAGAAAATCAATTTGGAACTCACATATGTTTTTGAAAAGATGTCTGTGAACACTCCGCATCACTAAGATGAAGAGAACTCCGCGTTTTTTACAACAGCTAAAAAGCAAAACAGTTGTCAGCTGCTTCCGGGGATTTCAATTACTTTAGTAAACGGAGCTGTACGGTTGATAAGTTTCAATTTCAAATAGTTTTGTGGTGACCTATTAATTTAATTGCCCTCAAACGAAGCTGGTAGAAACCATATTAATCCTTTCTAACGCGATTTTTGTACTACCAATTTTTTGTCTGGCAGCTTCTCCTATCGGACCTTTTTTATTTTCGTCAAATTTGATTTTTGTTCTCAAAAACTGGATAGACAAGTAAAGCCCGGAGGGCATTAGGTAGCTGAACAGTTCCCTTAAAGCTTTACTTGTCTCTTACTTTGCAGACAAGAAAGTATACGGGGAGAATTCTATTCTAGAATAATAAGTGACTTTTTCCACTTCTTGATTTTTGACTGCTTTCACTCCGCTTTAAAGTTTGATTCAAAGAAAACTGATTGTTAAAGAGAAGATGACAAGGCACTGAACGGCGTGTGGTTACTGCCTCTGTCGAGATTACGGAATGGGACTCAGGAGGTCGGGGTTCCACCTTCCGACTTTCCTGTGTTGTCTTTGTACACCTAAAGAAAAATTTATCTAGGCTCCAGCCCCTGATTTAAATTACCCAGTCTGTGCTTCGCGGAAATTGTTCTGACGTTAGTTGGTTTGTTTAATAGCCGACTAACGAAGTTTGTAACAATTATATTAGTCCTGTGGTCTTCTTATGCAATTTTTCGTTGGGCCGAGTTTGTTTCTGACCGTGTTGACTATACGCCCCGCAAAAAAAAACTGGCTACGCCTGGAGGGCGTTAAGTTTTCCTAACGCTTTTCGGCTTACGAGACTCTGAATATGGTATCCAATAAAACTGGTCTGGAGAAATAGATTCTTGGTATGGCGGACGGCTCTTAGAGTTTGACGTTAGTCGTTTATGTTTGATTCCACAGTTTCTTTTTTGTTCCCGTTTTGAGGTTTTGTTTTTCGTGTGTTATAGTTTTGAGAATAATCATTTTGTATTTTTTTGAGGCTGAATTCCGTGGCATTACAATTAAGTTTTTATTTGCTCTCGAGCGCAGTTGGAAACATTTATTGTGGTGTGCGTCTTTTTCATGCAGGTTTTTGCCTGGCCGTTTATAGAAAATTCACTGTCTGCAGTATGTCACGGGTTTGAACTCCTTCTTGGACGCAACTTTTTATAACCATAAATTGTCGAGGTTGCAGCCCCTCTGAATTAAATATCTCGCCTGTCCCTCGATATCATTTTGTCCGCCCTTAGTCGGTTCATGTTTTCACAATGATTAAGGCATTCTTTTGTGAGTTTTAATGTTGGTTTATTAATGGCTGTTAGAAAAGTTCCAAGTACAATGAGCAATAAACGATGACAAAAAACTTCGAGATAAATTTTGATGCCTGTCTTTTGGTTCTATTTTATTTTCTCTAATTTTCAGTTTTTGAGTGCGGTATTAGTTTTGAAAGTTTGTAATAAGTGCATTTTTCACTGCTTTTTTCTGATTATTTTTATTTCTGCTTATATGCCGTATTACGCATGTTTTTTCCCCAGTCTTTTCCTCTTTTTAAGTGATTCGTTTTTGTACCGTTTTACCTGTTAGCGTTTTTTGTCGACCATCGGTTTTCAGTTCTCGTCATCTTGATCATATAAGACACTTCACGTTTCTGCAAAATGATTTGAGCCCATAAAATACAATCATTTTGAACGTTGTTGGGCACAATTTAGCATGTACATTTTAAAGCTTTAAAGAGTTCACGAATTCTGCTGAATCTTTGACCAAGAGTCTGAATCTTTGACATGTTGAAGATATTTTAATGAATTGTGGAGGATTTATAGCTGCTACTGCAATCGGGCTCCTGATGGAGAGTTTCTGTTCACGTAAGGCACTTCGACTTTGACTATTCCTTTCACAATTTTGTAAAGATGTTGCTGATCTCTGTATTTTTTTGTGTAGTTAAATTTGAAGAATGGCTCACTGGTTAAAGCAATAAGATGTTGAGGTTATTGTTGGTCTTTTCCTGATTTTTTGGATTGAAATAGAACTTGAGTTTTATTGGGGTAGTCGTTTTATAACACCGTTGATCACAAGATTTAGTAACCAATATAGCACATGTAAAATTCATTTTCATTTTTCAGCAAAATTGAATAGCTGAGGGAATAGAAAGTTTTGGTTTTATCAGCACCTTCCGAAAAAGCAGAAGTGAAACTTTTCGCTCAGGGAAAATCTCCATTTTTAATAAGTTCACTACAGAAAAAAATTACTTTTGCGGCACAAAGGAAAAAATTTTCGCGGATTATAAAAGTTGGACTTTGTCATTGTTGTTTTCGGTGCGGAGCAAACATTTTGTATTTTTTGGTTGCATTTAGTATTTTTTTGGTTTTGGGTGAACTTCTCATCAATTGGGATCAATTTTACGTTTTTGGCGTCTTTTGCCCTTAAATATTAACTATGTTCTTTATAGAATGCATTGTTTAACTCTTGCTAATTTTTGAGGGCTATTTCAACGTATTTATGCGTTTGATGTCAATACAAAGTCAATTTCAAGCTTTTACTCTTGTTTTAGTGAAGTAATAAAGTGAGCAGAAAGGCAAATTGAAGTTAGCTTGAGGATTCGAAGTTTTTTTTTCAATTTTCTTGAGTGATTTTATTTCTTTCTGCTTTACTTTTTTTTTTACTTTGCGTGCTATTTCATTCACTATTTTAAGCATCAAAATCAGGCGGCGAGCGTTTACTACTAAAATTCAATTCAAAATCATAACAAAATTTGTCTCATTTAATCTTGATAAGTGACTCTGGCAAACTTCAAAAACCTCATATGTAGAGCGCCACTATGAACTTAGTTTAAAATCTTTCCAACAGCTGCGTCGGCATACCTCCCCAGACTGAAAACAAACGACAACACAATTCAGCGCAAGTCTTTCCGAACAACAATAGGCAAAGATGTTTCTGATCTGGTTGTGTTCTTATTCTCATTAAAAATCTTTTACTCGACTCTTTAAGGTTCGAGTGTCGCTTTGTCAATGAAGAGTTGTAATATAGTTTTTTTTTTAAATTTATGGATCTGTTTGTTGCAATTTAATGTCATTTCATATTGCAGTAATGACATTGAGTTGTTTGAGCAAGCGAATTTTGCTGCCCTACGGGGGATCACCGAAAAGACTTACGGAATTGTAAAATCTATTTGCTATCTTTCGTAAGTAGAAATCACGTGGAATCTAATTACAATTTTAGCCGGACAAATTAAAGCATAGTTTTTAAACTACATATAATAATTTTGTGTAAGAAAAATTGACAGTGGTAGCTGAGAGATCGTAGTGGAAAAAATCAAAAAAGTGAATTTTAATTACCTTAAATAAGCGAAATATCTTTAGATAAATGCTGTATTTATTGAGGGCATGGATTTTAATTGAACTAAGCGTCAATTTCAATTATTTTAAGGGTGGATTTTAAAAGCCGCGTGGATTGTAATCATCACTTTAAATCTTGAAACTACACATGCGTTGAGAGCGTGAAATCTAATATCAAATTCCTTGAAGTACTTTCTGTAATCTTTTTGTGTAAACTGTTTAGGCTTTCTCGCTTATTGGTCTTGAAAACTGGCAATTAAGTTTAAGAAAAGCTTTGTTCACAAGGGGGTAATTAGGAATGCATGGATTAAGATTGGTTTTGAGATTAAGTAACGAATCAATGCCAATTTGCACAAAAAATTTAGGGTCAAGCTAACGCTAGTGGATTTCGGTCAGAGCGACTCAGTAAAAAGGAAATAACTTTTGAAACTTAGTTTGATTTCGTAAGACTACATCAATTCAGTTTTTATACCAGAAACATCTGGGTGGTTTTCCGTTCCTCCCAGCAACCACTGATTTTTGATGTATGAAACCTTCTTGGAAGGAATTTGTATTCAATGCCTTACGGCATTTGAGTAACAAAATCAAAACTGCGTGGTGGGGTTTGCCACTTTTTGACAAAAATAAATCTTAACTAATTAATCTGTTACCTCAAATATAGTCATAGCTGCTGTTTTCTTATGCAGATGTCTATCGTTAGAGCACTCGTTCATATAAACTTGAAAATATACAATTTTGAGATGTCGATGTAGTCACCCTCAATCGGTATAAAGGAGCGAAAAACGAATAATTCCAGGCAAGTACTTTCATGCTTACAGACTACAATCACGAGGAATGTTGAAAGTAAGTTACCACCCTGTACCTCTCAAACGTGGTGAAAAGTATGAGGGCATCAGCTTCAGAAGAATACCGGAATTAAGCTACCAAAACAACGAGAAAGAGACAAAAACGATCTGATTGAGGTAAATCAATAATCAGGCATCCAAAGGTAACTTGCACGGTCACTTACCTTAAGCAATTAAGAAAATTCACTGAAGTCAGAAGTCGGACAATGACAGTAAAGCTAGAGAGCAATTATGCCAAACTTTTGATCCTACTATCATCAATCAAACTGAAAGACTGCAAAAATCAATCTATTAAAGTAAAGAGCTGACGCTGAACGAAATGTTGAAAATGAATCAAATCAAATACGACGGGAGTTGACGCAAAGCGGTGTAGATCCAAAGTGCTTAGGGCTGAAATTCCTATTACCTTAACAATAAATTGACAAGAAGTGAGTGAAGAAAACCTCAATGATTTTGATGAAAAACCTCAATCAAATCCAGAAATAAAATCTTGAAAAACAACGTAAGAATTTGACAAGATCAAAATCGCAGAACGAAACTTGCGAATACTATTCGGCAAATTTTTTATTATGAAGGCCTTTCTAAAGTTGTATTGATTGAACATGTAACTGAAACAACCCGCTTTCTTGACAATTACATTAGATAATGAACAAACTGAAAAACAGAAAATCTTGAAACAAAAAATGGCAGTCTCCACTAGAAATTACAAAATTTCCGCTCAAAAAGAGCGCAACTGAAGACCAATGTTGAATTTGTTGACAAAATAGCCACAGCCAAAAGTCCATCGATTCTTCACCTGTTGTATATAATGCTCCAAAATTAACAACGAGATCCGTTTAAATACATGAGAAAATCTTTTGTCGAACTATTATCACAAATGAAAACAGTATACGATGATAAAATATGCAATCGCTCAGTACTTAAATGCAGTATTATTGAACAACTGAAAGAAAATAATATCTACAAGACCCTTTGAAAGAAAACTTTAAATTAATGTTATTAAAGGAAAACAAATCTACTCATCGGAAAGAAAAAGCAGTTATACGTTTTTATTACAAACAGCCCAATTGAATGATAAGTCGACAATAACTGTTAAATTGAATCAATTTTTTACTGCTGATCACAGAGCTCAAACGTTCACAAATCAATTTGAAACTTCACTGAAGGCACAGCAAAACTTTCTCAATTTTGAATATAATGAAATTGATTGGAAACCTTAAATAATTGGTCTAATTGGTTCACTAAAATTATTTAAAATAATGTACCAAAGGAAACTGGGAATGGAAATGGGATACAACGGCTTCAATTCCTCTTGCAATTGGACCCTCTCAGTTCGAGACTCAAAATTGAAGCATCTGAGAATCTGAACTTTTCTAATGTCAACACTTTCCCTTTCTCCCCAGGTCATGGAATGCAAAACGTCTTTAGATTCCACCTCTGAAATCAAACATGACATTCATGCGTCGCTAATCGGCGGAAACGACCGGTTGGACAGATACTACTTCTCAGATAAGTCAACTCGATAGGCAGTATTTGTTTTTGTGGGTTTTTAAATAGTTTTTGTCAATTTTTTGTTTGGAAAAGTGTACACATTCGTTGTTCCAAACAATTTCTTCCAAAGAGCGATTTAGAAAAATTTAAAGCTGTATGGATCCAGATCTCCAGTTGCTACGATATGTTACGAAAACCGAGAAAATCAACAAACACCAGGTCGAGGTGGCCAGACCGAAGTGACCCCTGATCAGACGAGTTTCGAGCGCACACATGTTCCGGGTGCGCTCGAATTACATGGTCTGGAAAAAGCTTCGAGCGCACTTTCGTCTGGACAATGGTCTGGAACTTGTCTGATCAGGGGTCACTTCGGTCTGGGACGGTCTGATCAGAGGCAGTTTCGAGCGCACACTAGTCTGATCAGAGACAATTTCGAACGCACAGTAGTCTGATCAGGGGGGTTTTCGACCGCACATTTGTCTGATCAGAGGACGTTTCGAGCGCACTTTTGTCTGATCAGAGACTTTTCGACCGCACTTTTGTCTGATCAGAGAGAGTTTCGACCGCACATTTGTCTGATCGGAGGACGTTTCGAGCGCACTTTTGTCTGATCAGAGGACGTATCGAGAGCTGAAATAGGTTAAATACTGTCGGAAAAAATCTACAGTTGAACGAACGAACAATTTTTTGAGATTTTCCAGTATGTTTTGGGTGTGTTCCCCTCCTCCTCTCAACCGGGCTGGGGACCGGCTACGGCGGAGTTACAAACAAACAACTATAGGAGATTTTGAGCAGAGCATTTGGTTAAAAAAACCGGGCTCAAGCTCCATCTCCAAAAATAAAACAGATCAAAATAAAACAAATTAAAATAAAACAAATTAAAATAAAACAAATTAAATAAAATAACAGCAGAAATTTAAACAATAAAGAACAACATTGTCGGAAAATTATCTCAAGTCTGTTTAAAAAAACAGACTTTGTTGAGATTTTTCCAGTATTTTCCGGGTGTGTTCCCCTCCTCCTTCTCTCAACCGGGCTGGGGACCGGCTACGGCGGAGTTAAAAACAAACAACTATAGGAGAATTGAGCAGAGCACTAGAAAAAAAACTAGGCTCGAAAAGCTCTCTCCAAAACAGATTGAAATACGAACTTTTTTCTAGGAAAGTTAGGCAAACCATTTTTTTTGCATTACAACCTAAATACTACTGGTAGTCTGGGATATCAATTTGGTTCACTTTGAACAACTCCTTGACCCGATAAAATTTCTATATTTTTGAAAATAGAATAAGTCGATATTTCCGATTGAAATACGAACTTTTTTCCTAGGCAAGCTATAGCAAAAATTCTTTTTGTTTTACACTCAAGGTACCCGTGGTATACACCATACCGAGTTTGGTTCGATTTGAACAACTCCTTGACGCAATGAAAAATACTATTTAAAAATTAAATATTCGAAATAATAGCAAAATTGGGTATGAAAATCTTATTTTTTCCTTGGCAAGTTATATCAAAAATGCCTTCTGTTTTACACTCTATATACCCCGGGGATTCTCCATACCGAGTTTGGTTTGATTTGAACAACTCCTTGACCCGATAAAACTTCTATATTTTTGAAAAAAGATTAAGCGAATAAGTCGAAAATTCCGATTGAAATACGAACTTTTTTCTAGAAAAGTTAGGCAAACCATTCTTTTTGCATTACAACCTAAATACTACTGGTAGTCTGGGATATCAATTTGGTTCACTTTGAACAACTCCTTGACCCCATAAAATTTCTATATTTTTGAAAATAGAATAAGTCGATATTTCCGATTGAAATACGAACTTTTTTCCTAGGCAAGCTATAGCAAAAATTCTTTTTGTTTTATACTCAAGGTACCCGTGGTATACACCATACCGAGTTTGGTTCGATTTGAACAACTCCTTGACCCAATGAAAAATACTATTTAAAAATTAAATATTCGAAATAATAGCAAAATTGGGTATGAAAATCTTATTTTTTCCTTGGCAAGTTATATCAAAAATGCCTTCTGTTTTACACTCTATATACCCCGGGGATTCTCCATACCGAGTTTGGTTTGATTTGAACAACTTCTTGACCCAATAAAATTTCTTTATTTTTGAAAATAGAATAAGCGAATAAGTCGATATTTCCGATTGAAATACGAACTTTTTTCCTAGGCAAGCTATAGCAAAAATTTTTTTGTTTTACACTCAAGGTACCCGTGGTATACTCCATACCAAGTTTGGTTCGATTTCAACAACTCCTTGACCCGAGGAAAAATACTATATTTAAAAATTAAATATTCGAAATAATAGCAAATTTCCGTATGAAAATCTAACTTTTTTCCTAGGCAAGTTGTATCAAAAATTCCTTTTGTTTTACACTCTACATACCCCTGGGATTCTCCATACCGAGTTTGGTTTGATTTGAACAACTCCTTGACCCAATGAAAAATACTATATTTAAAAATTAAATATTCGAAATATTAGCAAATTTCCGTATGAAAATCTAACTTTTTTCCCAAGGCAAGTTATATCAAAAATTCCTTTTGGTTTACACTCTACATACCCCGGGGATTCTCCATACCGAGTTTGGTTTGATTTGAACAACTCCTTGACCCGATAAAACTTCTATAATTTTGAAAATAGAATAAGTCGAAAATTCCGATTGAAATACGAACTTATTTTCTAGGAAAGTTAGGCAAACAACTCTTTTTGCATTACAACTTAAATAGTACTGGTAGTCTGGGATATCAATTTGGTTCACTTTGAACAACTCCTTGACCCAATAGAATTTCTATATTTTTGAAAATAGAATAAGCGAATAAGTCGATATTTCCGATTGAAATACGAACTTTTTTCCTAGGCAAGCTATAGCAAAAATTCTTTTTGTTTTACACTCTACATACCCCGGGGATTCTCCATACCGAGTTTGGTTTGATTTGATTAACTCCTTGACCCGATAAAACTTCTATATTTTTGAAAATAGAATAAGCGAATAAGTCGAAAATTCCGATTGAAATACGAACTTATTTTCTAGGAAAGTTAGGCAAACCATTCTTTTTGCATTACAACCTAAATTGTACTGGTAGTCTGGGATATCAATTTCGTTCACTTTGAACAACTCCTTGACCCAATAGAGTTTCTATATTTTTGAAAATAGAATAAGCGAATAAGTCGATATTTCCGATTGAAATACGAACTTTTTTCCTAGGCAAGCTATAGCAAAAATTTTTTTGTTTTACACTCAAGGTACCCGTGGTATACTCCATACCAAGTTTGGTTTGATTTCAACAACTCCTTGACCCGAGGAAAAATACTATATTTAAAAATTAAATATTCGAAATAATAGCAAATTTCCGTATGAAAATCTAACTTTTAAGCCGCGTGGATTGTAATCATCTTTTTAAATCTTGAAACTACACATGCGTTGAGAGCGT
Organism: Convolutriloba macropyga; assembly: GCF_964194025.1. Taxonomy (NCBI): domain Eukaryota; kingdom Metazoa; phylum Xenacoelomorpha; order Acoela; family Convolutidae; genus Convolutriloba; species Convolutriloba macropyga. The sequence goes on along the minus strand of NC_134479.1, from coordinate 18,686,217 downwards.
GAAATCTAATATCAAATTCCTTGAAGTACTTTCTGTAATCTTTTTGTGTAAACTGTTTAGGCTTTCTCGCTTATTGGTCTTGAAAACTGGCAATTAAGTTCAAGAAAAGCTTTGTTCACAAGGGGGTAATTAGGAATGCATGGATTAAGATTGGTTTTGAGATTAAGTAACGAATCAATGCCAATTTGCACAAAAAATTTAGGGTCAAGCTAACGCTAGTGGATTTCGGTCAGAGCGACTCAGTAAAAAGGAAATAACTTTTGAAACTTAGTTTGATTTCGTAAGACTACCTCAATTCAGTTTTTATACCAGAAACATCTGGGTGGTTTTCCGTTCCTCCCAGCAACCACTGATTTTTGATGTATGAAACCTTCTTGGAAGGAATTTGTATTCAATGCCTTACGGCATTTGAGTAACAAAATCAAAACTGCGTGGTGGGGTTTGCCACTTTTTGACAAAAATAAATCTTAACTAATTAATCTGTTACCTCAAATATAGTCATAGCTGCTGTTTTCTTATGCAGATGTCTATCGTTAGAGCACTCGTTCATATAAACTTGAAAATATACAATTTTGAGATTTCGATGTAGTCACCCTCAATCGGTATAAAGGAGCGAAAAACGAATAATTCCAGGCAAGTACTTTCATGCTTACAGACTACAATCACGAGGAATGTTGAAAGTAAGTTACCACCCTGTACCTCTCAAACGTGGTGAAAAGTATGAGGGCATCAGCTTCAGAAGAATACCGGAATTAAGCTACCAAAACAACGAGAAAGAGACAAAAACGATCTGATTGAGGTAAATCAATAATCAGGCATCCAAAGGTAACTTGCACGGTCACTTACCTTAAGCAATTAAGAAAATTCACTGAAGTCAGAAGTCGGACAATGACAGTAAAGCTAGAGAGCAATTATGCCAAACTTTTGATCCTACTATCATCAATCAAACTGAAAGACTGCAAAAATCAATCTATTAAAGTAAAGAGCTGACGCTGAACGAAATGTTGAAAATGAATCAAATCAAATACGACGGGAGTTGACGCAAAGCGGTGTAGATCCAAAGTGCTTAGGGCTGAAATTCCTATTACCTTAACAATAAATTGACAAGAAGTGAGTGAAGAAAACCTCAATGATTTTGATGAAAAACCTCAATCAAATCCAGAAATAAAATCTTGAAAAACAACGTAAGAATTTGACAAGATCAAAATCGCAGAACGAAACTTGCGAATACTATTCGGCAAATTTTTTATTATGAAGGCCTTTCTAAAGTTGTATTGATTGAACATGTAACTGAAACAACCCGCTTTCTTGACAATTACATTAGATAATGAACAAACTGAAAAACAGAAAATCTTGAAACAAAAAATGGCAGTCTCCACTAGAAATTACAAAATTTCCGCTCAAAAAGAGCGCAACTGAAGACCAATGTTGAATTTGTTGACAAAATAGCCACAGCCAAAAGTCCATCGATTCTTCACCTGTTGTATATAATGCTCCAAAATTAACAACGAGATCCGTTTAAATACATGAGAAAATCTTTTGTCGAACTATTATCACAAATGAAAACAGTATACGATGATAAAATATGCAATCGCTCAGTACTTAAATGCAGTATTATTGAACAACTGAAAGAAAATAATATCTACAAGACCCTTTGAAAGAAAACTTTAAATTAATGTTATTAAAGGAAAACAAATCTACTCATCGGAAAGAAAAAGCAGTTATACGTTTTTATTACAAACAGCCCAATTGAATGATAAGTCGACAATAACTGTTAAATTGAATCAATTTTTTACTGCTGATCACAGAGCGCAAACGTTCACAAATCAATTTGAAACTTCACTGAAGGCACAGCAAAACTTTCTCAATTTTGAATATAATGAAATTGATTGGAAACCTTAAATAATTGGTCTAATTGGTTCACTAAAATTATTTAATATATTGTACCAAAGGAAACTGGGAATGGAAATGGGATACAACGGCTTCAATTCCTCTTGCAATTGGACCCTCTCAGTTCGAGACTCAAAATTGAAGCATCTGAGAATCTGAACTTTTCTAATGTCAACACTTTCCCTTTCTCCCCAGGTCATGGAATGCAAAACGTCTTTAGATTCCACCTCTGAAATCAAACATGACATTCATGCGTCGCTAATCGGCGGAAACGACCGGTTGGACAGATACTACTTCTCAGATAAGTCAACTCGATAGGCAGTATTTGTTTTTGTGGGTTTTTAAATAGTTTTTGTCAATTTTTTGTTTGGAAAAGTGTACACATTCGTTGTTCCAAACAATTTCTTCCAAACAGCGATTTAGAAAAATTTAAAGCTGTATGGATCCAGATCTCCAGTTGCTACGATATGTTACGAAAACCGAGAAAATCAACAAACACCAGGTCGAGGTGGCCAGACCGAAGTGACCCCTGATCAGACGAGTTTCGAGCGCACACATGTTCCGGGTGCGCTCGAATTACATGGTCTGGAAAAAGCTTCGAGCGCACTTTCGTCTGGACAATGGTCTGGAACTTGTCTGATCAGGGGTCACTTCGGTCTGGGACGGTCTGATCAGAGGCAGTTTCGAGCGCACACTAGTCTGATCAGAGACAATTTCGAACGCACAGTAGTCTGATCAGGGGGGTTTTCGACCGCACATTTGTCTGATCAGAGGACGTTTCGAGCGCACTTTTGTCTGATCAGAGACTTTTCGACCGCACTTTTGTCTGATCAGAGAGAGTTTCGACCGCACATTTGTCTGATTGGAGGACGTTTCGAGCGCACTTTTGTCTGATCAGAGGACGTATCGAGAGCTGAAATAGGTTAATTACTGTCGGAAAAAATCTACAGTTGAACGAACGAACAATTTTTTGAGATTTTCCAGTATGTTTTGGGTGTGTTCCCCTCCTCCTCTCAACCGGGCTGGGGACCGGCTACGGCGGAGTTACAAACAAACAACTATAGGAGATTTTGAGCAGAGCATTCGGTTAAAAAAACCGGGCTCAAGCTCCATCTCCAAAAATAAAACAGATCAAAATAAAACAAATTAAAATAAAACAAATTAAAATAAAACAAATTAAATAAAATAACAGCAGAAATTTAAACAATAAAGAACAACATTGTCGGAAAATTATCTCAAGTCTGTTTAAAAAAACAGACTTTGTTGAGATTTTTCCAGTATTTTCCGGGTGTGTTCCCCTCCTCCTTCTCTCAACCGGGCTGGGGACCGGCTACGGCGGAGTTAAAAACAAACAACTATAGGAGAATTGAGCAGAGCACTAGAAAAAAAACTAGGCTCGAAAAGCTCTCTCCAAAACAGATTGAAATAGGAACTTTTTTCTAGGAAAGTTAGGCAAACCATTTTTTTTGCATTACAACCTAAATACTACTGGTAGTCTGGGATATCAATTTGGTTCACTTTGAACAACTCCTTGACCCGATAAAATTTCTACATTTTTGAAAATAGAATAAGTCGATATTTCCGATTGAAATACGAACTTTTTTCCTAGGCAAGCTATAGCAAAAATTCTTTTTGTTTTACACTCAAGGTACCCGTGGTATACACCATACCGAGTTTGGTTCGATTTGAACAACTCCTTGACCCAATGAAAAATACTATTTAAAAATTAAATATTCGAAATAATAGCAAAATTGGGTATGAAAATCTTATTTTTTCCTATGCAAGTTATATCAAAAATGCCTTCTGTTTTACACTCTATATACCCCGGGGATTCTCCATACCGAGTTTGGTTTGATTTGAACAACTTCTTGACCCAATAAAATTTCTTTATTTTTGAAAATAGAATAAGCGAATAAGTCGATATTTCCGATTGAAATACGAACTTATTTTCTAGGAAAGTTAGGCAAACCATTCTTTTTGCATTACAATTTAAATAGTACTGGTAGTCTGGGATATCAATTTGGTTCACTTTGAACAACTCCTTGACCCAATAAAATTTCTATATTTTTGAAAATAGAATAAGCGAATAAGTCGATATTTTCGATTGAAATACGAACTTTTTTCCTAGGCAAGCTATAGCAAAAATTTTTTTGTTTTACACTCAAGGTACCCGTGGTATACTCCATACCAAGTTTGGTTCGATTTCAACAACTCCTTGACCCGAGGAAAAATACTATATTTAAAAATTAAATATTCGAAATAATAGCAAATTTCCGTATGAAAATCTAACTTTTTTCCTAGGCAAGTTGTATCAAAAATTCCTTTTGTTTTACACTCTACATACCCCTGGGATTCTCCATACCGAGTTTGGTTTGATTTGAACAACTCCTTGACCCAATGAAAAATACTATATTTAAAAATTAAATATTCGAAATATTAGCAAATTTCCGTATGAAAATCTAACTTTTTTCCCAAGGCAAGTTATATCAAAAATTCCTTTTGGTTTACACTCTACATACCCCGGGGATTCTCCATACCGAGTTTGGTTTGATTTGAACAACTCCTTGACCCGATAAAACTTCTATAATTTTGAAAATAGAATAAGTCGAAAATTCCGATTGAAATACGAACTTATTTTCTAGGAAAGTTAGGCAAACAATTCTTTTTGCATTACAACTTAAATAGTACTGGTAGTCTGGGATATCAATTTGGTTCACTTTGAACAACTCCTTGACCCAATAGAATTTCTATATTTTTGAAAATAGAATAAGCGAATAAGTCGATATTTCCGATTGAAATACGAACTTTTTTCCTAGGCAAGCTATAGCAAAAATTCTTTTTGTTTTACACTCTACATACCCCGGGGATTCTCCATACCGAGTTTGGTTTGATTTGATTATTTCCTTGACCCGATAAAACTTCTATATTTTTGAAAATAGAATAAGCGAATAAGTCGAAAATTCCGATTGAAATACGAACTTATTTTCTAGGAAAGTTAGGCAAACCATTCTTTTTGCATTACAACCTAAATAGTACTGGTAGTCTGGGATATCAATTTCGTTCACTTTGAACAACTCCTTGACCCAATAAAATTTCTATATTTATGAAAATAGAATAAGCGAATAAGTCCATATTTCCGAGTGAAATACGAACTTTTTTCCTAGGCAAGCTATAGCAAAAATTCTTTTTGTTTTACACTCAAGGTACCCGTGGTATACTCCATACGGAGTTTGGTTTGATTTGAACAACTCCTTGACCCGATAAAACTTCTATATTTTTGAAAATAGAATAAGCGAATAAGTCGAAAATTCCGATTGAAATACGAACTTTTTTCTAGGAAAGTTAGGCAAACCATTCTTTTTGCATTACAACCTAAATAGTACTGGTAGTCTGGGATATCAATTTCGTTCACTTTGAACAACTCCTTGACCCAATAAAGTTTCTATATTTTTGAAAATAGAATAAGCGAATAAGTCCATATTTCCGATTGAAATACGAACTTTTTTCCTAGGCAAGCTATAGCAAAAATTCTTTTTGTTTTACACTCAAGGTACCCGTGGTATACACCATACGGAGTTTGGTTTGATTTGAACAACTCCTTGACCCGATAAAACTTCTATATTTTTGAAAATAGAATAAGCGAATAAGTCGAAAATTCCGATTGAAATTAGAACTTTTTTTCTAGGAAAGTTAGGCAAACCATTCTTTTTGCATTACAACTTAAATAGTACTGGTAGTCTGGGATATCAATTTGGTTCACTTTGAACAATTCCTTGACCCAATAAAATTTCTATATTTTTGAAAATAGAATAAGCGAATACGTCCATATTTCCGATTGAAATACGAACTTTTTTCCTAGGCAAGCTATAGCAAAAATTCTTTTTGTTTTACACTCAAGGTACCCGTGGTATACTCCATACGGAGTTTGGTGTGATTTGAACAACTCCTTGACCCGATAAAGCTTCTATATTTTTGAAAATAGAATAAGCGAATAAGTCGAAAATTCCGATTGAAATTAGAACTTTTTTCTAGGAAAGTTAGGCAAACCATTCTTTTTGCATTACAACCTAAATAGTACTGGTAGTCTGGGATATCAATTTGGTTCACTTTGAACAATTCCTTGACCCAATAAAATTTCTATATTTTTGAAAATAGAATAAGCGAATAATCCATATTTCCGATTGAAATACGAACTTTTTTCCTAGGCAAGCTATAGCAAAAATTCTTTTTGTTTTACACTCAAGGTACCCGTGGTATACTCCATACGGAGTTTGGTTTGATTTGAACAACTCCTTGACCCGATAAAACTTCTATATTTTTGAAAATAGAATAAGCGAATAAGTCGAAAATTCCGATTGAAATACGAACTTTTTTCTAGGAAAGTTAGGCAAACCATTCTTTTTGCATTACAACCTAAATAGTACTGGTAGTCTGGGATATCAATTTCGTTCACTTCGAACAACTCCTTGACCCAATAAAGTTTCTATATTTTTGAAAATAGAATAAGCGAATAAGTCCATATTTCCGATTGAAATACGAACTTTTTTCCTAGGCAAGCTATAGCAAAAATTCTTTTTGTTTTACACTCAAGGTACCCGTGGTATACACCATACGGAGTTTGGTTTGATTTGAACAACTCCTTGACCCGATAAAACTTCTATATTTTTGAAAATAGAATAAGCGAATAAGTCGAAAATTCCGATTGAAATTAGAACTTTTTTTCTAGGAAAGTTAGGCAAACCATTCTTTTTGCATTACAACTTAAATAGTACTGGTAGTCTGGGATATTAATTTGGTTCACTTTGAACAATTCCTTGATCCAATAAAATTTCTATATTTTTGAAAATAGAATAAGCGAATACGTCCATATTTCCGATTGAAATACGAACTTTTTTCCTAGGCAAGCTATAGCAAAAATTCTTTTTGTTTTACACTCAAGGTACCCGTGGTATACTCCATACGGAGTTTGGTGTGATTTGAACAACTCCTTGACCCGATAAAGCTTCTATATTTTTGAAAATAGAATAAGCGAATAAGTCGAAAATTCCGATTGAAATTAGAACTTTTTTCTAGGAAAGTTAGGCAAACCATTCTTTTTGCATTACAACCTAAATAGTACTGGTAGTCTGGGATATCAATTTGGTTCACTTTGAACAATTCTTTGACCCAATAAAATTTCTATATTTTTGAAAATAGAATAAGCGAATAATCCATATTTCCGATTGAAATACGAACTTTTTTCCTAGGCAAGCTATAGCAAAAATTCTTTTTGTTTTACACTCAAGGTACCCGTGGTATACTCCATACGGAGTTTGGTTGGATTTGAACAACTCCTTGACCCGATAAAACTTCTATATTTTTGAAAATAGAATAAGCGAATAAGTCGAAAATTCCGATTGAAATACGAACTTTTTTCTAGGAAAGTTAGGCAAACCATTCTTTTTGCATTACAACCTAAATAGTACTGGTAGTCTGGGATATCAATTTCGTTCACTTTGAACAACTCCTTGACCCAATAAAGTTTCTATATTTTTGAAAATAGAATAAGCGAATAAGTCCATATTTCCGATTGAAATACGAACTTTTTTCCTAGGCAAGCTATAGCAAAAATTCTTTTTGTTTTACATTCAAGGTACCCGTGGTATACACCATACGGAGTTTGGTTTGATTTGAACAACTCCTTGGCCCGATAAAACTTCTATATTTTTGAAAATAGAATAAGCGAATAAGTCGAAAATTCCGATTGAAATTAGAACTTTTTTTCTAGGAAAGTTAGGCAAACCATTCTTTTTGCATTACAACTTAAATAGTACTGGTAGTCTGGGATATCAATTTGGTTCACTTTGAACAATTCCTTGACCCAATAAAATTTCTATATTTTTGAAAATAGAATAAGCGAATACGTCCATATTTCCGATTGAAATACGAACTTTTTTCCTAGGCAAGCTATAGCAAAAATTCTTTTTGTTTTACACTCAAGGTACCCGTGGTATACTCCATACGGAGTTTGGTGTGATTTGAACAACTCCTTGACCCGATAAAGCTTCTATATTTTTGAAAATAGAATAAGCGAATAAGTCGAAAATTCCGATTGAAATTAGAACTTTTTTCTAGGAAAGTTAGGCAAACCATTCTTTTTGCATTACAACCTAAATAGTACTGGTAGTCTGGGATATCAATTTGGTTCACTTTGAACAATTCCTTGACCCAATAAAATTTCTATATTTTTGAAAATAGAATAAGCGAATAATCCATATTTCCGATTGAAATACGAACTTTTTTCCTAGGCAAGCTATAGCAAAAATTCTTTTTGTTTTACACTCAAGGTACCCGTGGTATACTCCATAAGGAGTTTGGTTTGATTTGAACAACTCCTTGAACCGATAAAGCTTCTATATTTTTGAAAATAGAATAAGCGAATAAGTCGAAAATTCCGATTGAAAAAAGAACTTTTTTTCTAGGAAAGTTAGGCAAACCATTCTTTTTGCATTACAACCTAAATAGTACTGGTAGTCTGGGATATCAATTTGGTTCACTTTGAACAATTCCTTGACCCAATAAAATTTCTATATTTTTGAAAATAGAATAAGCGAATAATCCATAGTTCCGATTGAAATACGAACTTTTTTCCTAGGCAAGCTATAGCAAAAATTCTTTTTGTTTTACACTCAAGGTACCCGTGGTATACTCCACACGGAGTTTGGTTTGATTTGAACAACTCCTTGACCCGATAAAACTTCTATATTTTTGAAAATAGAATAAGCGAATAAGTCGAAAATTCCGATTGAAAAAAGAACTTTTTTTCTAGGAAAGTTAGGCAAACCATTCTTTTTGCATTGCAACCTAAATAGTACTGGTAGTCTGGGATATCAATTTGGTTCACTTTGAACAATTCCTTGACCCAATAAAATTTCTATATTTTTGAAAATAGAATAAGCGAATAAGTCCATATTTCCGATTGAAATACGAACTTTTTTCCTAGGCAAACTATAGCAAAAATTCTTTTTGTTTTACACTCAAGGTACCCGTGGTATACTCCATGCGGAGTTTGGTTTGAATTGAACAACTCCTTGACCCGATAAAACTTCTATATTTTTGAAAATAGAATAAGCGAATAAGTCGAAAACTCCGATTGAAATAAGAACTTTTTTTCTAGGAAAGTTAGGCAAACCACTCTTTTTGCATTACAACCTAAATAGTACTGGTAGTCTGGGATATCAGTTTGGTTCACTTTGAACAATTCCTTGACCCAATAAAATTTCTATATTTTTGAAAATAGAATAAGCGAATAAGTCGAAAATTCCGATTGAAATACGAACTTTTTTTCTAGGAAAGTTAGCCAAACCATTCTTTTTGCATTACAACCTAAATAGTACTGGTAGTCTGGGATATCAATTTGGTTCACTTTGAATGACTCCTTGACCCGATAAAATTTCTATATTTTTGAAAATAGAATAAGCGAATAAGTCGATATTTCCGATTGAAATATGAACTTTTTTCCTAGGCAAGCTATAGCAAAAATTCTTTTTGTTTTACACTCAAGGTACCCGTGGTATACTCCATACCGAGTTTGGTTCGATTTGAACAACTCCTTGACCCGATGAAAATTACTATATTCAAAAATTAAATATTCGAAATAATAGCAAATTTCCGTATGAAATTCTAACTTTTTCCCTAGGCAAGCTATAGCAAAAATTCTTTTTGTTTTACACTCTACATACCCCGGGGATTCTCCATACCGAGTTTGGTTTGATTTGAACAACTCCTTGACCCGATAAAACTGCTATATTTTTGAAAATAGAATAAGCGAATAAGTCGAAAATTCCGATTGAAATACGAACTTTTTTTCTAGGAAAGTTAGGCAAACCATTCTTTTTGCATTACAACCTAAATAGTACTGGTAGTCTGGGATATCAATTTGGTTCACTTTGAATGACTCCTTGACCCGATAAAATTTCTATATTTTTGAAAATAGAATAAGCGAATAAGTCGATATTTCCGATTGAAATATGAACTTTTTTTCTAGGAAAGTTAGGCAAACCATTCTTTTTGCATTACAATCTAAATAGTACTGGTAGTCTGGGATATCAATTTGGTTTACTTTGAACAACGCCTTGACCCGATAAAATTTCTATATTTTTGAAAATAGAATAAGCGAATAATTGGATATTTCCGACTGAAATACGAACTTTTTTCCTAGGCAAGCTTTAGCAAAATTCTTTTTGCTTTACACTCAAGGTACCCGTGGTATACTCCATACCGAGTTTGGTTCGATTTGAACAACTCCTTGACCCGATGAAAATTACTATATTTAAAATTTAAATATTCGAAATAATAGCAAACTTCCGTATGAAAATCTAACTTTTTTCCTAGGCAAGCTATATCAAAAATTCTTTTTGTTTTACACTCTACATACCCCGGGGATTCTCCATACCGAGTTTGGTTTGATTTGAAAAACTCCTTGACCCGATAAAAGTGCTAAATTTTTGAAAATAGAATAAGCGAATAAGTCAAAAATTCCGATTGAAATACGAACTTTTTTTCTATGAAAGTTAGGCAAACCATTCTTTTCGCATTACAACCTAAATAGTACTGGTAGTCTGGGATATCAATTTGGTTCACTTTGAACAACGCCTTGACCCGATAAAATTTCTATATTTTTGAAAATAGAATAAGCGAATAATTGGATATTTCCGATTGAAATACGAACTTTTCTCCTAGGCAAGCTTTAGCAAAAATTCTTTTTGTTTTACACTCAAGGTACCCGTGGTATACTCCATACCGAGTTTGGTTCGATTTGAACAACTCCTTGACCCGATGAAAAATACTATATTTAAAAATTAAATATTCGAAATAATTGCAAATTTCCGTATGAAAATCTAACTTTTTTCCTAGGCAAGCTATATCAAAAATTCTTTTTGTTTTATACTCTACATGCCCCGGGGATTCTCCATACCGAGTTTGGTTTGATTTGAACAACTCCTTGACCCGATAAAACTGCTATATTTTTGAAAATAGAATAAGCGAATAAGTCGAAAATTCCGATTGAAATACGAACTTTTTTTCTAGGAAAGTTAGGCAAACCATTCTTTTTGCATTACAATCTAAATAGTACTGGTAGTTTGGGATATCAATTTGGTTTACTTTGAACAACGCCTTGACCCGATAAAATTTCTATATTTTTGAAAATAGAATAAGCGAATAATTGGATATTTCCGACTGAAATACGAACTTTTTTCCTTTGCAAGCTTTAGCAAAAATTCTTTTTGTTTTACACTCAAGGTACCCGTGGTATACTCCATACCGAGTTTGGTTCGATTTGAACAACTCCTTGACCCGATGAAAATTACTATATTTAAAATTTAAATATTCGAAATAATAGCAAACTTCCGTATGAAAATCTAACTTTTTTCCTAGGCAAGCTATATCAAAAATTCTTTTTGTTTTACACTCTACATACCCCGGGGATTCTCCATACCGAGTTTGGTTTGATTTGAAAAACTCCTTGACCCGATAAAAGTGCTATATTTTTGAAAATAGAATAAGCGAATAAGTCGAAAATTCCGATTGAAATACGAACTTTTTTTCTATGAAAGTTAGACAAACCATTCTTTTCGCATTACAACCTAAATAGTACTGGTAGTCTGGGATATCAATTTGGTTCACTTTGAACAACGCCTTGACCCAATAAAATTTCTATATTTTTGAAAATAGAATAAGCGAGTAATTGGATATTTCCGATTGAAATACGAACTTTTCTCCTAGGCAAGCTTTAGCAAAAATTCTTTTTGTTTTACACTCAAGGTACCCGTGGTATACTCCATACCGAGTTTGGTTCGATTTGAACAACTCCTTGACCCGATGAAAAATACTATATTTAAAAATTAAATATTCGAAATAATAGCAAATTTCCGTATGAAAATCTAACTTTTTTCGTAGGCAAGCTATATCAAAAATTCTTTTTGTTTTACACTCTACATGCCCCGGGGATTCTCCATACCGAGTTTGGTTTGATTTGAACAACTCCTTGACCCGATAAAACTGCTATATTTTTGAAAATAGAATAAGCGAATAAGTCGAAAATTCCGATTGAAATACGAACTTTTTTCTAGGAAAGTTAGGCAAACCATTCTTTTTTGCATTACAACCTAAATAGTACTGGTAGTCTGGGATATCAATTTGGTTTACTTTGAACAACGCCTTGACCCGATAAAATTTCTATATTTTTGAAAATAGAATAAGCGAATAATTGGATATTTCCGGTTGAAATACGAACTTTTTTCCTAGGCAAGCTTTAGCAAAAATTCTTTTTGTTTTACACTCAAGGTACCCGTGGTATACTCCATACCGAGTTTGGTTCGATTTGAACAACTCCTTGACCCGATAAACATTACTATATTTAAAAATTAAATATTCGAAATAATAGCAAATTTCCGTATGAAAATCTAACTTTTTTCCTAGGCAAGCTATATCAAAAATTCTTTTTGTTTTACACTCTAAATACCCTGGGGATTCTCCATACCGAGTTTGGTTTGATTTGAAAAACTCCTTGACCCGATAAAACTGCTATATTTTTGAAAATAGAATAAGCGAATAAGTCGAAAATTCCGATTGAAATACGAACTTTTTTTCTAGGAAAGTTAGGCAAACCATTCTTTTTGCATTACAACCTAAATAGTACTGGTAGTCTGGGATATCAATTTGGTTCACTTTGAACAACGCCTTGACCCGATAAAATTTCTATATTTTTGAAAATAGAATAAGCGAATAATTGGATATTTCCGATTGAAATACGAACTTTTCTCCTAGGCAAGCTTTAGCAAAAATTCTTTTTGTTTTACACTCAAGGTACCCGTGGTATACTCCATACCGAGTTTGGTTCGATTTGAACAACTCCTTGACCCGATGAAAAATACTATATTTAAAAATTAAATATTCGAAATAATAGCAAATTTCCGTATGAAAATATAACTTTTTTCGTAGGCAAGCTATATCAAAAATTCTTTTTGTTTTACACTCTACATACCCCGGGGATTCTCCATACCGAGTTTGGTTTGATTTGAACAACTCCTTGACCCAATGAAAAAAACTATATTTAAAAATTAAATATTCGAAATAATAGCAAATTTCCGTATGAAAATCTAACTTTTTTCCTAGGCAAGCTATATCAAAAATTCTTTTTGTTTTACACTCTACATACCCCGGGGTTTCTCCATACCGAGTTTGGTTTGATTTGAACAACTCCTTGACCCGATAAAACTGCTATATTTTTGAAAATAGAATAAGCGAATAAGTCGAAAATTCCGATTGAAATACGAACTTTTTTCTAGGAAAGTTAGGCAAACCATTCTTTTTGCATTAGAACCTAAATAGTACTGGTAGTCTGGGATATCAATTTGGTTTACTTTGAACAACGCCTTGACCCGATAAAATTTCTATATTTTTGAAAATAGAATAAGCGAATAATTGGATATTTCCGATTGAAATACGAACTTTTTTCCTAGGCAAGCTTTAGCAAAAATTCTTTTTGTTTTACACTCAAGGTACCCGTGGTATACTCCATACCGAGTTTGGTTTGATTTGAAAAACTCCTTGACCCGATAAAACTGCTATTTTTTTGAAAATAGAATAAGCGAATAAGTCGAAAATTCCGATTGAAATACGAACTTTTTTCTAGGAAAGTTAGGCAAACCATTCTTTTTGCATTACAACCTAAATAGTACTGGTAGTCTGGGATATCAATTTGGTTTACTTTGAACAACGCCTTGACCCGATAAAATTTCTATATTTTTGAAAATAGAATAAGCGAATAATTGGATATTTCCGATTGAAATACGAACTTTTTTCCTAGGCAAGCTTTAGCAAAAATTCTTTTTGTTTTACACTCAAGGTACCCGTGGTATACTCCATACCGAGTTTGGTTTGATTTGAAAAACTCCTTGACCCGATAAAACTGCTATTTTTTTGAAAATAGAATAAGCGAATAAGTCGAAAATTCCGATTGAAATACGAACTTTTTTCTAGGAAAGTTAGGCCAACCATTCTTTTTGCATTACAACCTAAATAGTACTGGTAGTCTGGGATATCAATTTGGTTTACTTTGAACAACGCCTTGACCCGATAAAATTTCTATATTTTTGAAAATAGAATAAGCGAATAATTGGATATTTCCGATTGAAATACGAACTTTTTTCCTAGGCAAGCTTTAGCAAAAATTCTTTTTGTTTTACACTCAAGGTACCCGTGGTATACTCCATACCGAGTTTGGTTTGATTTGAAAAACTCCTTGACCCGATGAAACTGCTATTTTTTTGAAAATAGAATAAGCGAATAAGTCGAAAATTCCGATTGAAATACGAACTTTTTTTCTAGGAAAGTTAGGCAAACCATTCTTTTTGCATTACAACCTAAATAGTACTGGTAGTCTGGGATATCAATTTGGTTTACTTTGAACAACGCCATGACCCGATAAAATTTCTATATTTTTGAAAATAGAATAAGCGAATAATTGGATATTTCCGATTGAAATACGAACTCTTCTCCTAGGCAAGCTTTAGCAAAAATTCTTTTTGTTTTACACTCAAGGTACCCGTGGTATACTCCATACCGAGTTTGGTTCGATTTGAACAACTCCTTGACCCGATGAAACTGCTATTTTTTTGAAAATAGAATAAGCGAATAAGTCGAAAATTCCGATTGAAATACGAACTTTTTTTCTAGGAAAGTTAGGCAAACCATTCTTTTTGCATTACAACCTAAATAGTACTGGTAGTCTGGGATATCAATTTGGTTTACTTTGAACAACGCCATGACCCGATAAAATTTCTATATTTTTGAAAATAGAATAAGCGAATAATTGGATATTTCCGATTGAAATACGAACTCTTCTCCTAGGCAAGCTTTAGCAAAAATTCTTTTTGTTTTACACTCAAGGTACCCGTGGTATACTCCATACCGAGTTTGGTTCGATTTGAACAACTCCTTGACCCGATGAAAAATACTATATTTAAAAATTAAATATTCGAAATAATAGCAAATTTCCGTATGAAAATATAACTTTTTTCGTAGGCAAGCTATATCAAAAATTCTTTTTGTTTTACACTCTACATGCCCCGGGGATTCTCCATATCGAGTTTGGTTTGATTTGAACAACTCCTTGACCCGATAAAACTGCTATATTTTTGAAAATAGAATAAGCGAATAAGTCGAAAATTCCGTTTGAAATACGAACTTTTTTTCTAGGAAATTTAGGCAAACCATTCTTTTTGCATTACAACCTAAATAGTACTGGTAGTCTGGGATATCAATTTGGTTTACTTTGAACAACGCCTTGACCCGATAAAATTTCTATATTTTTGAAAATAGAATAAGCGGATAATTGGATATTTCCGATTGAAATACGAACTTTTTTCCTAGGCAAGCTTTAGCAAAAATTCTTTTTGTTTTACACTCAAGGTACCCGTGGTATACTCCATACCGAGTTTGGTTCGATTTGAACAACTCCTTGACCCGATGAAAATTACTATATTCAAAAATTAAATATTCGAAATAATAGCAAATTTCCGTATGAAATTCTAACTTTTTTCCTAGGCAAGCTATATCAAAAATTCTTTTTGTTTTACACTCTACATACCCCGGGGATTCTCCATACCGAGTTTGGTTTGATTTGAAAAACTCCTTGACCCGATAAAACTGCTATATTTTTGAAAATAGAATAAGCGAATAAGTCGAAAATTCCGATTGAAATACGAACTTTTTTTCTAGGAAATTTAGGCAAACCATTCTTTTTGCATTACAACCTAAATAGTACTGGTAGTCTGGGATATCAATTTGGTTCACTTTGAACAACGCCTTGACCCGATAAAATTTCTATATTTTTGGAAACAGAATAAGCGAATAATTGGATATTTCCGACTGAAATACGAACTTTTCTCCTAGGCAAGCTTTAGCAAAAATTCTTTTTGTTTTACACTCAAGGTACCCGTGGTATACTCCATACCGAATTTGGTTCGATTTGAACAACTCCTTGACCCGATGAAAAATACTATATTTAAAAATTAAATATTCGAAATAATAGCAAATTTCCGTATGAAAATCTATCTTTTTTCGTAGGCAAGCTATATCAAAAATTCTTTTCGTTTTACACTCTACATGCCCCGGGGATTCTCCATACCGAGTTTGGTTTGATTTGAACAACTCCTTGACCCGATAAAACTGCTATATTTTTGAAAATAGAATAAGCGAATAAGTCGAAAATTCCGATTGAAATACGAACTTTTTTCGTGGAACTTTTTTTGTGGTACCCGTGGTATACTCCATACCGAGTTTGGTTCGATTTGAACAACTCCTTGACCCGATGAAAATTACTATATTCAAAAATTAAATATTCGAAATAATAGCAAATTTCCGTATGAAAATCTAACTTTTTTCCTAGGCAAGCTATATCAAAAATTCTTTTTGTTTTACACTCTAAATACCCCGGGGATTCTCCATACCGAGTTTGGTTTGATTTGAAAAACTCCTTGACCCGATAAAACTGCTATATTTTTGAAAATAGAATAAGCGAATAAGTCGAAAATTCCAATTGAAATACGAACTTTTTTTCTAGGAAATTTAGGCAAACCATTCTTTTTGCATTACAACCTAAATAGTACTGGTAGTCTGGGATATCAATTTGGTTCACTTTGAACAACGCCTTGACCCGATAAAATTTCTATATTTTTGAAAACAGAATAAGCGAATAATTGGATATTTCCGACTGAAATACGAACTTTTCTCCTAGGCAAGCTTTAGCAAAAATTCTTTTTGTTTTACACTCAAGGTACCCGTGGTATACTCCATACCGAGTTTGGTTCGATTTGAACAACTCCTTGACCCGATGAAAAATACTATATTTAAAAATTAAATATTCGAAATAATAGCAAATTTCCGTATGAAAATCTAACTTTTTTCGTAGGCAAGCTATATCAAAAATTCTTTTCGTTTTACACTCTACATGCCCCGGGGATTCTCCATACCGAGTTTGGTTTGATTTGAACAACTCCTTGACCCGATAAAACTGCTATATTTTTGAAAATAGAATAAGCGAATAAGTCGAAAGTTCCGATTGAAATACGAACTTTTTTTCTAGGAAAGTTAGGCAAACCATTCTTTTTGCATTACAACCTAAATAGTACTGGTAGTCTGGGATATTAATTTGGTTTACTTTGAACAACGCCTTGACCCGATAAAATTTCTATATTTTTGAAAATAGAATAAGCGAATAATTGGATATTTCCGATTGAAATACGAACTTTTTTCCTAGGCAAGCTTTAGCAAAAATTCTTTTTGTTTTACACTCAAGGTACCCGTGGTATACTCCATACCGAGTTTGGTTCGATTTGAACAACTCCTTGACCCGATGAAAATTACTATATTTAAAAATTAAATATTCGAAATAATAGCAAATTTCCGTATGAAAATCTAACTTTTTTCCTAGGCAAGCTATATCAAAAATTCTTTTTGTTTTACACTCTACATACCCCGGGGATTCTCCATACCGAGTTTGGTTTGACTTGAAAAACTCCTTGACCCGATAAAACTGCTATATTTTTGAAAATAGAATAAGCGAATAAGTCGAAAATTCCGATTGAAATACGAACTTTTTTTCTAGGAAAGTTAGGCAAACCATTCTTTTTGCATTACAACCTAAATAGTACTGGTAGTCTGGGATATCAATTTGGTTTACTTTGAACAACGCCTTGACCCGATAAAATTTCTGTATTTTTGAAAATAGAATAAGCGAATAATTGGATATTTCCGATTGAAATACAAACTTTTTTCCTAGGCAAGCTTTAGCAAAAATTCTTTTTGTTTTAGACTCAAGGTACCCGTGGTATACTCCATACCGAGTTTGGTTCGATTTGAACAACTCCTTGACCCGATGAAAATTACTATATTCAAAAATTAAATATTTGAAATAATAGCAAATGTCCGTATGAAAATCTAACTTTTTTCCTAGGCAAGCTATATCAAAAATTCTTTTTGTTTTACACTCTACATACCCCGGCGATTCTCCATACCGAGTTTGGTTTGATTTGAAAAACTCCTTGACCCGATAAAACTGCTATATTTGTGAAAATAGAATAAGCGAATAAGTCGAAAATTCCGATTGAAATACGAACTTTTTTTCTAGGAAAGTTAGGCAAAGCATTCTTTTTGCATTACAACCTAAATAGTACTGGTAGTCTGGGATATCAATTTGGTTCACTTTGAACAATGCCTTGACCCGATAAAATTTCTATATTTTTGAAAACAGAATAAGCGAATAATTGGATATTTCCGATTGAAATACGAACTTTTCTCCTAGGCAAGCTTTAGCAAAAATTCTTTTTGTTTTACACTCAAGGTACCCGTGGTATACTCCATACCGAGTTTGGTTCGATTTGAACAACTCCTTGACCCGATGAAAAATACTATATTTAAAAATTAAATATTCGAAATAATAGCAAATTTCCGTATGAAAATCTAACTTTTTTCGTAGGCAAGCTAAATCAAAAATTCTTTTTGTTTTACACTCTACATGCCCCGGGGATTCTCCATACCGAGTTTGGTTTGATTTGAACAACTCCTTGACCCGATAAAACTGCTATATTTTTGAAAATAGAATAAGCGAATAAGTCGAAAATTCCGATTGAAATACGAACTTTTTTTCTAGGAAAGTTAGGCAAACCATTCTTTTTGCATTACAACCTAAATAGTACTGGTAGTCTGGGATATCAATTTGGTTTACTTTGAACAACGCCTTGACCCGATAAAATTTCTATATTTTTGAAAATAGAATAAGCGAATAATTGGATATTTCCGATTGAAATACGAACTTTTTTCCTAGGCAAGCTTTAGCAAAAATTCTTTTTGTTTTACACTCAAGGTACCCGTGGTATACTCCATACCGAGTTTGGTTCGATTTGAACAACTCCTTGACCCGATGAAAATTACTATATTTAAAAATTAAATATTCGAAATAATAGCAAATTTCCGTATGAAAATTTAACTTTTTTCCTAGGCAAGCTATATCAAAAATTCTTTTTGTTTTACACTCTACATACCCCGGGGATTCTCCATACCGAGTTTGGTTTGATTTGAAAAACTCCTTGACCCGATAAAACTGCTATATTTTTGAAAATAGAATAAGCGAATAAGTCGAAAATTCCGATTGGATAACGAACTTTTTTTCTAGGAAAGTTAGGCAAACCATTCTTTTTGCATAACAACCTAAATAGTACTGGTAGTCTGGGATATCAATTTGGTTCACTTTGAACAACGCCTTGACCCGATAAAATTTCTATATTTTTGAAAATAGAATAAGCGAATAATTGGATATTTCCGATTGAAATACGAAATTTTCTCCTAGTCAAGCTTTAGCAAAAATTCTTTTTGTTTTACACTCAAGGTACCCGTGGTATACTCCATACCGAGTATGGTTCGATTTGAACAACTCCTCGACCCGATGAAAAATACTATATTTAAAAATTAAATATTCGAAATAATAGCAAATTTCCGTATGAAAATCTAACTTTTTTCGTAGGCAAGCTATATCAAAAATTCTTTTTGTTTTACACTCTACATGCCCGTGGGATTCTTCATACCGAGTTTGGTTTGATTTGAACAACTCCTTGACCCGATAAAACTGCTATGTTTTTGAAAATAGAGTAAGCGAATAAGTCGAAAATTCCGATTGAAATACGAACTTTTTTTCTAGGAAAGTTAGGCAAACCATTTTTTTCGCTTTACAACCTAAATAAGACTGGTAGTCTGGGATATCAATTTGGTTTACTTTGAACAACGCCTTGACCCGATAAAATTTCTATATTTTTGAAAATAGAATAAGCGAATAATTGGATATTTCCGATTGAAATACGAACTTTTTTCCTAGGCAAGCTTTAGCAAAAATTCGTTTTTGTTTTACACTCAGGGTACCCGAGGTATACTCCATCCCGAGTTTGGTTCGATTTGAACAACTCCTTGACCCGATGAAAATTTTTATATTTAAAAATTAAATATTCGAAATAATAGCAAATTTCCGTATGAAAATCTAACTTTTTCCTAGGCAAGCTATATCACAAATTCTTTTTGTTTTACACTCTACACACCCCGGGGATTCTCCATACCGAGTTTGGTTTGATTTGAACAACTCCTTGACCCGATAAAACTTCTACATTTTTGAAAATAGAATAAGCGAATAAGTCGATATTTCCGTTTGAAAGACGAACTTTTTTCTAGGAAAGTTTGGCAAACCATTCTTTTTGCATTACAACCTAAATAGTACTGGTAGTCTGGTATATCAATTTGGTTCACTTTGAACAACTCCTTGACCCAATAAAATTTCTATATTTTTGAAAATAGAATAAGCGAATAATTGGATATTTCCGATTGAAATACGAAATTTTCTCCTAGGCAAGCTCTAGCAAAAATTCTTTTTGTTTTACACTCAAGGTACCCGTGGTATACTCCATACCGAGTATGGTTCGATTTGAACAACTCCTCGACCCGATGAAAAATATTATATTTAAAAATTAAATATTCGAAATAATAGCAAATTTCCGTATGAAAATCTAACTTTTTTCGTAGGCAAGCTATATCAAAAATTCTTTTTGTTTTACACTCTACATGCCCCTGGGATTCTCCATACCGAGTTTGGTTTGATTTGAACAACTCCTTGACCCGATAAAACTGCTATATTTTTGAAAATAGAGTAAGCGAATAAGTCGAAAATTCCGATTGAAATACGAACTTTTTTTCTAGGAAAGTTAGGCAAACCATTTTTTTTGCTTTACAACCTAAATAGGACTGGTAGTCTGGGATATCAATTTGGTTTACTTTGAACAACGCCTTGACCCGATAAAATTTCTATATTTTTGAAAATAGAATAAGCGAATAATTGGATATTTCCGATTGAAATACGAACTCTTTTCCTAGGCAAGCTTTAGCAAAAATTCGTTTTTGTTTTACACTCAGGGTACCCGTGGTATACTCCATCCCGAGTTTGGTTCGATTTGAACAACTCCTTGACCCGATGAAAATTTTTATATTTAAAAATTAAATATTCGAAATAATAGCAAATTTCCGTATGAAAATCTAACTTTTTCCTAGGCAAGCTATATCAAAAATTCTTTTTGTTTTAAACTCTACATACCCCGGGGATTCTCCATACCGAGTTTGGTTTGATTTGAACAACTCCTTGACCCGATAAAACTTCTACATTTTTGAAAATAGAATAAGCGAATAATTGGATATTTCCGATTGAAATACGAAATTTTCTCCTAGGCAAGCTTTAGCAAAAATTCTTTTTGTTTTACACTCAAAGTACCCGTGGTATACTCCATACCGAGTATGGTTCGATTTGAACAACTCCTCGACCCGATGAAAAATATTATATTTAAAAATTAAATATTCGAAATAATAGCAAATTTCCGTATGAAAATCTAACTTTTTTCGTAGGCAAGCTATATCAAAAATTCTTTTTGTTTTACACTCTACATGCCCGTGGGATTCTCCATACCGAGTTTGGTTTGATTTGAACAACTCCTTGACCCGATAAAACTGCTATATTTTTGAAAATAGAGTAAGCGAATAAGTCGAAAATTCCGATTGAAATACGAACTTTTTTTCTAGGAAAGTTAGGCAAACCATTTTTTTTGCTTTACAACCTAAATAGGACTGGTAGTCTGGGATATCAATTTGGTTTACTTTGAACAACGCCTTGACCCGATAAAATTTCTATATTTTTGAAAATAGAATAAGCGAATAATTGGATATTTCCGATTGAAATACGAACTTTTTTCCTAGGCAAGCTTTAGCAAAAATTCGTTTTTGTTTTACACTCAGGGTACCCGTGGTATACTCCATCCCGAGTTTGGTTCGATTTGAACAACTCCTTGACCCGATGAAAATTTTTATATTTAAAAATTAAATATTCGAAATAATAGCAAATTTCCGTATGAAAATCTAACTTTTTCCTAGGCAAGCTATATCAAAAATTCTTTTTGTTTTAAACTCTACATACCCCGGGGATTCTCCATACCGAGTTTGGTTTGATTTGAACAACTCCTTGACCCGATAAAACTTCTACATTTTTGAAAATAGAATAAGCGAATAATTGGATATTTCCGATTGAAATACGAAATTTTCTCCTAGGCAAGCTTTAGCAAAAATTCTTTTTGTTTTACACTCAAGGTACCCGTGGTATACTCCATACCGAGTATGGTTCGATTTGAACAACTCCTCGACCCGATGAAAAATATTATATTTAAAAATTAAATATTCGAAATAATAGCAAATTTCCGTATGAAAATCTAACTTTTTTCGTAGGCAAGCTATATCAAAAATTCTTTTTGTTTTACACTCTACATGCCCGTGGGATTCTCCATACCGAGTTTGGTTTGATTTGAACAACTCCTTGACCCGATAAAACTGCTATATTTTTGAAAATAGAGTAAGCGAATAAGTCGAAAATTCCGATTGAAATACGAACTTTTTTTCTAGGAAAGTTAGGCAAACCATTTTTTTTTTTTTGCTTTACAACCTAAATAGGACTGGTAGTCTGGGATATCAATTTGGTTTACTTTGAACAACGCCTTGACCCGATAAAATTTCTATATTTTTGAAAATAGAATAAGCGAATAATTGGATATTTCCGATTGAAATACGAACTTTTTTCCTAGGCAAGCTTTAGCAAAAATTCGTTTTTGTTTTACACTCAGGGTACCCGTGGTATACTCCATCCCGAGTTTGGTTCGATTTGAACAACTCCTTGACCCGATGAAATTTTTTATATTTAAAAATTAAATATTCGAAATAATAGCAAATTTCCGTATGAAAATCTAACTTTTTCCTAGGCAAGCTATATCAAAAATTCTTTTTGTTTTACACTCTCCATACCCCGGGGATTCTCCATACCGAGTTTGGTTTGATTTGAACAACTCCTTGACCCGATAAAACTTCTACATTTTTGAAAATAGAATAAGCGAATAAGTCGATATTTCCGTTTGAAAGACGAACTTTTTTCTAGGAAAGTTTGGCAAACCATTCTTTTTGCATTACAACCTAAATAGTACTGGTAGTCTGGGATATCAATTTGGTTCACTTTGAACAACTCCTTGACCCAATAAAATTTCTATATTTTTGAAATTAGAATAAGCGAATAATTGGATATTTCCGATTGAAATACGAACTTTTTTCCTAGGCAATCTTTAGCAAAAATTCTTTTTGTTTTACACTCAGTGTACCCGTGGTATACTCCATACCGAGTTTGGTTCGATCTGAACAACTCCTTGACCCGATGAAAATTTTTATATTTAAAAATTAAATATTCGAAATAATAGCAAATTTCCGTATGAAAATCTAACTTTTTCCTAGGCAAGCTATATCAAAAATTCTTTTTGTTTTACACTCTACATACCCCGGGGATTCTCCATACCGAGTTTGGTTTGATTTGAAAAACTCCTTGACCCGATAAAACTGCTATATTTTTGAAAATAGAATAAGCGAATAAGTCGAAAATTCCGATTGAAATACGAACTTTTTTTCTAGGAAAGTTAGGCAAACCATTCTTTTTGCATTACAACCTAAATAGTACTGGTAGTCTGGGATATCAATTTGGTTCACTTTGAACAACGCCTTGACCCGATAAAATTTCTATATTTTTGAAAATAGAATAAGCGAATAATTGGATATTTCCGATTGAAATACGAACTTTTCTCCTAGGCAAGCTTTAGCAAAAATTCTTTTTGTTTTACACTCAAGGTACCCGTGGTATACTCCATACCGAGTTTGGTTTGATTTGAACAACTCCTTGACCCGATGAAAAATACTATATTTAAAAATTAAATATTCGAAACAATAGCAAATTTCCGTATGAAAATCTAACTTTTTTCGTAGGCAAGCTATATCAAAAATTCTTTTTGTTTTACACTCTACATACCCCGGGGATTCTCCATACCGAGTTTGGTTTGATTTGAACAACTCCTTGACCCGATAAAACTGCTATATTTTTGAAAATAGAATAAGCGAATAAGTCGAAAATTCCGATTGAAATACGAACTTTTTCTAGGAAAGTTAGGCAAACCATTCTTTTTGCATTACAACTTTAATAGTACTGGTAGTCTGGGATATCAATTTGGTTCGCTTTGAACAACTCCTTGACCCGATAAAATTTCTATATTTTTGAAAATAGAATAAGGGAATAATTGGATATTTCCGATTGAAATACGAACTTTTTTCCTAGGCAAGCTAATGCAAAAATTATTTTTGTTCTACACTCAAGGTACCCGTGGTATACTCCATACCGAGTTTGGTTCGATTTGAACAACTCCTTGACCCAATGAAAAATACTATATTTAAAAATTAAATGTTCGAAATAATAGCAAATTTCCGTATGAAAAACTAACTTTTTTCCTAGGCAAGCTATATCAAAAATTCTTTTTAATTTACACTCTACATGCCCCTGGGATTCTCCATACCGAGTTTGGTTTGATTTGAACAACTCCTTGACCCGATAAAACTGCTATATTTTTGAAAATAGAGTAAGCGAATAAGTCGAAAATTCCGATTGAAATACGAACTTTTTTTCTAGGAAACTTAGGCAAACCATTTTTTTTGCTTTACAACCTAAATAGGACTGGTAGTCTGGGATATCAATTTGGTTTACTTTGAACAACGCCTTGACCCGATAAAATTTCTATATTTTTGAAAATAGAATAAGCGAATAATTGGATATTTCCGATTGAAATACGAACTTTTCTCCTAGGCAAGCTTTAGCAAAAATTCTTTTTGTTTTACACTCAAGGTACCCGTGGTATACTCCATACCGAGTTTGGTTTGATTTGAACAACTCCTTGACCCGATGAAAAATACTATATTTAAAAATTAAATATTCGAAATAATAGCAAATTTCCGTATGAAAATCTAACTTTTTCCTAGGCAAGCTATATCAAAAATTCTTTTTGTTTTACACTCTACATACCCCGGGGATTCTCCATACCGAGTTTGGTTTGATTTGAACAACTCCTTGACCCGATAAAACTTCTACATTTTTGAAAATAGAATAAGCGAATAATTGGATATTTCCGATTGAAATACGAAATTTTCTCCTAGGCAAGCTTTAGCAAAAATTCTTTTTGTTTTACACTCAATGTACCCGTGGTATACTCCATACCGAGTATGGTTCGATTTGAGCAACTCCTCGACCCGATGAAAAATATTATATTTAAAAATTAAATATTCGAAATAATAGCAAATTTCCGTATGAAAATCTAACTTTTTTCGTAGGCAAGCTATATCAAAAATTCTTTTTGTTTTACACTCTACATGCCCGTGGGATTCTCCATACCGAGTTTGGTTTGATTTAAACAACTCCTTGACCCGATAAAACTGCTATATTTTTGAAAATAGAGTAAGCGAATAAGTCGAAAATTCCGATTGAAATACGAACTTTTTTTCTAGGAAAGTTAGGCAAACCTTTTTTTTGCTTTACAACCTAAATAGGACTGGTATTCTGGGATATCAATTTGGTTTACTTTGAACAACGCCTTGACCCGATAAAATTTCTATATTTTTGAAAATAGAATAAGCGAATAATTGGATATTTCCGATTGAAATACGAACTTTTTTCCTAGGCAAGCTTTAGCAAAAATTCGTTTTTGTTTTACACTCAGGGTACCCGTGGTATACTCCATCCCGAGTTTGGTTCGATTTGAACAACTCCTTGACCCGATGAAAATTTTTATATTTAAAAATTAAATATTCGAAATTATAGCAAATTTCCGTATGAAAATCTAACTTTTTCCTAGGCAAGCTATATCAAAAATTCTTTTTGTTTTACACTCTACATACCCCGGGGATTCTCCATACCGAGTTTGGTTTGATTTGAACAACTCCTTGACCCCATAAAACTTCTACATTTTTGAAAATAGAATAAGCGAATAAGTCGATATTTCCGTTTGAAAGACGAACTTTTTTCTAGGAAAGTTTGGCAAACCATTCTTTTTGCATTACAACCTAAATAGTACTGGTAGTCTGGGATATCAATTTGGTTCACTTTGAACAACTCCTTGACCCAATAAAATTTCTATATTTTTGAAAATAGAATAAGCGAATAATTGGATATTTCCGATTGAAATACGAAATTTTCTCCTAGGCAAGCTTTAGCAAAAATTCTTTTTGTTTTACACTCAAAGTACCCGTGGTATACTCCATACCGAGTATGGTTCGATTTGAACAACTCCTCGACCCGATGAAAAATATTATATTTAAAAATTAAATATTCGAAATAATAGCAAATTTCCGTATGAAAATCTAACTTTTTTCGTAGGCAAGCTATATCAAAAATTCTTTTTGTTTTACACTCTACATGCCCCTGGGATTCTCCATACCGAATTTGGTTTGATTTGAACAACCCCTTGACCCGATAAAACTGCTATATTTTTGAAAATAGAGTAAGCGAATAAGTCGAAAATTCCGATTGAAATACGAACTTTTTTTCTAGGAAAGTTAGGCAAACCATTTTTTTTGCTTTACAACCTAAATAGGACTGGTAGTCTGGGATATCAATTTGGTTTACTTTGAACAACGCCTTGACCCGATAAAATTTCTATATTTTTGAAAATAGAATAAGCGAATAATTGGATATTTCCGATTGAAATACGAACTTTTTTCCTAGGCAAGCTTTAGCAAAAATTCTTTTTGTTTTACACTCAGTGTACCCGTGGTATACTCCATACCGAGTTTGGTTCGATTTGAACAACTCCTTGACCCGATGAAAATTTTTATATTTAATAATTAAATATTCGAAATAATAGCAAATTTCCGTATGAAAATCTAACTTTTTCCTAGGCAAGCTATATCAAAAATTTTTTTTGTTTTACACTCTACATACCCCGGGGATTCTCCATACCGAGTTTGGTTTGATTTGAAAAACTCCTTGACCCGATAAAACTGCTATATTTTTGAAAATAGAATAAGCGAATAAGTCGAAAATTCCGATTGAAATACGAACTTTTTTTCTAGGAAAGTTATGCAAACCATTCTTTTTGCATTACAACCTAAATAGTACTGGTAGTCTGGGATATCAATTTGGTTCACTTTGAACAACGCCTTGACCCGATAAAATTTCTATATTTTTGAAAATAGAATAAGCGAATAATTGGATATTTCCGATTGAAATACGAACTTTTCTCCTAGGCAAGCTTTAGCAA
This sequence comes from Convolutriloba macropyga, assembly GCF_964194025.1. NCBI lineage: Eukaryota > Metazoa > Xenacoelomorpha > Acoela > Convolutidae > Convolutriloba > Convolutriloba macropyga. The sequence goes on along the minus strand of NC_134479.1, from coordinate 18,659,095 downwards.
AAATTCTTTTTGTTTTACACTCAAGGTACCCGTGGTATACTCCATACCGAGTTTGGTTTGATTTGAACAACTCCTTGACCCGATGAAAAATACTATATTTAAAAATTAAATATTCGAAATAATAGCGAATTTCCGTATGAAAATCTAACTTTTTTCGTAGGCAAGCTATATCAAAAATTCTTTTTGTTTTACACTCTACATACCCCGGGGATTCTCCATACCGAGTTTGGTTTGATTTGAACAACTCCTTGACCCGATAAAACTGCTATATTTTTGAAAATAGAATAAGCGAATAAGTCGAAAATTCCGATTGAAATACGAACTTTTTCTAGGAAAGTTAGGCAAACCATTCTTTTTGCATTACAACCTAAATAGTACTGGTAGTCTGGGATATCAATTTGGTTCGCTTTGAACAACTCCTTGACCCGATAAAATTTCTATATTTTTGAAAATAGAATAAGCGAATAATTGGATATTTCCGATTGAAATACGAACTTTTTTCCTAGGCAAGCTAATGCAAAAATTATTTTTGTTCTACACTCAAGGTACCCGTGGTATACTCCATACCGAGTTTGGTTCGATTTGAACAACTCCTTGACCCAATGAAAAATACTATATTTAAAAATTAAATGTTCGAAATAATAGCAAATTTCCGTATGAAAAACTAACTTTTTTCCTAGGCAAGCTATATCAAAAATTCTTTTTAATTTACACTCTACATACCCCGAGGATTCTCCCTACCGAGTTTGGTTTGATTTGAACATTTCTTTGACCCGATAAAACTTCTATATTTTTGAAAATAGAATAAGCGAATAAGTCGAAAATTCCGATTGAAATACGAACTTTTTTCTAGGAAAGTTAGGCAAACCATTCTTTTTGCATTACAACCTAAATAGTACTGGTAGTCTGGGATATCAATTTGGTTCACTTTGAACAACGCCTTGACCCGATAAAATTTCTATATTTTTGAAAATAGAATAAGCGAATAATTGGATATTTCCGATTGAAATACGAACTTTTCTCCTAGGCAAGCTTTAGCAAAAATTCTTTCTGTTTTACACTCAAGGTACCCGTGGTATACTCCATACCGAGTTTGGTTTGATTTGAACAACTCCTTGATCCGATGAAAAATACTATATTTAAAAATTAAATATTCGAAATAATAGCAAATTTCCGTATGAAAATCTAACTTTTTTCGTAGGCAAGCTCTATCAAAAATTCTTTTTGTTTTACACTCTACATACCCCGGGGATTCTCCATACCGAGTTTGGTTTGATTTGAACAACTCCTCGACCCGATAAAACTGCTATATTTTTGAAAATAGAATAAGCGAATAAGTCGAAAATTCCGATTGAAATACGAACTTTTTCTAGGAAAGTTAGGCAAACCATTCTTTTTGCATTACAACCTAAATAGTACTGGTAGTCTGGGATATCAATTTGGTTCGCTTTGAACAACTCCTTGACCCGATAAAATTTCTATATTTTTGAAAATAGAATAAGCGAATAATTGGATATTTCCGATTGAAATACGAACTTTTTTCCTAGGCAAGCTAATGCAAAAATTATTTTTGTTCTACACTCAAGGTACCCGTGGTATACTCCATACCGAGTTTGGTTCGATTTGAACAACTCCTTGACCCAATGAAAAATACTATATTTAAAAATTAAATGTTCGAAATAATAGCAAATTTCCGTATGAAAAACTAACTTTTTTCCTAGGCAAGCTATATCAAAAATTCTTTTTAATTTACACTCTACATACCCCGAGGATTCTCCCTACCGAGTTTGGTTTGATTTGAACATTTCTTTGACCCGATAAAACTTCTATATTTTTGAAAATAGAATAAGCGAATAAGTCGAAAATTCCGATTGAAATACGAACTTTTTTCTAGGAAAGTTAGGCAAACCATTCTTTTTGCATTACAACCTAAATAGTACTGGTAGTCTGGGATATCAATTTGGTTCACTTTGAACAACGCCTTGACCCGATAAAATTTCTATATTTTTGAAAATAGAATAAGCGAATAATTGGATATTTCCGATTGAAATACGAACTTTTCTCCTAGGCAAGCTTTAGCAAAAATTCTTTTTGTTTTACACTCAAGGTACCCGTGGTATACTCCATACCGAGTTTGGTTTGATTTGAACAACTCCTTGATCCGATGAAAAATACTATATTTAAAAATTAAATATTCGAAATAATAGCAAATTTCCGTATGAAAATCTAACTTTTTTCGTAGGCAAGCTCTATCAAAAATTCTTTTTGTTTTACACTCTACATACCCCGGGGATTCTCCATACCGAGTTTGGTTTGATTTGAACAACTCCTCGACCCGATAAAACTGCTATATTTTTGAAAATAGAATAAGCGAATAAGTCGAAAATTCCGATTGAAATACGAACTTTTTCTAGGAAAGTTAGGCAAACCATTCTTTTTGCATTACAACCTAAATAGTACTGGTAGTCTGGGATATCAATTTGGTTCGCTTTGAACAACTCCTTGACCCGATAAAATTTCTATATTTTTGAAAATAGAATAAGCGAATAATTGGATATTTCCGATTGAAATACGAACTTTTTTCCTAGGCAAGCTAATGCAAAAATTATTTTTGTTCTACACTCAAGGTACCCGTGGTATACTCCATACCGAGTTTGGTTCGATTTGAACAACTCCTTGACCCAATGAAAAATACTATATTTAAAAATTAAATGTTCGAAATAATAGCAAATTTCCGTATGAAAATCTAACTTTTTTCCTAGGCAAGCTATATCAAAAATTCTTTTCAATTTACACTCTACATACCCCCGAGGATTCTCCCTACCGAGTTTGGTTTGATTTGAACATTTCTTTGACCCGATAAAACTTCTATATTTTTGAAAATAGAATAAGCGAATAAGTCGAAAATTCCGATTGAAATACGAACTTTTTTCTAGGAAAGTTAGGCAAACCATTCTTTTTGCATTACAACCTAAATAGTACTGGTAGTCTGGGATATCAATTTGGTTCACTTTGAACAACTCCTTGACCCAAAGAAAATTTCTATTTTTTTGAAAATAAAATAAGCGAATAAGTCCATATTTCCGATTGAAATACGAACTTTTTTCCTAGGCAAGCTATAGCAAAAATTCTTTTTGTTTTACACTCAAGGTACCCGTGGTATACTCCATACCGAGTTTGGTTCGATTTGAACAACTCCTTGACCCAATGAAAAAAACTATATTTAAAAATTAAATATTCGAAATAATAGCAAATTTCCGTATGAAAATCTAACTTTTTTCCTAGGCAAGCTATATCAAAAACTTTTTTTTGTTTTACACTCTACATACCCCGGGGATTCTCCATACCGAGTTTGGTTTGATTTGAACAACTCCTTGACCCGATAAAACTGCTATATTTTTGAAAATAGAATAAGCGAATAAGTCGAAAATTCCGATTGAAATACGAACTTTTTTTCTAGGAAAGTTAGGCAAACCATTCTTTTTGCATTACAACCTAAATAGTACTGGTAGTCTGGGATATCACTTTGGTTCACTTTGAACAACTCCTTGACCCAAAAAAAATTCTATATTTTTGAAATTAAAATAAGCGAATAAGTCCATATTTCCGATTGAAATACGAACTTTTTTCCTAGGCAAGCTATAGCAAAAATTCTTTTTGTTTTACACTCAAGGTACCCGTGGTATACTCCATACCGAGTTTGGTTCGATTTGAACAACTCCTTGACCCAATGAAAAAAACTATATTTAAAAATTAAACATTCGAAATAATAGCAAATTTCCGTGTGAAAATCTAACTTTTTCCCTGGGCAAGCTATATCAAAAATTCTTTTTGTTTTACACTCTACATACCCCGGGGATTCTCCATACCGAGTTTGGTTTGATTTGAACAACTCCTTGACCCGATAAAACTGCTATATTTTCGAAAATAGAATAAGCGAATAAGTCGAAAATTCCGATTGAAATACGAACTTTTTTTCTAGGAAAGTTAGGCAAACCATTCTTTTTGCATTACAACCCAAATAGTACTGGTAGTCTAGGATATCAATTTGGTTCACTTTGAACAACTCCTTGACCCGATAAAATTTCTATATTTTTGAAAATAGAATAAGCGAATAAGTCGATATTTCCGATTGAAATACGAACTTTTTTCCGAGGCAAGCTATTGCAAAAATTCTTTTTGTTTTACACTCAAGGTACCCGTGGTATACTCCATACCGAGTTTGGTTCGATTTGAACTACTCCTTGACCCGATGAAAAATACTATATTTAAAAATTAAATATTCGAAATAATAGCAAATTTCCGTATGAAAATCTAACTTTTTTCCTAGGCAAGCTATATCAAAAATTCTTTTTGTTTTGCACTCTACATACCCCAGGGATTCTCCATACCGAGTTTGGTTTGATTTGAACAACTCCTTGACCCGATAAAACTGCTATATTTTTGAAAATAGAATAAGCGAATAAATCAAAAATTCCGATTGAAATACGAACTTTTTTTCTAGGAAAGTTAGGCAAACCATTCTTTTTGCATTACAACCTAAATAGTACTGGTAGTCTGGGATATCAATTTGGTTAACTTTGAACATCTCCTTGACCCGATAAAATTTCTATATTTTTGAAAATAGAATAAGCGAATAAGTCGATATTTCCGATTAAAATACGAACTTTTTTCCTAGGCAAGCTATAGCAAAAATTCTTTTTGTGTTACACTCAAGGTACCCGTGGTATACTCCATACCTAATTTGGTTTGATTTGAACAACTCCTTGACCCAATAAAAAATACTATATTTAAAAATTAAATATTCGAAATAATAGCAAATTTCCGTATGAAAATCTAACTTTTTTCCTAGGCAAGCTATATCAAAAATTCTTTTTGTTTTACACTCTACATACCCCGGGGATTCTCCATAGCATAGCGAGTTTGGTTTGTTTTGAACAACTCTTTGACCCGATAAAACTTCTATATTTTTGTAATTAGAATAAGCGATTAAGTCGAAAATTCCGATTGAAAAACGAACTTTTTTTCTAGGAAAGTTAGGCAAACCATTCTTTTTGCATTACAACCTAAATAGTACTGGTAGTCTGGGATATCAATTTGGTTCACTTTGAACAATTCCTTGACCCAAAAAAATTTCTATATTTTTGAAAATAAAATGAGCAAATAAGTCCATATTTCCGATTGAACTACGAACTTTTTTCCTAGGCAAGCTATATCAAAAATTCTTTTTGTTTTACACTCTACATACCCCAGGGATTCTCCATACCGAGTTTGGTTTGATTTGAACAACTCCTTGACCCGATAAAACTGCTATATTTTTGAAAATAGAATAAGCGAATAAGTCGAAAATTCCGATTGAAATACGAACTTTTTTCTAGGAAAGTTAGGCAAACCATTCTTTTTGCATTACAACCTAAGTAGTACTGGTAGTCTGGGATATCAATTTGGTTCACTTTGAACAACTCCTTGACCCGATAAAAATTCTATATTTTTAGAATAGAATAAGCGAATAAGTGGATATTTCCGATTGAAATACGAACTTTTCTCCTAGGCAAGCTATAGCAAAAATTCTTTTTGTTTTACACTCAAGGTTCACGTGGTATACTCCATACCGAGTTTGGTGCGATTTGAACAACTCCTTGACCCGATGAAAAATACTATATTTAAAAATTAAATATTCGAAATAATAGCAAATTTCCGTATGAAAGTCTAACTTTTTTCCTAGGCAAGTTATATCACAAATTCTTTTTGTTTTACACTCTACATACCCCGGGGATTCTCCATGCCGAGTCTGGTTTGATTTGAACAACTCCTTGACCCGATAAAACTTCTATATTTTTGAAAAAAGATTAAGCGAATAAGTCGAAAATTCCGATTGAAATACGAACTTTTTTCTAGGAAAGTTAGGCAAACCATTCTTTTTGCATTACAACCTAAGTAGTACTGGTAGTCTGGGATATCAATTTGGTTCACTTTGAACAACTCCTTGACCCGATAAAATTTCTATATTTTTGAAAATAGAATAAGCGAACAATTGAAAAATTCCGATTGAAATACGAACTTTTTTCTAGGAAAGTTAGGCAAACCATTCTTTTTGCATTACAACCTAAGTAGTACTGGTAGTCTGGGATATCAATTTGGTTCACTTTGAACAACTCCTTGACCCGATAAAAATTCTATATTTTTAGAATAGAATAAGCGAATAAGTGGATATTTCCGATTGAAATACGAACTTTTCTCCTAGGCAAGCTATAGCAAAAATTCTTTTTGTTTTACACTCAAGGTTCACGTGGTATACTCCATACCGAGTTTGGTGCGATTTGAACAACTCCTTGACCCGATGAAAAATACTATATTTAAAAATTAAATATTCGAAATAATAGCAAATTTCCGTATGAAAGTCTAACTTTTTTCCTAGGCAAGTTATATCACAAATTCTTTTTGTTTTACACTCTACATACCCCGGGGATTCTCCATGCCGAGTCTGGTTTGATTTGAACAACTCCTTGACCCGATAAAACTTCTATATTTTTGAAAAAAGATTAAGCGAATAAGTCGAAAATTCCGATTGAAATACGAACGTTTTTCTAGGAAAGTTAGGCAAACCATTCTTTTTGCATTACGACCTAAATAGTACCGGTAGTCTGGGATATCAATTTGGTTCACTTTGAACAACTCCCTGACCCGATAAAATTTCTAGATTTTTGAAAATAGAATAAGCGAGTAAGTCGATATTTCCGATTGAAATACGAACTTTTTTCCTAGGCAAGCTATAGCAAAAATTCTTTTTGTTTTACACTCAAGGTACCCGTGATATACTCCATACCGAGTTTGGTTCGATTTGAACTACTCCTTGACCCGATGAAAAATACTATATTTAAAAATTAAATATTCGAAATAATAGCAAATTTCCGTATGAAAGTCTAACTTTTTTCCTAGGCAAGTTATATCAAAAATTCTTTTTGTTTTACACTCTACATACCCCGGGGATTCTCCATGCCAAGTTTGGTTTGATTTGAACAACTCCTTGACCCGATAAAACTTCTATATTTTTGAAAAAAGATTAAGCGAATAAGTCGAAAATTCCGATTGAAATACGAACTTTTTTCTAGAAAAGTTAGGCAAACCATTCTTTTTGCATTACAACCTAAATAGTACCGGTAGTCTGGGATATCAATTTGGTTCACTTTGAACAACTCCCTGACCCGATAAAATTTCTAGATTTTTGAAAATAAAATAAGCGAGTAAGTCGATATTTCCTATTGAAATACGAACTTTTTTCCAACCAAGCTATAGCAAAAATTCTTTTTGTTTTACACTCAAGGTACCCGTGGTATACTCCATACCGAGTTTGGTTCGATTTGAACAACTCCTTGACCCAATGAAAAAAACTATATTTAAAAATTAAATGTTCGAAATAATAGCAAATTTCCGTATGAAAATCTAACTTTTTTCCTAGGCAAGCTATATCAAAAATTCTTTTTGTTTTACACTATACATACCCCCAGGATTCTGCATACCGAGTTTGGTTTGATTTGGACAACTCCTTGACTCGATAGAACTTTATGTTTTTGAAAATAGAAGAAGCGAATAAGTCAATATTTCCGTTTGAAATACGAACTTTTTTTCTAGGAAAGTTAGGCAAACCATTCTTTTTGCATTACAATTTAAATAGTACTGGTAGTCTGGGATATCAATTTGGTTCACTTTGAACAACTCCCTGACCCGATAAAATTTCTATATTTTTGAAAATAGAAGAAGCGATTAGGTCGATATTTCCGATTGAAATACGAACTTTTTTCCTGGGCAAGCTATAGCAAAAATTCTTTTTGTTTTAAACTCAAGGTACCCGTGGTATACTCCATACCGAGTTTGGTTTGATTTGAGCAACTCCTTGACCCAATGAAAAAAACTATATTTAAAAATTAAATATTCGAAATAATAGCAAATTTCCGTATGAAAATCTAACTTTTTTCCTAGGCAAGCTATATCAAAAATTCTTTTTGTTTTACACTCTACATACCCCTGGGATTCTCCATACAGAGTTTGGTTTGATTTGAACAACTCCTTGACCCGATAAAACTTCTATATTTTTGGAAATAGAATAAGCGAATAAGTCGATATTTCCGTTTGAAAAACGAACTTTTTTTCTAGGAAAGTTAGGCAAACCATTCTTTTTGCATTACAACCTAAATAGTACTGGTAGTCTGGGATATCAATTTGGTTCACTTTGAACAACTACTTGACCCAATAAAATTTCTATATTTTTGAAAATAGAATAAGCGATTTAGTCGATATTTCCGATTGAAATACGAACTTTTTTCCTAGGCAAGCTATAGCAAAAATTGTTTTTGTTTTACACTCAAGGTACCCGTGGTATACTCCATACCGAGTTTAGTTTGATTTGAACAACTCCTTGACCCGATAAAACTTCTACATTTTTGAAAATAGAATAAGCGAATAAGTCGATATTTCCGTTTGAAATACGAACTTTTTTTCTAGGAAAGTTAGGCAAACCATTATTTTTGCATTACAACTATATAGTACTGGTAGTCTGGGATATCAATTTGGTTCACTTTGAACAACTACTTGACCCAATGAAATTTCTATATTTTTGTAAATAGAACAAGCGATTAAGTCGATATTTCCGATTGAAATACGAACTTTTTTCCTAGGCAAGCTATAGCAAAAATTGTTTTTGTTTTACACTCAAGGTACCCGTGGTATACTCCATACCGAGTTTGGTTCGATTTGAACAACTCCTTGACCCAATGAAAAATACTATATTTAAAAATTAAATATTCGAAATAATAGCAAATTTCCGTATGAAAATCTAACTTTTTTCCTAGGCAAGCTATATCAAAAATTCTTTTTGTTTTACACTCTACATACCCCGGGGATTCTCCATACCGAGTTTAGTTTGATTTGAACAACTCCTTGACCCGATAAAACTTCTACATTTTTGAAAATGGAATAAGCGAATAAGTCGATATTTCCGTTTGAAAAACGAACTTTTTTTCTAGGAAAGTTAGGCAAACCATTCTTTTTGCATTACAACTATATAGTACTGGTAGTCTGGGATATCAATTTGGTTCACTTTGAACAACTACTTGACCCAATGAAATTTCTATATTTTTGTAAATAGAACAAGCGATTAAGTCGATATTTCCGATTGAAATACGAACTTTTTTCCTAGGCAAGCTATAGCAAAAATTGTTTTTGTTTTACACTCAAGGTACCCGTGGTATACTCCATACCGAGTTTAGTTTGATTTGAACAACTCCTTGACCCGATAAAACTTCTACATTTTTGAAAATAGAATAAGCGAATAAGTCGATATTTCCGTTTGAAATACGAACTTTTTTTCTAGGAAAGTTAGGCAAACCATTCTTTTTGCATTACAACTATATAGTACTGGTAGTCTGGGATATCAATTTGGTTCACTTTGAACAACTACTTGACCCAATGAAATTTCTATATTTTTGTAAATAGAACAAGCGATTAAGTCGATATTTCCGATTGAAATACGAACTTTTTTCCTAGGCAAGCTATAGCAAAAATTGTTTTTGTTTTACACTCAAGGTACCCGTGGTATACTCCATACCGAGTTTAGTTTGATTTGAACAACTCCTTGACCCGATAAAACTTCTACATTTTTGAAAATAGAATAAGCGAATAAGTCGATATTTTCGTTTGAAATACGAACTTTTTTTCTAGGAAAGTTAGGCAAACCATTCTTTTTGCATTACAACTAAATAGTACTGGTAGTCTGGGATATCAATTTGGTTCGATTTGAACAACTCCTTGACCCAATGAAAAATACTGTATTCAAAAATTAAATATTCGAAATAATAGCAAATTTCCGTATGAAAATCTAACTTTTTTCTAGGCAAGCTACGCCAAAAATTCTTTTTGTTTTATACTCTAGATACACATGGGATACTCCATGTCGAGTTTGGTTCTATTTGAACAACTCCTTGACCCGATGAAAAAGACCTATTTTTGAAATTAAATATTCGAAATAATAGCAAATTTCCGTATGAAGAGCTAACTTTTTTCCTAGGCAAGCTTTACAAAAAATTCTTTTTGTTTTACACTCTTTATAACCTGGAGATAATCCATACAGATTATTCGATAATCCATACAGATTATAAAAATTAAATATTCGAAATAATAGCAAATTTCCGTATGAAGAGCTAACTTTTTTCCTAGGCAAGCTTTACAAAAAATTCTTTTTGTTTTACACTCTTTATACCCTGGAGATAATCCATACAGATTATTCGATAATCCATACAGATTATAAAAATTAAATATTCGAAATAATAGAAAATTTCCGTATGAAAATCTAATTTTTTCCCAGGCAAGCTATGCCAAAAATTCTTTTTGTTTTATACTCTAGATACACATGGGATTCTCCATACCGAGTTTGGTTTGATTTGAACAACTCCTTGACCCAATAAAACTGCTATAGTTTTGAAAATAGAATAAGCGAATAAGTCGAAAATTCCGATTGAAATGCGAACTTTTTTCCGAGGCAAGCTATAGCAAAAATTCTTTTTGTTTTACACTCAAGGTACCCGTGGTATACTCCATACCGAGTTTGGTTCGATTTGAACAACTCATTGACCCAATGAAAAATACTGTATTTAAAAATTAAATATTCGAAGTAATAGCAAATTTCCGTATGAAAATCTAATTTTTTTCCCAGGCAAGCTATGCCAAAAATTCTTTTTGTTTTATTTTCTAGATACACATGGGATACTCCATATCGAGTTTGGTTTGATTTGAACAACTTCTTGACCCGATGAAAAAGACCTATTTTTGAAATTAAATATTCGAAATAATAGCAAATTTCCGTATGAAGAGCTAACTTTTTTCCTAGGCAAGCTTTACAAAAAATTCTTTTTGTTTTACACTCTTTATACCCTGGAGATAATCCATACAGATTATTCGATAATCCATACAGATTATAAAAATTAAATATTCGAAATAATAGAAAATTTCCGTATGAAAATCTAACTTTTTTCCTAGGCAAACTATATCAAAAATTCCTTTTCTTTTACACTCTACATACCCCGGGGATTCTCCATACCGAGTTTGGTTTGATTTGAACAACTCCTGGACCCGATAAAACTGCTATAGTTTTGAAAATAGAATAAGCGAATAAGTCGAAAATTCCGATTGAAATGCGAACTATTTTCCGAGGCAAGCTATAGCAAAAATTCTTTTTGTTTTACACTCAAAGCGCCCGTGGTATACTCCATACCGAGTTTGGTTCGATTTGAACAACTCCTTGACCCAATGAAAAATACTGTATTTAAAAATTAAATATTCGAAGTAATAGCAAATTTCCGTATGAAAATCTAATTTTTTTCCTAGGCAAGCTATGCCAAAAATTCTTTTTGTTTTACACTCTTTATACCCTGGAGATAATCCATACAGATTTTGGTTCGATTTGAACAACTCCTTGACCCGATAAAACTGCTATAGTTTTGAAAATAGAATAAGCGAATAAGTCGAATATTCCGATTGAAATACGAACTTTTTTTCTAGGAAAGTTAGGCAAACCATTTTTTTTGCATTACAACCTAAATAGTACTGGTAGTCTGGGATATCAATTTGGTTCACTTTGAACCTCTCCTTGACCCAATAAAATTTTTATATTTTTGAAAATAGAACAAGCGATTAGGTCGATATTTCCGATTGAAATACGAACTTTTTTTCCTAGGCAAGCTATAGCAAAAATTGTTTTGTTTTACACTCAAGATACCCTTGGTATACTCCAAACCGAGTTTGGTTCGATTTGAACAACTCCTTGACCCGACGAAGAATACTATATTTAAAAACTAAATATTCGAAATAATAGCAAATTTCCGTATGAAAATCTAACTTTTTTCCTAGGCAAACTATATCAAAAATTTCTTTTGTTTTACACTCCACATACCCCGGGGATTCTCCATACCGAGTTTGGTTTGATTTGAACAACTCCTTGACCCGACGAAAAATACTATATTTAAAATTAAATATTCGAAATAATAGCAAATTTCCGTATGAAAACCTAACTTTTTTCCTAGGCAAGCTATATCAAAAATTCCTTTTGTTTAACACTCTACATATCCCGAGGATTCTCCATACCGAGTTTGGTTTGATTTGAACAACTCCTTGACCCGATAAAACTGCTATAGTTTTGAAAACAGAACAAGCGAATAAGTCGAAAATTCCGATTGAAATACGAACTTTTTTTCTAGGAAAGTTAGGCAAACCATTTTTTTTGCATTACAACCTAAATAGTACTGGTAGTCTGGGATATCAATTTGGTTCACTTTGAACAACTCCTTGACGCAATAAAATTTCTATATTTTTGAAAATAGAATAAGCGATTAAGTCGATATTTCCGATTGAAAAACAAACTTTTTTCCTAGGCAAGCTATAGCAAAAATTGTTTTTGTTTTACACTCAAGGTACCCGTGGTATACTCCATACCGAGTTTGGTTCGATTTGAACAACTCCTTGACCCGACGAAAAATACTATATTTAAAAATTAAATATTCGAAATATTAGCAAATTTCCGTATGAAAATCTAACTTTTTTCCTAGGCAAACTATATCAAAAATTCCTTTTCTTTTACACTCTACATACCCCGGGGATTCTCCATACCGAGTTTGGTTTGATTTGAACGACTCCTTGACCTGATAAAACTGCTATAGTTTTGAAAATAGAATAAGCGAATAAGTCGAAAATTCCGATTGAAATGCGAACTTTTTTCCGAGGCAAGCTATAGCAAAAATTCTTTTTGTTTTACACTCAAGGTACCCGTGGTATACTCCATAACGAGTTTGGTTCGATTTGATTAACTCCTTGACCCAATGAAAAATACTATATTTAAAAATTAAAAATTCGAATTAATAGCAAATTTCCGTATGAAAATCTAATTTTTTTCCTAGGCAAGCTATGCCAAAAATTCTTTTTGTTTTATACTCTAGATACACATGGGATACTCCATATCGAGTTTGGTTCGATTTGAACAACTCCTTGACCCGATGAAAAAGACCTATTTTTGAAATTAAATATTCGAAATAATAGCAAATTTCCGTATGAAAATCTAACTTTTTTCCTAGGCAAACTATATCAAAAATTCCTTTTGTTTTACACTCTACATACACCGGGGATTCTCCATACCGAGTTTGGTTTGATTTGAACAACTCCTTGACCCGACAAAAAATACTATATTTAAAAATTAAATATTTGAAATAATAGCAAATTTCCGTATGAAAACCTAACTTTTTTCCTAGGCAAGCTATATCAAAAATTCCTTTTGTTTAACACTCTACATACCCCGGGGATTCTCCATACCGAGTTTGGTTTGATTTGAACAACTCCTTGACCCGATAAAACTGCTATAGTTTTGAAAATAGAATAAGCGAATAAGTCGAAAATTCCGATTGAAATACGAACTTTTTTCCGAGGCAAGCTATAGCAAAAATTCTTTTTGTTTTACACTCAAGGTACCCGTGGTATACTTCATACCGAGTTTGGTTGGATTTGAACAACTCCTTGACCCGATGAAAAAGACCTATTTTTGAAATTAAATATTCGAAATAAAAGCAAATTTCCGTATGAAAATCTAACTTTTTTCCTAGGCAAACTATATCAAAAATTCCTTTTGTTTCACACTCTACATACCCCGGGGATTCGCCATACCGAGTTTGGTTTGATTTGAACAACTCCTTGACCCGATAAAACTGCTATAGTTTTGAAAATAGAAAAAGCGAATAAGTCGAAAATTCCGATTGAAATACGAACTTTTTTCCGAGGCAAGCTGTAGCAAAAATTCTTTTTGTTTTACACTCAAGGTACCCGTGGTATACTTCATACCGAGTTTGGTTGGATTTGAACAACTCCTTGACCCGATGAAAAAGACCTATTTTTGAAATTAAATACTCGAAATAATAGCAAAGTTCCGTATGAAAACCTAACTTTTTTCCTAGGCAAGCTATATCAAAAATTCCTTTTGTTTAACACTCTACATGACCCGGGGATTCTCCATACCGAGTTTGGTTTGATTTGAACAACTCCTTGACCCGATAAAACTGCTATAGTTTTGAAAATAGAATAAGCGAATAAGTCGAAAATTCCGATTGAAATACGAACTTTTTTCCGAGGCAAGCTATAGCAAAAATTCTTTTTGTTTTACACTCAAGGTACCCGTGGTATACTCCATACCGAGTTTGGTTCGATTTGAACAACTCCTTGATCCAATGAAAAATACTATATTTAAAAATTAAATATTCGAAATAATAGCAAATTTCCGTATGAAATCTAACCTTTTCCTAGGCAAGCTATATCAAAAAATCCTTTTGTTTTACACTCTACATATGCCGAGGATTCTCCATACCGAGTTTGGCTCGATTTGAACAACTCCTTGACCCGACGAAAAATACTATATTTAAAAATTAAATATTCGAAATATTAGTAAATTTCCGTATAAAAATCTAACTTTTTTCCTAGGCAAGCTATATCAAAAATTCCTTTTGTTTTACACTCTACATGCCCCGGGGATTCTCCATACCGAGTTTGGTTTGATTTGAACGACTCCTTGACCCGATAAAACTGCTATAGTTTTGAAAATAGAATAAGCGAATAAGTTGAAAATTCCGATTGAAATACGAACTTTTTTCTAGCAAAGTTAGGCAAACCATTCTTTTTGCATTACAACCTGAATAGTACTGGTAGTCTGGGATATCAATTTGGTTCACTTTGAACAACTCCTTGACCCGATAAAATTATATTTATGAAAATAGAATAAGCGAATAAGTCAATTTTTCCGATTGAAATACGAACTTTTTTCCGAGGCAAGCTATAGCAAAAATTCTTTTTGTTTTACACTCTACATACCCCGGGGATTCTCCATACCGAGTTTGGTTTGATTTGAACAACTCCTTGACCCGATAAAACTGCTATAGTTTTGAAAACAGAACAAGCGAATCAGTCGAAAATTCCGATTGAAATACGAACTTTTTTTCTAGGAAAGTTAGGCAAACCATTCTTTTTGCATTACAACCTAAATAGTACTGGTAGTCTGGGATATCAATTTGGTTCACTTTGAACAACTCCTTGACCCAATAAAATTTCTATATTTTTGAAAATAGAATAAGCGATTAAGTCGATATTTCCGATTGAAATACGAACTTTTTTCCTAGGCAAGCTATAGCAAAAATTGTTTTTGTTTTACACTCAAGGTACCCATGGTATACTCCATACCGAGTTTGGTTCGATTTGAACAACACCTTGACCCGACGAAAAATACTATATTTAAAAAGTAAATATTCGAAATAATAGCAAATTTCCGTATGAAAATCTAACCTTTTCCTAGGCAAGCTATATCAAAAAATCTTTTTTTTACACTCTACATATCCCGAGGATTCTCCATACCGAGTTTGGTTTGATTTGAGCAACTCCTTGACCCGATAAAACTTCTACATTTTTGAAAATAGAATAAGCGAATAAGTCGATATTTCCGTTTGAAAGACGAACTTTTTTCTAGGAAAGTTTGGCAAACCATTCTTTTTGCATTACAACCTAAATAGTACTGGTAGTCTGGGATATCAATTTGGTTCACTTTGAACAACTCCTTGACCCAATAAAATTTCTATATTTTTGAAAATAGAATAAGCGATTAAGTCGATATTTCCGATTGAAATACGAACTTTTTTCCTAGGCAAGCTATAGCAAAAATTGTTTTTGTTTTACACTCAAGGTACCCGTGGTATACTCCATACCGAGTTTGGTTCGATTTGAACAACTGCTTGACCCGACGAAAAATACTATATTTAAAAATTAAATATTCGAAATATTAGTAAATTTCCGTATAAAAATCTAACTTTTTTCCTAGGCAAGCTATATCAAAAATTCCTTTTGTTTTACACTCTACATGCCCCGGGGATTCTCCATACCGAGTTTGGTTTGATTTGAACGACTCTTTGACCCGATAAAACTGCTATAGTTTTGAAAATAGAATAAGCGAATAAGTCGAAAATTCCGATTGAAATACTAACTTTTTTCTAGCAAAGTTAGGCAAACCGTTCTTTTTGCATTACAACCTGAATAGTACTGGTAGTCTGGTATATCAATTTGGTTCACTTTGAACAACTCCTTGACCCAATAAAATTTCCTATATTTTTGAAAATAGAATAAGCGAATAATTGGATATTTCCGATTGAAATACGAATTTTTCTCCTAGGCAAGCTTTAGCAAAAATTCTTTTTGTTTTACACTCAAGGTACCCGTGGTATACTCCATACCGAGTTTGGTTCGATTTGAACAACTCCTTGACCCGATGAAAAATACTATATTTAAAAATTAAATATTCGAAATAATAGCAAATTTCCGTATGAAAATCTAACTTTTTTCCTAAAAACAATAACTGATATAACAATATTGAGCAGTGCAGCAGTAAACAATAACTGATTTTCATAAAGTTGAAAAAATCGTTGAGCCTAGTTTGTGAAGAAAACGAAACAACAGAAAATTGAAATTGTCTTTTGTTTGAGCAAAATTTTTTGAATTGCTTGCAAAAAACTAAAAAAATTACCGAGACAGCCTTGACAGTTGTAGAGCTTTTGTCGGTAGGTTGAAGTGGAGCTTCAGTTTGACTTATGCCCATATTCGATGTAATTTGCATATTATACTTCGATCTCAGTTCTGCCAAATTCTTTTCAAAATTTCCCAATCCTTGCTGCACCACAACGTACGTGACTTGTTTGTTTCCCACAAGGAGCTGAACTTCTGTCCCCTCCGTCTTTGTAAATTGTTCAAAATGACTTGTTGAACCCCACAATTCCGATTTCGCATCAATAATTCTGGCATCTTTCTTGTCCGGAGAGAAAAGTAACCGTCCAAAACTGCATTTGACAGAAGACTTTTGTCAGAAGATCTGAAAATAAGTTGAAAGTGCAATTAACGAAGAGAAAATAAAGCGCCGACTTTCAAATTACTTTCGCTAAAAAAGAAACTTGTAGAAATTAACTGAAAACACTCTTAATAGCTCAAACATCGCTTCCTTACGAAAACCAAAATAATGGTACATTGACTACAAATTAACAACACTTCATCAATAAAGCAAAGTAACAAAATATTTTCAAAGACAACTCGTAAACAATTACCTAATTAAACAATTTTTCCAGCTAGTTCAAGGCATGCATCCAATACAAAATCAGGGATTTCCGATGGAAACATTATGCTCATATCTAATGTATCAATCCATTCTCAACTGGACTTAGATCTTCAGAGTGAGCAGAGGCAGTAGTCGTAAAGCTATCATCTTGAGTCAAGTCTTTAAGTTCAGCTGAGGTTTTTTCCAACTCTGTGACCCGCCTGGTTAGATTTTCAACTTGAGTTTTGACGAGATCGATTTCGGTTCTCAGATTGTCTTCGTGTTGACTTAAAGTCTCCTCTTGAGCATCTGATAACACACGAGGCCTTTCGCAAAAAACCCCCTTCTTGCTTACAACAATTGTGGTCTGTGTCATAATGAAAACTGAAAACATACCGAGTTTGGTTCGATTTGAACAACTCCTTGATCCGATAAAATTTCTATATTTTTGAAAATAGAATAAGCGAATAAGTCGAAAGCTCCGATTGAAAAACGAATTTTTTTCTAGGAAAGTTAGGCGAACCATTTTTTTTGCATTACAACCTAAATAGTACTGGTAGTCTGGGATATCAATTTGGTTCACTTCGAACAACTCCTTGACCCGATAAAATTATATTTATGAAAATAGAATAAGCGAATAAGTCGATTTTTCCGATTGAAAGACGAACTTTTTTCCGAGGCAAGCTATAGCAAAAATTCTTTTTGTTTTACACTCTACATACCCCGGGGATTCTCCATACCGAGTTTGGTTTGATTTGAACAACTCCTTGACCCGATAAAACTGCTATAGTTTTGAAAACAGAACAAGCGAATAAGTCGAAAATTCCGATTGAAATACGAACTTTTTTTCTAGGAAAGTTAGGCAAACCATTCTTTTTGCATTACAACCTGAATAGTACTGGTAGTCTGGGATATCAATTTGGTTCACTTTGAACAACTCCTTGACCCGATAAAATTTCTATATTTATGAAAATAGAATAAGCGAATAAGTCGATATTTCCGATTGAAATACGAACTTTTTTCCGAGGCAAGCTATAGCAAAAATTCTTTTTGTTTTACACTCAAAGTACCCGTGGTATACTCCATACCGAGTTTGGTTCGATTTGAACAACTCCTTGACCCGATAAAACTTCTACATTTTTGAAAATAGAATAAGCGAATAAGTCGATATTTCCGTTTGAAAGACGAACTTTTTTCTAGGAAAGTTTGGCAAACCATTCTTTTTGCATTACAACCTAAATAGTACTGGTAGTCTGGGATATCAATTTGGTTCACTTTGAACAACTCCTTGACCCAATAAAATTTCTATATTTTTGAAAATAGAATAAGCGATTAAGTCGATATTTCCGATTGAAATACGAACTTTTTTCCTAGGCAAGCTATAGCAAAAATTGTTTTTGTTTTACACTCAAGGTACCCGTGGTATACTCCATACCGAGTTTGGTTCGATTTGAACAACTGCTTGACCCGACGAAAAATACTATATTTAAAAATTAAATATTCAAAATATTAGTAAATTTCCGTATAAAAATCTAACTTTTTTCCTAGGCAAGCTATATCAAAAATTCCTTTTCTTTTACACTCTACATGCCCCGGGGATTCTCCATACCGAGTTTGGTTTGATTTGAACGACTCCTTGACCCGATAAAACTGCTATAGTTTTGAAAATAGAATAAGCGAATAAGTCGAAAATTCCGATTGAAATACGAACTTTTTTCTAGCAAAGTTAGGCAAACCGTTCTTTTTGCATTACAACCTGAATAGTACTGGTAGTCTGGGATATCAATTTGGTTCACTTCGAACAACTCCTTGACCGGATAAAATTATATTTATGAAAATAGAATAAGCGAATAAGTCGATTTTTCCGATTGAAAGACGAACTTTTTTCCGAGGCAAGCTATAGCAAAAATTCTTTTTGTTTTACACTCAAAGTACCCGTGGTATACTCCATACCGAGTTTGGTTCGATTTGAACAACTCCTTGACCCGACGAAAAATACTATATTTAAAAATTAAATATTCGAAATAATAGCAAATTTCCGTATGAAAATCTAACTTTTTTCCTAGGCAAGCTATATCAAAAATTCCTTTTGTTTAACACTCTACATACCCCGGGGATTCTACATACCGAGTTTGGTTTGATTTGAACAACTCCTCGACCCGATAAAACTGCTATAGTTTTGAAAATAGAATAAGCGAATAAGTCGAAAATTCCGATTGAAATACGAACTTTTTTTCTAGGAAAGTTAGGCAAACCATTCTTTTTGCATTACAACCTAAATAGCACTGGAAGTCTGAGATATCAATTTGGTTCACTTTGAACAACTCCTTGACCCGATAAAATTTCTATATTTATGAAAATAGAATTAGCGAATAAGTCGATATTTCCGATTGAAATACGAACTTTTTTCCTAGGCAAGCTATAGCAAAAATTCTTTTTGTTTTACACTCAAGGTACCCGTGGTATACTCCATACCGAGTTTGGTTCGATTTGAACAACTCCTTGACCCGACGAAAAATACTATATTTAAAAATTAAATATTCGAAATAATAGCAAATTTCCGTATGAAAATCTAACTTTTTTCCTAGGCAAGCTATATCAAAAATTCCTTTTGTTTAACACTCTACATACCCCGGGGATTCTCCATACCGAGTTTGGTTTGATTTGAACAATTCCTCGACCCGATAAAACTGCTATAGTGTTGAAAATAGAATAAGCGAATAAGTCGAAAATTCCGATTGAAATACGAACTTTTTTTCTAGGAAAGTTAGGCAAACCATTCTTTTTGCATTACAACCTAAATAGTACTGGAAGTCTGTGGTATCAATTTGGTTCACTTTGAACAACTCCTTGACCCGATAAAATTTTCTATTTATGAAAATAGAATAAGCGAATAAGTCGAAAATTCCGATTGAAATACGAACTTTTTTTCTAGGAAAGTTAGGCAAACCATTCTTTTTGCATTACAACCTAATTAGTACTGGAAGTCTGTGATATCAATTTGGTTCACTTTGAACAACTCCTTGACCCAATAAAATTTCTATATTTTTGAAAATAGAATAAGCGATTAAGTCGATATTTCCTATTGAAATACGAACTTTTTTCCTAGGCAAGCTATAGCAAAAATTCTTTTTGTTTTACACTCAAGGTACCCGTGGTATACTTCATACCGAGTTTGGTTCGATTTGAACAACTCCTTGACCCGACGAAAAATACTATATTTAAAAAATAAATATTCGAAATAATAGCAAATTTCCGTATGAAAATCTAACTTTTTTCCTAGGCAAGCTATATCAAAAATTCCTTTTGTTTAACACTCTACATACCCCGGGGATTCTCCATACCGAGTTTGGTTTGATTTGAACAACTCCTCGACCCGATAAAACTGCTATAGTTTTGAAAATAGAATAAGCGAATAAGTCGAAAATTCCGATTGAAATACGAACTTTTTTTCTAGGAAAGTTAGGCAAACCATTCTTTTTGCATTACAACCTAAATAGCACTGGAAGTCTGAGATATCAATTTGGTTCACTTTGAACAACTCCTTGACCCGATAAAATTTCTATATTTATGAAAATAGAATTAGCGAATAAGTCGATATTTCCGATTGAAATACGAACTTTTTTCCTAGGCAAGCTATAGCAAAAATTCTTTTTGTTTTACACTCAAGGTACCCGTGGTATACTCCATACCGAGTTTGGTTCGATTTGAACAACTCCTTGACCCGACGAAAAATACTATATTTAAAAATTAAATATTCGAAATAATAGCAAATTTCCGTATGAAAATCTAACTTTTTTCCTAGGCAAGCTATATCAAAAATTCCTTTTGTTTAACACTCTACATACCCCGGGGATTCTCCATACCGAGTTTGGTTTGATTTGAACAATTCCTCGACCCGATAAAACTGCTATAGTGTTGAAAATAGAATAAGCGAATAAGTCGAAAATTCCGATTGAAATACGAACTTTTTTTCTAGGAAAGTTAGGCAAACCATTCTTTTTGCATTACAACCTAAATAGTACTGGAAGTCTGTGGTATCAATTTGGTTCACTTTGAACAACTCCTTGACCCGATAAAATTTCTATATTTATGAAAATAGAATAAGCGAATAAGTCGAAAATTCCGATTGAAATACGAACTTTTTTTCTAGGAAAGTTAGGCAAACCATTCTTTTTGCATTACAACCTAATTAGTACTGGAAGTCTGTGATATCAATTTGGTTCACTTTGAACAACTCCTTGACCCAATAAAATTTCTATATTTTTGAAAATAGAATAAGCGATTAAGTCGATATTTCCTATTGAAATACGAACTTTTTTCCTAGGCAAGCTATAGCAAAAATTCTTTTTGTTTTACACTCAAGGTACCCGTGGTATACTTCATACCGAGTTTGGTTCGATTTGAACAACTCCTTGACCCGACGAAAAATACTATATTTAAAAAATAAATATTCGAAATAATAGCAAATTTCCGTATGAAAATCTAACTTTTTTCCTAGGCAAGCTATATCAAAAATTCCTTTTGTTTAACACTCTACATACCCCGGGGATTCTCCATACCGAGTTTGGTTTGATTTGAACAACTCCTCGACCCGATAAAACTGCTATAGTTTTGAAAATAGAATAAGCGAATAAGTCGAAAATTCCGATTGAAATACGAACTTTTTTTCTAGGAAAGTTAGGCAAACCATTCTTTTTGCATTACAACCTAAATAGTACTGGAAGTCTGTGGTATCAATTTGGTTCACTTTGAACAACTCCTTGACCCGATAAAATTTCTATATTTATGAAAATAGAATAAGCGAATAAGTCGATATTTCCGATTGAAATACGAACTTTTTTCCTAGGCAAGCTATAGCAAAAACTCTTTTTGTTTTAGACTCAAGGTACCCGTGGTATACTCCATACCGAGTTTGGTTCGATTTGAACAACTCCTTGACCCGACGAAAAATACTATATTTAAAAATTAAATATTCGAAATAATAGCAAATTTCCGTATGAAAATCTAACTTTTTTCCTAGGCAAGCTATATCAAAAATTCCTTTTGTTTAACACTCTACATACCCCGGGGATTCTCCATACCGAGTTTGACTTGATTTGAACAACTCCTCGACCCGATAAAACTGCTATCGTTTTGAAAATAGAATAAGCGAATAAGTCGAAAATTCCGATTGAAATACGAACTTTTTTTCTAGGAAAGTTAGGCAAACCATTCTTTTTGCATTACAACCTAAATAGTACTGGAAGTCTGTGGTATCAATTTGGTTCACTTTGAACAACTCCTTGACCCGATAAAATTTCTATATTTATGAAAATAGAATAAGCGAATAAGTCGATATTTCCGATTGAAATACGAACTTTTATTCTAGGAAAGTTAGGCAAACCATTCTTTTTGCATTACAACCTAATTAGTACTGGAAGTCTGTGATATCAATTTGGTTCACTTTGAACAACTCCTTGACCCAATAAAATTTCTATATTTTTGAAAATAGAATAAGCGATTAAGTCGATATTTCCGATTGAAATACGAACTTTTTTCCTAGGCAAGCTATAGCAAAAATTGTTTTTGTTTTACACTCAAGGTACCCGTGGTATACTCCATACCGAGTTTGGTTCGATTTGAACAACTCCTTGACCCGACGAAAAATACTATAATTAAAAATTAAATATTCGAAATAATAGCAAATTTCCGTATGAAAATCTAACTTTTTCCCTAGGCAAGCTATATCAAAAATTCCTTTTGTTTTACACTCTACATACCCCGGACATTCTCCATGCCGAATTTGGTTTGATTGGAACAACTCCTTGACCCGATAAAACTGCTATCGTTTTGAAAATAGAATAAGCGAATAAGTCGAAAATTCCGATTGAAATACGAACTTTTTTCTAGGAAAGTTAGGCAAACCATTCTTTTTGCATTACAACCTAAATAGTACTGGTAGTCTGGGATATCAATTTGGTTCACTTTGAACAACTCCCTGACCCGATAAAATTTCTATATTTTTGAAAATAGAATAAGCGAATAAGTCGAAAATTCCGATTGAAATACGAACTTTTTTTCTAGGAAAGTTAGGCAAACCATTCTTTTTGCATTACAACCTAAATAGTACTGGTAGTCTGGGATATCAATTCAGTTCACTTTGAAAAACTCCTTGACCCGATAAAAATTAACTATTTTATAAAAATAATAAGCGAAAAAGTCGATATTTCCGATTGCAAAACTAACTTTTTTCCAGGAAAGTTAGGCGGACAATTCTTTTGGCATTACAACTTAAATAGTACTGGTAGTCTGGGATATCAATTTGGTTCACTTTGAACAACTCCTTGACCCGATAAAATTTCTATATTTATGAAAATAGAATAAGCGAATAAGTCGATATTTCCGATTGAAATACGAACTTTTTTCCTAGGCAAGCTATAGCAAAAACTCTTTTTGTTTTACACTCAAGGTACCCGTGGTATACTCCATACCGAGTTTGGTTCGATTTGAACAACTCCTTGACCCGACGAAAAATACTATATTTAAAAATTAAATATTCGAAATAATAGCAAATTTCCGTATGAAAATCTAACTTTTTTCCTAGGCAAGCTATATCAAAAATTCTTTTTGTTTAACACTCTACATACCCCGGGGATTCTCCATACCGAGTTTGGCTTGATTTGAACAACTCCTCGACCCGATAAAACTGCTATCGTTTTGAAAATAAAATAAGCGAATAAGTCGAAAATTCCGATTGAAATACGAACTTTTTTCTAGGAAAGTTAGGCAAACCATTCTTTTTGCATTACAACCTAAATAGTACTGGAAGTCTGTGGTATCAATTTGGTTCACTTTGAACAACTCCTTGACCCGATAAAATTTCTATATTTATGAAAATAGAATAAGAGAATAAGTCGATATTTCCGATTGAAATACGAACTTTTATTCTAGGAAAGTTAGGCAAACCATTCTTTTTGCATTACAACCTAATTAGTACTGGAAGTCTGTGATATCAATTTGGTTCACTTTGAACAACTCCTTGACCCAATAAAATTTCTATATTTTTGAAAATAGAATAAGCGATTAAGTCGATATTTCCGATTGAAATACGAACTTTTTTCCTAGGCAAGCTATAGCAAAAATTGTTTTTGTTTTACACTCAAGGTACCCGTGGTATACTCCATACCGAGTTTGGTTCGATTTGAACAACTCCTTGACCCGACGAAAAATACTATAATTAAAAATTAAATATTCGAAATAATAGCAAATTTCCGTATGAAAATCTAACTTTTTCCCTAGGCAAGCTATATCAAAAATTCCTTTTGTTTTACACTCTACATACCCCGGACATTCTCCATGCCGAATTTGGTTTGATTGGAACAACTCCTTGACCCGATAAAACTGCTATAGTTTTGAAAATAGAATAAGCGAATAAGTCGAAAATTCCGATTGAAATACGAACTTTTTTTCTAGGAAAGTTAGGCAAACCATTCTTTTTGCATTACAACCTAAATAGTACTGGTAGTCTGGGATATCAATTCGGTTCACTTTGAAAAACTCCTTGACCCGATAAAATTTCTATATTTTTGAAAATAGAATAGGCGAATAAGTCGATATTTCCGATTGAAATACGAACTTTTTTCCGAGGCAAGCTATAGCAAAAATTCTTTTTCTTTTACTCTCAAGATACCCCTGGTATACTCCATACCGAGTTTGGTTCGATTTGAACAACTCCTTGACCCAATGAAAAATACTATGTTTAAAAATTAAATATTCGAAATAATAGCAAATTTCCGTAAGAAAATCTAACTTTTTTCCTAGGCAAGCTATGCCAAAAAGTCTTTTTGTTTTACACTCAAAATACACATGGGATACTCCATATCGAGTTTGGTTCGATTTGAACAACTCCTTGACCCAATGAAAAGGACCTATTTTTGAAATTAAATATTCGAAATAATTGCAAATTTGCGTATGAAAAGCTAACTTTTTGCTAGGCAAGCTTTACAAAAAATCCTTTCCGTATGAAAATCTAACTTTTTTCCTAGGCAAGCTATGCCAAAAATTCTTTTTGTTTTACACTTAAGATACACATGGGATACTCCATATCGAGTTTGGTTTGATTTGAACAACTCCTTGACCCGATGAAAAAGACCTATTTTTGAAATTAAATTTTCGAAATAATAGCAAATTTCCGTATGAAAAGCTAACTTTTTGCTAGGCAAGCTTTACAAAAAATCCTTTTTGTTTTACAATCTTTATACCCTGGAGAAACTCC
This sequence comes from Convolutriloba macropyga, assembly GCF_964194025.1. NCBI lineage: Eukaryota > Metazoa > Xenacoelomorpha > Acoela > Convolutidae > Convolutriloba > Convolutriloba macropyga. The sequence continues at coordinate 18,633,686 of NC_134479.1, read as the reverse complement.
ATACAGAGTTTGGTTCGATTTGAACAACTCCTTGACCCGATAAAATTTCTATATTTTTGAAATTAGAATAAGCGAATAAGTCGAGATTTCCGATTGAAATACGAACTTTTTTTTCTAGGAAAGTCAGGCGGACCATTCTTTTCGCATTACAACCTAAATAGTACTGGTAGTCTGGGATATCAATTTGGTTCACTTTGAACATCTTATTGACCCGATAAAATTTCTATATTTTTGAAAATGGAATAAACGAATAAGTCGAAAATTCCCATTGAAAACCGAACTTTTTTTCTAGGAAAGTCAGGCGGACCATTCTTTTTGCATTACAACCTAAATAGTACTGGTAGTCTGGGATATCAATTTGATTCATTTTGAACAACTCCTTGACCCGATAAAAACAAACTTTTTTTAAAAATTAATTAAAATTAATTATTCGAATTAATCGGAAATTAACGTACGAAAAACTAACTTTTTTCCTAGGCAAGCTATTGCAAAAATTCTTCCTGTTTTAAACTCTAGCTACACAGGGGATACTCTATACCGAGTTTGGTTCAATTTCCAGAAGTTTTTGACCATACGAAAAAGACCTATTTTTAAAATTCGTTATTCGAAATAATCGCAAATTTCCGTATGATAAACTAACTTTTTTCCTATACAAGCTATAGCAAAAATTCTTTTTGTTTTACACTCAAGGTACCCGTGGTATACTCCATACCCAGTTTGGTTGGATTTGAACAACTCCTTGACCCGATAAAATTTCTATATTTTTGAAAGTAGAATTAGCGAATAAGGCGATGTTTCCGATTGAAATACGAACTTTTTTCTAGGAAAGTTAGGCGGACCATTCTTTTTCCATTACAACCTAAATAGTACTTTATTCTGGGATACCAATTTAGTTCACTTTGAACAACTTGACCCGATAAAAAATAACTATTTTTTAAAATTATTTAAATTTAATTATTCGAATTCATCGGAAATTAACGTACGAAAAACTAACTTTTTTCCTTGGCAAACTATTGTTAAAATTCTTCCTGTTTTAAACTCTAGCTACACAGGGGATACTCTATACCGAGTTTGGTTCAATTTCCAGAAGTTTTTGACCATACGAAAAAGACCTATTTTTAAAATTCGTTATTCGAAATAATCGCAAATTTCCGTATGATAAACTAACTTTTTTCCTATACAAGCTATAGCAAAAATTCTTTTCGTTTTACACTCAAGGTACCCGTGGTATACTCCATACCCAGTTTGGTTGGATTTGAAAAACTCCTTGACCCGATAAAAAAGACCTATTTTTACAATTCGCTAACCATGAAATTCGCAAAAATCCGTATGAAACTTTCCGTTTTATGACTACAACTTTTCCATAATATGGAAGTTCTATGGTTACTACTTCTCCATGACAACAGAAACGAGGCATTTAAAGAGTCTTGGTTTTTTGTGAGTCCTCAGGAGCTTCTTAAACTACAAGGAAACAGAATTGACTGTTTTTCTTGCAGAATAAGCAAAAACGGAGGCTCTTTTCTTCCCAAGACATGATATATATAGTTAAAATCCCGGATAGGCCAGGAATAGAACATAATTAAAGCAAAGAAACAAAGCACAATTAAAATACAGCACATGGGAGAAGGTGCCTGTAAGGGCACTAAGGGATGGACATTTAACAAAAAATCAATTTTTTTTAAAGTTTACCCCCAAAATTTAAACAAAGACGCGAAAACACAAACAACTTAGTGCCCTACAATCCTTATAGATAGAAGGCACTAGCAAAGCAGTATGGGTAACATTGAACAACTCCTCGACCCATAAGGTCACATCATATTGTTGAAATACGAAACGACTTAAGAGAAACATTTGAAAAAATTGCAAAACTTGACTTCATATATAACTAATCGTGAATTTCTTCAAACCATGGCCAACGTTAGCCTGCCACACACTTGTTCTATCACTTTGAGCCGCCTAGACTCAATAGTCGAGAAATAACAAGACATTTTACAAAAAAAACAGACGAATTTTTTGCGTTTCCGAACTTAAGTTTTCTACTCTACCATTTTTTGAAGTATTGACCCCAAAGCAAAAATTGCCAGTTTATTACAATCTAATTGAATAGTAGATTCTATGAAAATAGTCTGAGCAACATTGAACAACTCCTTGACCTAGAGGGTCACATTATATTTTGAAATACGAAACGACTTTAGAGAAACATCTGTCGAAATTGCAAAACTTTACTTCATATATCACTATTCTTGAGTTTCTTTACATCCTGGCCAACGTTCGCCAGCCACAAGTTTTTTATATCACTTTGAGCCGCCTAGACCCAATAGTCGAGAAATAACGACATTTAACACAAAAAACGGACGAATTTTTTACGTTTCCGAACTTAACTTTTCTACGCTACTACTTTTTGAAGTATTGACCCTAAAGCAAAAATTGCCGGTTTATTACAATCTAATTACACAGTGGATTTTCCATGCCCAGTTTGCTTTGATTTGAACAACTCCTGGACCCGATAAAATTTCTATATTTTTGAAAAAAGAATCAGCGAATAAGTCGATAATTCCGATTGAAAGACAAACTTTTTTTCGAGGAAAATTACGCAGACCATTCTTTTTTCATTACAACCTAAATAGTACCGGTAGTCTGGGATATCAATTTGGTTCACTTTGAACAACTCCTTGACTCAATAAAAATTAACTATTTTTTAAAATTTTTTAAAATTAATTATTCGAATTAATCGGAAATTAACGTACGAAAAACTGACTTTTTTCCTAGGCAAGCTATAGCAAAAATTATTCTTGTTTTAAACTCTATTTACACAGGGGATACTCTATTCTGATTTTGGTTCAATTTCAAGAAGTTTTTGACCATACGAAAAAGACCTATTTTTAAAATTCGAAATTCGAAATAATTACACATTTCGGTATGAAAAACTAACTTTTTTCCTACACAAGCTATAGCAAAAATTGTTTTCGTTTTACACTAAAGGTACCCGTGGTATATTCCATACCCAGTTTGGTTGGATTTGAAAAACTCCTTGACCCGATAAAAAAGACCTTAAAGAGTCTTGGTTTTTTGTGAGTCCTCAGGAGCTTCTTAAACTACAAGGAAACAGAATTGACTGTTTTTCTTGCAGAATAAGCAAAAACGGAGGCTCTTTTCTTCCCAAGACATGATATATATAGTTAAAATCCCGGATAGGCCAGGAATATAACATAATTAAAGCAAAGAAACAAAGCACAATTAAAATACAGCACATGGGAGAAGGTGCCTGTAAGGGCACAAAGGGATGGACATTTAACAAAAAATCAATTTTTTTTTAAAGTTTACCCCCAAAATTTAAACAAAGACGCCAAAACACAAACAACTTAGTGCCTTACAATCCTTATAGATAGAAGGCACTAGCAAAGCAGTATGGGTAACATTGAACAACTCCTCGACCCATAAGGTCACATCATATTGTTGAAATACGAAACGACTTAAGAGAAACATTTGAAAAAATTGCAAAACTTGACTTCATATATAACAAATCTTGAATTTCTTCAAACCATGGCCAACGTTAGCCTGCCACACACTTGTTCTATCACTTTGAGCCGCCTAGACTCAATAGTCGAGAAATAACAAGACATTTTACAAAAAAAAACAGACGAATATTTTGCGTTTCTGAACTTAAGTTTTCTACTCTACCATTTTTTGAAGTATTGACCCCAAAGCAAAAATTGCCAGTTTATTACAATCTTATTGAATAGTAGATTCTATGAAAATAGTCTGAGCAACATTGAACAACTCCTTGGCCCAGAGGGTAACAATTTATTTTGAAATACGAAACGACTTTAGAGAATTATCTGTCGAAATTGCAAAACTTTACTTCATATATCACTATTCTTGAATTTCTTTACATCATGGCCAACGTTTGCCAGCCACAAGTTTGTTATATCACTTTGAGCCGCCTAGACCCAATAGTCGAGAAATAACAAGACATTTAACACAAAAAACAGACGAATTTTTTGAGTTTTCGAACTTAACTTTTCTACACCACCACTTTTTGAAGTATTGACCCCAAAGCAAAAATTGCCGGTTTATTACAATCTAATTACACAGTGGATTTTCCATGCCCGGTTTGCTTTGATTTGAACAACTCCTTGACCCGATAAAATTTCTATATTTTTGAAAATAGAATAAGCGAATAAGTCGATATTTCCGATTGAAATACAAACTTTTTTCTAGGAAAATTACGCGGACGATTCTTTTTTCATTACAACCTGAATAGTACTGGTAGTCTGGGATATCAATTTGGTTCACTTTGAACAACTCCTTGACCCGATAAAAATTACCTATTTTTTAAAATTATTTAAAATTAATTATTCGAATTAATCGGAAATTAACGTACGAAAAACTAACTTTTTTCCTAGGCAAGCTATAGAAAAAATTCTTCTTGTTTTAAACTCTAGCTACACAGGGGATACTCTATACTGATTTTGGTTCAATTTCGAGAAGTTTTTGACCATACGAAAAAGGCCAATTTTCAAAATTCAATAATCTCAAGTTATTCGAAATAACTGCACATTTCCGTATGGGAAACTAACTTTTTTCCTAGACAAGCTAGAGCAAAAATTATTTTCGTTTTACACTCAAGGTACCCGTGGTATACTCCATACCCAGTTTAGTTCTATTTGAACAACTCCTTGACCCAATAAAAAAGACCAATTTCCAAAATTCAATAATCTCAAGTTATTCGAAATAATTACACATTTCCGTATGAAAAACTAACTTTTTTCCTACACAAGCTGTAGCAAAAATTCTTTTCGTTTTACACTCAAGGTGCCCGTGGTATACTCCATACCCAGTTTGGTTCCATTTGAACAACTCCTTGACCCAATAAAAAAGACCATTTTTCAAAATTCAATAATCTCAAGTTATTCGAAATAATTGCACATTTCCGTATGAGAAACTAACTTTTTTCCTAGACAAGCTAGAGCAAAAATTCTTTTCGTTGTACTTTCAAGGTACCCGTGGTATACTCCATACCCAGTTTGGTTCCATTTGAACAACTCCTTGACCCAATCAAAAAGGCCAATTTTCAAAATTCAATAATCTCAAGTTATTCGAAATAATTGCACATTTCAGTATGAGAAACTAACTTTTTTCCTAGACAAGCTAGAGGAAAAATTCTTTTTGTTTTACACTTTAGGTACCGTGGTACACTCCATACCCAGTTTGGTTCCATTTGAACAACTCCTTGACCCAATAAAAAAGACCAATTTTCAAAATTCAATAATCTCAAGTTATTCGAAATAATTGCACATTTCCGTATGAGAAACTAACTTTTTTCCTAGATAAGCTAGAGCAAAAAATCTTTTTGTTTTACACTTGAGGTACCGTGGTATACTCCATACCCAGTTTGGTTCCATTTGAACAACTCCTTGACCCAATAAAAAAGACCAATTTTCAAAAATTCAATAATCTCGAGTTTTTCGAAATAATTGCACATTTCCGTATGAGAAACTAACTTTTTCCCAGACAAGCTATAGCAAAAATTATTTTTGTTTTACACTTAAGGTACCCGTGGTATACTTCATAACCAGTTTGGTTCGGTTTGAACAACTCCTTGACGCGATGAAATTTCTATATTTTTTAAAATAGAATAAGCGAAAAAGTCGATATTTCCGATTGCAAAACGAACTTTTTTTCTAGGACAGTTAGGCGGACCATTCTTTTTGCATTACAACCGGAATAGTACTGGTAGTCTGGGATATCAATTTGGTTCAATTTGAACAACTCCTTGATCCGATAAAATTTAACAATTTTTTAAAAAAGAATAAGCGATTAAGTCGATATTTCCGATTGAAAAACGAACTTTTTCCTAGTAAAGTTAGGCGGACCATTCTTTTTGCATTACAACCTAAACAGTACTAGTAGTCTGGGATATAAATTTGGTTCACTTTGAACAACTCCTTGATCCGATAAGATTTAACAATTTTTTAAAAAATAAAAAAAATAAGCGAAAAAATCGATATTGCCGATTGAAAAACGAACTTTTTTTCTAGGCAAGCTATACCAAAAATTTCTTTTGTTTTACACTCTACATACCCTGGGGATACTCCATTCTGAGTTTGGTTCGATTTGAACAACTCCTTGACCCGATAAAATTTAACAATTTTTGAAAATGGAATAAACGAATAAGTCGAAAATTCCGATTGAAAAACGAACTTTTTTCTAGAAAAATTAGGCGAAGCATTTTTTTTGCATTACAGCGTAAAAAAGTACTGGTAGTCTGAGATATCAATTTGGTTCACTTTGAACAACTCCTTGATCCGGTAAAATTTAACATTTTTTAAAAATATAATAAGCGAAAAAGTCGATATTTCCGATTGCAAAACGAACTTTTTTTCTAAGAAAATTGGGCGAACCATTCTTTTTGCATTACAACCTAAATAGTACTGGTAGTCTGGGATATCAATTTGGTTCACTTTGAACAACTCCTTGATCCGGTAAAATTTAACAATTTTTTAAAATATAATAAGCGAAAAAGTCGATATTTCCAATTGCAAAACGAACTTTTTTCTAGGAAAGTTAGGCGGACAATTCTTTTCGCATTACAACCTAAATATTACTGGTAGTCTGGGATATCAATTTGGTTCACTTTGTTCAACTCCTTAACCCGATAAAAATTAACTAATTTTTAAAATTATTTAAAACTAATTATTCGAATTAATCGGAAAATAACGTACGAAAAACTAACTTTTTCCTAGGCAAGCTATAGCAAAAATTTTTTCTGTTTTAAACTCTAGCTACACAGGGGATACTCTATACCGAGTTTAGTTCACTTTGAGCAACTCCTTGACCCGATAAAATTTCTTATATATTTGAAAATAGAATAAGCGAACAATGCGAAAATTCCGATTGAAAACGAACATTTTTTCTAGGAAAGTTAAGCAAACCATACTTTTTGCATTACAACCTAAATATTACTGGTAGTCTGGGATATCAATTTGGTTCACTTTGAACAACTCCTTAACCCGATAAAAATTAACTATTTTTTAAAATTATTTTAAATTAATTATTCGAATTAATCGGAAATTAACGTACGAAAAACTAACTTTTTTCCTAGGCAAGCTATAGCAAAAATTCTTTCTGTTTTAAACTCTAGCTACACAGGAGATACTCTATACCGAGTTTGGTTCACTTTGAACAACCCCTTGACCCGATAAAATTTCTATACATTTGAAAATAGAATAAGCGAACAATGCGAAAATTCCGATTGAAAACGAACATTTTTTCTAGAAAAGTTAGGCAAACCATACTTTTTGCATTACAACCTAAATAGTACTGGTAGTCTGGGATATCAATTTGGTTCACTTTGAACAACTCGTTGATCCGGTAAAATTTAACAATTTTTTAAAATATAATAAGCGAAAAAGTCGATATTTCCAATTGCAAAACGAACTTTTTTCTAGGAAAGTTAGGCGGACAATTCTTTTCGCATTACAACCTAAATAGTGCTAGTAGTCTGGGATATCAATTTGGTTCACTTTGAACAACTCCTTAGCCCGATAAAAATTAACTAATTTTTAAAATTATTTAAAACTAATTATTCGAATTAATCGGAAATTAACGTACGAAAAACTAACTTTTTCCTAGGCGAGCTATAGCAAAAATTCTTTCTGTTTTAAACTCTAGCTACACAGGGGATACTCTATACCGGGTTTGGTTCACTTTGAACAACTCCTTGACCCGATAAAATTTCTATATATTTGAAAATAGAATAAGCGAACAATGCGAAAATTCCGATTGAAAACGAACTTTTTTTCTAGGAAAGTTAGGCAAACCATACTTTTTGCATTACAACCTAAATATTACTGGTAGTCTGGGATATCAATTTGGTTCACTTTGAACAACTCCTTAACCCGATAAAAATTAACTATTTTTTAAAATTATTTTAAATTAATTATTCGAATTAATCGGAAATTAACGTACGAAAAACTAACTTTTTTCCTAGGCAAGCTATAGCAAAAATTCTTCCTGTTTTAAACTCTAGCTACACAGGGGATACTCTATGCCGAGTTTGGTTCACTTTGAACAACTCCTTGACCCGATAAAATTTCTATATATTTGAAAATAGAATAAGCGAACAATGCGAAAATTCCGATTGAAAACGAACATTTTTTCGAGGAAAGTTAGGCAAACCATACTTTTTGCATTACAACCTAAATAGTACTGGTAGTCTGGGATATCAATTTGGTTCACTTTGAACAACTCGTTGATCCGGTAAAATTTAACAATTTTTTAAAATATAATAAGCGAAAAAGTCGATATTTCCAATTGCAAAACGAACTTTTTTTCTAGGAAAGTTACGCGGACAATTCTTTTCGCATTACAACCTAAATAGTACTGGTAGTCTGGGATATCAATTTGGTTCACTTTGAACAACTCCTTGACCCGATAAAAGTTTCTATGTTTTTGAAAATGGAATAAGCGAATAAGTCGAAAATTCCGATTGAAAAAGGAACTTTTTTTCTAGGAAAGTTAGGCAAACCATTCTTTTTGCATTACAACCTAAGTAGTACTGGTAGTCTGGGATATCAATTTGGTTCACTTTGAACAACTCCTTGATCCGATAAAATTTAACATTTTTTTGAAATATAATAAGCGAAAAAGTCGATATTTCCGATTGCAAAACGAACTTTTTTTCTAGAAAAATTGGGCGAACCATTCTTTTTGCATTACAACCTAAATAGTACTGGTAGTCTGGGATATCAATTTGGTTCACTTTGAACAACTCCTTGATCCGGTAAAATTTAACAGTTTTTTAAAATATAATAAGCGAAAAAGTCGATATTTCCAATTGCAAAACGAACTTTTTTCTAAGAAAGTTAGGCGGACAATTCTTTTCGCATTACAACCTAAATAGTACTGGTAGTCTGGGATATCAATTTGGTTCACTTTGAACAACTCCCTGACCCGATAAAATTTCTATAATTTTGAAAATAGAATAAGCGAATAAGTAGATATTTCCGATTGAAATACGAACTTTTTTCTAAGAAAGTTAGGCGGACCATTCTTTTTGCATTACAACCTAAATAGTACTGGTAGTCTGGGATATCAATTTGGTTCACTTTGAACAACTCCTTGACCCGATAAAAATTAACTGTTTTTGAAAATTTTTTATAATTATTCGAATTAATCGGAAATTAACGTACGAAAAACTAACTTTTTCCCTAGGCAAGCAATAGCAAAAATTCTTTCTGTTTTAAACTCTAGCTACACAGGGGATACTCTATACCGAGTTAGGTTCAATTTCAACAAGTTTTTGACCATACGAAAAGGACCTATTTTTAAAATTCGTTTTTCGAAATAATCGCAAATTTCCGTATGATAAATTAACTTTTTTTTCCTATACAAGCTATAGCAAAAATTCTTTTTATTTTGGTTCGATTTGAATAACTCCTTGACCTATTTTTAAAAGATTTGAAAAGACCTATTTTTAAAATTCAATAATCTCGACTTCTTCGAATTAATTGCACATTTCCTTATGAAAAACTAACTTTTTTCCTATACAAGCTACAAAGTTACTTTTTTTTACCTTCTAGGTACACAGGGAATACTCCATACCGAGTTTGACTTGATTTGAACAACTCCTTGACCCGATGAAAAAGGCCTACTTTTAAAATTCGCTAATCGCGAAATTCGCAAAATTGCGTATGAAAAACTAACGTTTTTCCTAGTTGTTGACTAACACTTCTTGTTGACTTACAGCCTGCATATCAGGGCTATTCTAGGATTGCACTACTCTTCACTTAAAGAAAACTCCGATTGAAAAAACTTTTTCTAAATTTAAAGGATCAAAATTTCAAATGAGAATAGCCAGATTGCAGAAATGAAAATAGAAGAGCTAAGAATTAGTCTATCGTGAAGTTGACTTAGTTGTGCTCATAAGGCTTGAGGATTGATATCAGATAAACAGAATCATTAAAGCAAAATCGGAATAATTTCCTTTTGATAGCAGTCATTGGTACTTCAACAACTTCCTTATGATCACCCACAAGGAAACCGAATGGCAACTCATTGGCAACATCAGTTTTGACAAGCCTAAGTTTTCTTAGTATCTCCAGTTTTCGAATAACACATCCCGTCGTTTCATTTCTATAAAAGAACAAGATTTCGCCAACGATGAGATTGTCCAGCTTTACGGCAACAAAGTTGTCAGCAGCTGAACCGCGTCCGTAAACCGCCGATCCCAGGAAATGGTTTACAAAACTGCGACAGACAGAAGAGTTGGGACGAGGGATTTTTGTCTCGAAATCTTTTTGTTTCCTGACTTTCAAGAAACGCATAATTTTCATCAAATTTTTTATTTTCCTGGAAATTTTTTATTGAGGAAGTCAAGCAGTCATCTTGAATGTTCATTTTTGCCATTATTTTGGCGCGAATAAACCTTCTGACCAACAACTGGCATTGATTAGCAATACCTGTTAAGGGAGCAATCAATAATCTGTTGGCTGATTTGAACATGGATGCTGACGTAGTGAAGAGCGGGCCAATACTTTTTATTTGCCATGCCAGGTGCCTCAACAGGTAAAAATTGATTGACTCCATGCGTTCGGTTTTATCGGCCATGCTTCTGCAAAATTGGTTTAACAGGGTGTCACCGAAATTGGAAAGCACAACTGTATCGAACAGTTGTCGAGTGGCGAAGACAAGCTTTTTGAGGTCTAATTCGTCACTAGATCTGTCTTCGCCGTGGAAAAATGGAGGCAAAACTAGTGGCGATAAATAGAATAAAAACGCCTTCAGCTCTTTAGCTTTAAAATTTGACAAACAATCTAAATCTCTAACGGAAGTTTTCAGCTCTTTCGGGAGTAACACCGAGTTGAGAAATTCGTTGAACTCTTTTTTTTCAGAGGAAAACATTTTATCGTAAAAATAACCAAGAAGTTCTTTGGTAACACCGAGAAATAATTGGTGCATTGGATCTATTGGCGATGAAAGGGGCTGATTGGGTATGACACTCAAAATCTTGCTCCTTCCTTTTACACCCTGTGTTCGGAGCTCGCAGTCAGCATTCCTGCCGTATTTCGATTTCAATTCATCAATGCTTCCTTTTTCTAACTCCGAAAGATGTACCAAGTGGGAGTCATAAGATCTCATAGTGAAAAATTCTCCGTGCGGGTAACGGTGAGCTCAAGCGTAATGTACTCCTCTTTGTGTGCATAAAGTGCAACCGTCACTGTTTCATTTTCAAAACTTTGGATTTGCCAAAGTTCAAAACTTTGGAAGATCTGTCAAGTTCAAAACTTTGGAAGGTCTGTCACCTTCAAAACTTTGGAAGGTCTGTCACAGCTAAAAAGGGTGGCCATGTCGATAGGGGGGATGATTTGGAGACAGCAGCACCATCTGTGTTTATAAGAAGTCTAACTGTTGCTACATCTTCATTAATACAAAACTTAGGCATGAGTATGTCTTCACCACTTATCTTGTCATTCGCATATGAAATAATGTCCGCAGGCAACCTGGAAACGATATCTAATAGCAATATACGAAATTTGATGAGGATTAGCTCGCCATTTGAGCTAATTATTTTTTCAGATTGATATCGGTCACAAAATTCTCGGAACTGTGTTTTAACGGTCCAGGGCATGATGGCACGTTCACCAAAAAGCGCTTGGTCTCGTTTTAAAAGATCGTTCAAAAGGGCATCCGAACCATTATGCTTGGACACCAGGGTAATCAGAGATGCGGTCAAATTGACAGGAGAGACAATACAAACCGCATTTAAACGATCAGAGCAGAACTGTTTATCAAAAATTGAGTTTTCATTTGCCTGATTGGAGCTGGAAGAGCTGCTGCCACTTATGACCAGAATCCTAGAACTGCTGCTGTTCTCATGCAACTCAATATCACTGTTTTCATCTAAAAAGGTAACGGAGCCTCCGAACGGAAACGTTTCAATGTCTGAATTTTCATCAAGTTGCACGGGAAAAATAATTTCAGTAGAACTTTCGACCGATAACAAGCTGGCATTTGAGCATTCATCATAAAAGTTAATTAAAGTTTCCATAGCATTCTGTTTTTTTTCTAAACAACTTAACTCTGGGCAGAACGCGTCTTCGCTTTGAGGTTCGAAATTTTTGAGCAGTTGATGAGGACTCTTGGGTACACTTTACTTCATGGTGCAAATCATCGTGACCGCAGAGACAATTAACGTTTCCATCACCAAAATAATCGGCGCTATAAAAAGTTAGAAGCTCAGAACCGTCCCGAATATCATCCAGAGCACGAAGCCTTACGCATGGTCTGCCATTGAAGCCCCCACTCATATATTATTCACAATTCGGGCGGCATCATTGGACTTGGCCCATCTCGCGACTCCAACTAAGATCTTCTCTCCTTCCATCATAGACCAGTCATCGGGCTCTCGATTCTTTGGTTTTTTCCCCAACAGAATAACAGTTTTTTCTATTACGCCAGATTCAATTGTTCGACCACTTCGATTTACTAGACAAAAACCGCCAAACTTATCTCGCTCAATCCTTAAACCAGCGTCAAAGGATGCTGAATAGATTTTCACCATGTCATCACACAATTTACTGAATTGACTATTAGATTTCTACATTCTTTTCATCTCATCATCAGACAATAACGAAGTTAAAACATGTAGACTGATTTCCGTATCTTGGATAAAAGATTTGGAAACCCAACCCTCGGATTGCGACAGCATTTCACACAAACCCATATCTGAAGCGTAAAAACAATTAATATCTAGAGCAAAAAAATACTTATCTTTCTGATCTTAACAGTACCAAAAAAAAACAATTCACAATCTTTTAAATGAACAGGAAAGAAAAGCGATACCAAAAGAAAATTTAGGTAACTGATAACCGAAGAAAACGTCATTCAAACAATTTCTAGGAACTAACTGAATATCATTTAAGTCATGAACCATCTTTACCAAACTAACAAACTTCACATTAAACTGACATTAACTGCACAAATCTGTTAGAAAATGAGTTCAAATCAAAATTTATTGCACTAAATCAATCCTGGTTAAAAGCAATTCCAATCAGAAACTAAAGTAAACAATTTTTCTGTTTGAAGTTTAAGCAACAAGCAAAGCAATCGAGACTTAACGTTTTCTGCAAGGTAATTCTAGAGTACAGACTCAACTAAAGACTGCCTTGTAATTTAGTCCTCATCAACATCGGCATTTTGATTATCTTCTAAATCATTGACAACATCATAATTGGCAACCTCGTTTTCATCACTTTGCCGCAGGTAGCTTTCCCGCTCGAGACCAGCTTGGTTTGCCGCATTTTTTGCCTTCAAGAGAGCAAGTCGTGGGGTGACTGGATATTGTTGCTCGACAACATCTAAAAGCAAACAAGTGTTGTGTCAATTAAATCGAATGCCTTTAGTATAGGACAAACGTGGAGCTAGTTACTCCATCTTAAAATCAAATCTATATAGGGGAAATGACAACTGACCTTTAAAACTCTGACCAAATTCTTATCAGCTTCTTTTCTGATAGGGGAATTCTCGCTGTCAATCATATCTGCGGTCAAACAGTCCAAGCCAAACAAATCCTTTCGCAAGTTTCTTCCGAGGGTTGACGGATGCGGCCCTGTCTTATAACGCTTCATAAGATCTTCGCCGTTGAAATCAACACGTTTTGTGGGGTAGGTTGCCAGAAGATGAGGGTACTCGTCAATGCTCTGGAAGCCGTGTTCTTGCAGCTTTTCAATTTCTGTCATATCTTCCAGCTTAAAAACGGAAATTACACAAGTCTTCATACTTTCTAAGAAATAAACTCTGTCAAGTAAGGCTTAGAAAAAAGCGTTGAAAAGTTAAGTATACGTAAGCTTACTTGGTATATTCATTTTAAATAGGAAAAAATTTGACAAATTTTGGCCAACTTAAGCATAATCTGAGAAAAACATTTTGCAGCAAAAATAGCAAACAAGCAAGTTTACCAGCTCGTTCAGTTCAGCAACATTTCTCTTGCGTTTTTTGTCAAATTGCTGCTTCAAGATGACTCCCACAGACTTAGCGCGCACCATTCGTTGCTCATGTTCTTCGATAAATTTGTTGAACTCCTCCTCGCAAACAACTCCACAGATATTGTCACTCGCAAGTGTCGTTGTAGTTGGATCAATTACTGCTTGCGAGCTGCCTGGTTGTATTGGCTCGTCATCTGGAAACAGCACCCTATTTGCGTTGCTCACTGCAGGTTGCACATTCGACACGTACTCAGAGGCTCTTGACGGTTCAGCATTTGCACGAGGCGCGTGAGTTTCTAGTTTTTCGGGTTCTTTAAGGTGCAATGGCGGTAGTCCTCTTTTAAGACGTTTGTAAGTTTCGTCTTTGTGATCAGAGACAACTTTTGCTGTTCCTTTTCCTATGTACAGACACCTGGTTGGTTTCCTTTTGTAAAACGCGTCTATCCAAGTACCTGGCTGTAGAGACAATTTGTCATCAGTAGTGGTTCCTATGGGCCAGTTATTGCTGTTCAATTGGCACGAAAAAAGAGCATCGGTGCAGTAAAAGAGAAGTCTTGTGTTTTTGTTTTCTTGCTGACTGCTACGCTCAACTAAAGTCTCTGGATCAGTTTTAAATTCGCAGCTTTTGATCAGTCTACCCGAAGCTGATCTTTTAGACACAGGTTTTTGAGACATATCTCTGAAAGAACGGTGTAGATTTAAACAAAATTTTAAGCAAATATAACATTCTAACAAACATGCGACACACAAACAGTACCTCAATGCGATAGACAAATCACTCATCGAAGATTGTAACAATAAAATTTAAAACAGGAAAGGAGTGATTTTAAATTAAAATCAGTGAAGTAAAAGAAGACAATCATCTGGGGACAGATATGAATCAAAAATCTATCAAAAACATTAAATCTCAGACTACGATAACTAATACGCATTTATACGTCAGAATTAGAAGTACTTGGTAAAAAACACAAATTTAGGATAAAAAAGCTAAGCGTGTAAATTTTCTGGAAAAGAAACAAGCAAGGATTCGAACTACTCTATGTAATCTACGCTAAACTTTCTCGAAATTACTTCTTTGGAGTGCCATTCTTTTTGGCCAGACGTTTCTGTTTTTCTAGGCTTTTGTTGATTCGCTGTACTTTCCAGTTGCATGCAACCTCTGTCGTGCATTTAAGCCCGCCTTGTTTGCAGCAACCTTCGCCTGCTGCTTTGCGTTGGGATAAGTATCTCCAGGAAACTTTCGCTCCACAGAACCTAAGAAGAGATCATACATGCCACTTTTCAATTCAGTGATGCAAAAATCATGCAGTATTTTAAAATACGAATAGAGATTAGATTTCTGATTGCCACAGCATAAAAACCTAAGAGCAACAAAAAAACCCTTCAAAAAGAATTCGGAAATTCTAACGGAAAAATTTCAGCATCAACTCCTTGGAAGCACATTTTCGACCTCCACTGAATGTTTTTGAGGGCAAAATCATTTCATGTGCCAGTCCGTTAGTTCCAAATATCCACTTCCGAAGAATTCCCCCCTATGTTGAAGGCAAATGACCGCTGTACACAAGATCTAAATTCTGATTGTTCAAACCAAAGTGCACAGGGGGATTTCTTTCAACGAGAAGAAAGAGATCAGTCTCTTCAGCGTCAGCTGTTACTTCGGTGATGTCCACATCTTCATCGACGAGAGGTACATTTTCAGTTTTATCAAAGGATTTCAGGGCGCTATTCACCTATGCAATCAGAGTTTAAAAAATTAATTTTAAAGGGTACTGTCCCAAAGAAACATTGAACTGATCAGAATTGTGAGACTAACTAGGATTCTATGAAGAGATGTCTACTTAAGGAATTTATAAATGCGTTTTTCCCCTATACAACATTGATATTTTCGAAAGAAGATCGTATGTGTTTTGTGAAAAGCTTCGATACTATTTGGAAAATCAGATAGCAAACGAAACCTGACTTACAATGGCCGTCATTCTTCTTTTCAGGTTAGCAAAATCATCGGCTGATTGTTGAGATGACTGCTGCATCAATTCAACAGTCTCACACAATCTTTCTTCATTTTGTAGAAGTGTTTCTGAGAGTGCACGATGAGCAGTGCAGCAGTAAACAATAACTGATTTTCATAAAGTTGAAAAAATCGTTGAGCCTAGTTTGTGAAGAAAACGAAACAACAGAAAATTGAAATTGTCTTTTGTTTGAGCAAAATTTTTTGAATTGCTTGCAAAAAACTAAAAAAATTACCGAGACAGCCTTGACAGTTGTAGAACTTTTGTCGGTAGGTTGAAGTGGAGCTTCAGTTTGACTTATGCCCATATTCGATGTAATTTGCATATTATACTTCGATCTCAGTTCTGCCAAATTCTTTTCAAAATTTCCCAATCCTTGCTGCACCACAACGTACGTGACTTGTTTGTTTCCCACAAGGAGCTGAACTTCTGTCCCCTCCGTCTTTGTAAATTGTTCAAAATGACTTGTTGAACCCCACAATTCCGATTTCGCATCAATAATTCTGGCATCTTTCTTGTCCGGAGAGAAAAGTAACCGTCCAAAACTGCATTTGACAGAAGACTTTTGTCAGAAGATCTGAAAATAAGTTGAAAGTGCAATTAACGAAGAGAAAATAAAGCGCCGACTTTCAAATTACTTTCGCTAAAAAAGAAACTTGTAGAAATTAACTGAAAACACTCTTAATAGCTCAAACATCGCTTCCTTACGAAAACCAAATAATGGTACATTGACTACAAATTAACAACACTTCATCAATAAAGCAAAGTAACAAAATATTTTCAAAGACAACTCGTAAACAATTACCTAATTAAACAATTTTTCCAGCTAGTTCAAGGCATGCATCCAATACAAAATCAGGGATTTCCGATGGAAACATTATGCTCATATCTAATGTATCAATCCATTCTCAACTGGACTTAGATCTTCAGAGTGAACAGAGGCAGTAGTCGTAAAGCTATCATCTTGAGTCAAGTCTATAAGTTCAGCTGAGGTTTTTTCCAACTCTGTGACCCGCCTGGTTAGATTTTCAACTTGAGTTTTGACGAGATCGATTTCGGTTCTCAGATTGTCTTCGTGTTGACTTAAAGTCTCCTCTTGAGCATCTGATAACACACGAGGCCTTTCGCAAAAAACCCCCTTCTTGCTTACAACAATTGTGGTCTGTGTCATAATGAAAACTGAAAACATACCGAGTTTGGTTCGATTTGAACAACTCCTTGATCCGATAAAAATTTCTATATTTTTGAAAATAGAATAAGCGAATAAGTCGAAAGCTCCGATTGAAAAACGAATTTTTTTCTAGGAAAGTTAGGCGGACCATTCTTTTTGCATTACAACTTAAATAGTACAGTTAGTCTGGGATATCAATTTGGTTCACTTTGAACAACTCCTAGATCCGATTAAATTTAACATTTTTTTAAAATATAATAAGCGAAAAAGTCGATATTTCCGATTGCAAAACGAACTTTGTTCTAGGAAAATTAGGCGGACCATTCTTTTTGCATTACAATTTAAAAAGTATTGGTAGTCTGGGATATCAATTTGGTTCACTTTGAACAACTCCTTGACCCGATAAAACTTCTATTTTTTTGAAAATAGAATAAGCGAACAATGCAAAAATTCCGATTGAAAAACGAACTTTTTTCTAGGAAAATTAGGCGAACCTTTCTTTTTGCATTACAACTTAAATAGTACTGGTAGTCTGGGATATCAATTTGGTTCACTTTGAACAACTCCTTGATCCGATAAAATTAACAATTTTTTAAAATATAATAAGCGAAAAAGTCGATATTTTCGATTGCAAAACGAACTTTTTTTCTAGAAAAGTTAGGCGGACAATCTTTTCGCATTACAAACTAAATAGTACTGGTAGTCTGGGATATCAATTTGGTTCACTTTTAACAACTCCTTGACCCGATAAAATTTCAATATTTTTGAAAACAGAATAAGCGAACAATGCGAAAATTCCAATTGAAAAACGAACTTTTTTTCTATGAAAGTTAGGCAAACCATTTTTTTTGCATTACAACCTAAATAGTACTGGTAGTCTGGGATATCCATTTTGTTCACTTTGAACAACTCCTTGACCCGATAAAATTTCTATATTTTTGAAAATAGAATAAGCGAACAATGCGAAAATTCCGATTGAAAAATGAACTATTTTTCTAGAAAAGTTAGGCGGACAATTCTTTTCGCATTACAACCTAAATAGTACTGGTAGTCTGGGATATCAATTTGGTTCACTTTGAACATCTTATTGACCCGATAAAATTTCTATATTTTTGAAAATGGAATAAACGAATAAGTCGAAAATTCCCAATGAAAACCGAACTTTTTTCTAGGAAAGTTTGGCGAACCATTCTTTTTGCATTACAACCTAAACAGTACTGGTAGTCTGGGATATCAATTTGGTTCACTTTGAACAACTCCTTGACCCGATAAAAATTAACTATTTTATAAAAAATAATAAGCGAAAAAGTCGATATTTCCGATTGCAAAACTAACTTTTTTCCAGGAAAGTTAGGCGGACAATTCTTTTGGCATTACAACTTAAATAGTACTGGTAGTCTGGGATATCAATTTGGTTCACTTTGATCAACTCCTTGACCCGATAAAATTTCTATGTTTTTGAAAATAGAATAAGCAAACAATGCCAAAATTCCGATTGAAAAACGAACTTTTTTCTAGGAAAGTTAGGCGGACAATTCTTTTCGCATTACAACCTAAACAGTACTCGTAGTCTGGGATATCAATTTGGTTCACTTTGAACAACTCCTTGACCCGATAAAAATTAACTATTTTTTAAACTATAATAAGCGAAAAAGTCGATATTTCTGATTTCAAAACGAACTTTTTTCTAGGAAGTTTAGGCGGACAATTCTTTTCGCATTACAACCTAAATAGTACTGGTAGTCTGGGATATCAATTTGGTTCACTTTGAACAACTCCCTGACCCGATAAAATTTCTATATTTTTGAAAATAGAATAAGCGAATAAGTCGATATTTCCGATTGAAATACGAAATTTTTTTCTAGGAAAGTTAGGCGGACCATTCTTTTCGCATTACAACCTAAATAGTACTGGTAGTCTGGGATATCAATTTGGTTCACTTTGAACAACTCCTTAACCCGATAAAAATTAACTATTTTTTAAAATTATTTAAAACTAATTATTTGAATTAATCGGAAATTAACGTACGAAAAACTAACTTTTTTCCTAGGCGAGCTATAGCAAAAATTCTTTCTGTTTTAAACTCTAGCTACACAGGGGATACTCTATGCCGAGTTTGGTTCACTTTGAACAACTCCTTGACCCGATAAAATTTCTATGTGTTTGAAAATAGAATAAGCGAAAAATGCGAAAATTCCGATTGAAAACGAACTTTTTTCTAGGAAAGTTAGGCAAACCATACTTTTTGCATTACAACTTAAATAGTACTGGTAGTCTGGGATATCCATTTGGTTCACTTTGAACAACTCCTTGACCCGATAAAATTTCAATATTTTTGAAAACAGAATAAGCGAACAATGCGAAAATTCCAATTGAAAAACGAACTTTTTTTCTATGAAAGTTAGGCAAACCATTTTTTTTGCATTACAACCTAAATAGTACTGGTAGTCTGGGATATCCATTTGGTTCACTTTGAACAACTCCTTGACCCGATAAAATTTCAATATTTTTGAAAACAGAATAAGCGAACAATGCGAAAATTCCAATTGAAAAACGAACTTTTTTTCTATGAAAGTTAGGCAAACCATTTTTTTTGCATTACAACCTAAATAGTACTGGTAGTCTGGGATATCCATTTGGTTCACTTTGAACAACTCCTTGACCCGATAAAATTTCAATATTTTTGAAAACAGAATAAGCGAACAATGCGAAAATTCCAATTGAAAAACGAACTTTTTTTCTAGGAAAGTTAGGTGGATAATTCTTTTTGCATTACAACTTAAATAGTACTGGTAGTCTGGGATATCAATTTGGTTCACTTTGAACAACTCCTTGACCCGATAAAATTTCTATATTTTTGAAAATAGAATAAGCGAACAATGCAAAAATTCCCATTGAAAAACGAACTTTTTTCTAGGAAAGTTAGGCAAACCATACTTTTTGCATTACAACTTAAATAGTACTGGTAGTCTGGGATATCCATTTGGTTCACTTTGAACAACTCCTTGACCCGATAAAATTTCAATATTTTTGAAAACAGAATAAGCGAACAATGCGAAAATTCCAATTGAAAAACGAACTTTTTTTCTATGAAAGTTAGGCAAACCATTTTTTTTGCATTACAACCTAAATAGTACTGGTAGTCTGGGATATCCATTTGGTTCACTTTGAACAACTCCTTGACCCGATAAAATTTCAATATTTTTGAAAACAGAATAAGCGAACAATGCGAAAATTCCAATTGAAAAACGAACTTTTTTTCTATGAAAGTTAGGCAAACCATTTTTTTTGCATTACAACCTAAATAGTACTGGTAGTCTGGGATATCAATTTGGTTCACTTTGAACAACTCCTTGACCCAAAAAAATTTCTATATTTTTGAAAATAAAATGAGCAAATAAGTCCATATTTCCGATTGAACTACGAACTTTTTTCCTAGGCAAGCTATATCAAAAATTCTTTTTGTTTTACACTCTACATACCCCAGGGATTCTCCATACCGAGTTTGGTTTGATTTGAACAACTCCTTGACCCGATAAAACTGCTATATTTTTGAAAATAGAATAAGCGAAAAATGCGAAAATTCCGATTGAAAACGAACTTTTTTCTAGGAAAGTTAGGCAAACCATACTTTTTGCATTACAACTTAAATAGTACTGGTAGTCTTGGATATCAATTTGGCTCACTTTGAACAACTACATGACCCGATAAAATTTCTATATTTTGAAAATAGAATAAGCGAACAATGCGAAAACTCCGATTGAAAAACGAACTTTTTTTCTAGGAAAGTTAGGTGGACAATTTTTTTTGCATTACAACCTAAATAGTACTGGTAGTCTGGGATATCCATTTGGTTCACTTTGAACAACTCCTTGACCCGATAAAATTTCTATATTTTTGAAAATAGAATAAGCGAACAATGCGAAAATTCCGATTGAAAAATGAACTATTTTTCTAGAAAAGTTAGGCGGACAATTCTTTTCGCATTACAACCTAAATAGTACTGGTAGTCTGGGATATCAATTTGGTTCACTTTGAACATCTTATTGACCCGATAAAATTTCTATATTTTTGAAAATGGAATAAACGAATAAGTCGAAAATTCCCAATGAAAACCGAACTTTTTTCTAGGAAAGTTTGGCGAACCATTCTTTTTGCATTACAACCTAAACAGTACTGGTAGTCTGGGATATCAATTTGGTTCACTTTGAACAACTCCTTGACCCGATAAAAATTAACTATTTTATAAAAAATAATAAGCGAAAAAGTCGATATTTCCGATTGCAAAACTAACTTTTTTCCAGGAAAGTTAGGCGGACAATTTTTTTGGCATTACAACTTAAATAGTACTGGTAGTCTGGGATATCAATTTGGTTCACTTTGATCAACTCCTTGACCCGATAAAATTTCTATGTTTTTGAAAATAGAATAAGCAAACAATGCCAAAATTCCGATTGAAAAACGAACTTTTTTCTAGGAAAGTTAGGCGGACAATTCTTTTCGCATTACAACCTAAACAGTACTCGTAGTCTGGGATATCAATTTGGTTCACTTTGAACAACTCCTTGACCCGATAAAAATTAACTATTTTTTAAACTATAATAAGCGAAAAAGTCGATATTTCTGATTTCAAAACGAACTTTTTTCTAGGAAGTTTAGGCGGACAATTCTTTTCGCATTAAAACCTAAATAGTACTGGTAGTCTGGGATATCAATTTGGTTCACTTTGAACAACTCCCTGACCCGATAAAATTTCTATATTTTTGAAAATAGAATAAGCGAATAAGTCGATATTTCCGATTGAAATACGAAATTTTTTTCTAGGAAAGTTAGGCGGACCATTCTTTTCGCATTACAACCTAAATAGTACTGGTAGTCTGGGATATCAATTTGGTTCACTTTGAACAACTCCTTAACCCGATAAAAATTAACTATTTAAAATTATTTAAAACTAATTATTTGAATTAATCGGAAATTAACGTACGAAAAACTAACTTTTTTCCTAGGCAAGCTATAGCAAAAATTCTTTCTGTTTTAAACTCTAGCTACACAGGGGATACTCTATGCCGAGTTTGGTTCACTTTGAACAACTCCTTGACCCGATAAAATTTCTATGTGTTTGAAAATAGAATAAGCGAAAAATGCGAAAATTCCGATTGAAAACGAACTTTTTTCTAGGAAAGTTAGGCAAACCATACTTTTTGCATTACAACTTAAATAGTACTGGTAGTCTGGGATATCAATTTGGTTCACTGTGAACAACTCCTTGATCCGATAAAATTTAACAATTTTTTAAAATATAATAAGCGAAAAAGCCGATATTTCCGATTGCAAAACGAACTTTTTTTCTGGAAAATTAGGTGGATAATTCTTTTTGCATTACAACTTAAATAGTATTGGTAGTCTGGGATATTAATTTGGTTCACTTTGAACAACTCCTTGACCCGATAAAATTTATATTTTTTTCAAAATAGAATAAGCGAACAATGCAAAAATTCGGATTGAAAAACGAACTTTTTTCTAGGAAAGTTTGGCGAACCTTTCTTTTTGCATTACAACCTAAATAGTACTGGTAGTGTAGGATATCAATTTGGTTCACTTTGAACAACTCCTTGATCCGATAAAATTTAACAATTTTTTAAAATATAATAAGCGAAAAAGTTGATATTTCCGATTGCAAAACGAACTTTTTTTCTAGAAAAGTTAGGTGGATAATTCTTTTTGCATTACAACTTAAATAGTACTGGTAGTCTGGGATATTAATTTGGTTCACTTTGAACAACTCCTTGACCCGATAAAATTTCTATATTTTTCAAAATAGAATAAGCGAACAATGCAAAAATTCCGATTGAAAAACGAACTTTTTTCTAGGAAAGTTTGGCGAACTTTTCTTTTTGCATTACAATCTAAATAGTACTGATAGTCTGGGATATCAATTTGGTTCACTTTTAACAACTCCTTGACCCGATAAAATTTCTATATTTTTGAAAACAAAATAAGCGAACAATGCGAAAATTTCGATTGAAAAACGAACTTTTTTTCTAGTAAAGTTAATTGAACCATTTTTTTGCATTACAACCTAAATAGTACTGGTAGTCTCTGATATCAATTTGGTTCAGTTTGAACAACTACATGACCCGATAAAATTTCTATATTTTGAAAATAGAATAAGCGAACAATGCGAAAATTCCGATTGAAAAACGAACTTTTTTCTAGAAAAGTTAGGCGGACAATTCTTTTTGCATTACAACCTAAATAGTACTGGTAGTCTGGGATATCAGTTTGGTTCACTTTTAACAACTCCTTGACCCGATAAAATTTCTAGATTTTTGAAAACAGAATAAGCGAACAATGCAAAAATTCCGATTGAAAAACGAACTTTTTTTCTAGGAAATTAAGGCGAACCATTTTTTTTGCATTACAACCTAAACAGTACTGGTAATCTGGGATATCAATTTGGCTCACTTTGAACAACTACATGACCCGATAAAATTTCTATATTTTGAAAATAGAATAAGCGAACAATGCGAAAACTCCGATTGAAAAACGAACTTTTTTTCTAGGAAAGTTAGGTGGACAATTCTTTTTGCATTACAACCTAAATAGTACTGGTAGTCTGGGATATCAATTTGGTTCACTTTGAACAACTCCTTGACCCGATAAAATTTCTATAATTTTGAAAATAGAATAAGCGAACAATGCAAAAATTCCGATTGAAAAACGAACTTTTTCTAGGAAAGTTAGGCGAACCTTTCTTTTGCATTACAACTTAAATAGTACTGGTAGTCTGGGATATCAATTTGGTTCACTTTGAACAACTCCTTGACCCGATAAAATTTCTATATTTTTGAAAATAGAATAAGCGAACAATGCAAAAATTCCGATTGCAAAACGAACTTTTTTCTAGAAAAGTTAGGCGGACAATTCTTTTCGCATTACAACCTAAATAGTACTGGTAGTCTTGGATATCAATTTGGTTCACTTTTAACAACTCCTTGACCCGATAAAATTTCTATATTTTTGAAAACAGAATAAGCGAACAATGCGAAAATGCCGATTGAAAAACGAACTTCTTTCTAGGAAAGTTAGGCGAACCATTTTTTTTGCATTACAACCTAAATAGTACTGGTAGTCTTGGATATCAATTTGGCTCACTTTGAACAACTACATGACCCGATAAAATTTCTATATTTTGAAAATAGAATAAGCGAACAATGCGAAAACTCCGATTGAAAAACGAACTTTTTTTCTAGGAAAGTTAGGTGGACAATTCTTTTTGCATTACAACCTAAATAGTACTGGTAGTCTGGGATATCAATTTGGTTCACTTTGAACAACTCCTTGACCCGATAAAATTTCTATATTTTTGAAAATAGAATAAGCGAACAATGCAAAAATTCCGATTGCAAAACGAACTTTTTTCTAGAAAAGTTAGGCGGACAATTCTTTTCGCATTACAACCTAAATAGTACTGGTAGTCTGGGATATCAATTTGGTTCACTTTGAACAACTCCTTGACCCGATAAAATTTCTATATTTTTGAAAATAGAATAAGCGAACAATGCAAAAATTCCGATTGCAAAACGAACTTTTTTCTAGAAAAGTTAGGCGGACAATTCTTTTCGCATTACAACCCAAATAGTACTGGTAGTCTTGGATATCAATTTGGTTCACTTTTAACAACTCCTTGACCCGATAAAATTTCTATATTTTTGAAAACAGAATAAGCGAACAATGCGAAAATGCCGATTGAAAAACGAACTTTTTTCTAGGAAATTTAGGCGAACCATTTTTTTTGCATTACAACCTAAATAGTACTGGTAGTCTTGGATATCAATTTGGCTCACTTTGAACAACTACATGACCCGATAAAATTTCTATATTTTGAAAATAGAATAAGCGAACAATGCGAAAACTCCGATTGAAAAACGAACTTTTTTTCTAGGAAAGTTAGGTGGACAATTCTTTTTGCATTACAACCTAAATAGTACTGGTAGTCTGGGATATCAATTTGGTTCACTTTGAACAACTCCTTGACCCGATAAAATTTCTATATTTTTGAAAATAGAATAAGCGAACAATGCAAAAATTCCGATTGCAAAACGAACTTTTTTCTAGAAAAGTTAGGCGGACAATTCTTTTCGCATTACAACCTAAATAGTACTGGTAGTCTTGGATATCAATTTGGCTCACTTTGAACAACTACATGACCCAATAAAATTTCTATATTTTTGAAAATAGAATAAGCGAACAATGCGAAAATTCCGATTGAAAAACGAACTTTTTTTCTAGGAAAGTTAGGCGAACTATTTTTTTTTGCATTACAACCTAAATAGTACTGGTAGTCTGGGATATCAATTTGGTTCACTTTGAACAACTCCTTGACCCGATAAAATTTCTATATTTTTGAAAATAGAATAAGCGAACAATGCAAAAATTCCGATTGCAAAACGAACTTTTTTCTAGCGAAGTTAGGCGGACAATTCTTTTCGCATTACAACCTAAATAGTACTGGTAGTCTGGGATATCAATTTGGTTCACTTTGAACAACTCCTTGACCCGATAAAATTTCTATATTTTTGAAAATAGAATAAGCGAACAATGCAAAAATTCCGATTGCAAAACGAACTTTTTTCTAGAAAAGTTAGGCGGACAATTCTTTTCGCATTACAACCTAAATAGTACTGGTAGTCTTGGATATCAATTTGGCTCACTTTGAACAACTACATGACCCAATAAAATTTCTATATTTTTGAAAATAGAATAAGCGAACAATGCGAAAATTCCGATTGAAAAACGAACTTTTTTTCTAGGAAAGTTAGGCGAACTATTTTTTTTTGCATTACAACCTAAACAGTACTGGTAATCTGGGATATCAATTTGGCTCACTTTGAACAACTACATGACCCGATAAAATTTCTATATTTTGAAAATAGAATAAGCGAACAATGCGAAAACTCCGATTGAAAAACGAACTTTTTTTCTAGGAAAGTTAGGTGGACAATTCTTTTTGCATTACAACCTAAATAGTACTGGTAGTCTGGGATATCAATTTGGTTCACTTTGAACAACTCCTTGACCCGATAAAATTTCTATAATTTTGAAAATAGAATAAGCGAACAATGCAAAAATTCCGATTGAAAAACGAACTTTTTCTAGGAAAGTTAGGCGAACCTTTCTTTTGCATTACAACTTAAATAGTACTGGTAGTCTGGGATATCAATTTGGTTCACTTTGAACAACTCCTTGACCCGATAAAATTTCTATATTTTTGAAAATAGAATAAGCGAACAATGCAAAAATTCCGATTGCAAAACGAACTTTTTTCTAGAAAAGTTAGGCGGACAATTCTTTTCGCATTACAACCTAAATAGTACTGGTAGTCTTGGATATCAATTTGGTTCACTTTTAACAACTCCTTGACCCGATAAAATTTCTATATTTTTGAAAACAGAATAAGCGAACAATGCGAAAATGCCGATTGAAAAACGAACTTCTTTCTAGGAAAGTTAGGCGAACCATTTTTTTTGCATTACAACCTAAATAGTACTGGTAGTCTTGGATATCAATTTGGCTCACTTTGAACAACTACATGACCCGATAAAATTTCTATATTTTGAAAATAGAATAAGCGAACAATGCGAAAACTCCGATTGAAAAACGAACTTTTTTTCTAGGAAAGTTAGGTGGACAATTCTTTTTGCATTACAACCTAAATAGTACTGGTAGTCTGGGATATCAATTTGGTTCACTTTGAACAACTCCTTGACCCGATAAAATTTCTATATTTTTGAAAATAGAATAAGCGAACAATGCAAAAATTCCGATTGCAAAACGAACTTTTTTCTAGAAAAGTTAGGCGGACAATTCTTTTCGCATTACAACCTAAATAGTACTGGTAGTCTGGGATATCAATTTGGTTCACTTTGAACAACTCCTTGACCCGATAAAATTTCTATATTTTTGAAAATAGAATAAGCGAACAATGCAAAAATTCCGATTGCAAAACGAACTTTTTTCTAGAAAAGTTAGGCGGACAATTCTTTTCGCATTACAACCCAAATAGTACTGGTAGTCTTGGATATCAATTTGGTTCACTTTTAACAACTCCTTGACCCGATAAAATTTCTATATTTTTGAAAACAGAATAAGCGAACAATGCGAAAATGCCGATTGAAAAACGAACTTTTTTCTAGGAAATTTAGGCGAACCATTTTTTTTGCATTACAACCTAAATAGTACTGGTAGTCTTGGATATCAATTTGGCTCACTTTGAACAACTACATGACCCGATAAAATTTCTATATTTTGAAAATAGAATAAGCGAACAATGCGAAAACTCCGATTGAAAAACGAACTTTTTTTCTAGGAAAGTTAGGTGGACAATTCTTTTTGCATTACAACCTAAATAGTACTGGTAGTCTGGGATATCAATTTGGTTCACTTTGAACAACTCCTTGACCCGATAAAATTTCTATATTTTTGAAAATAGAATAAGCGAACAATGCAAAAATTCCGATTGCAAAACGAACTTTTTTCTAGAAAAGTTAGGCGGACAATTCTTTTCGCATTACAACCTAAATAGTACTGGTAGTCTTGGATATCAATTTGGCTCACTTTGAACAACTACATGACCCAATAAAATTTCTATATTTTTGAAAATAGAATAAGCGAACAATGCGAAAATTCCGATTGAAAAACGAACTTTTTTTCTAGGAAAGTTAGGCGAACTATTTTTTTTTGCATTACAACCTAAATAGTACTGGTAGTCTGGGATATCAATTTGGTTCACTTTGAACAACTCCTTGACCCGATAAAATTTCTATATTTTTGAAAATAGAATAAGCGAACAATGCAAAAATTCCGATTGCAAAACGAACTTTTTTCTAGCGAAGTTAGGCGGACAATTCTTTTCGCATTACAACCTAAATAGTACTGGTAGTCTGGGATATCAATTTGGTTCACTTTGAACAACTCCTTGACCCGATAAAATTTCTATATTTTTGAAAATAGAATAAGCGAACAATGCAAAAATTCCGATTGCAAAACGAACTTTTTTCTAGAAAAGTTAGGCGGACAATTCTTTTCGCATTACAACCTAAATAGTACTGGTAGTCTTGGATATCAATTTGGCTCACTTTGAACAACTACATGACCCGATAAAATTTCTATATTTTGAAAATAGAATAAGCGAACAATGCGAAAACTCCGATTGAAAAACGAACTTTCTTTCTAGGAAAGTTAGGTGGACAATTCTTTTTGCATTACAACCTAAATAGTACTGGTAGTCTGGGATATCAATTTGGTTCACTTTGAACAACTCCTTGACCCAATAAAATTTCTATATTTTTGAAAATAGAATAAGCGAACAATGCGAAAATTCCGATTGAAAAACGAACTTTTTTTCTAGGAAAGTTAGGCGAACTATTTTTTTTTGCATTACAACCTAAATAGTACTGGTAGTCTGGGATATCAATTTGGTTCACTTTGAACAACTACATGACCCGATAAAATTTCTATATTTTGAAAATAGAATAAGCGAACAATGCGAAAACTCCGATTGAAAAACGAACTTTTTTTCTAGGAAAGTTAGGTGGACAATTCTTTTTGCATTACAACCTAAATAGTACTGGTAGTCTGGGATATCAATTTGGTTCACTTTGAACAACTCCTTGACCCGATAAAATTTCTATAATTTTGAAAATAGAATAAGCGAACAATGCAAAAATTCCGATTGAAAAACGAACTTTTTCTAGGAAAGTTAGGCGAACCTTTCTTTTCGCATTACAACTTAAATAGTACTGGTAGTCTGGGTTATCAATTTGGTTCACTTTGAACAACTCCTTGACCCGATAAAATTCCTATATTTTTGAAAATAGAATGAGCGAACAATGCAAAAATTCCGATTGCAAAACGAACTTTTTTCTAGAAAAGTTAGGCGGACAATTCTTTTCGCATTACAACCTAAATAGTACTGGTAGTCTTGGATATCAATTTGGTTCAGTTTGAACAACTACATGACCTGATAAAATTTCTATATTTTGAAAATAGAATAAGCGAACAATGCGACAATTCCGATTGAAAAACGAACTTTTTTTCTAGAAAAGTTAGGCGGACAATTCTTTTCGCATTACAACCTATATAGTACTGGTAGTCTGGGATATCAGTTTGGTTCACTTTTAACAACTCCTTGACCCAATAAAATTTCTAGATTTTTGAAAACAGAATAAGCGAACAATGCGAAAATTCCGATTGAAAAACGAACTTTTTTTCTAGGAAAGTAAGGCGAACCATTTTTTTTGCATTACAACCTAAATAGTACTGGTAATCTGGTATATCAATTTGGCTCACTTTGAACAACTACATGACCCGATAAAATTTCTATATTTTGAAAATAGAATAAGCGAACAATGCGAAAACTCCGATTGAAAAACGATTTTTTTTTCTAGGAAAGTTAGGTGGACAATTCTTTTTGCATTACAACCTAAATAGTACTGGTAGTCTGGGATATCAATTTGGTTCACTTTGAACAACTCCTTGACCCGATAAAATTTCTATAATTTTGAAAATAGAATAAGCGAACAATGCAAAAATTCCGATTGAAAAACGAACTTTTTCTAGGAAAGTTAGGCGAACCTTTCTTTTCGCATTACAACTTAAATAGTACTGGTAGTCTGGGTTATCAATTTGGTTCACTTTGAACAACTCCTTGACCCGATAAAATTCCTATATTTTTGAAAATAGAATGAGCGAACAATGCAAAAATTCCGATTGCAAAACGAACTTTTTTCTAGAAAAGTTAGGCGGACAATTCTTTTCGCATTACAACCTAAATAGTACTGGTAGTCTTGGATATCAATTTGGTTCAGTTTGAACAACTACATGACCTGATAAAATTTCTATATTTTGAAAATAGAATAAGCGAACAATGCGACAATTCCGATTGAAAAACGAACTTTTTTTCTAGAAAAGTTAGGCGGACAATTCTTTTCGCATTACAACCTATATAGTACTGGTAGTCTGGGATATCAGTTTGGTTCACTTTTAACAACTCCTTGACCCAATAAAATTTCTAGATTTTTGAAAACAGAATAAGCGAACAATGCGAAAATTCCGATTGAAAAACGAACTTTTTTTCTAGGAAAGTAAGGCGAACCATTTTTTTTGCATTACAACCTAAATAGTACTGGTAATCTGGTATATCAATTTGGCTCACTTTGAACAACTACATGACCCGATAAAATTTCTATATTTTGAAAATAGAATAAGCGAACAATGCGAAAACTCCGATTGAAAAACGATTTTTTTTTCTAGGAAAGTTAGGTGGACAATTCTTTTTGCATTACAACCTAAATAGTACTGGTAGTCTGGGATATCAATTTGGTTCACTTTGAACAACTCCTTGACCCGATAAAATTTCTATAATTTTGAAAATAGAATAAGCGAACAATGCAAAAATTCCGATTGAAAAACGAACTTTTTCTAGGAAAGTTAGGCGAACCTTTCTTTTTGCATTACAACTTAAATAGTACTGGTAGTCTGGGATATCAATTTGGTTCACTTTGAACAACTCCTTGACCCGATAAAATTTCTATATTTTTGAAAATAGAATAAGCGAACAATGCAAAAATTCCGATTGCAAAACGAACTTTTTTCTAGAAAAGTTAGGCGGACAATTCTTTTCGCATTACAACCTAAATAGTACTGGTAGTCTTGGATATCAATTTGGTTCACTTTTAACAACTCCTTGACCCGATAAAATTTCTATATTTTTGAAAACAGAATAAGCGAACAATGCGAAAATTCCGATTGAAAAACGAACTTTTTTTCTAGGAAAGTTAGGCGAACCATTTTTTTGCATTATAACCTAAATAGTACCGGTAGTCTGGGATATCAATTTGGTTCACTTTGAACAACTACATGACCCGATAAAATTTCTATATTTTGAAAATAGAATAAGCGAACAATGCGAAAATTCCGATTGAAAAACGAACTTTTTTTCTAGGAATGTTAGGCGGACAATTCTTTTCGCATTACAACCTAAAAAGTACTGGTAGTCTGGGATATCAATTTGGTTCAGTTTGAACAACTACATGACCCGATAAAATTTCTATATTTTAAAAATAGAATAAGCGAACAATGCGACAATTCCGATTGAAAACGAACTTTTTTTCTAGAAAAGTTAGGCGGACAATTCTTTTCGCATTACAACCTAAAAAGTACTGGTAGTCTGGGATATCAATTTGGTTCAGTTTGAACAACTACATGACCCGATAAAATTTCAATATTTTGAAAATAGAATAAGCGAACAATGCGAAAACTCCGATTGAAAAACGATTTTTTTTCTAGGAAAGTTAGGTGGACAATTCTTTTTGCATTACAAACTAAATAGTACTGGTAGTCTGGGATATCAATTTGGTTCACTTTGAACAACTCCTTGACCCGATAAAATTTCTATAATTTTGAAAATAGAATAAGCGAACAATGCAAAAATTCCGATTGAAAAACGAACTTTTTCTAGGAAAGTTAGGCGAACCTTTCTTTTTGCATTACAACTTAAATAGTACTGGTAGTCTGGGATATCAATTTGGTTCACTTTGAACAACTCCTTGACCCGATAAAATTTCTATGTTTTTGAAAATAGAATATGCGAACAATGCAAAAATTCCGATTGCAAAACGAACTTTTTTCTAGAAAAGTTAGGCGGACAATTCTTTTCGCATTACAACCTAAATAGTACTGGTAGTCTTGGATATCAATTTGGTTCATTTTTAACAACTCCTTGACCCGATAAAATTTCTATAATTTTGAAAACAGAATAAGCGAACAATGCGAAAATTCCGATTGAAAAACAAACTTTTTTTCTAGGAAAGTTAGGCGAACCATTTTTTTTGCATTATAACTTAAATAGTACCGGTAGTCTGGGATATCAATTTGGTTCAGTTTGAACAACTACATGACCCGATAAAATTTCTATATTTTGAAAATAGAATAAGCGAACAATGCGAAAATTCCGATTGAAAAACGAACTTTTTTTCTAGGAATGTTAGGCGGACAATTCTTTTCGCATTACAACCTAAAAAGTACTGGTAGTCTGGGATATCAATTTGGTTCACTTTGAACATCTCCTTGACAGGATAAAATTTCTATATTTTTGAAAATGGAATAAACGAATAAGTCGAAAATTTCAATTGAAAAACGAACTTTTTTCTAGGAAAATGTGGCGAACCATTTTTTTTGCATTACAACCTAAATAGTACTGGTAGTCTGGAATATCAATTTGGTTCACTTTGAACAACTCCTTGACCCGATAAAATTTCTATATTTTTGAAAATAGAATAAGCGAACAATGCAAAAATTCCCATTGAAAAACGAACTATTGTCTAGGAAAGTTAGGCGAACCTTTCTTTTTGCATTACAGCCTAAATAGTACTGGTAGTATGGGATATCAATTTGGTTCAGTTTGAACAACTACATGACCCGATAAAATTTCTATATTTTGAAAATAGAATAAGCGAACAATGCGAAAATTCCGATTGAAAAACGAACTTTTTTTCTAGAAAAGTTAGGCGGACAATTCTTTTCGCATTACAACCTAAATAGTACTGGTAGTCTGGGATATCAGTTTGGTTCACTTGTAACAACTCCTTGACCCGATAAAATTTCTATAATTTTGAAAACAGAATAAGCGAACAATGCGAAAATTCCGATTGAAAAACGAACTTTTTTTCTAGGAAAGTTAGGCGAACCATTCTTTTTGCATTACAACCTAAATAGTACTGGTAGTCTGGGATATCAATTTGGCTCACTTTGAACAACTACATGACCCGATAAAATTTCTATATTTTGAAAATAGAATAAGCGAACAATGCGAAAATTCCGATTGAAAAACGAACTTTTTTCTAGGAAAGTTATGTGGACAATTCTTTTTGCATTACAACCTAAATAGTACTGGTAGTCTGGGATACCAATTTGGTTCACTTTGAACAACTCCTTGACACGATAAAATTTCTATATTTTTGAAAATAGAATAAGCGAACAATGCAAAAATTCCGATTGAAAAACGAACTTTTTCTAGGAAAGTTAGGCGAACCTTTCTTTTTGCATTACAACCTAAATAGTACTGGTAGTCTGGGATATCAATTTGGCTCACTTTGAACAACTCCTTGACCCAATAAAATTTCTATATTTTTGAAAACAGAATAAGCGAACAATGCGAACATTCCGATTGAAAAACGAACTTTTTTTCTAGGAAAGTAAGGCGAAGCGTTTTTTTTGCATTACAACCTAAATAGTACTGGTAGTCTGGGATATCAATTTGGCTCACTTTGAACAACTACATGACCGGATAAAATTTATATATTTTGAAAATAGAATAAGCGAAAAAGTCGATAATTCCGATTGCAAAACGAACTTTTTTCTGGGAAAGTTAGGCGAACCATTTTTTTTGCATTACAACCTAAATAGTACTGGTAGTCTGGGATATCAATTTGGCTCACTTTGAACAACTGCCTGACCCGATAAAATTTCTATATTTTGAAAATAGAATAAGCGAAAAAGTCGATAAATCCGATTGCAAAACGAACTTTTTTCTAGAAAAGTTAGGCGGACAATTCGTTTCTCATTACAACCTAAATAGTACTGGTAGTCTGGGATATCAATTTGGTTCACTTTTAACAACTCCTTGACCCGATAAAATTTCTATATTGTTGAAAACAGAATAAGCGAACAATGCGAAAATTCCGATTGAAAAACGAACTTTTTTTTCTAGGAAAGTTAGGCGAACCATTTTTTTTTGCATTACAACCTAAATAGTACTGGTAGTCTGGGATATCAATTTGGCTCACTTTGAACAACTACATGACCCGATAAAATTTATATATTTTGAAAATAGAATAAGCGAAAAAGTCGATAATTCCGATTGCAAAACGAACTTTTTTCTGGGAAAGTTAGGCGAACCATTTTTTTTGCATTACAACCTAAATAGTACTGGTAGTCTGGGATATCAATTTGGCTCACTTTGAACAACTGCATGACCCGATAAAATTTCTATATTTTGAAAATAGAATAAGCGAAAAAGTCGATAATTCCGATTGCAAAACGAACTTTTTTCTAGAAAAGTTAGGCGGACAATTCGTTTCTCATTACAACCTAAATAGTACTGGTAGTCTGGGATATCAATTTGGTTCACTTTTAACAACTCCTTGACCCGATAAAATTTCTATATTGTTGAAAACAGAATAAGCGAACAATGCGAAAATTCCGATTGAAAAACGAACTTTTTTTTCTAGGAAAGTTAGGCGAACCATTTTTTTTGCATTACAACCTAAATAGTACTGGTAGTCTGGGATATCAATTTGGCTCACTTTGAACAACTACATGACCCGATAAAATTTATATATTTTGAAAATAGAATAAGCGAAAAAGTCGATAATTCCGATTGCAAAACGAACTTTTTTCTAGGAAAGTTAGGCGAACCATTTTTTTTGCATTACAACCTAAATAGTACTGGTAGGCTGAGATATCCATTTGGCTCACTTTGAACAACTGCATGACCCGATAAAATTTCTATATTTTGAAAATAGAATAAGCGAAAAAGTCGATAATTCCGATTGCAAAACGAACTTTTTTCTAGAAAAGTTAGGCGGACAATTCGTTTCTCATTACAACCTAAATAGTACTGGTAGTCTGGGATATCAATTTGGTTCACTTTTAACAACTCCTTGACCCGATAAAATTTCTATATTGTTGAAAATAGAATAAGCGAACAATGCAAAAATTCCGATTGAAAAACGAACTTTTTCTAGGAAAGTTAGGCGAACCTTTCTTTTTGCATTACAACCTAAATAGTACTGGTAGTCTGGGATATCAATTTGGCTCACTTTGAACAACTCCTTGACCCGATAAAATTTCTATATTTTTGAAAACAGAATAAGCGAACAATGCGAACATTCCGATTGAAAAACGAACTTTTTTTCTAGGAAAGTAAGGCGAAGCGTTTTTTTTTGCATTACAACCTAAATAGTACTGGTAGTCTGGGATATCAATTTGGCTCACTTTGAACAACTCCTTGACCCGATAAAATTTCTATATTTTTGAAAACAGAATAAGCGAACAATGCGAACATTCCGATTGAAAAACGAACTTTTTTTCTAGGAAAGTTAGGCGAACCATTTTTTTTGCATTACATTCTAAATAGTACTGGTAGTCTGGGATATCAATTTGGCTCACTTTGAACAACTGCATGACCCGATAAAATTTCTATATTTTGAAAATAGAATAAGCGAAAAAGTCGATAATTCCGATTGCAAAACGAACTTTTTTCTAGAAAAGTTAGGCGGACAATTCGTTTCTCATTACAACCTAAATAGTACTGGTAGTCTGGGATATCAATTTGGTTCACTTTTAACAACTCCTTGACCCGATAAAATTTCTATATTGTTGAAAATAGAATAAGCGAACAATGCAAAAATTCCGATTGAAAAACGAACTTTTTCTAGGAAAGTTAGACGAACCTTTCTTTTTGCATTACAACCTAAATAGTACTGGTAGTCTGGGATATCAATTTGGCTCACTTTGAACAACTCCTTGACCCGATAAAATTTCTATATTTTTGAAAACAGAATAAGCGAACAATGCGAACATTCCGATTGAAAAACGAACTTTTTTTCTAGGAAAGTAAGGCGAAGCGTTTTTTTTGCATTACAACCTAAATAGTACTGGTAGTCTGGGATATCAATTTGGCTCACTTTGAACAACTACATGACCCGATAAAATTTATATATTTTGAAAATAGAATAAGCGAAAAAGTCGATAATTCCGATTGCAAAACGAACTTTTTTCTAGGAAAGTTAGGCGAACCATTTTTTTTGCATTACAACCTAAATAGTACTGGTAGTCTGGGATATCAATTTGGCTCACTTTGAACAACTGCATGACCCGACAAAATTTCTATATTTTGAAAATAGAATAAGCGAAAAAGTCGATAATTCCGATTGCAAAACGAACTTTTTTCTAGAAAAGTTAGGCGGACAATTCGTTTCTCATTACAACCTAAATAGTACTGGTAGTCTGGGATATCAATTTGGTTCACTTTTAACAACTCCTTGACCCGATAAAATTTCTATATTGTTGAAAATAGAATAAGCGAACAATGCAAAAATTCCGATTGAAAAACGAACTTTTTCTAGGAAAGTTAGGCGAACCTTTCTTTTTGCATTACAACCTAAATAGTACTGGTAGTCTGGGATATCAATTTGGCTCACTTTGAACAACTCCTTGACCCGATAAAATTTCTATATTTTTGAAAACAGAATAAGCGAACAATGCGAACATTCCGATTGAAAAACGAACTTTTTTTCTAGGAAAGTAAGGCGAAGCGTTTTTTTTTTGCATTACAACCTAAATAGTACTGGTAGTCTGGGATATCAATTTGGCTCACTTTGAACAACTACATGACCCGATAAAATTTATATATTTTGAAAATAGAATAAGCGAAAAAGTCGATAATTCCGATTGCAAAACGAACTTTTTTCTAGGAAAGTTAGGCGAACCATTTTTTTTGCATTACAACCTAAATAGTACTGGTAGTCTGGGATATCAATTTGGCTAACTTTGAACAACTCCTTGACCCGATAAAATTTCTATATTTTTGAAAACAGAATAAGCGAACAATGCGAACATTCCGATTGAAAAACGAACTTTTTTTCTAGGAAAGTAAGGCGAAGCGTTTTTTTTTTGCATTACAACCTAAATAGTACTGGTAGTCTGGGATATCAATTTGGCTCACTTTGAACACTACATGACCCGATAAAATTTATATATTTTGAATATAGAATAAGCGAAAAAGTCGATAATTCCGATTGCAAAACGAACTTTTTTCTAGGAAAGTTAGGCGAACCATTTTTTTTGCATTACAACCTAAATAGTACTGGTAGTCTGGGATATCAATTTGGCTCACTTTGAACAACTGCATGACCCGATAAAATTTCTATATTTTGAAAATAGAATAAGCGAAAAAGTCGATAATTCCGATTGCAAAACGAACTTTTTTCTAGAAAAGTTAGGCGGACAATTCGTTTCTCATTACAACCTAAATAGTACTGGTAGTCTGGGATATCAATTTGGTTCACTTTTAACAACTCCTTGACCCGATAAAATTTCTATATTGTTGAAAACAGAATAAGCGAACAATGCGAAAATTCCGATTGAAAAACGAACTTTTTTTTCTAGGAAAGTTAGGCGAACCATTTTTTTTGCATTACAACCTAAATAGTACTGGTAGTCTGGGATATCAATTTGGCTCACTTTGAACAACTACATGACCCGATAAAATTTCTATATTATGAAAATAGAATAAGCGAACAATGCGAAAATTTCGATTGAAAAACGAACTTTTTTTCTAGGAAAGTTAGGTGGACAATTCTTTTTGCCTAACAACCTAAATAGTACTGGTAGTCTGGGATATCAATTTGGTTCACTTTGAACAACTCCTTGACCCGATAAAATTTCTATATTTTTGAAAATAGAATAAGCGAACAATTGAAAAATTCCGATTGAAAAACGAACTTTTTCTAGGAAATTTAGGCGAACCTTTCTTTTTGCATTACAACCTAAATAGTACTGGTAGTCTGGGATATCAATTTGGTTCACTTTGAACAACTCCTTGACCCGATAAAATTTCTATATTTTTGAAAATAGAATAAGCGAACAATTGAAAAATTCCGATTGAAAAACGAACTTTTTCTAGGAAAGTTAGGCGAACCTTTCTTTTTGCATTACAACTTAAATAGTACTGGTAGTCTGGGATATCAATTTGGTTCACTTTGAACAACTCCTTGATCCGATAAAATTTAACAATTTTTTAAAATATAATAAGCGAAAAAGTCGATAATTCCGATTGCAAAACGAACTTTTTTTCTAGAAAAGTTAGGCGGACAATTCTTTTCGCATTACAACCTAAATAGTACTGGTAGTCTGGGATATCAATTTGGTTCGCTTTTAACAACTCCTTGACCCGATAAATTTTCTATATTTTTGAAAACAGAATAAGCGAACAATGCGAAAATTCCGATTGAAAAACGAACTTTTTTCTAGGAAAGTTAGACGAACCATTTTTTTTTGCATTACAACCTAAATAGTACTGGTAGTCTGAGATATCAATTTGGCTCACTTTGAACAACTGCATGACCCGATAAAATTTCTATATTTTGAAAATAGAATAAGCGAAAAAGTCGATAATTCCGATTGCAAAACGAACTTTTTTCTAGAAAAGTTAGGCGGACAATTCGTTTCGCATTACAACCTAAATAGTACTGGTAGTCTGGGATATCAATTTGGTTCACTTTTAACAACTCCTTGACCCGATAAAATTTCTATATTTTTGAAAACAGAATAAGCGAACAATGCGAGAATTCCGATTGAAAAACGAACTTTTTTTCTAGGAAAGTTAGGCGAACAATTTTTTTTGCATTACAACCTAAATAGTACTGGTAGTCTGGGATATCAATTTGGCTCACTTGGAACAACTACATGACCCGATATAATTTCTATATTTTGAAAATAGAATAAGCGAAAAAGTCGATAATTCCGATTGCGAAACGAACTTTTTTCTAGGAAAGTTAGGCGAACCATTTTTTTTGCATTACAACCTAAATAGTACTGGTAGTCTGGGATATCAATTTGGCTCACTTTGAACAACTGCATGACCCGATAAAATTTCTATATTTTGAAAATAGAATAAGCGAAAAAGTCGATAATTCCGATTGCAAAACGAACTTTTTTCTAGAAAAGTTAGGCGGACAATTCGTTTCTCATTACAACCTAAATAGTACTGGTAGTCTGGGATATCAATTTGGTTCACTTTTAACAACTCCTTGACCCGATAAAATTTCTATATTGTTGAAAACAGAATAAGCGAACAATGCAAAAATTCCGATTGCAAAACGAACTTTTTTCTAGAAAAGTTAGGCGGACAATTCTTTTCGCATTACAACCTAAATAGTACTGGTAGTCTGGGATATCAATTTGGTTCACTTTTAACAACTCCTTGACCCGATAAAATTTCTATATTTTTGAAAACAGAATAAGCGAACAATGCGAGAATTCCGATTGAAAAACGAACTTTTTTTCTAGGAAAGTTAGGCGAACAATTTTTTTTGCATTACAACCTAAATAGTACTGGTAGTCTGGGATATCAATTTGGCTCACTTTGAACAACTACATGACCCGATAAAATTTCTATATTTTGAAAATAGAATAAGCGAAAAAGTCGATAATTCCGATTGCAAAACGAACTTTTTTCTAGGAAAGTTAGGCGAACCATTTTTTTTGCATTACAACCTAAATAGTACTGGTAGTCTGGGATATCAATTTGGCTCACTTTGAACAACTGCATGACCCGATAAAATTTCTATATTTTGAAAATAGAATAAGCGAAAAAGTCGATAATTCTGATTGCAAAACGAACTTTTTTCTAGAAAAGTTAGGCGGACAATTCGTTTCGCATTACAACCTAAATAGTACTGGTAGTCTGGGATATCAATTTGGTTCACTTTTAACAATTCCTTGACCCGATAAAATTTCTATATTTTTGAAAACAGAATAAGCGAACAATGCGAAAATTCCGATTGAAAAACGAACTTTTTTTCTAGGAAAGTTAGGCGAACCATTTTTTTTGCATTACAACCTAAATAGTACTGGTAGTCTGGGATATCAATTTGGCTCACTTTGAACAACTACATGACCCGATAAAATTTCTATATTTTGAAAATAGATTAAGCGAAAAAGTCGATAATTCCGATTGCAAAACGAACTTTTTTCTAGGAAAGTTAGGCGAACCATTTTTTTTGCATTACAACCTAAATAGTACTGGTAGTCTGGGATATCAATTTGGCTCACTTTGAACAACTGCATGACCCGATAAAATTTCTATATTTTGAAAATAGAATAAGCGAAAAAGTCGATAATTCTGATTGCAAAACGAACTTTTTTCTAGAAAAGTTAGGCGGACAATTCGTTTCGCATTACAACCTAAATAGTACTGGTAGTCTGGGATATCAATTTGGTTCACTTTTAACAACTCCTTGACCCGATAAAATTTCTATATTTTTGAAAACAGAATAAGCGAACAATGCGAAAATTCCGATTGAAAAACGAACTTTTTTCTAGGAAAGTTAGGCGAACAATTTTTTTTGCATTACAACCTAAATAGTACTGGTAGTCTGTGATATCAATTTGGCTCACTTTGAACAACTACATGACCCGATAAAATTTCCTTATTATGAAAATAGAATAAGCGAACAATGCGAAAATTCCGATTGAAAAACGAACTTTTTTTCTAGGAAAGTTAGGTGGACAGTTCTTTTTGCATTACAACTTAAATAGTACTGGTAGTCTGGGAAATCAATTTGGTTCACTTTGAACAACTCCTTGATCCGATAAAATTTAACAATTTTTTAAAAAATAATAAGCGAAAAAGTCGATAATTCCGATTGCAAAACGAACTTTTTTTCTAGAAAAGTTAGGCGGACAATTCTTTTCGCATTACAATCTAAATAGTACTGGTAGTCTGGGATATCAATTTGGTTCGCTTTTAACAACTCCTTGACCCGATAAATTTTCTATATTTTTGAAAACAGAATAAGCGAACAATGCGAAAATTCCGATTGAAAAACGAACTTTTTTTCTAGGAAAGTTAGGCGAACTATTTTTTTGCATTACAACCTAAATAGTACTGGTAGTCTGGGATATCAATTTGGTTCACTTTGAACAACTACATGACCCGATAAAATTTCTATATTTTGAAAATAGAATAAGCGAACAATGCGAAAATTCCGATTGAAAAACGAACTTTTTTTCTAGGAATGTTAGGCGGACAATTCTTTTCGAATTACAACCTAAAAGGTACTGGTAGTCTGGGATATCAATTTGGTTCACTTTGAACATCTCCTTGACACGATAAAATTTCTATATTTTTGAAAATGGAATAAACGAATAAGTCGAAAATTTCGATTGAAAAACGAACTTTTTTCTAGGAAAATGTGGCAAACCATTCTTTTTGCATTACAACCTAAATAGTACTGGTAGTCTGGGATATCAATTTGGTTCACTTTGAACAACTCCTTGACCCGATAAAATTTCT
This sequence comes from Convolutriloba macropyga, assembly GCF_964194025.1. Classification (NCBI taxonomy): domain Eukaryota; kingdom Metazoa; phylum Xenacoelomorpha; order Acoela; family Convolutidae; genus Convolutriloba; species Convolutriloba macropyga. Next base: position 18,592,376 of record NC_134479.1, on the reverse strand, counting down.
ATATTTTTGAAAATAGAATAAGCGAACAATGCAAAAATTCCCATTGAAAAACGAACTTTTGTCTAGGAAAGTTAGGCGAACCTTTCTTTTTGCATTACAACTTAAATAGTACTGGTAGTCTGGGATATCAATTTGGTTCACTTTGAACAACTCCTTGATCCGATAAAATTTAACAATTTTTTAAAATATAATACGCGAAAAAGTCGATATTTCCGATTGCAAAACGAACTTGTTTTTTAGAAGAGTTAGGCGGACAATTTTTTTCGCATTACAACCTAAATCGTACTGGTAGTCTGGGATATCAATTTGGTTCACTTTGAACAACTCCTTGATCCGATAAAATTTAACAATTTTTTAAAAAATAATAAGCGAAAAAGTCGATAATTCCGATTGCAAAACGAACTTTTTTTCTAGAAAAGTTAGGCGGACAATTCTTTTCGCATTACAATCTAAATAGTACTGGTAGTCTGGGATATCAATTTGGTTCGCTTTTAACAACTCCTTGACCCGATAAATTTTCTATATTTTTGAAAACAGAATAAGCGAACAATGCGAAAATTCCGATTGAAAAACGAACTTTTTTTCTAGGAAAGTTAGGCGAACTATTTTTTTTGCATTACAACCTAAATAGTACTGGTAGTCTGGGATATCAATTTGGTTCACTTTGAACAACTACATGACCCGATAAAATTTCTATATTTTGAAAATAGAATAAGCGAACAATGCGAAAATTCCGATTGAAAAACGAACTTTTTTTCTAGGAATGTTAGGCGGACAATTCTTTTCGAATTACAACCTAAAAGGTACTGGTGGTCTGGGATATCAATTTGGTTCACTTTGAACATCTCCTCGACACGATAAAATTTCTATATTTTTGAAATTGGAATAAACGAATAAGTCGAAAATTTCGATTGAAAAACGAACTTTTTTCTAGGAAAATGTGGCAAACCATTCTTTTTGCATTACAACCTAAATAGTACTGGTAGTCTGGGATATCAATTTGGTTCACTTTGAACAACTCCTTGATCCGATAAAATTTAACAATTTTTTAAAATATAATACGCGAAAAAGTCGATATTTCCGATTGCAAAACGAACTTGTTTTTTAGAAGAGTTAGGCGGACAATTTTTTTCGCATTACAACCTAAATCGTACTGGTAGTCTGGGATATCAATTTGGTTCACTTTTAACAACTCCTTGACCCGATAAAATTTCTATATTTTTGAAAACAGAATATGCGAACAATGCGAAAATTCCGATTGAAAAACGAACTTTTTTCTAGGAAAGTTAGGCGAACCATTTTTTATTGCATTGCAACCTAAGTAGTACTGGTAGTCTGGGATATCAATTTGGTTCACTTTGAACAACTGCATGACCCGATAAAATTTCTATATTTTGAAAATAGAATAAACGAACAATGCGAAAATTCCGATTGAAAAACGAACTTTTTTCTAGGAAAGTTAGGTGGACAATTCTTTTTGCATTACAACCTAAATAGTACTGGTAGTCTGGGATATCAATTTGGTTCACTTTGAACAACTCCTTGACCCGATAAAATTTCTATATTTTTGAAAATAGAATAAGCGAACAATGCAAAAATTCCGATTGAAAAACGAACTTTTGTCTAGGAAAGTTAGGCGAACCTTTCTTTTTGCATTACAACCTAAATAATACTGGTAGTCTGGGATATCAATTTGGTTCACTTTGAACAACTCCTTGATCCGATAAAATTTAACAATTTTTTAAAATATAAAACGCGAAAAAGTCGATATTTTCGATTGCAAAACGAACTTTTTTTCTAAAAAAATTAGGTGGACAATTCTTTTCGCATTACAACCTAAATAGTACTGGTAGTCTGGGATATCAATTTGGTTCGCTTTTAACAACTCCTTGACCAGATAAATTTTCTATATTTTTGAAAACAGAATAAGCGAACAATGCGAAAATTCCGATTGAAAAACGAACTTTTTTTCTAGGAAAGTTAGGCGAACTATTTTTTTTGCATTACAACCTAAATAGTACTGGTAGTCTGGGATATCAATTTGGTTCACTTTGAACAACTACATGACCCGATAAAATTTCTATATTTTGAAAATAGAATAAGCTAACAATGCGAAAATTCCGATTGAAAAATGAACTTTTTTTCTAGGAATGTTAGGCGGACAATTCTTTTCGCATTACAACCTAAAAAGTACTGGTAGTCTGGGATATCAATTTGGTTCACTTTGAACATATCCTTGACACGATAAAATTTCTATATTTTTGAAAATGGAATAAACGAATAAGTCGAAAATTTCGATTGAAAAACGAACTTTTTTCTAGGAAAATGTGGCAAACCATTCTTTTTGCATTACAACCTATATAGTACTGGTAGTCTGGGATATCAATTTGGTTCACTTTGAACAACTCCTTGACCCGATAAAATTTCTATATTTTTGAAAATAGAATAAGCGAACAATGCAAAAATTCCCATTGAAAAACGAACTTTTGTCTAGGAAAGTTAGGCGAATCTTTCTTTTTGCATTACAACCTAAATAATACTGGCAGTCTGGGATATCAATTTGTTTCACTTTGGACAACTCCTTGATCCGATAAAATTTAACAATTTTTTAAAATATAAAACGCGAAAAAGTCGATATTTTCGATTGCAAAACGAACTTTTTTTCTAGAAAAATTAGGCGGACAATTCTTTTCGCATTACAACCTAAATAGTACTGGTAGTCTGGGATATCAATTTGGTTCGCTTTTAACAACTCCTTGACCCGATAAATTTTCTATATTTTTGAAAACAGAATAAGCGAACAATGCGAAAATTCCGATTGAAAAACGAACTTTTTTTCTAGGAAAGTTAGGCGAACTATTTTTTTTACATTGCAACCTAAATAGTACTGGTAGTCTGGGATATCAATTTGGTTCACTTTGAAAAACTACATGACCCGATAAAATTTCTATATTTTGAAAATAGAATAAGCTAACAATGCGAAAATTCCGATTGAAAAACGAACTTTTGTCTAGGAAAGTTAGGCGAACCTTTCTTTTTGCATTACAACCTAAATAATACTGGTAGTCTGGGATATCAATTTGGTTCACTTTGAACAACTCCTTGATCCGATAAAATTTAACAATTTTTTAAAATATAAAACGCGAAAAAGTTGATATTTTCGATTGCAAAACGAACTTTTTTTCTAGAAAAATTAGGCGGACAATTCTTTTCGCATTACAACCTAAATAGTACTGGTAGTCTGGGATATCAATTTGGTTCGCTTTTATCAACTCCTTGACCCGATAAATTTTCTATATTTTTGAAAAACAGAATAAGCGAACAATGCGAAAATTCCGATTGAAAAACGAACTTTTTTTCTAGGAAAGTTAGGCGAACTATTTTTTTTTGCATTACAACCTAAATAGTACTGGTAGTCTGGGATATCAATTTGGTTCACTTTGAACAACTACATGACCCGATAAAATTTCTATATTTTGAAAATAGAATAAGCTAACAATGCGAAAATTCCGATTGAAAAACGAACTTTTTTTCTAGTAATATTAGGCGGACAATTCTTTTCGCATTACAACCTAAAAAGTACTGGTAGTCTGGGATATCAATTTGGTTCACTTTGAACATCTCCTTGACACGATAAAATTTCTATATTTTTGAAAATAGAATAAGCGAACAATGCAAAAATTCCGATTGAAAAACGAACTTTTGTCTAGGAAAGTTAGGCGAACCTTTCTTTTTGCATTACAACCTAAATAATACTGGTAGTCTGGGATATCAATTTGGTTCACTTTGAACAACTCCTTGATCCGATAAAATTTAACAATTTTTTAAAATATAAAACGCGAAAAAGTTGATATTTTCGATTGCAAAACGAACTTTTTTTTCTAGAAAAATTAGGTGGACAATTCTTTTCGCATTACAACCTAAATAGTACTGGTAGTCTGGGATATCAATTTGGTTCGCTTTTAACAACTCCTTGACCAGATAAATTTTCTATATTTTTGAAAACAGAATAAGCGAACAATGCGAAAATTCCGATTGAAAAACGAACTTTTTTTCTAGGAAAGTTAGGCGAACTATTTTTTTTGCATTACAACCTAAATAGTACTGGTAGTCTGGGATATCAATTTGGTTCACTTTGAACAACCACATGACCCGATAAAATTTCTATATTTTGAAAATAGAATAAGCTAACAATGCGAAAATTCCGATTGAAAAATGAACTTTTTTTCTAGGAATGTTAGGCGGACAATTCTTTTCGCATTACAACCTAAAAAGTACTGGTAGTCTGGGATATCAATTTGGTTCACTTTGAACATATCCTTGACACGATAAAATTTCTATATTTTTGAAAATGGAATAAACGAATAAGTCGAAAATTTCGATTGAAAAACGAACTTTTTTCTAGGAAAATGTGGCAAACCATTCTTTTTGCATTACAACTTATATAGTACTGGTAGTCTGGGATATCAATTTGGTTCACTTTGAACAACTCCTTGACCCGATAAAATTTCTATATTTTTGAAAATAGAATAAGCGAACAATGCAAAAATTCCCATTGAAAAACGAACTTTTGTCTAGGAAAGTTAGGCGAACCTTTCTTTTTGCATTACAACCTAAATAATACTGGCAGTCTGGGATATCAATTTGTTTCACTTTGGACAACTCCTTGATCCGATAAAATTTAACAATTTTTTAAAATATAAAACGCGAAAAAGTCGATATTTTCGATTGCAAAACGAACTTTTTTTCTAGAAAAATTAGGCGGACAATTCTTTTCGCATTACAACCTAAATAGTACTGGTAGTCTGGGATATCAATTTGGTTCGCTTTTAACAACTCCTTGACCCGATAAATTTTCTATATTTTTGAAAACAGAATAAGCGAACAATGCGAAAATTCCGATTGAAAAACGAACTTTTTTTCTAGGAAAGTTAGGCGAACTATTTTTTTTACATTGCAACGTAAATAGTACTGGTAGTCTGGGATATCAATTTGGTTCACTTTGAAAAACTACATGACCCGATAAAATTTCTATATTTTGAAAATAGAATAAGCTAACAATGCGAAAATTCCGATTGAAAAACGAACTTTTGTCTAGGAAAGTTAGGCGAACCTTTCTTTTTGCATTACAACCTAAATAATACTGGTAGTCTGGGATATCAATTTGGTTCACTTTGAACAACTCCTTGATCCGATAAAATTTAACAATTTTTTAAAATATAAAACGCGAAAAAGTTGATATTTTCGATTGCAAAACGAACTTTTTTTTCTAGAAAAATTAGGCGGACAATTCTTTTCGCATTACAACCTAAATAGTACTGGTAGTCTGGGATATCAATTTGGTTCGCTTTTATCAACTCCTTGACCCGATAAATTTTCTATATTTTTGAAAAACAGAATAAGCGAACAATGCGAAAATTCCGATTGAAAAACGAACTTTTTTTCTAGGAAAGTTAGGCGAACTATTTTTTTTTGCATTACAACCTAAATAGTACTGGTAGTCTGGGATATCAATTTGGTTCACTTTGAACAACTACATGACCCGATAAAATTTCTATATTTTGAAAATAGAATAAGCTAACAATGCGAAAATTCCGATTGAAAAACGAACTTTTCTTCTAGTAATATTAGGCGGACAATTCTTTTCGCATTACAACCTAAAAAGTACTGGTAGTCTGGGATATCAATTTGGTTCACTTTGAACATCTCCTTGACACGATAAAATTTCTATATTTTTGAAAATGGAATAAACGAATAAGTCGAAAATTTCGATTGAAAAACGAACTTTTTTCTAGGAAAATGTGGCAAACCATTCTTTTTGCATTACAACCTATATAGTACTGGTAGTCTGGGATATCAATTTGGTTCACTTTGAACAACTCCTTGACCCGATAAAATTTCTATATTTTTGAAAATAGAATAAGCGAACAATGCAAAAATTCCCATTGAAAAACGAACTTTTTTCTAGGAAAGTTAGGCGAACCATTTTTTATTGCATTACAACCTAAGTAGTACTGGTAGTCTGGGATATCAATTTGGTTCACTTTGAACAACTGCATGACCCGATAAAATTTCTATATTTTGAAAATAGAATAAACGAACAATGCGAAAATTCCGATTGAAAAACGAACTTTTTTCTAGGAAAGTTAGGTGGACAATTCTTTTTGCATTACAACCTAAATAGTACTGGTAGTCTGGGATATCAATTTGGTTCACTTTGAACAACTCCTTGACCCGATAAAATTTCTATATTTTTGAAAATAGAATAAGCGAACAATGCAAAAAATTCCGATTGAAAAACGAACTTTTGTCTAGGAAAGTTAGGCGAACTTTTCTTTTTGCATTACAACCTTAATAGTACTGGTAGTCTGGGATATCAATTTGGTTCACTTTGAACAACTCCTTGACCCGATAAAATTTCTATATTTTTGAAAATAGAATAAGCGAACAATGCAAAAATTCCAATTGAAAAACGAACTTTTTCTAGGAAAGTTAGGCGAACCTTTCTTTTTGCATTACAACTTAAATAGTACTGGTAGTCTGGGATATCAGTTTGGCTCACTTTGAACAACTACATGACCCAATCAAAATTCTATATTTTGAAAATAGAATATGCGAACAATGCGAAAATTCCGATTGAAAAACGAACTTTTTTCTAGGAATGTTAGGCGGACAATTCTTTTCGCATTACAACCTAAAAAGTACTGGTAGTCTGGGATATCAATTTGGTTCACTTTGAACATCTTGACACGATAAAATTTCTATATTTTTGAAACTGGAATAAACGAATTAGTCGAAATATTCGATTGAAAAACGAGCTTTTTTCTAGGAAAATTTGGCAAACCATTCTTTTTGCATTACAACTTAAATAGTACTGGTAGGCTGGGATATCAATTTGGTTCACTATGAACAACTCCCTGACCCGATAAAATTTCTATATTTTTGAAAATAGAATAAGCGAACAATGCAAAAATTCCAATTGGAAAACGAACTTTTTTCTAGGAAAGTTAGGCGAACTTTTCTTTTTGCATTACAACCTAAATAGTACTGGTAGTCTGGGATATCAATTTGGTTCACTTTGAACAACTCCTTGATCCGATAAAATTTAACAATTTTTTAAAATATAATAAGCGAAAAAGTCGATATTTCCGATTGCAAAACGAACTTTTTTTCTAGAAAAGTTAGGCGGACAATTCTTTTCGCATGACAACCTAAATAGTACTGGTAGTCTGGGATATCAATTTGTTTCACTTTGAACAACTACATGACCCGATAAAATTTCTATATTTTGAAAATAGAATAAGCGAACAATGCGAAAATTCCGATTGAAAAACGAACTTTTTTTCTAGGAATGTTAGGCGGACAATTCTTTTCGCATTACAACCTAAATAGTACTGGTGGTCTGGGATATCAATTTGGTTCACTTTTAACAACTCCTTGACCCGATAAAATTTCTATATTTTTGAAAACAGAATAAGCGAACAGTGCGAAAATTCCGATTGAAAAACGAACTTTTCTCTAGGAAAGTTAGGCGAACCATTTTTTTTACATTACAACCTAAATAGTACTGGTAGTCTGGGATATCAATTTGGTTCACTTTGAACAACTACATGACCCGATAAAATTTCTATTTTTTGAAAATAGAATAAGCGAACAATGCGAAAATTCCGATTGAAAAACGAACTTTTTTTCTAGGAATGTTAGGCAGACAATTCTTTTCGCATTACAACTTAAATAGTACTGGTAGTCTGGGATATCAATTTGGTTCACTTTGAACATCTCCTCGACCCGATAAAATTTCTATATTTTTGAAAATGGAATAAACGAATAAGTCAAAAATTTCGATTGAAAAACGAACTTTTTTCTAGGAAAATTTGGCGAACCATTCTTTTTGCATTACAACCTAAATAGTACTGTTAGTCTGAGATATCAATTTGGTTCACTTTGAACAACTCCTTGACCCGATAAAATTTCTATATTTTTGAAAATAGAATAAGCGAAGAAGTCGATATTTCCGATTGAAATACGAACTTTTTTTAGGAATGTTAGGCGGACAATTCTTTTCTCATTACAACCTAAATAGTATTGGTAGTCTGGGATATCATTTTGGTTCACTTCGAACATCTCCTTGATCCGATAAAATTTCTATATATTTGAAAATGGAATAAATGAATTAGTCGAAATATTCGATTGAAAAACGAACTTTTTTCTAGGAAAATTTGGCAAACCATTCTTTTTGCATTACAACTTAAATAGTACTGGTAGGCTGGGATATCAATTTGGTTCACTATGAACAACTCCCTGACCCGATAAAATTTCTATATTTTTGAAAATAGAATAAGCGAACAATGCAAAAATTCCGATTGGAAAACGAACTTTTTTCTAGGAGAGTTAGGCGAACTTTTCTTTTTGCATTACAACCTAAATAGTACTGGTAGTCTGGGATATCAATTTGGTTCACTTTGAACAACTCCTTGATCCGATAAAATTTAACAATTTTTTAAAATATAATACGCGAAAAAGTCGATATTTCCGATTGCAAAACGAACTTGTTTTTTAGAAGAGTTAGGCGGACAATTTTTTTCGCATTACAACCTAAATCGTACTGGTAGTCTGGAATATCAATTTGGTTCACTTTTAACAACTCCCTGACCCGATAAAATTTCTATATTTTTGAAAATAGAATAAGCGAACAATGCAAAAATTCCGATTGGAAAACGAACTTTTTTCTAGGAGAGTTAGGCGAACTTTTCTTTTTGCATTACAACCTAAATAGTACTGGTAGGCTGGGATATCAATTTGGTTCACTATGAACAACTCCCTGACCCGATAAAATTTCTATATTTTTGAAAATAGAATAAGCGAACAATGCAAAAATTCCGATTGGAAAACGAACTTTTTTCTAGGAGAGTTAGGCGAACTTTTCTTTTTGCATTACAACCTAAATAGTACTGGTAGTCTGGGATATCAATTTGGTTCACTTTGAACAACTCCTTGATCCGATAAAATTTAACAATTTTTTAAAATATAATAAGCGAAAAAGTCGACATTTCCGATTGCAAAACGAACTTTTTTTTCTAGAAAAGTTAGGCGAACAATTCTTTTTGCATTACAACCTAAATAGCACTGGTAGTCTGGGATATCAATTTGGTTCACTTTTAACAACTCCTTGACCCGATAAAATTTCTATATTTTTGAAAACAGAATAAGCGAACAGTGCGAAAATTCCGATTGAAAAACGAACTTTTTTTCTAGGAAAGTTAGGCGAACCATTTTTTTGCATTACAACCTAAATAGTACTGGTAGTCTGGGATATCAATTTGGTTCACTTTGAACAAACACATGACCCGATAAAATTTCTATATTTTGAAAATAGAATAAGCGAACAATGCGAAAATTCCGATTGAAAAACGAACTTTTTTTCTAGGAATGTTAGGCAGACAATTCTTTTCGCATTACAACCTAAATAGTACTGGTAGTCTGGGATATCAATTTGGTTCACTTTGAACATCTCCTTGACCCGATAAAATTTCTACATTTTTGAAAATGGAATAAACGAATAAGTCGAAAATTTCGATTGAAAAACGAACTTTTTTCTAGGAAAATTTGGCGAACCATTCTTTTTGCATTACAACCTAAATAGTACTGGTAGTCTGGGATATCAATTTGGTTCACTTTGAACAACTCCTTGACCCGATAAAATTTCTATATTTTTGAAAGTAGAATAAGCGAAGAAGTTGATATTTCCGATTGAAATACGAACTTTTTTTCTAGGAATTTTAGGCGGACAATTCTTTTCGCATTACAACTTAAATAGTATTGGTAGTCTGGGATATCAATTTGGTTCACTTTGAACATCTCCTTGACCCGATAAAATTTCTATATTTTTGAAAATGGAATAAACAAATAAGTCGAAAATTCCGATTGAAAAACGAACTTTTTTCCAGGAAAGTTTGGCGAACCATTCTTTTTGCATTACAACCTAAATAGTACTGGTAGTCTGGGATATCAATTTGGTTCACTTTGAAGAACTCCTTGACCCGATAAATATTAACTATTTTTTAAAAGATAATAAGCGAAAAAGTCGATATTTCCGATTGCAAAACGAACTTTTTTCTAGGAAAGTTAGGCGGACAATTCTTTTCGCATTACAACCTAAATAGTACTGGTAGTCTGGGATATCAATTTGGTTCACTTTGAACAACTCCTTGACCCGATAAAATTTCTATATTTTTGAAAATAGAATAAGCGAAGAAGTTGATATTTCCTATTGAAATACGAACTTTTTTTCTAGGAATGTTAGGCGGACAATTCTTTTCGCATTACAACCTAAATAGTATTGGTAGTCTGGGATATCAATTTGGTTCACTTTGAACACCTCCTTGACCCGATAAAATTTCTATATTTTTGAAAATGGAATAAACGAATAAGTCGAAAATTCCGATTGAAAAACGAACTTTTTTCCAGGAAATTTTGGCGAACCATTCTTTTTGCATTACAACTTAAATAGTACTGCTAGTCTGGGATATCAATTTGGTTCACTTTGAACAATTCCTTGACCCGATAAATATTAACTATTTTTTAAAAGATAATAAGCGAAAAAGTCGATATTTCCGATTGCAAAACGAACTTTTTTCTAGGAAAGTTAGGCGGACAATTCTTTTCGCATTACAAACTAAATAGTACTGGTAGTCTGGGATATCAATTTGGTTCACTTTGAACAACTCCTTGACCCGATAAAATTTCTATATTTTTGAAAATAGAATAAACGAATAAGTCGATTTTACCGATTGCAAAACGAACTTTTTTCTAGGAAAATTTGGCGAACCAGTCTTTTTGCATTACAACCTAAATAGTACTGGTAGTCTGGGATATCAATTTGGTTCACTTTGAACAATTCCTTGACCCGATAAATATTAACTATTTTTTAAAAGATAATAAGCGAAAAAGTCGATATTTCCGATTGCAAAACGAACTTTTTTCTAGGAAAGTTAGGCGGACAATTCTTTTCGCATTACAAACTAAATAGTACTGGTAGTCTGGGATATCAATTTGGTTCACTTTGAACAACTCCTTGACCCGATAAAATTTCTATATTTTTGAAAATAGAATAAACGAATAAGTCGATTTTACCGATTGCAAAACGAACTTTTTTCTAGGAAAATTTGGCGAACCATTCTTTTTGCATTACAACCTAAATAGTATTGGTAGTCTGGGATATCAATTTGGTTCACTTTGAACATCTCCTTGACCCGATAAAATTTCTATATTTTTGAAAATGGAATAAACGAATAAGTCGATATTTCCGATTGCAAAACGAACTTTTTTCTAGGAAAATTTGGCGAACCAGTCTTTTTGCATTACAACCTAAATAGTACTGGTAGTCTGGGATATCAATTTGGTTCACTTTGAACAATTCCTTGACCCGATAAATATTAACTATTTTTTAAAAGATAATAAGCGAAAAAGTCGATATTTCCGATTGCAAAACGAACTTTTTTCTAGGAAAGTTAGGCGGACAATTCTTTTCGCATTACAAACTAAATAGTACTGGTAGTCTGGGATATCAATTTGGTTCACTTTGAACAACTCCTTGACCCGATAAAATTTCTATATTTTTGAAAATAGAATAAACGAATAAGTCGATTTTACCGATTGCAAAACGAACTTTTTTCTAGGAAAATTTGGCGAACCATTCTTTTTGCATTACAACCTAAATAGTATTGGTAGTCTGGGATATCAATTTGGTTCACTTTGAACATCTCCTTGACCCGATAAAATTTCTATATTTTTGAAAATGGAATAAACGAATAAGTCGATATTTCCGATTGCAAAACGAACTTTTTTCCAGGAAAGTTTGGCGAACCATTCTTTTTGCATTACAACCTAAATAGTACTGGTAGTCTGGGATATCAATTTGGTTCACTTTGAAGAACTCCTTGACCCGATAAATATTAACTATTTTTTAAAAGATAATAAGCGAAAAAGTCGATATTTCCGATTGCAAAACGAACTTTCTTCTAGGAAAGTTAGGCGGACAATTCTTTTCGCATTACAACCTAAATAGTACTGGTAGTCTGGGATATCAATTTGGTTCACTTTGAAGAACTCCTTGACCCGATAAATATTAACTATTTTTTAAAAGATAATAAGCGAAAAAGTCGATATTTCCGATTGCAAAACGAACTTTCTTCTAGGAAAGTTAGGCGGACAATTCTTTTCGCATTACAACCTAAATAGTACTGGTAGTCTGGGATATCAATTTGGTTCACTTTGAACAACTCCTTGACCCGATAAAATTTCTATATTTTTGAAAATAGAATAAGCGAAGAAGTTGATATTTCCGATTGAAATACGAACTTTTTTTCTAGGAATGTTAGGCGGACAATTCTTTTCGCATTACAACCTAAATAGTATTGGTAGTCTGGGATATCAATTTGGTTCACTTTGAACATCTCCTTGACCCGATAAACTTTCTATATTTTTGAAAATGGAATAAACGAATAAGTCGAAAATTCCGATTGAAAAACGAACTTTTTTCCAGGAAAGTTTGGCGAACCATTCTTTTTGCATTACAACCTAAATAGTACTGGTAGTCTGGGATATCAATTTGGTTCACTTTGAAGAACTCCTTGACCCGATAAATATTAACTATTTTTTAAAAGATAATAAGCGAAAAAGTCGATATTTCCGATTGCAAAACGAACTTTCTTCTAGGAAAGTTAGGCGGACAATTCTTTTCGCATTACAACCTAAATAGTACTGGTAGTCTGGGATATCAATTTGGTTCACTTTGAACAACTCCTTGACCCGATAAAATTTCTATATTTTTGAAAATAGAATAAGCGAAGAAGTTGATATTTCCTATTGAAATACGAACTTTTTTTCTAGGAATGTTAGGCGGACAATTCTTTTCGCATTACAACCTAAATAGTATTGGTAGTCTGGGATATCAATTTGGTTCACTTTGAACATCTCCTTGACCCGATAAAATTTCTATATTTTTGAAAATGGAATAAACGAATAAGTCGAAAATTCCGATTGAAAAACGAACTTTTTTCCAGGAAATTTTGGCGAACCATTCTTTTTGCATTACAAACTAAATAGTACTGGTAGTCTGGGATATCAATTTGGTTCACTTTGAACAACTCCTTGACCCAATAAAATTTCTATATTTTTGAAAATAGAATAAACGAATAAGTCGATATTTCCGATTGCAAAACGAACTTTTTTCTAGGAAAATTTGGCGAACCATTCTTTTTGCATTACAACCTAAATAGTATTGGTAGTCTGGGATATCAATTTGGTTCACTTTGAACATCTCCTTGACCCGATAAAATTTCTATATTTTTGAAAATGGAATAAACGAATAAGTCGATATTTCCGATTGCAAAACGAACTTTTTTCTAGGAAAATTTGGCGAACCAGTCTTTTTGCATTACAAACTAAATAGTACTGGTAGTCTGGGATATCAATTGGTTCACTTTGAACAACTCCTTGACCCGATAAAATTTCTATATTTTTGAAAATAGAATAAGCGAAGAAGTTGATATTTCCGATTGAAATACGAACTTTTTTCTAGGAATGTTAGGCGGACAATTCTTTTCGCATTACAACCTAAATAGTATTGGTAGTCTGGGATATCAATTTGGTTCACTTTGAACATCTCCTTGACCCGATAAACTTTCTATATTTTTGAAAATGGAATAAACGAATAAGTCGAAAATACCGATTGAAAAACGAACTTTTTTCCAGGAAAGTTTGGCGAACCATTCTTTTTGCATTACAACCTAAATAGTACTGGTAGTCTGGGATATCAATTTGGTTCACTTTGAACAACTCCTTGACCCGATAAATATCAACTATTTTTCAAAAGATAATAAGCGAAAAAGTCGATATTTCCGATTGCAAAACGAACTTTTTTCTAGGAAAGTTAGGCAGACAATTCTTTTCGCATTACAACCTAAATAGTACTGGTAGTCTGGGATATCAATTTGGTTCACTTTGAACAACTCCTTGACCCGATAAAATTTCTATATTTTTGAAAATAGAATAAGCGAAGAAGTTGATATTTCCGATTGAAATACGAACTTTTTTTCTAGGAAAATTTGGCGAACCATTCTTTTTGCATTACAACCTAAATAGTATTGGTAGTCTGGGATATCAATTTGGTTCACTTTGAACATCTCCTTGACCCGATAAAATTTCTATATTTTTGAAAATGGAATAAACGAATAAGTCGATATTTCCGATTGCAAAACGAACTTTTTTCTAGGAAAATTTGGCAAACCATTCTTTTTGCATTACAACCTAAATAGTACTGGTAGTCTGGGATATCAATTTGGTTCACTTTGAACAACTCCTTGACCCGATAAAATTTCTATTTTTTTGAAAATAGAATAAGCGAAGAAGTTGATATTTCCGATTGAAATACGAACTTTTTTTCTAGGAATGTTAGGCGGACAATTCTTTTCGCATTACAACCTAAATAGTATTGGTAGTCTGGGATATCAATTTGGTTCACTTTGAACATCTCCTTGACCCGATAAAATTTCTATATTTTTGAAAATGGAATAAACGAATAAGTCGAAAATTCCGATTGAAAAACGAACTTTTTTCCAGGAAAGTTTGGCGAACCATTCTTTTTGCATTACAACCTAAATAGTACTGGTAGTCTGGGATATCAATTTGGTTCACTTTGAACAACTCCTTGACCCGATAAATATTAACTATTTTTTAAAAGATAATAAGCGAAAAAGTTGATATTTCCGATTGCAAAACGAACTTTTTTCTAGGAAAGTTAGGCGGACAATTCTTTTCGCATTACAACCTAAATAGTACTGGTAGTCTGGGATATCAATTTGGTTCACTTTGAACAGCTTCTTCACCTGATAAACTTTCTATTTTTTTGAAAATAGAATAAGCGAATAAGTCGATATTTCCGATTGAAATACGAACTTTTTTTCTAGGAAAGTTAGGCGGACCATACTTTTTGCCTTACAACCTAAATAGTACTGGTAGTCTGGGATATCAATTTGGTTCACTTTGAACAACTCCTTGACCCAATAAAAATTAACTATTTTTTAAATTTATTTAAAATTAATTATTCGATTTAATCGGAAATTAACGTACGAAAAACTAACTTTTTCCTAGGCAAGCTATAGCAAAAATTTTTTCTGTTTTAAACTCTAGCAACACAGGGGATACTCTATACCGAGTTTGGTTTAATTTGAACAACTCCTTGACCCAATGAAAGAGACCTATTTTCAAAACTCGCTATTCTCGAAATTCGCAAACTTCCGTATGAAAAACTAACTTTTTTCCTAGACAAGCTATACCATAAAGTCCTTTTGTTTTATGCTCCAATTACACAGGGGATACTTCATACCGAGTTTGGTTTGATTTGAACAACTTCTTGACCCAATAAAAAAGACCAATTTTCAAAATTCAATAATCTCAAGTTATTCGAAACAATTGCACATTTCCGTATGAGAAACAAACTTTTTTCCTAGACAAGCTAGGGCAAAAATTCTTTCTGTTTTAAATTCTAGCTACACTGTGGATTCTCCATACCGAGTTTAGTTTCATTTGAACAACTCCTTGACCTGATAAAATTTCTATATTTTTTAAGCGAAAAAAGAATCTTAATAAAATAAAATTCTATAATAGAATAAGCGAAAAAGTCGATATTTCCGATTGCAAAACGAACTCTTTTCCTAGGCAAGCAATACCAGAAATTCTTTTTGTTTTACACTTTTTATACCCTGGGGATACTCCATACCGAGTTTGGTTCGATTTGAACAACTCCTTGACCCGATGAATTTTCTATATTTTTGAAAATAGAATAAGCAAAAAAGTCGATATTTCCGATTGCAAAACGAACATTTTGTCTAGGAAATCTATACCAAAAATTCCTTTTGTTTTACACTCTACATACACTGGGGATACTCCATACGGAGTTTGGTTCGATTTGAACAACTCCTTGCCCTGATGAAAAAGACCCATTTTTGAAATTAAATATTCGAAATAATATTAAATTTCCGAATGAAAAGCTAACTTTTTTCCTAGACAAGCTATAGCAAAAATTCTTTTTGTTTTACACTCTTTATACCCTGGGGATACTCCATACCGAGTTTGGTTCGATTTGAACAACTCCTTGACCCGATGAAATTTCTATATTTTTGAAAATAGAATAAGCGAAGAAGTCGATATTTCCGATTGAAATACGAACTTTTTTTCTAGGAATGTTAGGCGGACAATTCTTTTCGCATTACATTGTAAATAGTATTGGTAGTCTGGGATATCAATTTGGTTCACTTTGAACATCTCCTTGACCCGATAAAATTTCTATATTTTTGAAAATGGAATAAACGAAAAAGTCGAAAATTCCGATTGAAAAACGAACTTTTTTCCAGGAAAGTTTGGCGAACCAATCTTTTTGCATTACAACCTAAATAGTACTGGTAGTCTGGGATATCAATTTGGCTCACTTTGAACAACTCCTTGACACGATAAATATTAACTATTTTTTAAAATATAACAAGCGAAAAAGTCGATATTTCCGATTGCAAAACGAACTTTTTTCTAGGAAAGTTAGGCGGACAATTCTTTTCGCATTACAACCTACATAGTACTGGTAGTCTGGGATATCAATTTGGTTCACTTTGAACAACTTCTTGACCCGATAAATTTTCTATATTTTTGAAAATAGAATAAGCGAATAAGTCGATATTTCCGATTGAAATAAGAACTTTTATTCTAGGAAAGTTAGGCGGACCATACTTTTTGCCTTACAACCTAAATAGTACTGGTAGTCTGGGATATCAATTTGGTTCACTTTGAACAACTCCTTGACCCGATAAAAATTGACTATTTTTTAAATTTATTTAAAATTAATTATTCGATTTAATCGGAAATTGACGTACGAAAATCTAACTTTTTCCTAGGCAAGCTATAGCAAAAATTTTTTCGGTTTTAAACTCTAGCAACACAGGGGATACTCTATACCGAGTTTGGTTTAATTTGAACAACTCCTTGACCCAATGAAAGAGACCTATTTTCAAAATTCGCTATTCTCGAAATTCGCAAACTTCCGTATGAAAAACTAACTTTTTTCCTAGACAAGCTATACCATAAAGTTCTTTTGTTTTATGCTCCAATTACACAGGGGATACTCCATACCGAGTTTGGTTTGATTTGAACAACTCCTTGACCCAATAAAAAAGACCAATTTTCAAAATTCAATAATCTCAAGTTATTCGAAATAATTGCACATTTCCGTATGAGAAACTAACTTTTTTCCTAGACAAGCTAGGGCAAAAATTCTTTCTGTTTTAAATTCTAGCTACACAGTGGATTCTCCATACCGAGTTTAGTTTCATTTGAACAACTCCTTGACCTGATAAAATTTCTATATTTTTTAAGCGAAAAAAGAATTTTAATAAAATAAAATTCTATAATAGAATAAGCGAAAAAGTCGATATTTCCGATTGCAAAACGAACTTTTTTCCTAGGCAAGCTATACCAGAAATTTTTTTTGTTTTACACTTTTTATACCCTGGGGATACTCCATACCGAGTTTGGTTTGATTTGAACAACTCCTTGACCCGATGAATTTTCTATATTTTTGAAAATAGAATAAGCAAAAAAGTCGATATTTCCGATTGCAAAACGAACGTTTTGTCCAGGAAATCTATACCAAAAATTCCTTTTGTTTTACACTCTACATACACTGGGGATACTCCATGCGGAGTTTGGTTCGATTTGAACAACTCCTTGACCTGATGAAAAAGACCTATTTTTGAAATTAAATATTCGAAATAATATCAAATTTCCGTATGAAAAGCTAACTTTTTTCCTAGACAAGCTATAGCAAAAATTCTTTTTGTTTCAGACTCTAGATACACAGGGGATACTCCATACCGAGTTTGGTTTGATTTGAATAAATCCATGACCCGATGAAAAAGACCTATTTTTAAAATTCTATAATTTCTAAAATGCGGAAAAATCGTAATTTTGAGCAAATAATGGAATGTTTTCAACGATTCTGTTGGTAATCTAGGGTTTCCCCTGCAGAACCCTCAAAAACAAACCGTGCAAAAGTTAATAGGAGCTGTATAAATGATAAAGAAGAAAAAGCTCTCAGATGGGACAATTCTGAATTCAGATTAGCTAAATCATACGCATCAAATAAACAATTTCTCAATATGGAATAAAAAAACTACAAGGCAAACACTAAAACCACACTGCTATAACAATTACTCTACTAGCACAACACCATTTGAAAATAAACAATCAAAAACGTCATCCGCAAACCGGCTTTCATTTATTGGGGACCATCGTTTACCCCAGCTGGAAAATTGCCTAGGCACTTCCTTTTTCCCAGGAATTCTTTTTTTTGGTACAGCTACAACCTTCTTCTTGGTATGAAAACCGAGACATCTGATCTTGCCAACTTTTTCAATGATCATTTCGCCATGTTTTTTTTTTCTTTTTCTTGATAAGACTCCTGGCACGTTTGCAGTCTCCACTGCCAAAATAATTGACCCAGCCATTGTAACGCCATTGTTTTTTTTTCGCCCGTTTTCTGATTTGGTCTTAATTTGCCCAACTTGATCGATTTCGCATTCTTAAATATCTTCCAGACTTTGGCTAGTACTTGCCCAGGTTCGCACTTAGCCTGGAAAATGACGAACCTTATAGAGGTTGCGAGATCTAAATCAACTTGACGTCTTGTCCTATATAATTCCTTGTATTTTAAAAACCTTCGAAACATTTAACTCTTATCTCCTTTCTGCGTCCTCCTGGACTCAAGAACTCATTAACATTAACTCCCTGTCCAGGTACATGGTCGTCAAAATACCTTGACTGCATCTCACTTGATTTAAAATACTCAGTTCCTGCTATTAAAATGACCTTGGGCACGCCCGACACAGCGACGTGCAACACTGGGTATGGTACGTGCTACTACCTACGGGCGGGCGTATGCTGGTGTAGCTGCTGGATGTGGGGGGGGGGTGGGGGGGCTCTGACACTTTCTCATTACTTTCACTAACTTACTATCACCATTTGAACGTTCCTGATATATTTCGTTTCATATGCACCTCTTTGCAGGTTAATTATAATGGTCTAGCCGGACAGCGCTTCATAGCACACCTCCTGCTGTCAGATGACATGCTCAGTCGGCGCATGGCTGTCATTTGGCCACGGGGCACGCAATTCCAATTTTTCATATGGTCAACGGATATAACTTACCTGTGAAGAGGATCAAACTCAAGTTGCATATTTCAAAAGCTGCAAAACTGCACCTGTTGTATTATAGCTCTATATATCTATATATATATATATATATATATATATATATATATATATATATATATATATATATATTCAGGATCTCCAGCTATATTTTGCCTGCTCTAAGCCGCCCCAAGCTATATAGCTATATTTGGTCGCCCAGGCTCATTTCAAAGGGCAATTTCTCAAAGACTACTGAATGGATTCTTAAAAATGAAGGTGTTTTGGAATCAAGAAGAAAAGGGCTATCATCTGGAGCATAAAAAAGTTCCGAAAAACAGTTTTTAAATTTTGATGATTTTGACCCACTGGTCCAAAACAGCTGATTTTCGGCATTTTTTAGTGTAAGCGGAAAAACTTGATTGTAGGTCCCAGCGAACCATTTAATGATATACATGGTCGTAAAGAAAATTAGCTAAGCTTCATTTTGAGCTATAGAATGCTCTCCAATTCTCTACATGCTCGAAGTTATAAACAAAAACAACTTTGAAAATTCAAAATTTTTCGAAATTTCGACCTCGACTAGGTGGTCTTCCTTGACCAATTTCTCAACGAAATTCAAGAATATTTATCTAAAAAATGGTTTAGTGGTAAAGTTCTGATAATAAACTGCCCGACGAGTACAAAAAAGTATAGTTTCGACGTAAAAACACTAGTTAAAACCAGTAAAAAAAGCTTTTTTTTGTTTTTTTTGTTATACTTTTGAGTTTTTTGACCCCATATTTTCGTAAACGATAACTTGTGTATACTGATCTCAAACGTAGAGTTTCTGAGCGGAATAACAAGCATACATATGCCATATTTCTGTTTTATATAGGTTAAAAATAATGATAAATTCATAAATTCCCCAAAAAAACGAGCAAATTTTTGGAAAATTCCACAAATTTAAGGTGTAAAAGATAAACAAATGATCTTTTGTTTGCGCAAAATTTAATAGTTAATATTGTAGAATATTTTTAGCTTGAAGTAACTTAAAAACAATAAACCAAGTGTTTTTTATTGTGAGAACAGTGAAAAAAAATTTACCAATTTTAGACTCAACAAAAATTGTTTCACTAAATAATTTGCTTCAATGCAAACTATGCCAAATTTTTCTTTTGTTTTGACTTTAACACATGCAAGGTGAACTCCGTAACGATTTTGGTTTGAATTGAACATGTTATTGACGAGGCCAAAAATACCCAACTTCATAAAAAGTTAGTCGAATAAATCAAAAATTTAACTAACAGCAATTAATTTATTATATATATAAGCTATAGCCAACCTTTTTTTCATTCGCACTCCGCGCAAAGGTTGGTTTGATTGGGATTGCTCTATGGTCTAACCAAAAAGAGAATGTTTCAAGTTTAATTCTTCGAATTATTCGCAAATATCCGTTTCAGAGCTAAATTGTCCCAGAGGCAAGCTATAGCCGTAATTTTATTTGTTCTACCTTCTAAGTACACGCGGAATTCTACATGCCAAGTTTGATTTAATTTTAACACTTTTGTGACCTAATCAAAAGACCTATTTTTGAAATTACTCGTTTCAAATAGTCGCAAATTTTTGTACGAAATTCTAACTTCTTCCAGAGGCAAGCTATAGCTAAAACTTTTTTGTCTCGGTGTCTGCATACTTTGGGGAAACCCCATAACGAACTTGGCTAAATTTAGACAATAATAACACCTAATGAAAAAAATCAATTTTTAAAATTTCTTATTTGAAATAATCACAAGTTTCCGTACGAAAACATAACTTTTTCCAGAGGTAAGCTGCAGCTGATTTTTTTCGTCTCAGACTCTACTTAACCTGGGGAGAGTCCATTCCGAGTTTGGTTGGGCTTGGAGAAAACAATGAACCAATCCCAGATACTATACTTTCACTACTTTTGTCTCCAATCAACACTTTCCAGTTTTACTTGCATCCAGCTGATTTTTTTCTGAAAAATTGCAAGTATATTTTGAAAATAGATTACAGCAAGATTTCAAAAAGTTTGGTAGGGGGTGGGTCATTTGCTTGCTCCATGATATAGAAAAAATGATTCAAAAATAAAATTTTTTAATATTCTCACTACTTTTGTCTCCTTTCAACACTTTCCAGTTTCACTTGCATCCAACTTTTTTTTGAAGAATGGCAAGTATAAATTGAAAGTAGATTTAAGTAAAATTTCAAAAACCAAGTTTGGGGGGATCAGTTTGTTGCTCCATCATAATGAAAAAATGATTCAAAAATAAAATTTTTTGATATTTTCACTACTTTCGTCTCCCTTCAACACTTTCCACTTTCATTTGCACCCGACTCATTTTTTTTGAAAAGTTGCGACTATAATTTGAACAGAGATTACAGGAAGATTCCAAAAACCTAATTTGGGAGGTTGGTTTTTGGAAGAGACAAATGAAGTGCAAATTTAATTTTTTTTATTTTTAAATCATTTTTTTCTCTATGACGGAGCAAATATTCGACCCCAACCTAGGTTTTTGAGCTCTTGCTGTAAACTGCTTTCAAATTACTCTTAAAATTTTGCAAGAAAATCAGTTGGGTGCAAGTGAAACTGGAAAGTGTTGAAGGGAGACAAAAGTAGTGCAAATGTCAAAAATTATATCTTTAATTCATTTTTTCTAAAATAGTGAGCGAAAAACCGAACATCCCAACCTAGGTTTTTGAGCTCTAGCTGTAGTCTATTTTCAAATCATTCTTTCAATTTTTCACAAGAATCAGTTGGGTGCCAAGAAAACTGAAAAGTACTGAAAGGAGACAAATGTGGTGCAAATATAGAAAATTTTTTTAACCAAATCAATTTTTATATATGATGGAGCAAACTTTCGTCCCCTCAACCTAGGTTTTTGAGTTCTTCCTATATTGTGCTTTCAACTTGTTTTTGCTTTTTTTCCAAAAAATCAGTTGGGTGCAAGTGAAACTGGAAAGCGTTGAGGGGAGACAAAGGAAGAGAAAATATCAAAAAAAATTTTATTGAATCATTTTTTCTATATGATGGAGAAAAAAATCACCACCCCCAACCTAGGTTTCTGAAATCTAAGTTTAAAAAATCTACGTTCAAATTAAACTTGCATTTTCTCAAGAAATTAGTTGGATGCAAGTGAAACTGGAAAGTGTTGAAAGGACACAAAATTAAGTCTATGCAAAATGCAAGTGTAATTTGCATTTTGCATACACTTACTGCAAGTATATGCAAAATGCAAATATAATTTGAGGTATATTACCACAAGGTTGAAAAAACCTAGGAAAATGCAAGTATGATTTGAAAGTAGATTATCACACGATTTCAAAAGCCTAGGTTGGACGGGCCGAGTTTTCGCTCAATCGTATAGAAAAAGCTATTTAAAATGAAATTTTTTGATAAACCTTCAACATCTTAAACACCTTAAACCATAAACCTTAAAAGCCACGTGACCAAATCCTTAAAGGGAAGGGCAGGAAATTTGGAGCTAATGTCTTCTAAAGTTTGGGATAAGAAGCCCGCGCCGTGAAACCTCGGCCCGGGGTCTGGGACAATATTTAGAGCGCACATTAGTCTTGACAATGGTCTAGAACTCGTCTGGACAATGGTCTGGAACTTGTCTGATCAAGGGTCACTTCGGTCTGGAACTCGTCTGATCAGAGGCGGCTTCGAGCGCACTTCGAGCGCACTACGGCCTTCGAGCGCACACTCTTCTGATCAGAGGTCACTTCGGTCTGGGACGGTCTGATCAGAGGTCACACTTGTCTGGGACGGTCTGATCAGGGACAATTTCGAGCGCGACCTCAACCTGGGACACTCTCAATACGCAAAATGCACAATTGTGGTCAAGCATTCGAAGTGTTTCTGGAACGTCAAGCATGAGATCGTATCGACGTTCATCTAAACGAAAAAGCTAGATGACATCTAGGACGCATTTTGAAACATAAAAACCTGAAGAAAGGTTATTAGGATACTATTGTCATCAGCCCCACTCGAACATACACGAGTGCTCTGCCCGTTCAATTTGTTTGTGTTGGTACTTTCTCCAAATAGAAAGAATAAGCCCCTTTTTCAGAGGTCTTGCCTCTTTCTATGTATTTTTTACTATCATGGAACTTCTCGTGTAGTTCCATTGAAGATAACAGCAGATTACTTTTCAGCAATCTTGGTATCTTACGTTTGCCTTAATTTGAAATAGTAATATTTAACTCACCAGAAATCTAAATCAAAACGATTGCAAGACCTTTGACTTTTACGTTAGTGTATGGGACGAAATGCGGATTTATTATGTTGAGTAAAATTTTCTAGCTGGAAAAAATTTTCGCTATTTTTGAAGGCGCTGAAAGCATGAACTTAAACTCAAAATGAACACAAAATTCAGAAGCTGCTGAAGTATGTATGAACTGTATATCATATACAATTGGATTTTATTTATAATCGGTATTGCATTCATTACAAACTTGCTTTTTATTTTTCTGACGATTGCCTGCCTGAATAACAGTAAGAAAGTTGTCATTTCCGACATTTCAAATATAAGGGAACGCAATGAAAATTCAAAAAATTTTAAATTGTGGAAAACGAAAGCATCACAATTTTAAGTCAACAGCACTACAGTTCAAAATCAAGCAGTTTAAATCAAAGCAGCACTAAAAAAAACTTTTTTCAGGCCACCGTCAGTATATCCGAAATAGTTTCCCAAACCTGAAAGTTTGGGGACATCACAAAGGATTTCAAGAACTAAGCTCCAAAAATCACGAGAAAAATAGGAAAACAATTTGAATAAGGTAAATGCAATAATCAGGCATCCGAAGGTAACTTTGACGATCACTTACCTTGCGAGAAGGAAAATTCACTGAAATCAGAAATCGGCCATTTAAAAATAGAGCAATTATATCAATCAACGATTGATCCTACTCTTATTAAAAAAATGAAAAACTGCCGAAAAACAACCCATTTTATGTACAGATTGACTCACCTAAAACGAAGTTTTAAAAATGATTTGCTCCAAAAGCGACGGTATTTGATACAAAGTGGTGTAAATCAAAGTGCTTAGGGCTGAGATACCAAAAAATAAGGTTTAAATGACGAAATTAGGTTTAAAGATCTCTTAATAAAATTGATGAATAATCAAAACCAGCAATCAAGTCTTGAAAAACCACAAAAGAACTTAACAAGAACAAAAACATGGTTCTTGCGAACATTCGTCAATTATTTTAATGTAAACGCCCATCTGAACTTGTATTCATGGAACAAGTACCTGACAGAGCACTCTACTTTGACATTTATTTTACATTTTGAACAGACCCAAAACCAGAAAACCATAAAACAAAAAGAAAAAGTTGAAGGTTCTACTAGGCATTACAATCTTTCTCCACCAAAGAGTGGAACTAAAAACCATAGTGGAACGGGTCATTCCGATTGGATGCTTAGAAAAGCCTTTCGTCGAACTGAAATCAGAATTGAAAACGGTATGCGATGGTAACAAATGCAACAACTTAGTACTTATTGGCGAAAGCAGTTTTAAATTGACCGACTCAAAAAATGAATGCTTTTAAAAAATTTACAGAGAACAGTTTTGGACAAATCTACTCAACGAAAAAGAAGAAGCAGTTGGACGTTTTTCGTACAAGCAACCCAATTGTCTGATTAGTTGACAATAAGTAGTTGAATTGAATCAGATTCCTAGTGCTAATCACAGCGCAAAAGTTCATAATTCAATTTGAAACATCAACACGGAAACAGAAAAAAGTGTCCAGTTTTGAGTTTAACTAAATTGAAAAGAAGATCTTATAAAAAGAATTTATTTAAAGCCCTTTCGCGCCTCAAAATGACAAGAGTGTAGGCCAACTTGTGTCACAATGGTCTTGTTGGCTCATCAAAAAAATTTTAAAAGAAACAATGTTCTCACTTGCCTCCCTGAGTTGAAAAAGAAACAGCTCCTATGATTTAATTATTGGATTTCTTGAAATGAAAATTTAAGGAAAAATAAAACTGAGGCAAAATTGTAGAACTCAACTGAAGACAATTAAACTAACTTGAACAATGTAAAGGAGACCAGAGATAATTTGAAGAAAATTCCTTCAGATCAAAAAAATTCTCTGATACGCAATTCTCTGAAAACAGCCAGCTACAAGCTGTGCGTAAAATGATAGATCACCTGAAGCAATGCGATCTGAAGTTTCTGTGAAGCGATTTTAATGTCTTTATTTTGGCGGAATATAAAACAAATTGTAAAACAAATAATGCTCAGCCCTGTTTCAAAAAACAGAGATTGTATAACCTTAAAAAATTTCCTAAACATGCCCACGAAATTTTTAGAGCGTAAGTTTTCAAAAATTACAATTTGAACAACTTTCAACGAAACAATTTTCGAAAGTGACAGTTAAGCGCGCTGATTTATATCTCATTGTTATGAGGCAGTGTTTTTAAACACTTGTCGTAAGAATTTATTGATAAAACATCAGAGCCGAGATTATGTCAGAGAATAATCATGATATACAACCTTATCGTTGGGACTCAACACTGCGTTGGGAGAAACAAACATAGCAAGGTCTCTGGGACCAAGTTATCTTGGTAAATGCAAATCAAGATAAGAGCAGGGGCTAGACCGGTAAAATTTGAGTATCAAAGTTTATAATGACTTTTAAACCCAATTCATAGGCTGCCTTCCCTAAATATCGTTTTTATGAATTTTAAACTGTATCAATCAGTCTTCACGCTGAGTCTTACTTATAATTTCTGAATTCAACTATTTTAAACTTTTCCTAGAGAATTCGGAGGAGATTCTTGGTACCCAAGTTAAATGGAAGGGTTTTTTATTGGCTACAGAGAATTGTTGTCCTTCAAAGAAAGGACAACGGTCCCGAAACAGAATCCAGCGTTTGCATTAGTAAAGCAGCAAGCAAATGTGCGGAAGCTTCTTAGAAACGTTAGAGGAAACGCGGCAGATAACACACCGCATTGATCACTGCAGAGGAAACACAGCAAAGACATCAATTTCCTGTGAGTGCCAAATTAATCAACGGGAAGCGGAACTGCAGTGAGTTCATGCGAGCGAAGTGATGTTCAACAGAGAAAGTTACAGCGATTTGCTGGGAGTGGAACCATATTCAACAGAGGAGAGAGAGAGAGAGAGAGAGAGAGAGAGAGAGAGAGGAATTACAGCATATTGCTGTTTGATTCTGAAATCAATGCAGAGATTAGTTTCAGTGGACAGAGATTGTGTGATGCTTTTTTGGTGTGGTGCAAGATCTTTCCTAAAGAAGTCATTTGGGACGTGTTCAATTAAAAAAAGATACGACGCATTGAAATACAACATGTATCAGGTTTGCGCTGATTTATGTCTCATTGTTATGAGGCAGTGTTTTTAACCACTTGTCGTAAGAATTTATTGTTCAAACATCAGAGCCGAGATTATGTCAGATAATAATCATGATATACAACCTTATCGTTGGGACTCAACACTGCGTTGGGAGAAAACAAACATAGCAAGGTCTCTGGAACCAAGTTATCTTGGTAATTGCAAATCAAGATGACAGCAGAGGCTAGACCGGTAAAATTTGAGTATCAAAGTCTATAATGACTTTTAAACCCAATTTATAGGCTGCCTTCCCTAAATATCGTTATTATGAAACTTAAACTGTATCAATCAGTCTTCACGATGAGTCTCACTTATAATTTCTGAATTCAACTATTTTAAACTTTTCCTAGAGAATTCGGAGGAGATTTTCGGTACCCCAGTTAAATGGAAGGGTTTTTTTTATTGGCGACAGAGAATTGTTGTCCTTCAAAGAAAGTACAACGGTCCCGGAACAGAATCCAGCGTTTGGATTAGTGGCGCAGCAAGTAAATGTGCGGAAGTTTCCCAGAAAGTTTAGAGGAAACGCGGCAGATAACACACCGCAGTGATCACTGCAGAGGAAACCCAGCAAAGACATCAATTTCCTGTGAGTGCCAAATTAATCAACAGAGTGCAAAACTGCAATGAGTTCATGCGAGCGAAGTGATGTTCAACAGAGAAAGTTACAGCGATTTGCTGGGAGTGGAACCATGTTCAACAGAGGAGAGAGAGAGAGAGAGAGAGAGAGGAATTACAGCAAGTTGCTGTTTGATTCTGAAATCAATGCAGAGATTAGTTTCAGTGGACAGAGATTGCTTGATGCTTTTCTGGTGTGGTACAAGATCTTTCTTAAAGAAGTCATTTGGGACGTGTTCAATTGAGAAGAGATACGACACATTGAAATACAACATGTATCAGGTTTGTTCAAATCAAAGGTGCCATCTGTGTTTCTTGTGTATAGTTTATATTACTACCGGAAACTCGGGTAAAACTTCGCAATTTTCAACAAAACAAGGTAAGTATCAAAATTTAATAAAAATTCCGGCTCAATTGATTTCAGAAACCATTAGGTTATAAAATTTACTCTTCAGTAAGCTTTAGTTTTTCTTGCTCTGCTACGTCAATCATTAACCGAAAATTTTCTTCAGTAAAGACCATAGATGCATTCAATCTCTAAGTTTTCAGCTGCATCGAACTAAAAAGCAAAGTAAAGATAAATTTATTCAGTAGTAAAACATTATAAAATGGAATTAGAGAAAGTGCACAAATAATTTTAGTCAATATGGCAGCTGGTTACGTATCTAAAATGTTATTGCTGGCGGCTTTCAGTGGTTCCAATGATTTTGAGAGCTAAGTGACACAGTTTGAGCTACTAGCAGAGCTGCCAAAATGGAAAACAATTGTATTTTTATAGAACATTACCGTGAACACGAGGGACAGCTACAATGATAGGGTTAAGGCTTTTTGCGAATCATTATAGCGAAAAATCGGTTGTTTTCGGCGGAGGGCTATCGCGTCCTGGTTAATACCTAGTTGAAACAATAACGGATCTTCTCGGGCATTTGAAGCGTTTAGTCCACCGAACATACCGAGAGGAGTCCTCCGGGTTTTCCTGGAGGGAATAAATCAGAGTCAGGTTAAGTAAGACCTATGAAAAAAATTAAAAGATAAAGCTATGTGTGGACAATGCGCTAGAAGAAGCGTTTCATCTGAAAGCTCTGACATTAATAAAAAAAGAGGAACAAGTTCCTCGAACTAATGCTATTAGACACGATGAACCAAACAAGTCCCTAGTTAAGGCGGTTAAGGTTTTGATTCAGCAATTAACCGGATATTCTGATAGTATTTCCAGAGAAAGTGGCACTATCGGCTAAGGCTAAGTTAACACACGACGCCAAGGCGGCGGTATCAGCCAAGTGAGGGTATTAGCCAAAGCTGGGTATCAGGGGCAAAAAAATTTCAACCAAAACCAAAGCAGACCCAATTTTGTAGAAAAAAAAGAAAACCAAAACACAAAAACAGCAAACGTTATCAAAGTCCGATCAACCAGCGCAACAAAATGCTTTATTTTACCGATACACAAGCGATGTTAAATGAAAGTTCGGCTAGTTGATAGTGGAAGTAGAGTATCTTTTATTAGTTGTCTCTGGGACCAAGTTATCTTGGTAAATGCAAATCAAGATAACAGCAGAGGCGAGACCGGTAAAATTTGAGTATCAAAGTTTATAATAACTTTTAAACCCAATTCGTGGGCTGCCGTCCCTGAATATTGTTTTTATGAGACTTTAACTGTAACAATCAGTTTTCAGGCTGAGTCTTAATTATAATTTCTGAATTCAACCTTTTAAACTTCTTCTAGAGGATTCGGAGGAGATTCTTGGTACCTCAGTACCTAAGTTTTTAATGGCGACAGAGAATTGTTGTCCTTCAAAGAAACTACAACGGTCCCGGAACAGAATCCAGCGTTGGGACTAGTGGCGCAGCAAGTAAATATGCGGAAGTTTCCCAGAACGTTTAGAGGAAACGCGGCAGATAACACATCGCAGTGATCACTTCAGTGCAAACACAGCAAAGACATCAATTTCCTGTGAGTGCCAAATTAATCAACAGAGAGCGGAACTACAGTGAGTTCATGCGAGCGAAGTGATGTTCAACAGAGAAAGTTACAGCGATTTGCTGGGAGTGGAACCAATTTGAACAACTTTCAACGAAATAAGATTCGAAAGTGACAGTTATGCCCGCTGATTTATGTCTCATTGTTATGAGGCAGTGTTTTTAACCACTTGTCGTAGGAATTTATTGTTCAAATATCAGAGCCGAGATTATGTCAGAGAATAATCATGATATACAACCTTATCGTTGGGACTCGACACTGCGTTGGGAGAAAATAAACATAGCAAGATCTCTGGGACCAAGTTATCTTGGTATATGCAATTCAAGATAACAGCAGAGGCTAGACCGGTAAAGTTTGAGTATCAAAGTTTATAATAACTTTTAAACCCGATTCATAGGCTGCCTTCCCTAAATATCGTTTTTATGAAACTTAAACTGTATCAATCAGTCTTCACGCTGAGTCTTACTTATAATTTCTGAATTCAACTATTTTAAACTTTTCCTAGAGAATTTTGAGGAGATTCTTTGTACCCCAGTTAAATGGAAGGGTTTTTATTGGCGACAGAGAATTGTTGTCTTTCAAAGAAAGTACAACGGTCTCTGAACTGAATCCAGCGTTGGGATTAGTGGCGCAGCAAGTAAATGTGCGGAAGTTTCCCAGAACGTTTAGAGGAAACGCGCCAGATAACACACCGCAGTGATCACTTCAGTGGAAACACAGCAAAGACATCAATTTCCTGTGAGTGCCAAATTAATCAACAGAGAGCGGAACTACAGTGAGTTCATGCGAGCGAAGTGATGTTCAACAGAGAAAGTTACAGCGAGTTGCTGGGAGTGGAACCAATTTGAACAACTTTCAACGAAATAAGATTCGAAAGTTACAGTTATGCCCGCTGATTTATGTCTCATTGTTATGAGGCAGTGTTTTTAACCACTTGTCGTAGGAATTTATTGTTCAAATATCAGAGCCGAGATTATGTTAGAGAATAATCATGATATACAACCTTATCGTTGGGACTCGACACTGCGTTGGGAGAAAATAAACATAGCAAGATCTCTGGGACCAAGTTATCTTGGTATATGC
The DNA here is from genome assembly GCF_964194025.1 of Convolutriloba macropyga. NCBI lineage: Eukaryota > Metazoa > Xenacoelomorpha > Acoela > Convolutidae > Convolutriloba > Convolutriloba macropyga. The sequence goes on along the minus strand of NC_134479.1, from coordinate 18,562,106 downwards.
AATTCAAGATAACAGCAGAGGCTAGACCGGTAAAGTTTGAGTATCAAAGTTTATAATAACTTTTAAACCCAATTCATAGGCTGCCTTCCCTAAATATAGTTTTTATGAAACTTAAACTGTATCAATCAGTCTTCACGCTGAGTCTTACTTATAATTTCTGAATTCAACTATTTTAAACTTTTCCTAGAGAATTTTGAGGAGATTCTTGGTACCCCAGTTAAATGGAAGGGTTTTTATTGGCGACAGAGAATTGTTGTCCTTCAAAGAAAGTACAACGGTCTCTGAACTGAATCCAGCGTTGGGATTAGTGGCGCAGCAAGTAAATGTGCGGAAGTTTCCCAGAACGTTTAGAGGAAACGCGCCAGATAACACACCGCAGTGATCACTTCAGTGGAAACACAGCAAAGACATCAATTTCCTGTGAGTGCCAAATTAATCAACAGAGAGCGGAACTACAGTGAGTTCATGCGAGCGAAGTGATGTTCAACAGAGAAAGTTACAGCGAGTTGCTGGGAGTGGAACCAATTTGAACAACTTTCAACGAAATAAGATTCGAAAGTTACAGTTATGCCCGCTGATTTATGTCTCATTGTTATGAGGCAGTGTTTTTAACCACTTGTCGTAGGAATTTATTGTTCAAATATCAGAGCCGAGATTATGTTAGAGAATAATCATGATATACAACCTTATCGTTGGGACTCGACACTGCGTTGGGAGAAAATAAACATAGCAAGATCTCTGGGACCAAGTTATCTTGGTATATGCAATTCAAGATAACAGCAGAGGCTAGACCGGTAAAGTTTGAGTACCAAAGTTTATAATAACTTTTAAACCCAATTCATAGGCTGCCTTCCCTAAATATAGTTTTTATGAAACTTAAACTGTATCAATCAGTCTTCACGCTGAGTCTTACTTATAATTTCTGAATTCAACTATTTTAAACTTTTCCTAGAGAATTTTGAGGAGATTCTTGGTACCCCAGTTAAATGGAAGGGTTTTTATTGGCGACAGAGAATTGTTGTCCTTCAAAGAAAGTACAACGGTCTCTGAACTGAATCCAGCGTTGGGATTAGTGGCGCAGCAAGTAAATGTGCGGAAGTTTCCCAGAACGTTTAGAGGAAACGCGCCAGATAACATACCGCAGTGATCACTTCAGTGGAAACACAGCAAAGACATCAATTTCCTGTGAGTGCCAAATTAATCAACAGAGAGCGGAACTACAATGAGTTCATGCGAGCGAATTGATGTTCGACAGAGAAATTTACAGCGATTTGCTGTGAGTGGAACCATATTCAACAGAGGAGAGAGAGAGAGAGAGAAAAGAATTACAGCAAGTTGCTGTTTGATTCTGAAATCAATGCAGAGATTAGTTTCAGTGGACAGAGATTGCTTGATGCTTCTTTGGTGTGGTGCAAGATCTCTATTAAAGAAGTCATTTGGGAAGTGTTCAATTGAGAAGAGATACGACGCATTGAAAAACAACATCTATCAGGTTTGTTCAAATTAAAGGTGCCATCTGTGTTTTTTGTGTATAGTTTATATAAAAACCGGAAACTCGGGCAAAACTTTGCAGTTTTCAACGAAACAAGGTTAGTATCAAATCTTAATCAAACTTCCGGCTCAATTAATATAAGAAACCATTAGGTTAAATATTTTACTATTCAGTAAGCTTTAGTTTTTCTTGATCTGCTACGTCAATCATTAAACGAAAATTTTCTTCAGTAAAGACCATAGATGCATTAACTCTCTAAGTTTTCCTTTGCATCGAACTAAAAAGCAAAGTAAAGATAAAATTTATCAGTAGTAAAACATCATAAAATGGAAGTGAAGAAAGTGCACAAATAATTTGGGTCAATATGGCAGCTGGTTACTTATCTAAAATGTTATTGCTGGCGGCTTTCAGCGATTCCAATGATTTTGAGAGCTAAGTGACACATTTTGAGCTACTGGCAGAGCTGCCAAAATGGAAAACAACTGTATTTTTATAGAATACTACCGCAGAACACGAGGGACAGCTACGATGATAGGGTTAAGGCTTTTTGCGAGTCATTATAGCGAAAAAATCGGTTGTTTTAGGCAGACGGATATCGCGTCCTAGTCAACACCTAGTTGAAACAATAACGGATTTTCTGGGGCATTTGTAGCGTTTAGTCTATCGAGCATGCCGAGTGGAGTCCTCCGGGTTTTCCTGGATGGAATAAATCAGAGTCAGGTTAAATAAGACCTATAAAAAAATTAAAAAATAAGGCTATGAGTGTGGACAATGCGCTAGAAAGAGCGTTGCATCTGAAAGCTCTGATATTAATAAAAAAAGGAACAAGTTCCTCGAACTAATGCTATTAGACACGATGAATCAAACAAGTCCCCAGTTGAGGCGGTCAATGTTTTGATTCAGCATTTAACCGGATATTCTGATAGTATTTCCAGAGAAAGTGGCACTATCGGCTAAGGCTAAGTTAACACACGACGCCAAGGCGGCGGTATCAACCAAGTGGCGGTATTAGCCAAAGCTGGGTATCAGGGGCAAAAAAGTTTCAACCAAAAGCAAAGCAGACCCAATTTTGTAGAAAAAAAGAAAATCAAAACACAAAAACAGCAAACGTTATCAAAGTCCAATCAACCAGCACAACGAAATGCTTTATTTTACCGATACACAAGCTATGTCAAATGAAAGTGCGGCTAGTTGATAGTGGAAGTAGAGTATCTTTTATTAGTTGTCTCTGGGACCAAGTTATCTTGTAAAATCTAAATCAAGATAATATCAGAGGCTAGACCGGTAAAATTTGAGTATCAAAGTTTATAATAACTTTTAAACCCAATTCATAGGCTGCCTTCCCTGAATATTGTTTTTATGAAACTTAAACTGTATCAAAAAGTCTTCACGCTGAGTTTTACTTATAATCTCTGAATTCATCTATTTTAAAATTTTCCTAGAGAATTTTGAGGAAATTCTTGGTACCCCAGTTGAATGGAAGGGTTTTTATTGGCGACAGAGAATTGTTGTCCTTCAAAGAAATTACAACGGTCCCGAACAGAATCCAGCGTTGGGACTAGTGGCGCAGCAAGTAAATGTGCGGAAGTTTCCCAGAATGTTTAGAGGAAACGCGGCAGATAACACACCGCAGTGATCACTTCAGAGGAAACACAGCAAAGACAACAATTTCCTGTGAGTGCCAAATTAATCAACAGATAGCGGAACTACAGTGAGTTCATGCGAACGAAGTGATGTTCGACAGAGAAAGTTACAGCGATTTGCTGGGAGTGGAACCATATTCAACAGAGGAGAGAGAGAGAGAGAGGAATTACAGCAAGTTGCTGTTTGATTCTGAAATCGATGCAGAGATTAGTTTCAGTGGACAGAGATTGCTTGATGCTTCTCTGGTGTGGTGCAAGATCTTTATTAAAGAAGTCATTTGGGACGTGTTCAATTGAGAAGAGATACGACGCATTGAAATACAACATATATCAGGTTTGTTCAAATCAAAGGTGCCATCTGTGTTTTTTGTGTATAGTTTATATAACAACCGGAAACTCGGGCAAAACTTTGCAGTTTTCAACGAAACAAGTTAAGTATCAAAATTTAATAAAACTTCCGGCTCAATTAAAATAAGAAACCATTAGGTTAAATTTTTTACTATTCAGTAAGCTTTAGTTTTTTTGATCTGCTACGTCAATCGTTAAACGAAAATTTTCTTCAGTAAAGACCATAGATGCACTAACTCTCTAAGTTTTCAGTTGCATTGAACTAAAAAGCAAAGTAAAGATAAAATTTATCAGTAGTAAAACATCATTAAATGGAAGTAGAGAAAGTGCACAAATAATTTGGGTCAATATAGCAGCTGGTTACTTATCTAAAATGTTATTGCTGGCGGCTTTCAGTGATTCCAATGATTTTGAGAGCTAAGTGACATATTTTGAGCTACTGGCAGAGCTGCCAAAATGGAAAACAACTCTATTTCTATAGAACACTACCACAGAACACGAGGGACAGCTACGATGATAGGGTTAGGGCTTTTTGTGAATCATTATAGCGAAAAAATTGATTGTTTTCGGCGGACGGCTATCGCGTCCTGGTCAACACCTAGTTGAAACAATAACGGATTTTCTGGGGCATTTTTAGCGTTTAGTCCACCGAGGATACCGAGAGGAGTTCTCCGGGTTTTCCTGGAGGGAATAAATCAGAGTCAGATTAAATAAGACCTATGAAAAAAATTAAAAGATAAGGCTATGAGTGTGGACAATGCGCTGGAAAGAGCGTTGCATCTGAAAGCGCTGACCTTAATAAAAAAAGGAACAAGTTCCTCGAACTAATGCTATTAGACACGATGAATCAAACAAGTCCCTAGTTGAGGCGGTCAATGTTTTGATCCAGCATTTAACCGGATATTCTGATAGTTTTTCCAGAGAAAGTGGCCTTATCGGCTAAGGCTAAGTTAACACACGACGCCAAGGCGGCGGTATCAGCCAAGTGGCAGTATTAGCCAAAGCTGGGTATCAGGGGCAAAAACGTTTCAACCAAAACCAAAGCAGACCCAATTTTGTAGAAAAAAAACCAAAACACGAAAACAGCAAACGTTATCAAAGTCCGATCAACCAGCACAACAAAATGCTTTATTTTACCGATACACAAGCTATGTCAAATAAAAGTGCGGCTAGTTTATAGTGGAAGAAGAGTATCTTTTATTAGTTGTCTCTGGGACCAAGTTATCTTGGTAAATGCAAATCAAGATAACAGCAGAGGCGAGACCGGTAAAATTTGAGTATCAAAGTTTATAATAACTTTTAAACCCAATTCGTGGGCTGCCGTCCCTGAGTATTGTTTTTATGAAACTTTAACTGTAACAATCAGTTTTCAGGCTGAGTCTTAATTATAATTTCTGAATTCAACCATTTAAACTTCTTCTAGAGGATTCGGACGAGATTCTTGGTACTTCAGTTAAATGGAAGGGTTTTTTGTTGGCGAAAGAGAAACGGTCCCGGAACAGAATCGAGCGTTTGGATTAGTGGCACAGCAAGTAAAAAAGCGGAAGTTGTCCAGAAATTTTAGAGGTAACGCGGCAGATATCAAACAGCAATGATCACTTCAGAGGAAACACAGCAAAGTCATTAATTTCCTGTTAGTGCCAAAATAATCAACAGAGAACAGAACTACAGTGAGTTCATGCCAGCAAAGTGATGTTCAACAGAGAAAGTTAGAGCGATTTGTTGGGAGTGGAACCCTATTCAACAGAGAGAGAGAGAGAGAGAGAGAGATAGAGAGAGAGAGAGAGAGAGAGAGAGAGAGAGGAATTACAGCAAGTTGCTGTTTGATTCTGAAATCAATGCTGAGATTAGTTTCAGTGGACAGAGATTGTGTGATGCTTCTTTGGTGTGGTGCAAGATCTTTCTTAAAGAAGTCATTTGAGACGTGTTCAATTGAGAAGAAATACGACGCATTGAAATACAACATGTATCAGGTTTGCGCTGATTTATGTCTCATTGTTATGAGGCAGTGTTTTTAACCACTTGTCGTAAGAATTTATTGCTCAAACATCAGAGCCGAGATTATGTCAGAGAATGATCATGATATACAACCTTATCGTTGGGACTCGACACTGCGTTGGGAGAAAGCAGACATAGCAAGGTCTCTGGGACCAAGTTATCTTGGTAAATGCAAATCAAGATAACAGCAGAGGCTAGACCGGTAAAATTTGAGTATCAAAGTTTATGATAACTTTTAAACCCAATTCATGGGCTGCCGTCCCTAAATATCGTTTTTATGAAACTTAAACTGTAACAATCAGTCTTCAGGCTGAGTCTTACTTATAGTTTCTGAATTCAACCAATTAAACTTCTTCTAGAGAATTCGGAGGAGATTCTTGGTACTTCAGTTAAATGGAAGGGTTTTTTGTTGGCGAAAGAGAAACGGTCCCGGAACAGAATCCAGCGTTTGGATTAGTGGCACAGCAAGTAAAAAAGCGGAAGTTGTCCAGAAATTTTAGAGGTAACGCGGCAGATATCAAACAGCAGTGATCACTTCAGAGGAAACACAGCAAAGTCATTAATTTCCTGTTAGTGCCAAAATAATCAACAGAGAACAGAACTACAGTGAGTTCATGCCAGCAAAGTGATGTTCAAAAGAGAAAGTTAGAGCGATTTGTTGGGAGTGGAACCCTATTCAACAGAGAGAGAGAGAGAGATAGAGAGAGAGAGAGAGAGAGAGAGAGAGAGAGGAATTACAGCAAGTTGCTGTCTGGTTCTGAAATCAATGCTGAGATTAGTTTCAGTGGACAGAGACTGTGTGATGCTTCTTTGGTGTGGTGCAAGATCTTTCCTAAAGAAGTCATTTGGGACGTGTTCAATTGAGAAGAAATACGACGCATTGAAATACAACATGTATCAGGTTTGCGCTGATTTATGTCTCATTGTTATGAGGCAGTGTTTTTAACCGCTTGTCGTAAGAATTTATTGCTCAAACATCAGAGCCGAGATTATGTCAGAGAATGATCATGATATACAACCTTATCGTTGGGACTCGACACTGCGTTGGGAGAAAGCAAACATAGCAAGGTCTCTGGGACCAAGTTATCTTGGTAAATGCAAATCAAGATAACAGCAGAGGCTAGACCGGTAAAATTTGAGTATCAAAGTTTATGATAACTTTTAAACCCAATTCTTGGGCTGCCGTCCCTATATATCGTTTTTATGAAACTTAAACTGTAACAATCAGTCTTCAGGCTGAGTCTTACTTATAATTTCTGAATTCAACCATTTAAACTTCGTCTAGAGAATTCGGAGGAGATTCTTGGTACCTCAGTTAAATGGAAGGGTTTTTTTGGTGAAAGAGAAACGGTCCCGGAACAGAATCCAGCGTTTGGATTAGTGGCACAGCAAATAAATGCGCGGATGTTGTCCAGTAAGTTTAGAGGTAACGCGGCAGATAACACACCGCAGTGATCACTTCAGAGGAAACACAGCAAAGTCATCAATTTCCTGTTAGTGCCAAATTAATCAACAGAGAGCGGAACTACAATGAGTTCATGCGAGCGAATTGATGTTCGACAGAGAAATTTACAGCGATTTGCTGTGAGTGGAACCATATTCAACAGAGGAGAGAGAGAGAGAGAGAGAGAAAAGAATTACAGCAAGTTGCTGTTTGATTCTGAAATCAATGCAGAGATTAGTTTCAGTGGACAGAGATTGCTTGATGCTTCTTTGGTGTGGTGCAAGATCTCTATTAAAGAAGTCATTTGGGAAGTGTTCAATTGAGAAGAGATACGACGCATTGAAAAACAACATCTATCAGGTTTGTTCAAATTAAAGGTGCCATCTGTGTTTTTTGTGTATAGTTTATATAAAAACCGGAAACTCGGGCAAAACTTTGCAGTTTTCAACGAAACAAGGTTAGTATCAAATCTTAATCAAACTTCCGGCTCAATTAATATAAGAAACCATTAGGTTAAATATTTTACTATTCAGTAAGCTTTAGTTTTTCTTGATCTGCTACGTCAATCATTAAACGAAAATTTTCTTCAGTAAAGACCATAGATGCACTAACTCTCTAAGTTTTCAGTTGCATTGAACTAAAAAGCAAAGTAAAGATAAAATTTATCAGTAGTAAAACATCATTTTCTGGGGCATTTGAAGCATTTATTCCACCGAGCATACCGAGAGGAGTCCTCCGGGTTTTCCTGGAGGGAATACATCAGAGTCAGTTTAAGTAAATACTATGAAAAAAAATTAAAGATAAGGCTATGAGTGAGGACAATGCGGTAGAAAGAGCGTTGCATCTGGAAGCTCTGACACTAATAAAAAAGAGGAACAAGTTCCTCGAACTAATGCTATTAGACACGATGAATCAAACAAGTCCCTAGTTGAGGCGGTCAATGTTTTGATTCAGCATTTAACCGGATATTCTGATAGTTTTTTAAGAGAAAGTGGCACTATCGGCTAAGGCTAAGTTAACACGCAACGCCAAGGCGTCGGTATCAGCCAAGTGAGGGTATTAGCCAAAGCTGGGTATCAGGGGCAAAAAAATTTCAACCAAAACCAAAGCAGACCCAATTTTGTAGAAAAAAAAGAAAACCTAAACACAAAAACAGCAAACGTTATCAAAGTCCGATCAACCAGCGCAACAAAATGCTTTATTTTACCGATACACAAGCGATGTTAAATGAAAGTTCGGCTAGTTGATAGTGGAAGTAGAGTATCTTTTATTAGTTGTCTCTGGGACCAAGTTATCTTGGTAAATGCAAATCAAGATAACAGCAGAGGCGAGACCGGTAAAATTTGAGCGAAAAAGTACGATCAAATATGGAGTTAGAGCAAGAGAGGCAAAAAAACCTACTACGATTGGGGACCTGGTCTTTCTGTTAAATCAACATTAAGGCTAGTGGAAACCAAATTAATTCAAGCCATTCTTTAGTGGTCTTCCTGTTATAGTAAAAAAAGACTTATATGTTACCATTGAAGACTTGAAAACTCAAAAACGTCAAAAAGTGCATTAGGACAGACTAAGGTTGATAGTGGCAGTAGAGTATCTTTTATTAGTTGTCAAATGCGGCAAGGAACAGGAAAAGCAAAGTGAACGGTCACATATAACAACGGATTTTAGCTGCTAACAGTACTTCAGTTCAAATCATAAGAAATTTGAGTACCTAATTCAAATGAAATCCAAAAAGCCTAAATTTCTCCAAGAGTTTTTAGTGACTCAAGAAAACTATATCTCACTTTTACTGGATTTAGACGTCCTTACTGATCAAAATTGCATGAAAAGGAATTTGAATAAAAAATTTTACCTTGAGGTCAAGACAAAGTCAGTATTCCCCTTATTTATTCAAAAAGCGGATAACGGTAGTTTTTACGCTATTTCGATGAAATAAACACAAGATATCAGCAAAAAGCGAAGCCTGGATGCACTTAATTGTGAAAAACGAGAACTCAGAGGCGACAAAGAAAACTCAAAGCGTAGTTGGAGGGCTCAAAGACTTTGGAAGTCGCACTGGCATGTTGATGGCTGGCAATTTGATTTCTTTAAACGAATCGAATAGCCAAATGAGAGTTGTTAACTTTTCAGATAATGAAACTAAGTTGTTAAAAAATACAAAAGCAGGGAGTTATTCACCAACGTTGACAGCATACAGGTAAATGGTTTGTTCACAAGTAAGGACCAGCCAAAACTTTCGGATGCTTTCCGGATGGAATCTCATGCAGCCCTGGAGGGAACAGACTTGAGTAGACTTCAGTCAAACCAACTGATTACTTTGAGTATTTTATTACTCAAGTATTTTTCAGAAACTCAAACGACTTGGGGTTCTGTGACAGATTCAAGCACAAAAAAAGGCCGAAAAGAAATGCAAAACCATTCCAACGACCCTAGGGCAGTAGCGAACTCTGTATAATGGAAACCAATAAAGGAATTTGTGGAAGACCTTTGAAAACCAATTTGGTTGAACATTCTTGCTGACAAACAATCGTGCTGGGCTGTACTGTACATTTTAGTGAAAAGGAAGAACAAATATTTCCACAAGTTGTAAACTACATGGGTTTAAATAAACAAATTGAAAAAAAAGCTGGCCGTTGCCAAGAATAAATGATGTCATAGACTCCTTGGAGGAAAAATTTTACTTTTCAAGTATCGACTTGACGTCATGCTATTTTCAAGTGGCGGTAGAGGAGGAATCACAAAGTTTGACAGCGTTCGTCGCTACAACTAGTAGGTATGAACGGAACAAGTTGCAAAATGATTGAACCTCAGCGCCAGGAGCGTTCGAAAATATGATGGAACTAACTATGGTGAGACTTTCATATGAGGTTGCTTTGATATAAATTGACATTATCATTTTTGGACGGTCTCTCTAAGAACATTTATCACATGTTGATCTTGTGCTTTGTCGTATAAAAAAGCTGTTCTGAAAATCAAGGACTCAATATGCGCTTCTTTCAAGAGAGGATTCATTTGATAGGCCACAATATATTAAAGGATGGTTTGGAAGTTGATCCGGAAAAGGTAACCGCACTAGCTTAATTGAAATCTTGCATAATCTGAAAGAACTCCGGGCAAATTTTGTGTTAGTCTGGTTTAATCTCCAATTTATAGCAGATTTTTTCTAAAATTGCGGAGCCACTGTCTAATTTATTTGATTTTTCAAATGATACCGACCATTACATTGTGACATCAGATGCAGACTAACTGGATTAGGAGCATTCATTACCCACAAGCAGAACGGGGGGACAGAGTTATTATGCCAGTAATATTCTGATTACGAGTGAACAAAGAAACTCAGCAACAAAGAGAGAATTATATGCTATTTTGTAATTCAGACATTAATTTTGGAACTATTATTGCGGAGAAAAATTAACAATTTACAGGAACATCGTGCTCTTACATGGTTGTACAGCTTCAAAAAACCCGGAAGATTAAAAACAAGATAGGTTGACAAACTGGGACAGTTTCGTTTTGAATTCCATCTCCAGGCAGGGAGGATTGTCTATGCGAATTGTCAATCCAGGGTGCCAGCGCTTGGGAATTCATCTAACGTTGATGAAAAATTTAGGTACTATTCGAAGAACCCACAAAAAACAGCAGGTCCGATGTTTTTGGAAACTAGAGGGAAGAGCTTCGAAAGCATCAGCAGAACTCGCGAGAAAAAAGAGAAGTTTTTCTGTGGATGGAGCAAATGATTCGACCTGAAAGGAAAAATACGATTGCGGTTTCAAAAACATGTAAACTCTGGACAGGTTTTCAAAACTTGTATATCACCTAAGGGCTGCCTAGGCGACAAGCATCACTCGAAGATAACCAACAAGATAAGCAAATAGTTTTACACCGATCAGACATGGATGTTGTTCTAACACTCTTACACGAATTCATAGGGCACAAGGGAATGCAAAAGATTTTTGAAAGAGTCTTTTACTGGGTTGGAATGATGCGATTTATATATATATATATATATATATATATATATAATGAATGAATGTATATATATATATATATATATATATATATATATATATACATATATATATATATATATATATATATATATATACAATACATATATATATATATATATATATATATATATATATATAAATCGACAATGAGCTGCGTTAAATGCTCAAACCAGAAAAACCTCAACAAACTCACAGGCATCCACTAACAGTGTGGAAACGCAATGATTTCAAATATATTTTCATAGGACATCAACTCTCAAAATTGTTTGAATCATTTCCTATGCAAAATTCAAAAGCAGGATTAGTTAAAAATCTTTTGAGGCTGTTGGGTTTTAGGATTTGGTTGCCCCGCAAAATTGGAAAGTGATAAGGTGCAAGTTTTATGCCAACTTTTTTCAAAAAGATGTGCAAGGAGTTTGGGAATTGATCGCACTTGTATAACATCGTTTCACCCATCTCACAGAAGATGAAATGACTGGACAAACAAGTCGAACAATTGAGGAGTTTAGCAAAAAACGTAGGAGATCACAACAACTGCTGGAGTAAATATCTTCAAATGACAATAATGGCACTTCGTAATTTTGCTCATACAGTAACGAAATGTAGTAAATTTTATCTTCTGTTTGGTTCTCCTTGTGCGCTACCCATTGATTGCATGTTCGAAAAACTCCACAATCAAGCCAAATATAGGTGACTGATTTTTTTGGTGACCTAAAGAAAGAGCAGAAGCTTTGCAACGAAAAGTAAATTAAATAGAAAACTGCAAAACAAGGAAAACAGAACAGCGGCAGAACAAAAACTCAGGGTGAAGGTCAAGAGAGCTCAAAACGGCCTACACGAAGCTCTACTAGACAAAAAAGTCAAGAAAAGGACTCCTACTGCAAACCATATCCAGGCCGAGTAACAGTCCAAGCATCAGAAAAACCAAGTACACGACCCGCTGCCAACCGATCTATAACAAGCAAATTTAAAGACTATTTCTTGCAAAAACAAAAACTGAGATCAAAATGATCACATGTTTGAATAAAATATCACTGGTTTAGTAATATTCGCATTGACCATGTGACAGCAGACACGGACCCATTTTTTGGTAAGATTTTTGTCTTTTGCATCCTCATGGGGTCTATAAGGGCGCATAAAGTAGTAATTACAGCATATAACCTTGATATTATTGTAAAAATTTCTGGATTTTTCATTATTTGAAAAAGATAATTGTACACAAAACAAAATTATACTCTTGTAATATCTACTGGACAAGTTTCATATCACAAGAGTATCAGATTTTAATTGAATTTCTACAGGTTTCAAGCTGTATACACTGTTCGAAAAACTCCATTGATTGCATGTTCCAAAAATTCCACAATCAAGCCAAATTTAGTTGACTGATTATGTTGGTGACCTGAAGAAAGAGCAGAAGCTTTGCAACGAAAAAGTACGATCAAATATGGAGTTAGAGCAAGAGAGGCAAAAAAACCTACTACGATTGGGGACCTGGTCTTTCTGTTAAATCAACATTAAGGCTAGTGGAAACCAAATTAATTCAAGCCATTCTTTAGTGGTCTTCCTGTTATAGTAAAAAAAAGACTTATATGTTACCATTGAAGACTTGAAAACTCAAAAACGTCAAAAAGTGCATTAGGACAGACTAAGGTTGATAGTGGCAGTAGAGTATCTTTTATTAGTTGTCAAATGCGGCAAGGAACAGGAAAAGCAAAGTGAACGGTCACATATAACAACGGATTTTAGCTGCTAACAGTACTTCAGTTCAAATCATAAGAAATTTGAGTACCTAATTCAAATGAAATCCAAAAAGCCTAAATTTCTCCAAGAGTTTTTAGTGACTCAAGAAAACTATATCTCACTTTTACTGGATTTAGACGTCCTTACTGATCAAAATTGCATGAAAAGGAATTTGAATAAAAAATTTTACCTTGAGGTCAAGACAAAGTCAGTATTCCCCTTATTTATTCAAAAAGCGGATAACGGTAGTTTTTACGCTATTTCGATGAAATAAACACAAGATATCAGCAAAAAGTGAAGCCTGGATGCACTTAATTGTGAAAAACGAGAACTCAGAGGCGACAAAGAAAACTCAAAGCGTAGTTGGAGGGCTCAAAGACTTTGGAAGTCGCACTGGCATGTTGATGGCTGGCAATTTGATTTCTTTAAACGAATCGAATAGCCAAATGAGAGTTGTTAACTTTTCAGATAATGAAACTAAGTTGTTAAAAAATACAAAAGCAGGGAGTTATTCACCAACGTTGACAGCATACAGGTAAATGGTTTGTTCACAAGTAAGGACCAGCCAAAACTTTCGGATGCTTTCCGGATGGAATCTCATGCAGCCCTGGAGGGAACAGACTTGAGTAGACTTCAGTCAAACCAACTGATTACTTTGAGTATTTTATTACTCAAGTAATTTTCAGAAACTCAAACGACTTGGGGTTCTGTGACAGATTCAAGCACAAAAAAAAGGCCGAAAAGAAATGCAAAACCATTCCAACGACCCTAGGGCAGTAGCGAACTCTGTATAATGGAAACCAATAAAGGAATTTGTGGAAGACCTTTGAAAACCAATTTGGTTGAACATTCTTGCTGACAAACAATCGTGCTGGGCTGTACTGTCCATTTTAGTGAAAAGGAAGAACAAATATTTCCACAAGTTGTAAACTACATGGGTTTAAATAAACAAATTGAAAAAAAAGCTGGCCGTTGCCAAGAATAAATGATGTCATAGACTCCTTGGAGGAAAAATTTTACTTTTCAAGTATCGACTTGACGTCATGCTATTTTCAAGTGGCGGTAGAGGAGGAATCACAAAGTTTGACAGCGTTCGTCGCTACAACTAGTAGGTATGAATGGAACAAGTTGCAAAATGATTGAACCTCAGCGCCAGGAGCGTTCGAAGATATGATGGAACTAACTATGGTGAGACTTTCATATGAGGTTGCTTTGATATAAATTGACATTATCATTTTTGGACGGTCTCTCTAAGAACATTTATCACATGTTGATCTTGTGCTTTGTCGTATAAAAAAGCTGTTCTGAAAATCAAGGACTCAATATGCGCTTCTTTCAAGAGACGATTCATTTGATAGGCCACAATATATTAAAGGATGGTTTGGAAGTTGATCCGGAAAAGGTAACCGCACTAGCTTAATTGAAATCTTGCATAATCTGAAAGAACTCCGGGCAAGTTTTGTGTTAGTCTGGTTTAACCTCCAATTTATAGCAGATTTTTTCTAAAATTGCGGAGCCACTGTCTAATTTATTTGATTTTTCAAATGATACCGACCATTACATTGTGACATCAGATGCAGACTAACTGGATTAGGAGCAATCATTACCCACAAGCAGAACGGGGGCACAGAGTTATTATGCCAGTAATATTCTGATTACGAGTGAACAAAGAAACTCAGCAACAAAGAGAGAATTATATGCTATTTTGTAATTCAGACATTAATTTTGGAACTATTATTGCGGAGAAAAATTAACAATTTACAGGAACATCGTGCTCTTACATGGTTGTACAGCTTCAAAAAACCCGGAAGATTAAAAACAAGATAGGTTGACAAACTGGGACAGTTTCATTTTGAATTCCATCTCCAGGCAGGGAGGATTGTCTATGCGAATTGTCAATCCAGGGTGCCAGCGCTTGGGAATTCATCTAACGTTGATGAAAAATTTAGGTACTATTCGAAGAACCCACAAAAAACAGCAGGTCCGATGTTTTTGGAAACTAGAGGGAAGGGCTTCGAAAGCATCAGCAGAACTCGCGAGAAAAAAGAGAAGTTTTTCTGTGGATGGAGCAAATGATTCGACCTGAAAGGAAAAATACGATTGCGGTTTCAAAAACATGTAAACTCTGGACAGGTTTTCAAAACTTGTATATCACCTAAGGGCTGCCTAGGCGACAAGCATCACTCGAAGATAACCAACAAGTTAAGCAAATAGTTTTACACCGATCAGACATGGATGTTGTTCTAACACTCTTACACGAATTCATAGGGCACAAGGGAATGCAAAAGACTTTTGAAAGAGTCTTTTACTGGGTTGGAATGATGCGATTTATTTATATATATATATATATATATATATATATATATATATATATATATATAATGAATGAATGTATATATATATATATATATATATATATATATATATATATATATACAATACATATATATATATATATATATATATATATATATAAATCGACAATGAGCTGCGTTAAATGCTCAAACCAGAAAAACCTCAACAAACTCACAGGCATCCACTAACAGTGTGGAAACGCAATGATTTCAAATATATTTTCATAGGACATCAATTCTCAAAATTGTTTGAATCATTTCCTATGCAAAATTCAAAAGCAGGATTAGTTAAAAATCTTTTGAGGCTGTTGGGTTTTAGGATTTGGTTGCCCCGCAAAATTGGAAAGTGATAAGGTGCAAGTTTTATGCCAACTTTTTTCAAAAAGATGTGCAAGGAGTTTGGGAAGTGATCGCACTTGTATAACATCGCTTCACCCATCTCACAGAAGATGAAATGACTGGACAAACAAGTCGAACAATTGAGGAGTTTAGCAAAAAACGTAGGAGATCACAACAACTGCTGGAGTAAATATCTTCAAATGACAATAATGGCACTTCGTAATTTTGCTCATACAGTAACGAAATATAGTAAATTTTATCTTCTGTTTGGTTCTCCTTGTGCGCTACCCATTGATTGCATGTTCGAAAAACTCCACAATCAAGCCAAATATAGGTGACTGATTTTGTTGGTGACCTGAAGAAAGAGCAGAAGCTTTGCAACGAAAAGTAAATTAAATAGAAAACTGCAAAACAAGGAAAACAGAACAGCGGCAGAACAAAAACTCAGGGTGAAGGTCAAGAGAGCTCAAAACGGCCTACACGAAGCTCTACTAGACAAAAAAGTCAAGAAAAGGACTCCTACTGCAAACCATATCCAGGCCGAGTAACAGTCCAAGCATCAGAAAAACCAAGTACACGACCCGCTGCCAACCGATCTATAACAAGCAAATTTAAAGACTATTTCTTGCAAAAACAAAAACTGAGATCAAAATGATCACATGTTTGAATAAAATATCACTGGTTTAGTAATATTCGCATTGACCATGTGACAGCAGACACGGACCCATTTTTTGGTAAGATTTTTGTCTTTTGCATCCTCATGGGGTCTATAAGGGCGCATAAAGTAGTAATTACAGCATATAACCTTGATATTATTGTAAAAATTTCTGGATTTTTCATTATTTGAAAAAGATAATTGTACACAAAACAAAATTATACTCTTGTAATATCTACTGGACAAGTTTCATATCACAAGAGTATCAGATTTTAATTGAATTACTACAGGTTTCAAGCTGTATACACTGTTCGAAAAACTCCATTGATTGCTTGTTCCAAAAATTCCACAATCAAGCCAAATTTAGTTGACTGATTATGTTGGTGACCTGAAGAAAGAGCAGAAGCTTTGCAACGAAAAAGTACGATCAAATATGGAGTTAGAGCAAGAGAGGCAAAAAAACCTACTACGATTGGGGACCTGGTCTTGCTGTTAAATCAACATTAAGGCTAGTGGAAACCAAATTAATTCAAGCCATTCTTTAGTGGTCTTCCTGTTATAGTAAAAAAAAAAGACTTATATGTTACCATTGAAGACTTGAAAACTCAAAAACGTCAAAAAGTGCATTAGGACAGACTAAGGAAATTCAAAATTCACGCAAGAAAAGTCAAGATAGCTGAGGGACTTGCAAGCAAGATGACAGTTTTATTTAAATTGAAGTCGAGCAACAAGATAGCGGGGGAATTGACAAGGAACCAAAAATAGAAAAGATCAGAAGGTAAGTCAAATTTGATCCAGAGATGGGACATTGCGATTAATGTTTGATGGAGCCCAAAGCTCACATCGAGACACTGATGGATTCAAAGACAGAGGCCGAATATAATAATAGCAGAGCACAGCCAACCAATGCCTACAAAACAAAACTTCACAGCACTTTGAAGGAGACGTCAATTAAATAGAAAACTGCAAAACAAGGAAAACAGAACAGCGGCAGAACAAAAACTCAGGGTGAAGGTCAAGAGAGCTCAAAACGGCCTACACGAAGCTCTACTAGACAAAAAATTCAAGAAAAGGACTCCTACTGCAAACCATATCCAGGCCGAGTAACAGTCCAAGCATCAGAAAAACCAATTACACGACCCGCTGCCAACCGATCTATAACAAGCAAATTTAAAGACTATTTCTTGCAAAAACAAAAACTGAATTCAAAATGATCACATGTTTGAATAAAATATCACTGGCTTAGTAATATTCGCATTGACCACGTGACAGCAGACACGGACTCATTATTTGGTAAGATTTTTGTCTTTTGCATCCTCATGGGGTCTATAAGGGCGCATAAAGTAGTAATTACAGCATATAACCTTGATATTATTGTAAAAATGTCTGGATTTTTCATTATTTGAAAAAGATAATTGTACGCAAAACAAAATTATACTCTTGTAATATCTACTGGACGAGTATTATATCACAAGAGTATCAGATTTTAATTGAATTACTACAGGTTTCAAGCTGTATACACTGTCCGTGGCGTCAAGAACAGTGCTTGGTGAGACCACGCTTTTCAAGAAAACTCGGAATTGATTCCCACCTATTATCCACATACCGGTGTATCTTGTAGCAAATGGCTACTTGGAATATCAGTTTATTTAACGGGATTAGAAGGACTTAGCTTTGAAGCCGCACTCTTGAAAAAATTACAAGAGTCGGAAGCAGAAACTGAAGAAAAAGAAACTTAGACAGTGCCTCCATGAAGAGTTTGAAATTTCAAGGTATAAATATCACGTATCCAATAATTTGGCAAACCCCACTGAAACAAAATATTGCTGGTACAGTAGTTATTAAAGCAGAAGTAAACTTGGAAAATTTAACGCTGAAAGTTTGAAAACAAGTTGGGCTCAAAGATTAGGTTCGTAGACACATTTAGAAACCAACAAATTTAATCTTGGAGAAGAGATAATTTTGACAATGATTTTATACAATACAGAGTCCAAATTAGAAACATAACGAAACCCTTCAGCCTAGCTGAAGGTTCGAGTCAAAACAAAGCAGAGTTTGTTGCTGTTGGTGATCATTACTCTGTGATGGACGAGGCCACTGATAAAGGAAAATTTGTCACACAAATTTCGAGCGAAGTATTCAAAATAAATCAATCGGCAACTGTCGGCGATTTCTCGAATTTTAAAAGTAGATTAAATATAACATATCAGCAAAATGTTTTAGCCCTGATGAGGAATGTTGATTTTCTTTTTTTAAATAAGTAAAGAGGGAGTCCCGTGACTACAAGCAGAGCAAGCAAGTGCAATAGTTTATGTACATCACTGTGCAAAAGAGTTAGTTAAGTTAACTACTCTATACTATCGTACAGAATACAGAAGGCTATTCGTAAGACCACGTGATAATCAAAGCTGCCTGCGCTATATGAGCCCATTATCCAAAGTTCTCTATAAACATAACACGCTTATCAAATACAACTTTTTTTCCCTACTGTGTTAAAACTATGCAATGGTTCCTGGGTGGCATTTGGACAGAATGTGACGATAGTAGAAAAACAACAATATTTGTCTCAACATGAACAACCGAAACATAAACCCCTAAATTTTAGGATTTTGTTTGACGGGTTGCTTAAGAAAATGCAGGCATAATCGAAGAACAATAACAGGAAGAAAATTTTTTCTGGGTGCAAGTGGAAAGTATACAGTTGAACAACTCTTAGCTTTTAACAGGTACATAAGTGTGTTCTGTTGGCTTGATAATCCTTGGATGAAAATCCTAGACAATTTTATTTGAATTTTTGGCACAAAGTGAGAATTGACCTTAAATCTAATAACAATTTTTCCCATTGCTAAATTTCTGGTCTTGCTTATACGAATAAAGGTAGCCCTTAATTTATTATTTGAAGTTGTTCAACCAAAAGTGACACTGCAGCCGCTTTAGTCGTTTGTAGAAGTTAGTTAGTAAACCGTTCTCAAAAATCAATGGTAGCAACATAATCTTGTCTTAAAAAAGTTTTCAAAACGAAATTTAAAGAGTCAGTGGTTATCAACAAAACAGCACGTGACACGCGGGCTGTTAGCCAAAAAACAAACATTTTCAGCTGGAATGCCTGGGAATAATTTCGTCCATATAATCATGTCTAATACACGTTTTTTCAGATAACTTCATGGAACCAGAATTGGGAGAGTGTGTGTGTTATCTGCAAAATTGAAAGAAGCAAAAGCAGTCGTCCAAAATAAAGTCTACTGAATTTGTGGGCTCAAAAACTGTTTCAGATCGGTTGTGGCCCTGGATGCACTCTATTCTGCAACATTTACTCAAAGTCCACCTATTATTATCTGGGAATGGAATCGGATGAATCTCAGGGTACAGATCGGCGAAAAGCTAGGAGTTGCTTCTCTGCAAATTCTCTACAAACTCAAAAATGTTCAACAGGAAAATAGCATGCTTAAACGGCAAAGTGAGCTCTTTCGTGCCGGAATTATAATATAATCGAGTTGGAATGCCAGCTCTAACAAATGCGGCTCGATTGCGATTCTGCTCAAACTGAGTCAGACGCTTTGTCTGACGATTTAAAGACAAAAGTAAAAAAACTCGTTGAAAACGAGGTGGGCTGGAGGCAGCGCGTTAAGAGCTTTCAAAAACGGCAGCAAATTCTATGGTAAGAAATTTAATTGGCGTTGTAGATAAACGTCAAAGAGCTGATTCGAAAACAACTGCAGGAGATTAAGAAGAATTCGCCCCGCAGAGAACCGCGATCCATGTAAGATCTTCTTTAGGTGCAACCTACTGCATCGACGAAGAAATTCATTGGCGTTTCACAAATTTTGCTCTGTGGGTTCAACCTGATAAAGGAGGCGACACAGAGAAAAATGTTTTATTGAATCAAATAAATGTACAATGGAGCGCGAATGAGCGGTGGAGTTTCTAAGTTATTAATGAGCGGAACATTATGATCTTACTGGTGAAGGCAGTGTAAGGGACCCTAAACATTTTGCTAAGCATGCTCACAAAGTTTTCAAAGCGGAAGTGTTCGAAAATTGCTTTTTGAAGTACTTTTAAAGAAAAAGCACTAGAAAAAGACATCTGAACGCACTGAAATATGGCTCGTTGCCTATGACACAGTATATTTAACAAATTGTAATAGATAATTCGGGTACAAACATCCGAACTGAGATTACGTTATCTTTGGGACCAAACACTGCGTTTGGGAAAATCAAACAGAGCAAGGTATCTTGGATCAAGTTGTCTTAGTGATTGCACAAAAAACAACATCGGGCTAAATCTGCACAATTTTAGATTCACAGTTCATAATAACTTTTAAACTGTAAAAGTAAGTTTTTAAGCTAAATTTAACTTACGATATCTGAGATCATCTGGATTAAGCTTGGAGAACGAAATTTTGAAAACAATTCGAAGGAGGCTTTTAGAACCCCAGTTACTTTAAAGGGATTCTATACGACCATTAAAAACACAATGCAGTCATTGCTTGGAAATTTTTTTAAAATTTACGACTCCGACAATTTACAGATCTTTATCTTGAACCGAAAAATGGATCTTTTCAGTCCCCCCCAAATTAGTGGGAGCATGTTATTTCTACCCCTCAGAAGCAATTGCGGTATGTCTACACCATGATTTACTATGCAATGGCACGTACTCTGTAACTGGGTGCGCATAACTTACTGGAAGCTTTTAGCACAGTAGAAAAAGTCATCACCGAAAATTCATCAGCAAGTTGAAACCAACGTTAAACGGACAACAAATATGGGATGCGGTAACTCACGCTAAATTGTTAAATCAAATTAAGAATTTGGAATTAATTGTATGGCGAAAAAAAAATTTATGACAAAGGGAAATTTGGAAAAGCTTAGGTTAAATTCTTAATTATTTTTTTTAAACAACAATAAATTGAAAATAAAACAGACTGGTTAAATATTGCATATATAAATTCTTATTAAAAAAATTAAAACAATATTAAAAATTCAAATTAGTGGTATCGTTTTTTAAAGGGAAAAAACTAAAATAACTTTTAAAGCCACCAGCGTTCCTTTCCAGTGGTACAAGTTTGAATTCTTGGAGCAGATGCTGTGTTAACATGCGTTTAAACTGTGAGCGTGATTTGATAATCCGGACTTAACATAGAAGTTTTTTCTATTTTTTTTATGCTTATTCGGTAATGATCGAATGCGCAACTTTAGGAGAATTAGTTATTCAGTTCTGTTGTTTTTTATTAGGGCAGAACCACTTTGAAAAAACTCTCAGTGCCATCTGATTTCAGTAAGGAAATAACATTCCTAAGTTTTGGAACACTAATCTGGCATAAACATTTCTGCAGGCAAAATATCAGATTTTACTAAGAGATCTCTAGATCTCTCAAACTCTTTTCCCATATAGGCCGAGTAACAGTCCAAGCATCAGAAAAACCAATTACACGACCCGCTGCCAACCGATCTATAACAAGCAAACTTAAAGACTATTTCTTGCAAAAACAAAAACTGAATTCAAAATGATCACATGTTTGAATAAAATATCACTGGCTTAGTAATATTCGCATTGACCACGTGACAGCAGACACGGACTCATTATTTGGTAAGATTTTTGTCTTTTGCATCCTCATGGGGTCTATAAGGGCGCATAAAGTAGTAATTACAGCATATAACCTTGATATTATTGTAAAAATGTCTGGATTTTTCATTATTTGAAAAAGATAATTGTACGCAAAACAAAATTATACTCTTGTAATATCTACTGGACGAGTATTATATCACAAGAGTATCAGATTTTAATTGAATTACTACAGGTTTCAAGCTGTATACACTGTCCGTGGCGTCAAGAACAGTGCTTGGTGAGACCACGCTTTTCAAGAAAACTCGGAATTGATTCCCACCTATTATCCACATACCGGTGTATCTTGTAGCAAATGGCTACTTGGAATATCAGTTTATTTAACGGGATTAGAAGGACTTAGCTTTGAAGCCGCACTCTTGAAAAAATTACAAGAGTCGGAAGCAGAAACTGAAGAAAAAGAAACTTAGACAGTGCCTCCATGAAGAGTTTGAAATTTCAAGGTATAAATATCACGTATCCAATAATTTGGCAAACCCCACTGAAACAAAATATTGCTGGTACAGTAGTTATTAAAGCAGAAGTAAACTTGGAAAATTTAACGCTGAAAGTTTGAAAACAAGTTGGGCTCAAAGATTAGGTTCGTAGACACATTTAGAAACCAACAAATTTAATCTTGGAGAAGAGATAATTTTGACAATGATTTTATACAATGCAGAGTCCAAATTAGAAACATAACGAAACCCTTCAGCCTAGCTGAAGGTTCGAGTCAAAACAAAGCAGAGTTTGTTGCTGTTGGTGATCATTACTCTGTGATGGACGAGGCCACTGATAAAGGAAAATTTGTCACACAAATTTCGAGCGAAGTATTCAAAATAAATCAATCGGCAACTGTCGGCGATTTCTCGAATTTTAAAAGTAGATTAAATATAACATATCAGCAAAATGTTTTAGCCCTGATGAGGAATGTTGATTTTCTTTTTTTAAATAAGTAAAGAGGGAGTCCCGTGACTACAAGCAGAGCAAGCAAGTGCAATAGTTTATGTACATCACTGTGCAAAAGAGTTAGTTAAGTTAACTACTCTATACTATCGTACAGAATACAGAAGGCTATTCGTAAGACCACGTGATAATCAAAGCTGCCTGCGCTATATGAGCCCATTATCCAAAGTTCTCTATAAACATAACACGCTTATCAAATACAACTTTTTTTTCCCTACTGTTTTAAAACTATGCAATGGTTCCTGGGTGGCATTTGGACAGAATGTGACGATAGTAGAAAAACAACAATATTTGTCTCAACATGAACAACCGAAACATAAACCCCTAAATTTTAGGATTTTGTTTGACGGGTTGCTTAAGAAAATGCAGGCATAATCGAAGAACAATAACAGGAAGAAAATTTTTTCTGGGTGCAAGTGGAAAGTATACAGTTGAACAACTCTTAGCTTTTAACAGGTACATAAGTGTGTTCTGTTGGCTTGATAATCCTTGGATGAAAATCCTAGACAATTTTATTTGAATTTTTGGCACAAAGTGAGAATTGACCTTAAATCTAATAACAATTTTTCCCATTGCTAAATTTCTGGTCTTGCTTATACGAATAAAGGTAGCCCTTAATTTATTATTTGAAGTTGTTCAACCAAAAGTGACACTGCAGCCGCTTTAGTCGTTTGTAGAAGTTAGTTAGTAAACCGTTCTCAAAAATCAATGGTAGCAACATAATCTTGTCTTAAAAAAGTTTTCAAAACGAAATTTAAAGAGTCAGTGGTTATCAACAAAACAGCACGTGACACGCGGGCTGTTAGCCAAAAAACAAACATTTTCAGCTGGAATGCCTGGGAATAATTTCGTCCATATAATCATGTCTAATACACGTTTTTTCAGATAACTTCATGGAACCAGAATTGGGAGAGTGTGTGTGTTATCTGCAAAATTGAAAGAAGCAAAAGCAGTCGTCCAAAATAAAGTCTACTGAATTTGTGGGCTCAAAAACTGTTTCAGATCGGTTGTGGCCCTGGATGCACTCTATTCTGCAACATTTACTCAAAGTCCACCTATTATTATCTGGGAATGGAATCGGATGAATCTCAGGGTACAGATCGGCGAAAAGGAGTTGCTTCTCTGCAAATTCTCTACAAACTCAAAAATGTTCAACAGGAAAATAGCATGCTTAAACGGCAAAGTGAGCTCTTTCGTGCCGGAATTATAATATAATCGAGTTGGAATGCCAGCTCTAACAAATGCGGCTCGATTGCGATTCTGCTCAAACTGAGTCAGACGCTTTGTCTGACGATTTAAAGACAAAAGTAAAAAAACTCGTTGAAAACGAGGTGGACTGGAGGCAGCGCGTTAAGAGCTTTCAAAAACGGCAGCAAATTCTATGGTAAGAAATTTAATTGGCGTTGTAGATAAACGTCAAAGAGCTGATTCGAAAACAACTGCAGGAGATTAAGAAGAATTCGCCCCGCAGAGAACCGCGATCCATGTAAGATCTTCTTTAGGTGCAACCTACTGCATCGACGAAGAAATTCATTGGCGTTTCACAAATTTTGCTCTGTGGGTTCAACCTGATAAAGGAGGCGACACAGAGAAAAATGTTTTATTGAATCAAATAAATGTACAATGGAGCGCGAATGAGCGGTGGAGTTTCTAAGTTATTAATGAGCGGAACATTATGATCTTACTGGTGAAGGCAGTGTAAGGGACCCTAAACATTTTGCTAAGCATGCTCACAAAGTTTTCAAAGCGGAAGTGTTCGAAAATTGCTTTTTGAAGTACTTTTAAAGAAAAAGCACTAGAAAAAGACATCTGAACGCACTGAAATATGGCTCGTTGCCTATGACACAGTATATTTAACAAATTGTAATAGATATTTCGGGTACAAACATCCGAACTGAGATTACGTTATCTTTGGGACCAAACACTGCGTTTGGGAAAACCAAACAGAGCAAGGTATCTTGGATCAAGTTGTCTTAGTGATTGCACAAAAAACAACATCGGGCTAAATCTGCACAATTTTAGATTCACAGTTCATAATAACTTTTAAACTGTAAAAGTAAGTTTTTAAGCTAAATTTAACTTACGATATCTGAGATCATCTGGATTAAGCTTGGAGAACGAAATTTTGAAAACAATTCGAAGGAGGCTTTTAGAACCCCAGTTACTTTAAAGGGATTCTATACGACCATTAAAAACACAATGCAGTCATTGCTTGGAAATTTTTTTAAAATTTACGACTCCGACAATTTACAGATCTTTATCTTGAACCGAAAAATGGATCTTTTCAGTCCCCCCAAATTAGTGGGAGCATGTTATTTCTACCCCTCAGAAGCAATTGCGGTATGTCTACACCATGATTTACTATGCAATGCCACGTACTCTGTAACTGGGTGCGCATAACTTACTGGAAGCTTTTAGCACAGTAGAAAAAGTCATCACCGAAAATTCATCAGCAAGTTGAAACCAACGTTAAACGGACAACAAATATGGGATGCGGTAACTCACGCTAAATTGTTAAATCAAATTAAGAATTTGGAATTAATTGTATGGCGAAAAAAAAATTTATGACAAAGGGAAATTTGGAAAAGCTTAGGTTAAATTCTTAATTATTTTTTTTAAACAACAATAAATTGAAAATAAAACAGACTGGTTAAATATTGCATATATAAATTCTTATTAAAAAAATTAAAACAATATTAAAAATTCAAATTAGTGGTATCGTTTTTTAAAGGGAAAAAACAAAAATAACTTTTAAAGCCACCAGCGTTCCTTTCCAGTGGTACAAGTTTGAATTCTTGGAGCAGATGCTGTGTTAACATGCGTTTAAACTGTGAGCGTGATTTGATAATCCGGACTTAACATAGAAGTTTTTTCTATTTTTTTTATGCTTATTCGGTAATGATCGAATGCGCAACTTTAGGAGAATTAGTTATTCAGTTCTGTTGTTTTTTATTAGGGCAGAACCACTTTGAAAAAACTCTCAGTGCCATCTGATTTCAGTAAGGAAATAACATTCCTAAGTTTTGGAACACTAATCTGGCATAAACATTTCTGCAGGCAAAATATCAGATTTTACTAAGAGATCTCTAGATCTCTCAAACTCTTTTCCCATATAGGAAACTTTAATTCACCATTTGATTTGTCGATTAATTTGCTGCATTGCAGCGAAAATCATGTTTTGAAAAAATAGATCACTTAAAGTTAAATGAGAGAGGACTAGGGATTTGAATAGCATCAATCGCGCTATCTGCGGTAACTGATAACGAATGAGGTACATGAACTTAATCGTTATGGCCATATTTGATAGGACTTTGTTGAGTTGTGATTAAGAAAATTTTTTTTCTATATTGAATTAAATGCTTCCAAACCGAGATTATGTCCGATAATAATTTGATGTACAACGTTATCTTTGAGACTAAACAATGCGTTTGGGAAAAACGAACAGAGCAAAGTATTTTGGACCAAGTTGTCTTAGTGATTGCAAAAAAAAACAACATCGGGCTAAGCCTGTAAAATTTTAGTATCACAGTTCATAATAAATTTTAAACTGTAAAAGTAATTTTTCAAGCTAATTTTAACTTACGATATCTGAATTCATCTGGATTAAGCTTGGAGAACGAATTTCTGAAAACAATTCGAAGGAGTTTTTTAGAACCCCAATTACTTTAAAGGGATTCTATAACGACCATTAAAAACACGATGCAGTTATTGCTTAGAAATCTTTTTAAAAGTTACGACTCCGACAATTTACAGATCTTTATCTTGAAAAAAAAATGTTTTTTTTTCAGTTTGTCGCCCCACCCAAATTAGTGGGCGCATATTATTTGCATCCCCCAGAAGCGAGTGTAGTATTTTTACATTATGATTTACTATGCAATGGCACGTTTTCTGTAACTGGGTGCGCATAACTTACTGGAAGCTTTTCGCACAGTAGAAAAATTCATCGCCAAAAATACATCAGCAGGTTGAAGCCAACATTAAACGGGCAACAATTTTTGGGTACGGTAATTCACGCTAAAGTGTTATATCAAATTAAAAAATTTGATTTAAATGTATGGCGAAAAAAAAATTATGCCAAAATGAAATTTGGAAAAATTTAAGTAAAATTATTAATTATTTTTTTTAAAACAATAAATTGAAAATAAAACAGAGGGGTTAAATGTTGCAAACATAATTTCTTAAAAACAAAATGAAAACAATATTAAAAATCCAAAATAATGGTACCGTTTTTTAAAGGTAAAAACTAAAACTAGCTTTTGAAGCAACCAAGGTTCCTTTCCAACGGCACAAATTTGAATTGTTGGACCAGATGCTGTTTTAACAAGCTGTTAAATCGTGAGCGTGATTTGATAATCCGGACTTCACATAGAAGTTTTTTCTATTTTTCGATGCTTCTTTTGCAAAGATCGAGTGCTCAACTTTAGGAGAATTAGTTGTTCAGGTTTGTTGTTTTTTCTTATTAGGGCAATACCACTTTGAAAAAAACTCTCAATGCCGCCTGATTTCAGTAATGAAATATCATTCCTATGTTTTGAAACGCTAATCTGGCATGTTAAAAGTTCTGCAGGCAAAATGTCAGATTTTTCTAAGAGATCTCTAGATCTCTTGTACTCTTTTCTCATATAGGAAACTTTAATTCACCATTTGATTTGTCGATTAAATTGCTGCATTGCAGAGAAAATCATGTTCTGAAAAAATAGATCACCTAAAGTTAAATGAGAAAGGACTAGGGATTTGAATAGCATCAATCACGCTATCAGAGGTAACTGATAACGAATGAGGTACATGAATTTAATAGTTTTGGCCTTTTTAATAGGACTTTGTTCAGTTGTAATTAAGAAAAACTTTTTGCTATATTGATATCAATGCTTTAGCTAGATCAAGTAAAACAGCAACTGGAGCTTTTAAGTTATCATAGTTTTCTTGTAATGCTTCGATGCAGTGTAAAACAACATCTGTTGAAAACTTATGTTTTTGAAATCCAAACAGTGTTTTTGAAATCCAAACCGTGTTTTTGAAATCGAAACTGTGTTTTTGAAATCCAAATTACCGTAGTAATTCAAATTATAAAAAAAGAGATAATCCCGAATAGGAACAATTTGAATAAAATGACTTTAGATGTTATTTTTCAGTTAAAATAAATAGAGTAAAAAAATGTAACTGTGAAACAAATTCAAAAGTTATTTTAGGTATTTCCTAGAATTGTTTGCATGAAACGTAGGTAAATTAAGCAAAGCCCCTCCCCAAAAATGGGTGAATATTGGCTGGTTCTGGGGGCCCTCTCAGCACAAAGTTTTCATAAATTATTTTGTATTGATTAAATCTATCAAAAAAATTAAGTATACAAACATCGGATGAGGAAGTAAAATAAAAGACAGTGAGCATTAGAAAACAAACAAATAACGACAAAAATAGATGCGTTAAATTAACAGCTTCCTTTTTCAACCACAGCTTCTATCGAGGCCTCTGAATATTTGCGCCGCGTAAGTGTCAATGACCCCGGGAATACTGAGTATAGGAGAGCAAAGCTGATTTTTGTCTTAGATACCATATGGTATCAGCGTAACTGTCCTCTTTTCGAGCAGTGAGCTTTGATAACAGTTGTTTCAGCGCTTTTGAAGCTGATGGGCCAGATCCACCAGTGTATGCGGAGACAAGCGCACAAAACGTTGCTTTCTCAACCTCAGTTATTTTTTGTCCATATTCGTTCTTTTTAATTTTTTCATGGTAATTGTAAGCTTCGCTACTGCTTTTAGGTTAAATTTTTGCAAGCAGGTTGAACATTTTCACATCAAAATAGGTTGTGTTCAACCTCGATTACCAAAGTACGTTGCCCCTGACATCTATTCTTGCATCATCATCATCATCATCATCATCATCATCATCATCAGTTGTCGTTGATTTAAGAGCAAAGGTTTCCCCTTGCAACGGCTGAAGATGAGTTTTGATCTCGACATCATGACAGACATCACTAAACAAGTTCAAAAGGGAATCGCGGAGTTCATTAATTCTCTTGTGCAAGTATCCTTCTTTAGGACAATGGAGGGCATGTGCCAGAATGAAATTTTCATTGCATGCGCAGAGTGATGGCATCTTCACTGGGTCCCAGCCATAGCGAAAGGCAATGCAATCACGAAACGCGCTTTTCGTTAGGTCGAAGTGATAATGCTTCAATGGGATAGCGTTCAACCAGCTTGATGCAGCCGTTTCTCAAAGTAAGTCAAGTGACCGAATCTCGTTCTTATTCAATTCGCTCTTAATTCTCGTCTTCTTTGATTTGATAGCAAGCTCTTTCTCTATTTTTTCATGTATGATTTGTTGTTCTTTTAGTTCGGTTTCAATCAGAGATAGGAATACAGGAATTGATAATTGAATTGATTGCTCACATTAATTATGGCGGTCATCAGGTTTTATGGTGTTCAGGCCTTCCTCTTTTATCGGTAACGGAAAGATATCCAGGTATTTTGAATTATAGGCGGGATTAATAATAGATTGGGTAATAGCCTATTGTTGATTAACTTCTGACATTCTCTTAGAAGTTCTTCAATGTTGGCTGTTGTATGAGCTAAGAAAGTCACTTTATGCTAAACCGATGAAGTGAACGATTTGTAATCATTTTGAGGTGAAACATTGGCATGAGCGGCTAGCTTTTTAAACAGCAATTTCTGCTGTTTTAGTGATGTTTTAGCCTAATTGTTCTGATAAACTCATGAATTAGTCTCCACTTGCACGTGTTAGGCTATTTAATTTCGTTTCAGCTTGTGTTTGGTTATTTATTGTGTACTCAGAGGCCGGATATTGTTTTGGGTAGCCCCAGTTACAGGGGATATTAGATTGCGGCTGAAGAAAGAATTCTCCGATAATTATTTCTTTGTTTACTGCGTGGAAGCATTTGGTGTGAGATTTTGCCTAATCTTTGTGATAGGAATCTTTCTGATAGGAATTCGCATCTGCCTAATCTTTGCGATAGGAATTTAACAATTTCCTACCTTAGTTTTTTTTCATTACAGTTAAACATTGAGCGTGAGAATTCTCCTCGTCTCTTTGGCTGAATAATTTCCCAGCCCTTTAGCGAGTTTTCCCCTTCGTTGCACTCATTCCTTTTTTTAACCAAAAGTGGAAATGGCACCACAACCGCCACCAACCAATGAATCACAATGCGATATTTGTATGCAGCGATGTAATCTAGTATCAATTGCGAACTGTGTCAAGTACAAAAACGTTTACATTCATCGTGCTTGCTTAGTAGTAACGAGCTGTTAAAAATTACAAGGAATAGAATTCTGGTTGTGTAAAACTTGCTCGTCAACTTTTGCTGCTGAGATATCAGCTCTTGACAGAATATCAGCTATGGAGAGGAAAATAGATTGCGTCGACTCACTAATCTGCAATGTTGCTCTCCTTCGAAATGAAGTGGCGTTGCTTAGAAAACCCAATTCTCCATTTCTGAATGTGGCTAAAACTATAATTCACAGAAAAAGAATTTACAACTCTAAAAGCTTCAAGCTCTCAAAACATTTTGGGCAGCAAAAAAAAGAAAATCTGAAGAATTCGTTTTGGAACCTACCCAAAGAAAACTAAGAACTTATTAATAGTTCCTCGATGTTGTGAAGTGTCAAAAAGTCTCCTAGGTGACGAAATATCTATGTGGGAAGACTGTATCAGCATATTACTACAACAGAGATGGAACAGTTTTGTGCTTCAAACGATTTAGATGTTCTCCACATCCGTCAGATTTCTAAACTTAAGTCAGCGCTTAAACTCTTCCACTGCGTCATTAAAATCAATGATAAAAAAATTGAATCACCCGATTTCTGGCCCGAAAACTTTACAGTTTCAATATTTTATCTGAACAATACTGCACGTGAATGGCTATATTGTGTTGATCAGAAATGACATAAGACAAGAAGCTCCTTATTTTCAGAAAAAGATCAGCTCATTTTGTTCTAACGCAAGGAGCGTTCTGTTCGGAATAAGACAAAAGAAATAAGTGCCGCTCTTGAAATAAACAATACTCATATTTGAGTATTTGTGGAATCTTGGATTAGTAATACATCGGATGGCAATTTTCTCACTCCAGCAATGCTGTCCACGTGGATTTAAGTTTTAAAATGCCCCACAACTCAATAAAAGGAGGAGGAGTCTGCATTTTTTACAGAATTGACCTTCTATTGGAAAATTTTGAAGTTGATTCGTCTGAATAGTTTGAGTGCTGCTTTATGATACTCAGAGCTCAAGGAATAACTTTACTATCAATCGCTGTTTTTTGAACTCCTAGAAGTAATGTCAAATCTTTTATTGAGAACTCCAACCATTTCTTTGAAAAGAAAAGGTTGCTAGGTGATCTGAATATCTCTTCGACAACAGCCAATGATGCCTCAACTCTATTTAAGGAAGACTTTGGCTTAGTTCAGCACGTACAAAGCGAAACTCATAAAAAACAGGGCTTCTTGATCATGTCAGACGCTCCAAAAATATGTGCATTGAAGTTACAACAAATTCATTTGTTGTAGATCAACCCTGATGTTTATGCAGAAGCTCTTCTCAGTTTTTGAAGGAGAGTCATATGGCAGATGTTGATAATGCTGGGAACAATTATCTAGCAGCAGAGGACACAATCTTGGAGGCTTTTACTCCGCGTAAAATTAAGACTGTGACAACTCACAGATGTCCGTTTTTTGACGAGGTATTGTTGAATCTGAAGAGGAAGAAAAGAAAATCAGAGCTTGTTTTTCGAAAGTCGGAGAACATTGACTTAAAATCCGTCTTTGAAATAAACACAAAAACTTATTTTCAAAAGTTTCTTCAAAAACGTGCCATTTATATCGAAAATACACTGAAGAATGAGTCTGCGCGTGAGAAGTATGCCTTATTGAAATCTCTTTTAGGAAAAGAAGGTCCACGATGTGAAAGCAAACAAGTGCTAGCCTCCAAATTCAACAACTTCCTCATGGCAAAAATTAAAAAAATGTTGCATCAATTGAAAACCAACGCATAAGACGGAGCAGGATGACCGTTTTTAGGCTATTATCCCTGATTGACTTGAGAAGTTTTTTTTTGGATGTTTACATTGTGTTCTCAGACAAATGTAAACACATTTTCATTTTATGCATTAACAATTCGTGAAAGGTTTTTAACCTGACGATGAACGTAAAGTTAGAAAAGCTCTGTTTCAGAAATCTGAATTAATTTTAATTGACATCAGTGTCATTTACGACTAAAATTAGACGTACGCGAAACTGAAAAGACTTTATACTTAATAAGTCTGAGTAATTTTTTGGAATTACTTAATACCAGCTTCAATAAAAATTGTTTCTTGAACCTTCAGTGCAACTGTAAAAGATGCAACTTGAATCAAGGTACAAACAAAAGGTGAACCCTGCACCCAAAATTGCGTGAAGCAACATGCACTTCTACTTTATAATTGCGCTTCGTAGAGTTGAATAAATGAAAGGGTAGAATAAAGTTGAACATTTTTATTTTGAGTTTGAGGGAATCTGCTCAGAACCTGCATCTGAAATAGATCAAATAAACATAGTTAACAGAATAATAAACAATAAATAAACAGAAAAAGTTCACAGCATAGAACATTGAGCATCTTTCAAAATGGAGAAGCTTCGAAGTGATAAAGAGTCGCAGGTTTTTTGTGTGCAGCGACTCAAATATAATTGTATGTTAATATAATTAACAACCAAGTACATGTGATTTGCTAATGGTACACTTCTTGTGACTTTAAGATGAATGGTTAACTGCCACAGCATCAGAACAGGGAGTTCAGGCAATGTCTCCCTCGGGGAATTTCGCCAAGTTGCTGGACTTGCACATAATTCAAAGCAAAGTGGAACCTGTTATTTGTGTAGAAGGTAATATCGCGGCTGGAAAAACAAATTTGATGACGAAATTGAAACCAAAAATTGAAGATCTTTACGGAAAAAATTGTGTCAACTTAGTTCCCGAACCGGTCAAAGAGTGGAATGACGTCGGAGGTAAAATTTTTAAATTTCCGTTTGTGCCCCTAGATTATGTTGTGCATATTATTTGACCCTGCCCGCCAATATTGAGTTACAGTGGGTACTATAGACATTCAAGTTCAACTAAAGATGGTATGAGTATATCGAAATGTTAATTTTATGTTTAGGAGAGAAACTATTTGATATGATGATGCAAGAACCCAAGCGATGGTCGTTCGCATTTCAAAATTATGTGCAATTATCAATGTTCAACGCTCACTGTCGAAGCATTGCAACTAACACTCAGGAATCAAAATTACATTTGGTGGAAAGGTCAATACACTCAGCGCGGTACGTGTTTGTGGAAAATCATAAAAAACTTGTGAGTTGATTTATGCGCTATTTGTCTGTATCATTTCCTAAAACAAGATTGTTATTTTTAGCACCGAGGAATTGTCGAGCGTTAGAGAACGTATGTTTTGAACGTTTGAAGAAATAGCACGTCTTTGGTGCGTTTAGGGCAATATGCAGCAGGTTGAGTACAACGTTTTGGACGAATTCTATCGAATGATAACACGCGAGTTGGAATACAAGCTATCGAAAGTCGATTACTTTCTCTTCCTAGAGGCGGATATAGAAGTCTGTCTGGAAAGACTTGCCAACCGATTGAGGACTCAAGGTAAAAGCAAATGCAATTGCAGAAATCCAATTTTCTTGTAAGGCCTTGTGCAAAAACTGGTTCTTGAAAAATCATTTTTTTCGAGAATTCTATTTTCGGCGTTTTCGAATGGAAACTAAGAGTTTGTCATTTTACTTCTTAACGTCCTTCAGTTTTTTCTTATTTCATGTGCATATGCAAGTTTCCCTTCGACGGGCTGTGCATTGCGTTTCTCGACTGGTCTGTGGTTTTGTAATAGCCGCGAAGCGATAGCGGCTATTATTGGGGCTAAGATCTGTTCACACGTTTTCATGATTTTTGAATCAAATTGGAATAGTGATTTTGGTCACGCCGAAACAGGAAATTGAGCGAAAAACCGAGTGGTTTTGCGGCCTGATATTTTTTCGCTCTGATTTTAAAGTAGATTGAGAAAACGGTTTTTGAACAAAAATTCGCTTTCTCGCTAGTGGTTTTTTTGTTCACATGCGGCAATTTCCCTTTGGTTTTTCTGTTTTTTCGATCTTTTGGATCGGATTTTTTTCTTAATGGTATTCCCAATCCTTTCATAGTTCATTATAGGCCTAGTTTTTTGTTTAAACCAATTTCCCTTTCTTTCTAGTGGTTTTTTTTGTTCACATGCTGCATTTTGACTTTGATTTTGTTTTTTTTTTAAATTTTTTTTAATGATTTTCTTCAAAATGGTTTTCCCATTTCACTCATAGTTCGTTTAAGGACTAGTTCTTTTGTTCAGTCAATGAAAATTTTCACGCCTGACTTCTGACTTACTTCATTCACTGTTTCAACTGATTGTAATTTAAATTTTTTCACGAATTGAAATACGTAATGTAGTGAATACAGTCTAAAGTCAAAAGAGCAATTAATAAAAATAGTCAATAAAAATGACAGTCCGAATGTATCCTAAAAAGTCTAGTGTTCTATTAAAGGACTGCTGGTCAATCTGTTATCTTATTTCTTTAGTTGTTTCAATTATATGGAAGGCCAAGCTTCTATCGCGGCTGTTTTCCGGCAATCTGTCGGCTATGTTTTTCCCCAGCTCTAGCTGTAATAGGAATAGCTTTACCATCGTTCCACGGAGTGTTTAGCCCATTCAGGCGTTTAACACCAGTTTCTTTGAACGATTGCAGATTTAGCAGGAGCAGAGAATCAGCCATGTTCAAGTCCATTGTAACTTCCGAGGAAGAAATTTGTGTAGTTTCCCTTGTTTAGGGAGTCTACTTATAGATGTTCATTAGTTTTTATCGAACTGTACCAGAAGTTATTATCGGTCTTCCTGAGTCGATGTTTATTCATAACTAGTCTTCATTTTGACTGGTGCTGTCTGCTCACAGCTAAGTGAGTTGGTTTTTGTTGATTGCGTCTTGTGAGAAACAAAAATTCGTATAGTTTCAAATACAGACATCTGTTAATGTTGTTGCTGTCGTACAGAGCTTCGGCTTCGGATATTTTTGCAGGCGGTTGATTTTGGCGTAGCCAGAATGGGCAAGATAGTACGACATTTCTTAGAATTATTTCAAATGTTTCGTGAGAGATACTCAATGCTAAAATCAAGTGCATATCAAGTGCGAGTTTGGATCAATGCTAGATAGATAGATTTTCAATACAAAGTGGATCTTTTTGGACTTATAAGTTTATATAGGCTGCAGCCTGCTCAGAAATATATAGGCTGCAGCCTGCTCAGAAATAAATTGCACCGCCCGTCGTTCGAGGCAGTTGACGTCAGTTTTGAGTTTTTGTTCTAAAACATCCTTCTGTCTAGGGTGACTTTTTCACGGTTGACTTCTGAATTTTTGTGTGATCTCAGATGCTTTTATTCGGACGAAAGTTCGTTGCTAACACGAAGGCGATTTTTAGCGTTGGAGATGTTCTCGAACCCCTCATCAACCGGGATTTTTTGCAACCATGAAAAATGCTAAGCAACACCCCCCATAAATAAATTTGCCCCTCCTGTCGATCGAGAGCAATTCGTCCGACGTTAGTGGGTTTGTTTTTGCATTCGACTCTTAGCATGTTTAGATGCGACCATGACCCAAGAGGAATCTCGAGTTACGTTAGATTATCTCAGGTCACTAGGAGAGCTCTACGAGACACATATGTTGTCGCGGGAGGAATTCAGAGACAAAGTCATCAGAATTGACGCCAATTTGACAACTGAAGAAATTATCCGAAATCTGGGATTCTAGTTGTATTTCTGTTTATTTGGAAAGATGTTTGTCCGTGTGCCTGGACAAGACCTTTATCTGATGATGTATCACTTTTATGCAGTCTTATTTTTTATTATTATTTTAGCATCCGGCGACTCATTGATGATTCGTCCAGAATGAGCAATTCCAGCATTTAGCCAAGATTTATAATTCCAGTCAATCCCGCATGAGTTAATTTTACTGACCGCCAAATACTCTATCGTATTTATAAACTGCTGCCTGTGAATTTACAAATTTTAATTGTTACTCGTAAATTTTGTGGCTTTTATGAAAGCCTTCAGCAAGATGCAGAAATTTGAAAACTTCTATTATAGATACCCCTAATTTAAAAACTTTTATTATAGATAAAATAAATTGTTCCTACCTTGAACTTATTTGTATAAGACAAATTGTATACCTATAGAGATTTTGCTGTTTAATTGGTCTCAAAAAAAGTTGGTAGCAATTATATTGGTCTTTTTTATGCGATTTTTCGCTTGAACATTTTTTCAAAAACGAGATAAACAGGTAGCGCCCAGCGGGCATTAAGTGCTCTTAAAGCCTTTCAGCTCTGTTTCAGCTCAAACTGTTTTGAAGACTTATACTTATTAATAGCCGCCCTCATCTTCTCAGCCGGCTAGTATTGCGCTCGTATTTTTTTTTACTTCGTCAAACTTTTTTTCGCTTTACCATTTTGCCTCTTTTTCGACATTTTGTGTGAAATCTTTTTGACTTCTCTAGGCTAGTTTCTCTCTTCTCTCATTCTGCTAAAAGTGAATTTGAACATCAGTTGCTAAGCAAAGCAATTCAAAATGAACAGAGTCGGTATAAAAAATTGAAGTCAGAAATAGAAACGGGATAAACCCATAAAGCCCAATTTTAGATGCCCGCTATTTGAACGTCGTTCCTATAAGTCTTAGTTACCACCTCAATGCTTATTGGTGTTGATAGTAGCCCCTGTAGCCTCTCTCTAAGAAACAGAAATATGTTCAACTACGAAATGCCATCAAAATAAATCGGACTTAAAAATATTTTTGTACAAAAATTTTTTTTTCAATATATTCTATTCGTTCAATCCCAATCATGCTTATTGGAATCAACGGCGGCTATTTTCCGGCAATCTGCCGGGTATGTTCTTTATGGTGTGAAGGGCGGCTCTTAGAGGTTGAAGACAACCCCCCCCCCCCACTATCCCCCCCCCCCCCCTCGTGGTTACTGACGAACAACCGATCGCTGGAAACACGCAATTTTATACATATTTTCACAATTTTAAGTTTTTTGTGAACTTTGCCATTTTTTGAGTTCTTTCAGCCCTAGGTGTCAAGAAACCTCCTCCAGGTTACTGCATAGTTTCTAGTGGTAGTGGAATGGTTTCAGCATTTTAACATCACGAATTTTAAATTTTTTTAAAAAGGTTGCTATTTTTTTCAATTTTTTTGAAATTTATTGTCATTATTCATTTATTTTCCAGATCCAGGGGCAGGAAAACCTCTTTACGGGTTGATAATAAGATACTGAAAAATTTTAATTGGCAATGGAAAAGTTTTCAACAGGTTTTTGACGTTTATTTCATTATTCATGTCTTTCCTGTCGCAGCGGCCAGAAAACGTCCTTAAGGGTTTGATAATAAGCTACTGAAATTATTTTTATTTGCCATGAAATAGCTTTTAATTTCTTAATATAACAATTTTTAGCAATTTTGTTGATAAAACTTGCATTTTTTCAAGTTTTTTGAAAATGTTTGTCGGTTTTCCGCAGAGATTTGACAATAGGTTACTGTATAGTTTCTAAATTGAATGGAATGTTTTTCAAGATTTAAACTATACGATTTGTAGAACTTTTTTTTTCTACAAAACTTGCATTTTTTTTCATTTTTTTGTTCATTTATTGTCATTTTTCAGGTTTTTCAGCCTAAAAGAAGATCTCCCTTAGGGTTTGATAATAAGTTTCGGGAAAATGTTTTTTGGTCATGGATTAGTTTTCAACTTTTGTTATCACAAATTTTAGCAGTTTTTTTTATGCCACTTGCAAATTTCTCCAAGATTTGATTTTTTTGTCATTTTCAAGGTTTCTCCAGCCTTAAGAGCCACATAGCTTCCTCTAGCGTTTGATTACAGGTTACTGCTTAGCTTTTTTATTTAATGGAATGTTCTTCCAAGATTTTATTATCAGTATTTTTAAAAAAAATTTTGCAATTTCAAGTTTTTAATTTTTATCATTTTTTTCCGGCACCAGGGTCCTAGGGACCTCCTCCAAGGTTTGATGATGAGTTGTTGCATAGTTTCTGGAGGTAATGGAATGGTTTTCAGTATTTTAATGACTCCAGCCTTGGCAATTTTTTTTTATAAAATTTAATTTTTTTCAAATTCTCGGAAATTTATTATGTTCCAAATTTATGGATCTTTTAGCCAGTGAAACTATTTAACGCTTGAAATAGGGATACTGGATAGTCTGTTGAGAGACTGAAATGGGTATGAAGATTTTAATATATTGAATGTTAGCAAGATTCTGTTAAAATTTGCTAGTGTTTTTCAAAATTTTTGAGTATTTTTTCTTTTCTGAGTTTAACGACCATTACTGACCAACGAAGCTTTTCAAGTCTTGCAGATGGGTTGCTTGACATAACTCCAGAGACAAAAAAGTTTTGAACAATTTCACTGCGAAATCTGGAAGCTTTTCTTTTAAGTTTTGTAACATTTTGCAAGTCGAATCAAGCTAAAGTCAGCCTCACTAAACCGTGGCTGGCCTGTGACGAAGCCAACCGCTCGCCGGTCGTTTGAGAGCAGTTCGCCCGACGTTAGTCGGTTATGTTAATTATTTGGCAGTTTATCATCTTAGAGCATTTTTCTGCATACAATTGGATCTGGTTTGAGGTATGTCCATATGACTTGTGCTTTCTAGTGCCATTTATTGAAATCATATTTTTGGCAAAATAGACATAAATGGCCTTTTTCCGAACATCTTTTGAATTTAGTTGTTCTTTAAATTAGAATGAACTTTCACTTTTCAGTCCAAACGAGTCACTGTCATTATGTTGTTTGCAGAGTGTTGTGTTGTCGATAATAATCTTGTGGCAAAATTGACTTTCATAATTTTCAGTTTTGTTTGCTTTAGATTATGACTTTTTTGCTGCCGTTCATGGAAACGGCAGGGTAACTGTGAAAAAATATAAGTGCCAAATCTTGATATTGGACAGTTTTTTTTTTGTACTTTGTTTAGAGAAAAATTGTTTAAAGCGCGTCATTGGGCACCCTGGAGGCTATTTAATTGTGTTTCAGCTTTGTTGTTTATTATGACTGTGTACGGGCCGGGATTTCTTTTGTTAGCTTCATATGTTGCGGATCTCAGAAGCTCGCGGGAGATATTTAAGTTACCATTGTTGTTGCGAGTATTGCAGAATACAACTTCTACCAGTATTTACGATTCATGCTCATTTTCTGCAATATTTTTAGGTGTTTTTTTTATTGCTCTTGAACGAAGTTCATAGCAATTATTGTAAACGTGTTGGTCTTTTTTATGCAAATTTTTCTCATGAACATTTTGCGCTTTTCTTTAGAACATTCTTTGACTTCTCAAGTGACTGTTTTCACGCTTTCGTTCTTCATTTTTGAGTGATCTCCATCGATCTCACTCCGAAGTAAAGCTTATTGCTAATATAAATTGGTTGCAGCAAATGGAAAACAAGTGTCTGATGGCGCATTGGCAGTGCATTTGGTTAGGGATCGGGAGTAGTATAAAATTCTGACTAGAACCTCAACGGGGGGGGGGGGGGGGGGACGGACAATTACTGCAGCGTGGCAATCTACAACGGGGTGGGACATTTTGAAATTTCTGCGGGGTGGCCATCTACAACGGGGTGGGACAATTGGAATTTTTTAAAATGTAGTAAAATGTCCCCCTATTTTACATATATAAATACATATACACAATACACACATACATGTATATATATGTATACATGTATATGTATGTATGTATATATGTATGTATGTATTATGTATATGTATTTATGCATATGCATGTATATTTGTATTGTGTATATATGTATATATATATGTATGTATGTATGTATGTATTATGTATATGTATTTATGTATATGCATGTATATATGTATTTTGTATATGTATATATGTATATGTATATATGTATGTATGTATATATGTATGTATGTATGTAGGTATGTATGTATGTATGAATGTTTGTGTGTATTGTAGTATGCATGTATTTATGTATGTATATGTATGCATGTATGTGTATGTGAGTATCTATATATGTATGTATGGATGTATGTATAAATACACACATGCATGCATACATACATACATACATACATAAATACATACATACATACATACATACATACATACATACATACATACATACATACATACATACATACATACA
The DNA here is from genome assembly GCF_964194025.1 of Convolutriloba macropyga. Classification (NCBI taxonomy): domain Eukaryota; kingdom Metazoa; phylum Xenacoelomorpha; order Acoela; family Convolutidae; genus Convolutriloba; species Convolutriloba macropyga. The sequence goes on along the minus strand of NC_134479.1, from coordinate 18,522,305 downwards.
TAAATACATACATACATACATACATAGATACATACATACATACATACATAGATACATACATACATACATACATACATACATACATACATACATACATACAAACATACATACATACATACATATACATACATACGTACACAATGATAAAAAACCCAGAGTTGTACAAGAAAACAAGTTTTTACCTAAGTATGTACACAATTATGGTCATAATCACTTATGTCCATAAATGCATACATAAATTGGTGAAAACAACAGTAAAACAACTAACCTGTTAGTAGATGTATAAAATCACTAATGATATTATTTAGAGAGTCATCAGATCATGTCCAAACATGTTCAAGGTCACAAAACTTTCCAAAATTAATTGACCAATCGGAGTGCTTGATTTATTATTCAAGTTGACAACCAATCAGAATTGAAAGATTTATAAACAAAAACTCTAAACGCTCACGTTCAGTAAACAGTAAATAATGAACACAATAGGAACAAAAGACATCAAGCTCATTCATGAGAAAGTTTTATCACTGAGAGGTAACATAAATTATACACATATATCTTATCGACAATTATATTTCGTAGCTGCTTGTTCTTTGTTAGATCCAGAAGTTGACGGAGAAATAGCACTTAAATTTAGACCCTATGGTGGTTTCATTGGAATTGATAATTCAAGACTAGATCCTTTATTGAAACGGAGCAAAGTGCTACGGCTTCATGCTGCATTGCATGACGCCGCTGGATTTATAAAAGATTGCAGAAACAAAGGCCCTGGATATGTTTACGCTTTCCGTTACTCACCAGTAAACAATTGTCTTTTTGGACACTTGACAGGAATTTTATTCATTCTATCAGTGAAAATTTTTCATTCACAATTGTTTCGTGAATTGGAATGCTAGAAAATTTTGGCAGCAAAACCACAAATATTATTGTCCTCGATCTCGAAGGTTTCAAACTCAAGTCACTTGGATTCATTATAAAAGAACTCAGTTTGTGTTCGAGTTACAACGATACAATATTTTTCAAACCACCGCTTAAATTCGCTGATTTACCCGCACACGATAGACAAACTGTTATTTGGCTGACCAATAACCTACACGGTCTTGATTGGGACGAAGGTGATATACCTTACTGTGATTTGAAAACAATCTGTCTGAGTTTCAGTTTCCGATTCACACGGAAAAACTTTTTTGCCAAAGGCATTGAAAAGTGTGAGCTCCTCAGTAAGCTTTTACAAAAAACTGTTTATAATCTGGAGGATCTAAATTGTCCCCGAATCTCAGAGATAATATCAGAAGAACAAGTTCCCTCCTGTTATCTTCATTCAAACTTTCGTTCAACAAGCGATCAATTATCAAATCACTGCGCGGAACGTAAAGCAAGAATATTCTCACAGTGGACACAAAGTGATGCACAGAGAAGACACGGCAACTTTAACAACTTATCTGTCAGACAACTTGAAGATATTCACTTGCTTGACTCCACTTGACGATCAACCGATTGTAATATTCAATAGAGTTCAGGATCCCTCTCCACCAATACAGAATAATTTTTCAAGTGATCAACAGAACCGAGCGAACTATCTCAACAATAAGCCAAACACAGCACAACAACCGCGTTACAACCCGCTTTATAGCGCAGCAGCAAAACGTTATTTTGCAACCATTACTCTTTCTCCCGACGAGCTAGACAGCTTTAGGGCTTTCCTGCCCGTGATAGATAATTTCTATCACTTCCAACTGTACGTAAAAAATAAACAGAGAGCTCGAGAACATCGGAATCAGTTCAATTATGGCTATGAACAAAACAAACGAGAAGCCTATGCAGTCCCCCAACGAGCAGCGAATCCCACGTTGGAAGCAATGGGCGGACAAAAAAGTTCCTCAATTTAGATTGAAAAAAACACCACCAGAACGTGAGCTATCACTTAATGAGATGCCGAATGAGTTGCGGTTATATGTCTTGGAGCACCCCGAAGTTGAAAAAGTCTTCAATCAACCATCGTTCGAGGAAAATGACTCATCAACCGTTTGTTATAAACTAGAGATAAAAAGTCATATTAAGGGTTTCAATTTATTTGAGTTCTGGTACATGAAACAGTTGCCCAGTGAATAATTCAAAGAATTAACATTTTATATCATCCTTGTTTCAATTCACTTTTCACTTAATTATTTTTCTCCAATGAATCAAAGAGACGAGGCTGACGCCGGTATCAGTAATTTAGTCTTCGATGTAAACAACAAGGAGAGGCCCCCATGGCGTTGTTGTTCAAATTCAACAGTGCCAAGGTCCGAAGTAATATTTTTTGTTCAAGTGAGTATCATTGTCTTAATGATCATTCTTTGCTTTTCTATGCTCTTTCTATTATCAGAAAGCTGTGAAGAGAAATCAATTTGGATTGCTCTCTTATCGAGTTTAGTTGGTTACGTTTTACCTAATCCTAAACTATGAACAAAGTTATTCTTACACATGACAGGGTATTCATGTCAATTGTAGGACCAAGTGGTTGTGGTAAAACAGAACTCTTGTTTCGAATGCTAAAAGGTTCGACCTTTTATCCACGTTTTGAAAAAATTTATTATTTTTACAAAGAGTTCCAACCACTTTTCAAAGATATGCAACGAGTTATACCAGGGATTGAGTTTCTAAAATACTCAGGCTTTGATATAACAAAAAAACTATCGCATTGTCTGCTTATCTATGACGATTCATGTGAAGAAATCTTCAACGATAAAGAATTTGTAAAAATAGCTACCTCAGGACGTCATCGCAAATTACATGTTATATACGTCAAGCATAATTTGTTCCATCAAAGCAAATGGTCCAGAACCATTGATCTGAATACAACACACATAATATTATTCAAGTCGCTTCGTGACATTCAACAAATTGAATATCTTGGAAAGCAGTTGAATTGTCTCCAACTGATAAAAGAAGCATACAAACTAGCAACTGCGGAGCCCTTTGGACATTTGATGATTGATCTCGACCCAAAAACTAGCCAGGGTTTACGTTTTTCATCGCAACTAATTGGACCGGATCCTTCTGTTTTTTACATTTCGTCCCCTGAAGCAGTGATTACAACAATTACAAATGAAAAAGAAACATTTGCTTATGCTCAAGCAATGGGCAAATAAGAGGAATGAGAACACAGCTCAAATAGAAATATTACATCAGGGCGATTTCATTTGGTTCTTGAGTGACTGTGTGATGAACGTACTCTCTGGAGTTGTACCAATCAATAAAGTTGAATTAAAAAAATTCGAGAAACCACTACGTAAACTTACAGACAGGCGAGTTGAAAAAAGCGAGAGAATCAAAATTTTCCGATCAGATTCTGGAATCCGTCTAATTAAACTCATTGCGTTACCTTGTTTTGTGTTTCTGGAGCAAAATGCACACTGAAGAGTTTGTGCTAATTCCTCGTCAAATGTATGCAAATGAACAACCTCAAATTGCTCAACTTCTCAACAATAAAAATGTCCGAGAGAAAGCAAAACAATTATCACTGTTGCAGAGAAACAAGTCTCCACCAGCACCTTCTACCACACAACAAGACACGCAACAGCAAACAGATAATACTTTGGAGAATGTCAAAGATGAGTTGAATGAGACTAGAGATGACAAAATTGATACAAAAGTTTCAGCTGAAACCAGGGAGCGAGTTTTGAGAGATATTAAACACCTTGACAGAAAAAAGTTTGAAAAAGCGAGCATAATTTTGGAAAAAATAGAAGAGTCAGAACCTCTATCGTTAGATCAAACATCAAGACTAATGGTTAATAAGTCAAGCACGGGAATTCTTGTCGCAGATTTTCTTTACGATCTACAACAAACAACATCTAAGCTTTCACTTGAACATTACAAAGTCCTGACTTTTCTAGATATCAGTTCACAATTAACTTGTAATACATACGCAAAAAAATTTCTTGCCTTATCACTAAACGAAAAATTACAGTTGTTTGAGGATGAACCAGAAAACGAAGAATCAGGAGTCTCGAGAACAGAAGAATCAAAAGCTTCTGGCGACGATGAAGGAAGCTTTGCAGATGCAAAAGACGAGATCCAACCGCCCAGCTCGTGGGCAAATTACTTCCTCTCACGTTAAACAATTGAACAAATTATACACAAAAGGTAGTGCAGCCTTTGGTAGCATAGCTAATTTGAAGAAAGCCAGTGGTTTACCAAGATCCAAAGTGGTTCAATACCTTCAGTCAAAAGCCCCATACACAAAATACAAACAATTCAGAAAAACTTTTCCGAGACTAAAAGCTGTTGCATACAGAATAAACGAAATCTGGTCTGTCGATGTGGCGTATATGGATAAAATTGCCCAACACAACAATGGAGTCAAATATTTACTGGTGGCTGTTGATGTTTTATCGCGATACCTACGGGTGCAACCAATGAAAGCTTTATATGCAAAAGATGCTGTTGAAGCGTTCAAAAAAATGATAAAGCAGAAAAAACCAGAAAGGGTTTGGACAGACAAGGGATCCGAGTTTAAAGGTGAATTCAAAACATTTTGTGAAAAGAAGGAGATTCATTTATATACAACCGAAAACGAAACCAAGTCGGCATTTGCTGAGAGGAATATTCGATCGCTCAAAAATATCATTCACAAATACCTGGAGGAAAATTGGACTTGGACTTATATTAAGGAGTTACCCCAGTTTGTAAATACTATAAACAGTCGTGTTAATCGTGTTACCCAACTTGCACCCAATAAAACTTTCAAAAAACATGAACCGTTTCTAATATCCCTAGCAATTAGCACAAAAAAGTACAAGCCAAAATACGAAGAAGGAGATCTGGTTCGGATTGCAAAGCCGGACGAAATATTTAGGAAAGGTTATAAACAAAATTACACAGACGAAGTCTTCACAGTATTCAAGGTTGCTACCCTTAGTCCACCAACATACAACCTTATAGACGCAAACAACGTAATTATTGAAGGTAAATTTTATGAACCAGAATTAGTCCAAGTGAACGTTCTTCCTGTCGAAGACTAAACATGAGTATTCATAGAGAATTTACTATTGATTTGATATCGAATGCATCAATGGGAATTTTTACCAATAATACTATGGCCAAGTTTCGAAATCAACTTGCCCAACCATTACAGTTAGATGGAGATTGGCAAGTTGCCCTTGCTTCAATATCATTTCCTTCAAACATCAATAATGTTAACTCAGCCGAAATAGTTGCGTATGTCAGTTCTGGCGCTGAACTTGATGCTTCACATAACCGCACCGGACAACTTCGAAGAATTCGCAAAGGTATATACAACAGTTCAGAAGAGCTTCTGGAAGAAATTTTTCGAATCGCTCAATTGAAACAGTTTGACTATGATTTTGACACTGTAACACAAAAGTTAGTTTTGTAATTTGGGCCTAACGAAGGTTTGTCATTTGAGAACGAAGAGGTCCCCAGTATTCTTGGTTTTAAAGGAACAAAGGACAATTCGAATCATGGTTTTATTCATATTGGTTACAAGTCGGAAAGTGTGGGCAACTCTTTGAACAGACATGTGGGAGAATTTCCAGTTGATATCACTTGCGGATCACAGTTAATATTTGTATACATTGATATAATTGAACATCAGAACGTTGGTGACGTGAGAGCTCCGGTAATAAAAATCATTGAGTCTGAAAGACGTTTGAGAAACGGTAGCATAAACACAGTGACACCCATACACCACAAGTCCTACACAAATTTGGATTACAAGCCAATATTATCAAACAACATTCAGAACATACAGGTAGAGTTGAGAAACGAAACTGGAAAACTAATTCCTTTTACTGGAACCGGAAAAGTTATAGTCAGTTTAAAGTTTCAAAAAATTGTTTAATATGGAGGCATACTACAGCAATCAAGCATCTCAATCAATGCCGCATTTTTCCGGACATTACAGACAAAGAGGCAGCGGTTTTGGAGCGCTTGCTGCAGGTATTGGAAGAGTTGCTCTGCCATTAGCACGCAAATTTCTCTGGCCCGCAGCAAAAAAGATTGGTCGTGATTTATTGGTTCAAGGAGCACCGGAGTTAGTAGAAGTTGCAACCAAAAGAAAGTCAGCAAAACAAGCACTGAAAAGTACAGTTGCCAAAACAGCTCGCAAACAAATAGGTGGATCTCTTCAATCGCGTATTGCATCAGGCCGTAAAATAATTAGACGAAAAAGACGACAATACACAACACCCAACCAAAAACGAAAAATCTCAACCAGAAGAATCATTTCTCGAAAACCCCGTCCAAAAAGGAGTCGTCTGGATTTTTTCTCGCGAGTGAAAAATGCGAACTAATATTGTGATACCATCTGAAGCTACGCACAGTTCTCTAGACTTATTTGAAAAACCACCTTTGCTGGTAACATTTGATCAATCATTCGAGCAAAAAACAGGACCGCTTTATTCGCCGTCAGGATCATCATTGGAATTTGAAGTTGTTGGTGATCGCAACAATTTTATTGACTTACAAAAAATTTACCTGGAGATCAAGTGTCGAATACTTCAAACAGATGGAACGGATTTACGCTTCACAGCTGGTGACGCTAATGCCAGTGATCTTCCATATTTTGCTAATAATATCCTTCATTCACTTTTCGCCGACTGTACTGTTTCTGCAAATGGTATCAAAATTTCAACAGCTAATGGACACTATGCACACAAAAGTTTCATAGAAACTGAATTCTCTCATGGGACAGACGCAAAGAAAACCTGGCTGAAATGTCAGGGTTACGAGTATGAAGAAAACCCCGGCACTATTCCAGCAGCAATATCAGATATAAGAAAAAGAACAGTGCGACAATCCGCACGCATAACATTTTATGGAAAGTTGGCGGTTGATTTCTTTTCATGTGAGAAACATTTGGTTAGTGGAGTTACGTTACGCATTTCAATGAGAAGATCCCAAGATGACTTTGCCGTCATCAGCGAAGACGCAGCGAAACACTACAAGGTTAAAATAGATGAGGCTAATTTATTTGTCAGGAAGATGACGGTGTCAGATAATGTTGTAGGTGCAATTGAGAAGACATTATTGAAAACTCCGGCAATTTACCGATACAATGAAGTAATTACCAAAACATTCTTGGCTACAACAGGCCAACAAAGCTGGAAACATGAGGATATTTTCACTAAAGAGCCAATAAGAAGAGTCATTGTTGCATTATGCGTTGGTACAGCATTCATCGGTACCAACACCGCTAATCCATTCCATTATCAAAAATTTGGTTTAAGAGAGATAACCATTTATCGAAATGGTTTTGCAACGGCTGGAACTCCAATGTCAACAACTGACAACAAGAGGTTGTACTACAATTCAATGAGTGCATTAGCTTATGTAGAAAATGGCCATGGAATACCTCTGAGTGAGTTCGGAAACCATTATATAATGGTATTTGATCTGACCAGCACTCAAGAGGCAACTCATGACTTTATTCATCCAGAGCTCACAAATTCATCATTGTCTGTCGAACTCAAGTTCGATGCAGCGTTAGCTCATAACGTTGAAATATTTTTTCTTGGGGAAAAAGCATCTACGATCTACATTGACTCTGCAAGAAACGCATCTAAAAACGCTCTTCCCATGATCACATACTAATGGACGAAGATCAAATTCATCTTCAAGTGAAAAAGTGTAAACACCTCAAATTCAAATTCAGAGGGGTTTATGCCGCTGATAATTATCCTCTGAACTTGCAAACCAACACATTTATTATTGTTAATGCATCACGATCCAACTCTATTGGAACCCACTGGGTAGTGCTAGCTAAACGATATGCATACCCAATAATTTATTTTGCGGATCCACTGGCTCTACCCTTGACTACCTACAAGGATATTTTCAACCGTTTACAACAGTGTAAAGACTTGGAGATAATGATGGATATCATGGAACATAGAAGAGACATTCAGTCTCCATTGCAATCCTCAGACTCCCAGCTTTGTGGCTTATTTTGCATATATATTGTTCATTATTTTTATAGTGAGAAATTTCCATTTATACCTGATGTAAATGAATTAGAGTTGCTAGCTTTTGTAAAACATATGAAGTAAAAGTTAATTTAATTTTGAAACAACAACACCATTTTTTGAATATCAATTTTTACAAAATTGAAAGGTTATGAAAGAGTTTGAGGTTTCTCTCACAAAACTTCCGTGGCCACTAAGCAGAATATCCATTATCTGATAAAGAGCTGACGAGTGTTCACCTAGCATAAGCTGGCAAAATCGTTTCATAGTTACATCAGGGACTGTAGAAGAACGTTTGTTGGCCGTCAAAGTACTAATAGATTTTGCTGTTGCCTCACTCAAGGGTGCTGGAAGCTGTTTCTGGTTCTTGGTAACTGAAGACGAAGAAGTTGATTTTGAAAGGTATTCAACAGCAACATGTAGTCGTGAAATTATTGCACCACGTTTAACAAAGTCTTTTTGCGTAGGCTGAATAAGTAATTTGAAACAGTTAACCAGACACGGTATCACCGCAGGTACATAAAGAGAATCGAATATGTTATCATCTTGCGAACCAAATTCATACATAACATGATAATGATTGGAGCCAAATGTACAACCTTCGATAACTGTTGCAGATGAATGATAACCATATGCATAATTTTCAATTGTTGTGTTTTCAAATTTTGGTTCCGTCTCACAAATATTGTACTTGAAACGTTTTTGAAATTTCTTGAAATATTCAGGACTGTTCTCATACATCGCCTCAACCATAACGAACAAAAAAGAAAAAGCTAATAAACTAAATATGAAAGCATAAACAATGACAGGAAGCAAAAGGTATAATAGAAATTATTCCGATTCCTCATTGACTGTTACAGATGTTTTTGGTATCTTCTTCTGGCGCTGAGTTGGTGTTTTGCCGGCCCGTTTTGCTGGACGCTTCGAGTCATCGGTTGAATCCGGTTTTAGAAGTGAGTCGATCAACCCAACTGGTTGATCAAGCATTTGTTCTAGTTTTTCTATGTTCTGACATAGCAAACGAAACTCTCGCGCTGAAAGTGTAATTTTTTGATTGAAATCCCAGTCGACCTGTTCACTATCACGTTTGAACAATTTCAAGGATAAATAGGTGCCAGTGGTATGATAAGTCTTAACAGCAGCCCTAACAAGCCGTTTTTGATTGAGTGAGAGATCCAAATGAAAGTCGCTGTACTCAGCATCCTTAGACAAAACATTACCCATAATGATGCATATATTGAGACAAACTGTATCAAAGTAATCTGAAATGATAAATGACTAATACATTACTGTTTGTCGGAATGTAAACAATTTCAAACCCCACGCCAACATGTCTAGACAAGATAACAGCTGAACAAACAAATCCCCCCTCCCTACGCGTGTAAACAAATTTATACTCCTTTATATTAGCTATGACATTTATACGAAATATGAAATTCAAAAGATCGGAAAAAATATACCCTGCTGAATCAAGACCCATTCAATGTCACAATTGTCCAAGGCAATTTAAAAATTTCCATTCACTAATGCAACATCGCCGGGCCAAGCATTATAAAGGCCATAGCAGAAAACAGTTTTACAAGTCCCGACCTTTAAATCTAAAAACTGACAAATTTACATTAGCAATGGATAAATTAGCTCGCCTCCTCGAGTCTATTTATATTTCTAGAGAGCAACCCAATTCAACTTAGGTCATTATGACATAATTCTATTTATAGACATGACGGCATAATGATGAAATGATTAAGTCAAATAAACAAATCAGTCTGCAACAATTTTTTCAATCTTTCCGCCATTGTTCTTTCTTGTTGTTCAATATAAGTTTTGTGAAAATTCTTTAGTTCTTTGACACATTATTACATTACTGCAAGTCTTTTGTTGCTTAACTTTCTTCTTGAATTTGCTTTCATCCTGCTTTTCCTTTCCATTCCATAACATATAAAAGCAAGTTTTCATTTCTCTTGTTACTAGAATTGGTTCTAGACTCGATGCTGTTCTAGGTCTTTATAAAATTTTCCTTACAAAGAAAACTGTGTGCTTTGTTACCGTTTAAATCCGTAAAATCAGAACAAAAACATCTCAATTGTTTATCCATCACCTGCAATATGGCTGCTGAATATTTAGAAATTGCAAAGACAAGTGAGCGAGGCACTCGAACCCTTGTGCGAATGTGTCACAACTTCAAAAATATTGTCCTTGTAAAGGAAAGCTTTGATGATAAGACAGAATTATGGCACACAAAAAACAGCTTTATTGTTCCAGTTAATTACATTGAACCAATACTTGAATACACAAAACAAAACGATTTATTTCATCTTACAAAAACGCCAGAAAAATCACCAAGACAAGAAGAGTCTCCATATGCTCATCGATATTATGGATGTATTACTCCCATTCAAACAAAAAAGCAGGATGTGAAAAAGTTGGCAAAGCGAACAAGAAAACTTTTTGCAGACTACGATCATGACTGCATTGAAATTTGGGAGAATCAATTGGGGCAGCTAGAAGAAGTTGAGCAAATATCTGGTTTTTGGAATTTTGATCAGTCGCCAAGTGAAGAAAGAAAAACCCCGGAAAGCCTCCCGTTGCTTGCCAACAATTTTTCTGATGATGTCAGCATCGATGAAACACCTCCATTGAGCCAATGTTATGCCCCCGTCAAGAAAGTCATCAAGTTATCTCGACTCTAAAATACAACAAAACTCTTTAAACTCATTGTACATATTGTATTTGTTGCTTTTCACAATGTTAAAGCATGATAATTTTGTTAACATCTCGAAACCAGTTCTTAATTAAACTTTAACTAAAGATTCATCTTAGCACTAGACAAATATTGTGAGACAGAATTAAGCGATGCTGAAAATTTCAGACATTGGACAAACAAGTGTGCGAAACAATGTTTTAAACAAATAAGCGAAAGTGGACTGGGTTGAAATAAACCCAGCTAAAGCTTGGATTGTAGTGAAATCACAGTAAACAATCAATAAACACTTTTTTATCAGATAGTCGTACGCCGTACCAAAATTAGGGTAAACAAATAAGAAGTAAAACTGTGAACTCAATATCACCTGTTTTAAACAAACAAAGTAGAAAAACCGTTGAGCATACAAATCTATGTGTTGTTTACACAACAGTCTGCGCGGTGTGTCCCCCTCTACTGCTGTTTGCGGAGCAGTAGCTTTCTGTTGCAAAAGTAAACAAAAAAGACGCGCACTCTGATTGGATGAAACAAGTTTAAATTACAGCTTGCCCGACAATAAAATTCTTACATTTGCTTTTTGCCTTAACCTGAAATTCACTTGATTGAAAAACTTCAACTCTTTCATTTCCTTATCATAATTTTATAAGTCTCTTTTTTTGCGTTCCTATTCCTTCTCTCTTTCCACTGTTCATAATGAACGCTGAAACGTGTACAATTTGTCAGAAAAAACTCGCAGATAAGCGCAGCCTCAGACGACATATGCAAACGGTTCATAAACAATACGTCCAAACCAACCGATTCGTGTGCGATGAATGTGCGTTTGCTCATGAAAAAGTCATAGAACTCGAAACGCATATGATACAACAACACAACACAAAACATCCCCGCTATTGTCTCTACTGCAACAAGTTCTATGTAAACAACCTCAAGTACATGGAGCATATGAACAAAAACCATGGACTTCCAGTATGGAACGCTGATCTGGAAAACAACCCAAGTTCTGGAATTCTTCCGTCCGAGCAAGCTTTTGGTGGTGTTTTGAAAACCTACGACATACCAGTGGGGGAACAGGAAATAGATCTGCTAAGTTTTTTGCGGAGCAAACAGGACGAGATTGAAAATGTTGTTCAACTGAACACGCAAAATAGTGCACAAAAACTTCAATTCAGTGCATTGGTGCAATTAACAAAACCAACAAGTGATGAAACCGTTGATAGTCAACCCGATCGAATTCAGATATATATCAATTCAAAAATGCAGCGCGTTGACTTCACCGGATTGAGTAAATCATGCTTTGCTGGAATGATTGAGCAAATGCTCCTCTCACTGAACAACTTCGCATCTCATGGGAGCGGGTGGACGGTAGATAGAATTGAGAATGTCGAACTACGATTTGTCAAGTCAAAACCAATTAGTGCCTCTTCCTATCTAGCTCTCCCAACTGAGTTGGCTAGAAGTCAATACTTGCTCAACATTCGCAACAGACAAGATGAAAAATGTTTCCTATACTGCTATACAGCACAATATCATAACAAAATTGGACCCAAATTGATACCGGACAATGCCTCCTGGAGACAAAAAACAAATCCAATAATGTATGGTCCAGAAAATCCGAGAGCAAAGCAACCAGTTGGTGAATTCTTGATGCCAATGGCCTTTCACCAATTGAAAAAATTTGAACAGCTTAACCAGGTACGCGTTAATGTATTTCGGCACTCAAATAAAAAATTGATTCCTTTCCGCATATCAAACAATCAAAATTTCGAATTCAACCTGGACTTACTCTTGCTAAGTGATGGTTCAATGCATCATTATGTGCTGATCACAAATATCAAAGGACTAATTCACCAGTACATTCAGAAAAAACAGCGTCTAGACAACCATTTGTGTCGAAACTGTTTTCATATTAGCACTTCAATCGAACGACATGAGAGACATGAAGAAATATGCCACCAAAACACAGGAGCAATTATTAAAATGCCAAAAGCAGGACAGCAAAAATTTGAATTTAAAAATAATCAAGCACGTTGGTTTGCACCTATAGTCGGATTTTTTGATCTGGAGTCTATAATTGAACCCGTTATTGGCAGCAGCAGCAGCAACACAAAAAGCTCGAGCAATACTAGAGCGCTAGAAGAACACAAGCCATGCAGCTATGCTTTGCTTTTTGTGGCCTTGAATGAAACGAAACCATTCTTTTTCGATCTGAAGTGTGGGCCGAATGTCATGATTGAATTTGTCAAGTCGCTGGAGCAAATTGCCAAGAGCATTTATGATGTTAAACAACAATACAAAAATTTTTCCGGTGAACCATCAATACCAAAAAGAGAAGCTACTCTGTGTTGGATTTGCGAAAACGAATTGAATACAAGTCCACAAGATCCCACAGTACTAGATCACTGTCACTTCACAGGAAAATTCTTGGGGTGGGCCCACTCGCAGTGTAATTTAAAACGTAGAAACCTAAACTTTACTCCACTGTTTGCCCACAATTTGACAAACTATGACCTTCATCACGTAGTACTTGCACTACAGAGCCTGAATGAGAAAACCACAATTTCTGTGGTACCAAGCACAAGTGAGAAATTCATCTCGTTGCAAATTGGAGTGCATATAAAAGCAACACAGAACAAAAAGGGCGTTTGGACAAACCAGTATGAATACATAAGACTACTGGACTCCTTCAAGTTCATGAATGCTTCTCTTGACAAACTGGTACAGAACCTGCCCCCGGATCAGTTCAGCTTGCTTGAACAACATTTTCAAGAGTGGCCCACATCGTCGGTAAACCTGTTGAAACAAAAAGGCTCGTTTCCTTATTGCTACGTTGACAGTTTTGAAAAACTTCAAGAGACACAGCTTCCCCCTCGTGACAAATGGACCAACAGTTTACAGCAATATGAAGTCACAGTGAGTGAAGATGAGTACAAGCGAGCGCTCCAGGTATTCAATTTATTTTCATGTCAAAATATTGGTGAATACTACAACTTGTACTTGAAAACTGATGTGTTCCTACTCGCCGCAGTTGTTCTTTGCTTTCGACAAGTTTGCTATGACACCTACGGACTGGATTGCTGTCAGTATTACACTGCATCAAATTTGTCGGGCGACGCAATGCTCAAAATTTGCAATCCCCATTTACATCTTCTAACTGAGAGGGAACACCTTGATATGGTTGAGAACCTTATAAGAGGAGGCGTGAGCTCGGTGTACAGTAAGCGTCTTTGTCGCGCAAATAACAAATTTCTTCCTGATTACAAACCAAAAAACATTTCTTCGTTCATCATTATGATAGACGCTAACAATCTATACGGAGGAATCATGGAAAAATTCCCACTGCCACTATGTGATTTTGAACTGTTCGACAAGAGTGAGTGGACCGACGATAATGCTCAGGAAATTCTTCATCGAATTTTAAATACACCAGATGATGACCCAGTAGGATACATAGTTGAAGTAGACCTAAGCTATCCCGACAGCCTACATGATCTACACTCTGACTTTCCTTTGGCACCCACAAAAGAAGCTATTGATGAATGTTGGCTCAGTGAATACCAAAGCGACTTGTTGGCCGATATGCAAATTAAAAAACCCCCGCAGGTAAAAAAGCTCATCCAGACGCTTTTCGATAAACAAAATTATACACTGCACTACCAAACCTTGAAACTCTATGTTGAACTAGGATTGGTAGTAACCAAGCTTCATCGGGTGTTATCATTCAAACAAGAAAAGTGGCTGGCGCCATACGTGAAACTAAATACCGAAAAAAGAAAGCAGGCAAAGAATAAGTTTGAGGAAGATTTCTACAAATTAATGGTAAACTCATCATTCGGAAAAACTTGCGAGGGAAAACGAAACAGAATGAAAGTGAAATTGACGCGCACTGAAGAAGAAACACTCAAATGGACAGACAAGCCCGAGTACCAGTCATCAAAAATTATCAGTGAGGATCTGGTCACTGTATGCCTTCAACAATCAGAAATACTGTGGGACAAACCAACCATCGTCGGTGCTTGTATACTGGATTTGGCTAAGAAATTCATGTTTGAGTTTCACTACAAAGTTATGAAGAAGAACTTTGATTGCAATTTGCTTTATTCAGACACAGACTCCTTCGTATATGAAGTGCGCTCAAGAGATTTCTTTGCAGAAATACAGAAGAAAAAACAGGTTGCAGATCAATTTGATTTTTCAAACTTCCCTCCTGAGCACCCGCTATACAGCAGGGACAATGAACGAGTCACTCTTAAATTCAAAGACGAGATGGGAAGCCGGCCAATTGCTGAGTTTTGTGGACTCAAGCCAAAGCTGTATTCAATCAAGCTCGCTGAAGGCAAGTCTTTTTCACTAGCCCCCCCCCTTTCACTCTACAAACACAAGTAATCAAAACAACAGGCATATGCAAAACATTCTAGCAAACCAAGTTTTTTTGGGGAATGAAAAAACGGGATAAATTTGAAATAAACCAAGCTTTTATTTTTTCAGGTTGCACCAAACAGTCAGCAAAAGGGGTCACAAAAGATGCACGGCGCAGCATGACCCATGAATTATACAAGCAAACTCTTTTGGGCGGCGAGGTTGTGCGTCTTCTCAACACCCGAATAGCCTCTAGCAACCACAGGCTTCACACGATAGTTGTCAACAAGAAATCATTGTCGGGCTATGATGATAAAAGATTCATATTAAGTGACCAAGTATCAACGTTGCCCTATGGACACAACTCATTGAGAGAGGACATGTTTTACAAAACAATACTAGATGAGCCGGATTGGGGTTCACTTGATGCAAGCGAAAACGAGCAGGAAAGCACGCAGCAGGCGCGGGATAGCTCGCAGCAGGCGCAGGATAGCTCGCAGCAGGCGCGGGATAGCTCGCAGCAGGTGCAGGATAGCTCGCAGCAGGCGCAGGATAGCTCGCAGCAGGCGCAGGATAGCACGCAGCAGGCGCAGGGTAGCATGCAGCAGGCGCAGGTTAGCTCGCAGCAGGTGCAGGATAGCACGCAGCAGGCGCAGGGTAGCACGCAGCAGGCGCAGGGTAGCACGCAGCATGCACAGCAAAGGCGCAAACAGAACCAGCAGTAGAAAAATAAGCAGCCAAAGCAACAACCAACAACAACCATTCCACAAACAAGCACCATTCACAACTCAAGTTTCAACTCCCCAGACCCAGGTTTTTATCAACGTGATTATAGTGAAGATGAATTAGAAGAAAACTTGGTAGATTTTGACAAAATGTCAGAGTTATCGGACAGTGGGTCTTCTACAGACCCAGCTTGCGATGGTTTTATTTTGGACCAAGCAATTGAATCCGATAACGCAAGTATTTCAAGTGAGAATCAAGTCACTTTGCCAGCACCAAAAAGCAAAAAGAGAAAGCAGAACGCAAAAAAAGGAGCGGCGAAAAAACCAAGAGCTCGCATTATAGACTATTCATCAACTGATGAAGACTAAACTCAGTGATTTGTGTATGCATGTTCACAGACTAACAAAGTTTTTTACCATTAAAAAGCCCGCGAACAGAACTATACAAAAGTAAGCACCAATTGATATCAAATTTTTAGAGTTTTTGTTGAAGTGCTGGCTGAACGTCCGGTCCCTCTTGTATTCCACAAATTGTTATTCAAACCTGTAGCTAGTAACAACTCCCGCAGTAAAAAGTTCCTCTCAAGAATCCAGTAGCAGTTATTTCAAGTCTCAATCAAAAATCCTCCACCCCAAAACAAAACTCCCTCAACGTGCGCCGCGAACCACTAGCTTGATTGCTAGAAGCTGCTTGATCTCCACTTCAATATATTGCAAAGCCGATCTCAAAAGTTCGCGACCGGAACTTCTACGGCGAGCTCAACCTCCAGAGTTCACAGTCTTCCATTGGAATTTTGGATTTTTGATTTTGACTCGAAACAAACTGCCAACAGATTACTCAATAGGTACTTTGGCCTTTTCTCAGCTCATTTCAGAAGTTTACATAGAGATTAGTTTCAATTAAATAGAAAGGTTACAATTCAGTACAAAAAAGACACATCGAAAATAAAAGATTTGTACATTGTTTAATGAAACGTATAAACCAAAAAAAAGTTCGCGGGCTTGGCTTAACTGTTCATTTACTTTGTAATTTTTGTCGTTAGGCTTTTTTGAGAAACCAGAAAAAGTTGTGTATGTGATTTACTGATCCCTTCAACAATGTTTGAGTCAAATAAAATTTCGCAGGACCCAAATTTTTTTCAAAAGCTCCTACCCTTTATCCGGTTCATTGATATGATAAGTTAAAAAGCAGAAAAACAACCGGATAGAGCAGATAGTTCCTTCCCGTAATCAGGTCCTGTAAAAAAAAAATTCTTACTTAGTTGTTGCGAAGGTAGATGAGAAGCTCTCCGTTATTGAATTGAACGACAACCCTGCCCTCTACCTGGAACTTTTCGGGAACTTCACACTTCCCACAATGACACAGATTGAGGTCAATAAAGCCTCTGTTCAAGCACTCTTTGATTGGTCGGAGAACAAACTCTAAATAGGTTGTCAAATTTTTTTTTTGTTACACAGTCTTTTTAGACAAGTTTCTTTTTTCTATGATTTGTATAATAGTAGTTTTTCGCTCTATGTCTACAGGTCTACGTTATCATTCAAAGCAAATTTCTACAAAACACCTTATTGGAATGGATAATCTTATTGCTTTATTGCTTACTTTTTTTGTTCTCAGTTGTTGGCATTACTTCTGTTGTTTTTTCAATTAACGTCCAGCTGAAACAATACTTTCCTCAAAATAACTCAATAAAATAAACGTAGAAAAAATTGCTCTCGATTGACTAGTAGGAGATCTAATCAATTGCTGCCTGCTTGAGTCAGGGCATGGGGAGACTTTTAGTATTAAATTCAGTTCAGCTGTTTGAAATTGTGAGTGAGAGATAATTGTAGATCACCCAAAACGCAAAAAGTCAAGCGCGTAAAAGTCACTCGAAAAGTCAAAAACGATCAAGCGTTATTGACACACACACACACACACACACACACACACACACACACACACACACACACACACACACACACGCACACGTTTACAATAATTGCTTCTCTTCGAGAGCAGTTAAACAGATATGTTCCGTTTTGCCCCCCCCCCAGTAACAGAGCATGTGTAATTACAGGGTAAATCATTATGTAAAACTATGGCATGTGCGTCTGTTTGTGCAAATGAATTGCATCCACTAAGCTGGGGGTATAATGAAAACACCCAAAAAGTGAACTCACATTTTTAATAGGACTTCGTAGAGATGATAATGTTGATGATGATGTTGACGACTATCTGCAAATTCGATTTGGTTGAAATTGGCAAATTTTAATTTCATCTTTTAACTATATCAACGTCTAAACCAATGATTTAAAATTCAAAAATTTAAAATAGAAATTTATAACTCAAAAATTCCCATTGCCATTAAAAATCATTTTCGCAGTTGCTTCTCTTACTTTGAATTACTAATGAATTTTCGGCAATTTTCAATACGAAAATCTTAAATTAAGAATTCCGTGTTTTTCAACGCGGAAATCTTAAGAATTCCGCGTTGATCAGTACGGAAATCTTAAGAATTCCGCGTTGATCAGTACGGAAATCTTAAGAAGCATAAACCGCAAATAAATAAATTTCCTCAATCAAAGTTTGCCAATTTTTTTAAAGCTGTATCGACTGGATCCTTGTGGGCTAGTAAATTAGGTTTAAACGAACAATAAAAAAACAGAAGGAACCTAACTGCATTTATAAATAAGTGAAAGTAAAATGACACTTTGTGGAACAGAAAATGGACCAGACAAAGTTTTTTTTTTCAAGCGGGACTTTGTTTTTATAGCCAAAATTGTTTATAGGCTGGTTTCCCTAGTTCTCCCCAAACCCTTTATTTAGTACCCATAACTTTGAATTTTTGATCTGTCGGCAAATTTTTCTATGATCTTGCCGCAAAAACCTAGTGGGGGGACAAAAAACCGAAAATTTGGAACAATTTTGGCTAAAAATTGGGTTATGTTTTGTGAAAATCGGATATACGCACGCTCTTTTATAGCAAAAGTCAGCAACAGAGAACAATAGCGCGTAGAAATGCGGAGATTTACAGTACTAAAATGGCACATACTTGAGCGGAGCTGTCTGGCATTGCTGAATAATTGGCGGGAAATTAGCACTGTTTGCAAATTTTGCAAAGAATAAGAACTGATTTCAAATAGCCGAAAAGAAATTAACACGAATGAAATAATAATATAGCATCAAAAAATCTTCAAAAAATCTGACTAAAACCTCAAAAATAGGGGGGACATTTTACTGCATTTTAAAAAATTTCAAAATGTCCCACCCCGTTGTAGATGGCCACCTCAAAATGTCCCACCCCGTTGTAGATTGCCACGCTGCAGTAATTGTCCGTCCCCCCCCCGTTGAGGTTCTAGTCAGAATTTTATACTACTATCGGGAGGTCAATGGTTATAATCTCGGCATGTTCAAAAAGTTTTCTACCCGCCCGTCGTTCAAGAGCAATTCTTCCGACATTCGTTCCTTAATTTAAAACCAAAAAGTTGGCATGAGGTTTCTCCGCATTTCTGTGTGTCAATAACTTGTTTTGCTTAGATTGGATTTATTTTTTGCGTAGTCTGATCACTTAAGCATTTGGCATAAGAGTTCCTCGCATCTGCTTGAGTGAATTGGTCCTTTGAGACCCAGGAGTCTTCACTTTCAGGCCTCCATCGCCGCTTCCTTTGACCCCCCTTGCAATGTTCCAAGGTGACCTGCAAGAGAAGACGCCTGTTATGTGCGTGTGATAAAAGAAAAACGTTGCCCACGAAGTGTGCCTTTGTTTATCACAATCAGTGCTCGGGGAATGATCTTCTGGTCTTGTGTTTACTGTACGCCTTCAAATCTATATCAGCTCTTGAAGCCAAATTAGGTAAAGTAGATTATTTACTAGTCTCGGCGGTTGAAAGGCTAAAAATGGAAGTGGGTTCTCTCAGTGAGCCAGAAAATCTCTATCTACTCGGTCTCAGAAGCTGAAATAACAGCAATGCCAGTGGTTGCAGATTCAAGAAGCGTAGAAAGGAAGAAGTTGAAGTCGGAATACGAAAGCCTCTTGCTGTTGTTAAGCGATTTGCAACACGCAGACCCTATACATAGGTTGGACGATCTCAAAGCGAAAGTGTAGCTGAATACCTTGACACAAAATGAGTGACTATCTGTATATGCTGCAGAAGGCCAGTGAGCAGCTAGTTTTTGTCGTCAGAATTTGCCTTCAATCAAGAAGAAAATAAATGATGATTGTGCCATGATTGAAGAAATAAGTTCAATTTAGTGGTTTTAACTAAAACTTGGAATTATTAGCGACGATGATTTGTTTCGTCAAAAGGTTAGGTTGGCTGCTCATATATAAGCGCCCCTCGAAAGGAAAGAATAGGGGGGTGGTTTTTCGTCGTCAAGATCGCTTTTTTATCATCAATATGTGAATGCTTTCTCGTACATTTTCGCCTTGAGTAACTTGCCTTTTAAGGCTTACGGAACTGTTTTAAAGTCTATAATCTCAAGAAGTGTTGATGTGAGGTGTTTTCAGATGACCAACCTTGACATCCTTTGATTTCAGACTGTCTATGTCGACTATGTTCAAGAAACGAGCAGGAAGAAATATTCGTGTGCGGAAAAACAGCAGCGATGAGAATAGTGATTCAAATGATCTCGGAAATGTAACGAATGACGTCATAATCAAACCTTTGAAATCCAAAAACCCATTTTCAGCGGTTCCAAAATCCAACAGCACTTCAAAAACTTCAATGTCATTCGATAACGACAATTCAGATGATAGTGATGTATGTGAGAATCCTGATTGGTTTGTGCAAAAGAAAAGTTTGGCCAATCAGAAAGCAGCAATGCGGGCCAATGAAAAGGCAGCAGCACAAGCTGCAGCCCAGCTGAAATTTAAAAAGAAGGAAAAGGATAAAGTTGTGATCAAACGTGAAGAACTAATTGTGGAAACCAGTTCTCTTAAAAGCGAAAAGCCGAGTAAAGAAATAGAATTTAGCATTAAAAAGGAAGATCCTTTGAAAGATATCAAAATGGAGATAAAAGTTGAACCTTTAGACCGAAATCGACCGGAGACAAATTACAACAATGACAATGATTCGCAACAGTATGACCGAGTTTTGAACAGATTAGAGCACGGCATGATACCAAATGCTGCGGAAATTCATGCCGCGCGTAAACGTCGTCAATTTGCTCGGGAAACCGCAAGTAGCGATTACGTAGCTCTGAACAGTCGAAACGAAACTGAAAATCCCAGACTAGAACAGCAAGATGATATGTCGAGCGGTGACGAAGACGAACGAATGCAAATGATTGGTAAACGGAACGATCGCCTTGAAAACCGAATCAACATACAGGAAACTATCGATGATCATAACAGTGACAGCGATCGAAAAGCAAATTCAGATAATGATAATTCAGATTCTGAAAATGAAATGTCGAAATGGGAAAAAGAGCAATTAGAAAAAGTTATTGGCAAAACTTCGCTCAAAAATTTGACAGATCGAAGTTCGGGAATTTTGGCGCAGCATCAACCTAAATTTCACAGTAGTCATATGAGCTACAACAATGGAGCTAGTTATCATAACCCGTATGCGGAAGTTAATCACGCAGCAATGATGGGTTATAATAAGCAAGGCGCGACGGAAATAAACCTGCCTGATTTACCTAGCATTACATGTTCAGGGTTTATTTCTGATTTATCCGAAAAACTGAAGTCTTTAAAAACTACCCATGAGAAAACTGAAGACGAAATGAGGTCAATAGTTCGTCAAAATTTAGAAGCTGAAAGCGAGATTGAAACTGCAAAGAAACAGTTACCCGAATTTGAAAACGAGTTCAAGTTTTTCCAAACTATTCGAAACTTTGTTGGAGATTATTTAGATTGCATGGCTGAAAAGGTTCTAATTATTGACAAAATTGAGCAGTTAATTCATCAGTGTTACATGAAAGAATCTGACTATTTTTCTCAACGAAGACAGCAAGAAATCTCAGACGAAAGTCTAGAAATGACTTTGATTGCTTCTTCGGGCGGGTTTTTGAACCCCAACCAAGTTGAACCCTTGCATAACCAGAGAATCGTTGACAGATGTGGTCGGCGACAGAGACGAAAACTTCAGAGGCTGAACATAACTCAAAACGTTGAGTTTAAAAATCCGGTTGAAGATTTCAGAAAGTTGAGTCCGGAGTTTTGCGAGGGTTTGTCCAGCGACGAAGAATTAGACATGAATTTTAACCAGTCTCTTATGGAAGAACAAAATCGAATCGTGAACGAGGAAAATACTTTATTTGAAGATACTATTGATGAATTTCAAGATATTGAAATTGTTATGCAGAAATTAGAAGACTGGAAACTGAAATATCCCCAAAGTTACGATAATGCAT
This sequence comes from Convolutriloba macropyga, assembly GCF_964194025.1. Classification (NCBI taxonomy): domain Eukaryota; kingdom Metazoa; phylum Xenacoelomorpha; order Acoela; family Convolutidae; genus Convolutriloba; species Convolutriloba macropyga. Next base: position 18,500,219 of record NC_134479.1, on the reverse strand, counting down.
TTGTTTCTGAAAGTTTGCCAAAACTGTTTTCACCCTTCATCAAACTGGAAATGTTACACTGGAACCCATTAAAAACTTCGGGAAGTTCTCTGGAAGAGTTCACTTGGTTCAAACTCTTGACCGTTTTTGGAATCAGGTCCGAAGAACTGCTTACGTCATCAGCCGAAAACGATAAAGTCGACTCTGATTGTTTGCTTGTTTGCAAAGTTATGGACAGATTCGTAATTCCTAAGATTACCTTTTTTGTTGAAAATGTCTGGAATCCAATTTCTGTTAGTCAAAGTTACAATTTACACAGTTTAATATCTCAGTTGTTTTACACATACCCTTTGGTGAACCCTGAAAGTAAGCGTGTTCAACGTTTAGTAAAGTGTATTTTAAAACAGGTTGACAGAAACGTATCTGAAAATTGTTTTGTTCCTATATTCTCTAAAGATAATATATTGACGTATTCACCGATGCGACAATTTATAGATCGGCAATTTTGGACGTGTTACAAACTCGCGTATACAATATCGCTGTTCGAAGATATATTCTCACCTGCAACCTTGATGGAAAAATTTTTTAACGGAGTGCTTAATCAGTATCTTATAATGGCCATGACAAATGTTCCTTTAGATGAAGGTTTAATGCGACAACTTGACAAGATAGTTGACATCATTCCAAAATCGTGGCTTGAAGCTGAGGATATAAAGTCAGAAGTTCAAGAAATGCAGCATTTTGTCAGGTTTTTAGGACAGACATTATCGCATGCTTGTTCAAACTCAATGTATGACTCGAATTCTGAAGCTTTTGTTGGTCATTTAATTCAACTTTTGGTCAAAGTTAAAGCCGTTGATACTGCCCGTGAATTGATCTCCAAACATAAATTAGAGAGGTATGAACATCTTTTGAAATGAAATCTCGGTTATATTTGAGTTATATTTACTGTTGAATACAATTTTTCTTTCTTGTTTTATAAAAATCAGCTTTAGTCATCCCCAAAGCAGTGATTAAACTTTAAAAGAAGTATGGCTTAAACTTTCGTACCCCTTGAGTACGGTAAACGTATTACGTATCTGTAGTCGCTTTGCGGTACACAAATACCAAGGTTTTGGCTCAATTTTTGGTTATTAGCTAGCGAGGATTGGCGTTGATTGAATATTTGGCCGCCAGAGAACAAAATCTGAAACAGGGTTGAGAGGACTGGACGTTTGTTTTGAGAATTTATGAATGCAATTATTAAAAAAATAATGCGAGCTGGATAGACAGGATTAACTCCAGGAGTTCTGATATTAAATATTTACAAGTATTCGTAATAGGAAGGAACTGTTCGTTTTAAGATTGACCTTATGTCATCCCTGTTACAGTTCAATATATTTCGAAATTGTGATTTTAAACTGAAATATGTTCAAGTCTTCAGCTTTCTGCCTGATTTATAGTGCAAATATTGTTTCTCGCTTACAGCCTATTGAGTTGAATTTTTATTTAGGCTATTATTTAGGTGCTCTACTTTTTTACAATTCAAAGAATTTGAATTGTATTGGAGGCGCTGTCTTTTTTTTGAAGATCTGTTCACACATTTTCATTATTTTGAAGTCAAATAATTTGGAGCAGTGATTCGGGTCACGCCGAAACAGGGAGTGGAGCAAAAAAGCGAGTGGTAGAGTGAGAAAACGGTTTGAACCAAATATCTCCTTCTCGCTAGTGGTTTTCTGTTCACACGTGGCATTTTGACATTGATTTTCGGTTTTCCCTTTTTGATCTGATTTTTTTTTGGAAATGTTTTCCCAATTCACTCATAGACCGCTCTAGGTCTAGTTTTTGTTAATTCAATGAAAATTCTCTGAATTGTACGTCAGGACTTCTGTTGTTTTTTTTATTCGCTTTACCTTTTGATCACTTTTCCGTTTCACATAAGTCACGATTTTCACGATTGACTTCTGACTTACTTCAGTCACTGTTTCAATTGAATGGAATTGAAGTTCTTTCACCTATTCAATTACGCAATGTGGTGAGTATTGTCTAAGTTAAAATATCAATGTCAAATCAGACATGATAAACGGATAGTTCCGGTCTTTAAGTCATTGAGAAATAGGTTATCGAAGTTCATTAGAGTTTCCTAGCTGACATTGGTACTATGCTTTTTTGCTTTCAGTTTATAAGCAGAAATATATGTAGTTTTTTAATCCACTTGAAACTGCACGCCAAATTGGAACACTTTTTGACACTGAAAAAACAGGAAAAATTTTGGTCAATTTATCTTTTTTCTCTTTCTGTTTCAATCCCGGTGTGCATCAAGCGCGTCAACGGCGGCTGTTTTCCGGCAATCTGCCGGCTATGTTTGAACTAGTATTCCAACTGCATTGTGTCATTATATAAATATATAAAAGAAATGGTTTACGAAGAACTTTCTGGCAAAATTGTCACTAGGAATTTGTGATATGCGAATTTCAAAGGCGCTTTTTTGGAACTGATATGATTTGTTTGCATTGTTCGTTTATCAAACCACAGCTTTGGAAACCAAATACGTTAGCAAAATGTTAAAACAAAATTTTTAATTGCTCTCGAATGACGCTTGAAGCAATTATTGTAAACGTGTTGGTCTTTTTTTATGCAAAATTTTCAGCTGGCCGGTTTGATTTTTCGAGTGACTTTTGCGCCCTTGGTTTTTTCGTTTTGCGTCATCTAAATTTTTCTCTCATTTGCAATTTTAGGCAGCTGAAATTTTGATTTCAGAAATGGATTTCCCAATCCACTCATAGCCCGCTCTAGGTTTAGTTTTTGTTAATTAAATGAAAATTCTGTGAATTGTACGTCATGATTTCTCCTGTTTTTTTTAAAATTCCCCTTTGCCTTTTGATCACGTTTTCTGTTTTAAATAAGTCACGATTTTCACGATTGACTTCTGACTTATTTCAGTCACTGTTTCAACTGAATGGAATTGAAGTTCCTTCACACATTCAATCACGCAATCTGGTGAGTACTGTCTAAGTTAAAATATCAATGTCAAATCGGACATGATAAACGGATAGTTCCGGTCTTTTAGTCATCGAGAAATAGGTTATCGAAGTTCATTATCGAAGTTTAACTTTCTGGCAAAAATTTTGCTAGGAATTGGTGATATGCGAATTTCAAAGGCGCTTTTTTGGAACTGATTTAAATTATTTGCATTGTTCTCGTATCAAACCACAACTTTGGAAACCAAACAAGGAAACAAAAATGTCTTTAAAACAAAATTTTTAATTGCTCTCGAACGATGCTTGAAGCAATTATTGTAAACGTGTTGGTCTTTTTTATGCAAATTTTTCACTTGACTGATTTGATTTTTTGAGTGACTTCTGCGCGTTTGGTTTTTTCGTTTTGGGTCATCTACATTTCTCTCTCATTTGCAATTCTAAGCAGCTGAACGTAAGTGGCGGCAGTTCATTACTTAATCCATTGTTTTTGCGATTTGAAAAAAAAGAGAATTGCTCAAGGAAATTGAAAAGAGAAGGGATGCTAAGGGTGAGTAAATTGAGCTTTTTTAAAGCAAAATTTTTAATTCAAAAATTGAAATATAAAATTGGGATTGGAAAAATAATGGACCATATAAAAATTGAGATTCTGTGATGTAATTTTTTGATGAGTTAAGCCCCAAACACAGCCCATTGCTGAGTTTTTAATAAAAATACATAAGAATTGAGAGATGAAATGAAAATTTTTTCTATTCTTTACAATATTTAAATTCATTTTTTTTGCACAATTTAATTTTTCTTCATTTAACTATGGAATTTTTGTATCAATTTCAGAGATCCACATTTTTGCTTCAAAATTGGAAAGACGAAGGAAACGCAATTTCCCTCTTTGCTCCAGTTCCAAACCTGATTAACTAAAGTGCAATCAAGCAGCAGTTTAACGAAACGTGGATTTCCAAAGCTGAAATTGACAGCCGAAACTTCCAAACCTAATTTCATGAAATTAAATCAAGTAGCAGTTACAGTGGGTTTCTAAATCTGAAAGGGTCAGACAATAATTTTTTTTCTTTAAATCAAAGCAAGCAGCAGTTTAACGAACTGTGGATTTCTGAGTCTGAAAGGGACAGCCGAGATTTTTTTGTTCTTAAAATCAAATCAAATAGAAGATTAACGAATTGTTGATTTCTAAATCTTTAAGGAACAGCCGAGAAAGTGTGAAACGAGATATGCAAATTCGAGAGATCTCGAACTCTATCTGCTTCTGATGTTTCATGGATTTCTTCCCAAGTGATTTTTTGGTTGACTTTGTTTGCTAGCAGTAGCAGTATTGTTACATTTTTGATTATTGTATAAAAATTTTATAAATAGTTTTTCTTTTTAGGACGTCTGCAATTGATCAAGCAATGCTGCTGCAATAATGGAGTTTTCCAAATTGGAACTGATACCTTAATAGTTTTAATGTTAGTCGTTTGAGTTCTTTCAGCATATTTTTACACGTTGCTGTTTCGGTTCATGTAGTTAAATTTTTTTCATTAGGCAAAATCTTAGGTTTCATTAGTGTTTGGGTAGATAAGTGTGTGTGAAGTTCGTTTTTTTTAGCGAACTTTATAGCAAAAATCTCGGAAAAAAAATGTTCCAAGTTTTCCACGGGTATTGCAGTTCATGTGAAATGATGCATCCTTTCTCCCAATTTTCTCTCAAAAATTTCTGTGCGGTATGTTGGAAAATGTTCTGGCCCAGACCCAAAGGAATCCTCTTGTGATTAGTTTAAGGTTTCCAACTATTTGACTTCATTATTTTTAGTGTGAAGGGTTTATTGTTTGAACTGAAAAGGTTGCCTCTTGAGGCTACTTCTTGTATATCCCATTTGGGCTAATGAAATCAACAATTTGGTTTTTCAGATAAGGAAAAAATAACCCATTTTACCTCGCATTACAAGTGTCTACTGGTAGCGAAAGAAACCTACTCTTAAAGAGGGTGGCTTCGGGATAACAGACCAAATAAAAGAATTAAGTACAAGTAGGAAGAGTCCACTTTTAAAATGTTCAGAGATAAAAAATGGAAACCAGCTTTAAAAGTGACTGAACATACTCGAAAATACGATATTGCGTATTGGAGTAAAAGACGTAAACCTTAGTGATATAAAATGAATCAAATCAAGCTTTGTAGTAAAGTTGAATGTCAAAATTACTGAATTTATCGTTTTTCTTGCATCGAAAAATGATTTTTTTTACTTCGCAATATGATCAATTTCTCTATTTTGATTGCAGAGTTAAACAATCGTGCACTCTTAGCTTGACATCTTTCAGGTTTTGTCATGACTCATGATAGTGGAGGATGGGAAGGGGATTCAACTATTTACTTCTCCCTCTCCAATATATCAGCTCGTGGCTTGGGCAAGAAGTCCTTGTTCGGCACCACGTAAGTAGCTAGAGCACTGTTTGAGGTTTCAGAATTTTACCAACCATTTTTAAATTCTGCTGAGAGTGGTTGGAAGAACCCATCAGTTATGTTTTGTGCCAGTGCAGCACATATGACGTGGGATTCTATAAAATTTAAAATGATCTTTGAAAGTTTGGTGATGGATTGGCAAAGACATTCATTTTTGCACACTATTACGTTGTGGAGAATCAATAACATACATAATTTTTAAAATATTTCCTGAAAAATTTAATGAGCTAGATACAAGCTTGTGAAGCTTAGCAAATGATTCTGAATTTAAGAAGAGCCCTGGTAACTGTATCACTGCTGAAGAAGTTGCCTAATTCTGTTTAATTTGTCGACGAATTTTGTTGGACGGTCTGTTCAGACTTCCAGAATCTTCAAAAACTAATTTTATGATGGTTACTTTAATACTTTGATTACTTGCTATACAGCGTATTTAACTTCATTCGAAGTTACGTTAACTTGAAAGACGAGATTTAAGAAATTAGCGACAAGCTCAAATGCCGGATACAAGACAAGAAGTCACAGCAGATGCTTTTACCATCGGGTGGTCGTGTTAGCATGTGTGTCATAATTTTTAAAAGATGGAAAAATGACAACTATTTTCATTCTACAAATTCATTCTACACCATTTTTAATAGCCGCGTCAGCAATTCCAGCAAAGTTTGATCAGATTTTTATAATCATATTTTAACAGATTTGGTTTTCTTGTTTTACTTCTTTGTTTTATGGTTTTGTTTCAAGATAATTATAAATTAGTGGAGACACGTTTTGTCTGATGAGTAGTTGGATGGCGTTTAAATGGATATCCACTTCGAGTCGTTTCGTAATTCTTCCGGCTATGTTTTTTTAAGATCTGTGCACACATTTTCATGATTTTTGAAGTCAAATTGGAATAGTGATTTTGGTCACGCCGAAACAGGAAATGGAGCGAAAAAGCGAGTGGTTTTGCGGTGTGAATTTTTTTGCTCTAATTTTAATGTAGCGTGAGAAAACGGTGTTTGAACAAAAATTCGCTGTCTCTCTAGTGATTTTTGTTCACATGCGGCAATTTCGCTCGCTTTGGTTTTTACTGTTTATTCAATTTTTTGATCGGATTTTATTTTCTAAATGGCTTTCCCAATCCATTCATAGTTCATTCTAGGCCTAGTTTTTTATTAGAATCAATTTTGCATTGCTAGTTAGTGGTTTTTTGTTCTCGCTAGTGGCATTTTGACATGATTTTCTGTTTTTTTGTTTTTTCTGATTTTTTAAGAAATGGTTCTCCGAATCCACTCATAGTCCGTTCTAAGTCTAGTGTTTTGTTTAGTCGATGAAAATTCTTTGAATTGTACGCCAGGACTTGTCCTGCTATGTTTTTTTACTTCATCTAACAGTTTTTTGTTTCGTTTTGCCCTGACTTTTTCAATGACTTCGGTGACTTCTACTGCTTTGCAGTTCAGTTAAAATTTGTCAGTGTGACGTCATTTCTGCTTTTAGGTCGATTGCGTAACTTACCTTACTCAAAAAATGACTTCTGAACTCACTTATGGAACTTTATTTTATGTGCCAAACATATATGCCCTAATTCTTGGGTATTAGTCTTGAGTTTTTGATTTCGAAAATCAATTTTGAAAACGCTCTTTTAGGGCTTTTTCCTTATAGACCGTATGTGTATTATAAAAATGACAGTACGTATCTAACCCCAAAAATCCAATGGTCTATTAAAGGACTTTGGTCAATCTGCCTATCTTGTTTCTTTAGTTGTTTCAATTCATGGAAGGCCACAAGCGTGTATCGCGGCTATTTTCCGGCAATCTGCCGGCTATTTTTTAATTAAGTTTTCAATGTTTGAATTAATTATGATTGATTTTGAATTAAATTTATAAACAGCTCGACAAAGTTCTCAAGTCGAAAATAGTATAACTTTTTTCCAACATTTCAAATCAAGGTTTTGTGTTATAACTTATTTGATATGACAAATTTGATATGATTTTGGTCTCTGTTTCACTTGTAGGTTAATAAAAATTATTATTTAATTTTAGGGAGCCTATAGTTAGGCTCATTGTTCTGCGAGATAGTGAGAACATAACAGAGAATTTTGGAGATTTCAGTCGGCATGAAGATTTCACATCCAGTAGACCAGCACGCAATGTGAGTAACAGCCTGTTTGAGTGAAAGTATTCAAAGAAAAATTAATGCTGAAAGAGTTAGTCACAATTGAGCCGGCGTAGTGATTTTTAAATTAGTATATCTGTTTTTGCCGTCAGGAGCTGATCATCGAAGCGATCAAGATTGAAGCGATGAAATTTTGAAATTCGACATCTCCGTAGTGTCGGATTGTAGGGTACCAGATTTTTACACTTGGACAGTGCGTGTTTCGAGCAACGTTACGTGATTCTTGCTAAATTTACTTCGAAATTCTGATTTGCATAGCGAGCCGTTACTATGAATGATACATACATTTCCTCAGTAACTTCATCAGAGTACCGTATTTCAATTAATTTAATTAATGTACGAAGATGAAAATTTGATGCAAGTAACTACCGATTAATGTTTCAGAGCTCAAACCCTTCGTGGCGAGAAGAGTTTATTGTGAAGGTAATTAAGTAATTGTTTATCGTATGTTTAACTTGTTAGCAGCTGATTGAAGCGACTTTGTTCTGATTGAGTGAGCATCCCAGGTTTCTCAATCTTTGTCCGTTCTGAAAAAACTTAAAAACTGTTTCCTCCATCTCCACCCCTTCCGTCTAGCAAACTATTTTGAAAAAAAAAAGAAAAGCACTGAATTGTTCACGGGGGCGGGGGGGGGGGGGAATGATTCTAATGTTGATTCTGTGATTGCAGCTAATCTAATTGGTGGTATTTTATTGCGAACTTTTGCACTCCTCTTTTGTGTTCGTTGTAAGTTGATATTCGCTAGATTTTTGAAACTGATGTTCTATCTATGATTGTTTTAGTTTGACTCAGACAACTGCTGGCTGTTCGTTGAGATTCAAGACGCTGCCAAAATTGTAAGTTCTTTCTTTCTTTTCAAAACATCAATCATTATTACTTGTTAATCCAATTAGAATCAGAAGGTCAAAAATCAGGACATTCAAATTGAACTTTGATTGAAATTTATGCTTTCAAAATCTTGTGGGTTATCCTTTTTTTCTAAAATTGACTGGCAGTCGATTTTATTCATGTTTTTGAGTATTCTGTGTTCACGTCCAGGAAGTTCTTCACATGGAATGTGACTCTGATGGCATACTCTGAATATTAAGTTATTAATTAATGCTTAGGTGACGGGTAAATCTCTCGCCCAATCTTCATATGGCTATTTCTCCTTACATGTGGACGAATTGAGAGCCGTAAGTTTATTTGTTGAAAGCATTGATATTATTATCATTAATGGCTGAAAAAGCGATTGCTGAGAGGTATTTTCGGCCTTCTCTTAATTGTTTCTTTATATCTTGTTTCGTTAATTTTTATCTTTTTTATCTTGTTAATTTTTATCTTGTTTCGTTAACTTTTTGTATCTTGTAAGTGTGAACAGTACTATTAGAGCTCTAGTAGTATCTAGGTATACTTTGCTCCAAAACTGATGAGGAGATATAATTTAACGATTTGGATGTTAATTTTGGAACGTTTGGACGCCTCATTTCCTCCTCTTCTCCTACACAACCAGGGTGGATAGCTTCTTAGAAATTAAGCCACCTCTTGCCTTAAGACAACCTCTTGCTCGTCGTTGGAGAGCAATTTACCCGACGTTTGTCGATTATGTTTAGTCACAATTGATTTGTCTTTTAAACATAAAGTTGGCTTCTGTTCAATCTTATTGAAGAACAAGGTTTTCTTCCTTAAACATCAACTTGGCACAACTGTGAATTTTGCCTCAATGTGTATTACTCGTTGATCCAATGGGACCAAATAGCGTTTTCGTAAGACTGCGCGTACCGCTTTTGATTATCAAAATCTTTCTTACAGCAATCGATGGAATACAATTGGAAACATTGACTAGTAGAAAATTATTCGGAGTAAGAGCGCCCAGATCGGAGGGATCGATACTTACGGGTTTTAACCGAGCGCGGTAAATGCTTATTCAGCGAGACGAAGTGGTGACCAAAAGTTTGCCGGTGAGGCGACGAGTACCCATGTATGTATAAAGCGCTCGCTTAAAGTTACAAGCCATCCTCTCCCAGATGTTGCACTGCGCGGGTTGAACCTCCACTTAAAGCCTTTGCGCGCAATTTCGACGGCGACATTGACTTATTCGAGTTTCAATACTCTCGCTGAGCTTTCTGTGCTTCAACAAAGTTTATCGTTATCTAACCAGATCAAGTCAGTGTACCCCAACTGGAAACAAACCGCTCCACTTCCCTTACACATGAACTGTAGAACAATTTCTACATGGACGGAACGCTTGGTTTCGCAAGTAAAGAGAAAACCTAATCTTAGTTGTCCTAGGCACGGTATGGTTGATTGGGACAAAATAATCGACCCCTGTGTTAGTGAGTGGAGGAGACTGGCGTGGAGGTCTCTATTTTCGTTGGTCAGCCATGATGAGTTGACTTTTGGCAGTTCAGTTTTCTGCAAGTAATGGGGTTAGGTGTATCGATTGCAGTGAGAATCGTAATTTAAAGATGATGTAGCGTTCCCAAATAACTGCACGGGGATAGTCAATATCTTGATGGCGATGTTCAATGTAGGTATGTCGAAAGAGTGACTTGGCAAATATAAATCGTGGGTGCAGTGGTAGACTGTTTTAAATAAAAATGGACTTCAACAAAACGCTGACAAAGAGAAAACAGAACAATGCGGCTTCTCCATTTGACGGATTTGTTTTGTGGAGATCCTTTGGGCATTGGTTGGCTTTCCTTGCTCAAGAATTTAAAGCTGACGCTCGGCTTCAAGCTCAGGATCAGTGAAACTACCATCGGAAATCCTGTAGCAATCATGTGACGGCAACAGCCGTAGTGCGTAACCTGTTATATGGAACACCATTGACAACAACTGAAATCATCAAACAGAATTATTTGCGTGGGAGGTTTCATAGTGTACTTACTTGAGGATAAGGCCAGTTGTGTTAGTTCGCCAACTTCAGTAGTTTCTATACCGAGTTTGACCCAGTAGCATTCTTTACCCCGTACAAAAGCAGGCTCTGATTGTGGCTCACTTGAAATAGTTAACTGAGCCCGAAGAAACACAACAGCACTGAGAACTTTTTTGTGAATTATCGCCAAACATGTGTAATTCTAGATTTTTGAAATATCCCGATGCTCCTTGGTATAGCGGTTGTAGCAAGCTTGCGTAGCTCAATCTATTCGAGGAACCGTATAAGTGTCTTTTGGTTGTTCGTCATCCGAGTGTTGTCCACTGACTTGTCAGATGTCCTTTAGTAACCATCAGGTATCTCCCAGGACTCAGTACCAAGCATGGTTTAGACAGGTGTTTTGTCTGATCCTTGCTCAATTCTGAGCCACTGGCCATTCTGTTAGAGGCCCTTCGAAGAGCCGAAAAGCTTTAGACAAATACTCTTTATTTGACAGCTTCAATAGTTAGATTGATTTTTTGCTTTTTTTCCGAGCTTTTTAACGTAAATTGGAATGTATTTCATCCTTATTTTAAATACTTGACTCTGATTGGTGAATATGATGTCGTTTGATTGTTTACTTAGCAACGAAAGGAGTGAGTAATCATTCCATTAGCATTGATATAAAAAGGCGCCAATTTTATTCGTCCACTAGTTTTTACGAGGTGAAGTGGCCGAATTCTGAGCACACAATGCTAGCTCCTCTACATAAAGAATATGGCAAGTTTTTCAGAGTAAAATTGCGCCAGAGATTTAAAAGCTTGAAAATTTGCCAAAACTTTCAGGCAATAATTAAATAATTGGGGGAGCGTTTATCTGCTGTATGAAAAACTAATGCTTGTTCTGTACTTTTTTTTATTTTCCCAAAATTTTAATCCTCTGGTTTCATAACAAAATCATCTCTCAACGAATTGTCTCATATTTTTTTCACTTTTTTTTTTAAATTATTGTTGATGTTTGTTAAATAATCATTAAATTTTTAATTGATATATTAATTGAGTATTTATAATAATTGATACTCCTAATTTTTCTTATTTTGTTAGTCCTTGCTTGACATTACAGAAGTTCATTTTCTTGTGTGGTCAAAATTTTGGGGAATGAGATGATAATTATTTAAATTTACACGAGATCGAAATAGTTTCTTTCTACCGCAAAATTTGTTTTTGACTTCAGTTTTAAAAAGTCTGAGGTACAAATTGTATCTCAATGATGAAGTTTTTTAGTAAGCTTTCATTCAGATATCCTTTGTTTCAGATGGATGGTTTTGGCAACGAAGAGAAATTGCTCCGAGCTAGGAAAGGGTGAGGAGGGCATTTATTCGTTTGTGTTTTGATAAGAATTTATTGCCATACAGGCATTCGCTGTAGTTATTCTGCAAAAATAAAAAAAATCCAGAGAATAGGAAAATCTATGCACAATTGGTTTTTCTATTGTGTGTACCGACGCAGTCTCCTGTTTTTCAGTGCCAAAGGAAGGGTTAAAGGGACAGTCTCCATTTGTGTAAAGCAAGTTGACATAGAACGATTTTCATCTGCCCACTCGTCGTTGCAAGGACATGTGAGTTAATACCTCCTAATAATGTCAATGCTTTCATCGTCAAAACCATCTTATGGTCATAGTTATCTAAACTATTTTTTTCCATTGCCTTATCTTATATGTTAAAAATTTACTAACTATTGTACAGACGTCGGCGTGGAGGTCCAACAATAATTGGGTATTTATTTAATTGAATACCATAGGTGTACACCAGTGGAGGTGCTGGGCCAGGAACTGATAACGTGAGCAGTGGAAACACAGGATTGCCTGATGTGGTAGATGTGAAAGAAAACTTGCCATTTGGTTGGGAGTGCAGAACAGACCAAAATGGACGCGTCTACTATCTCAATCACTTCAGTCAGTGATATTAACCTGATACTACATATTAATAGTAGCCATGGTGATAGCTGAGCGGAGCTGTTTTTGGTCTTTTCGTGGTTTATACTAACGCGAAGAGGAGTTACGGTGTTTTATCTTTACGTTTTGGTTGAGCGTCTTTTTGATGGATTATTTTTCAAACTACTGTATTTCCAACTAGCGAGTGGTTTTGCGGCGTGAAATTTTCACACTATTTTTATAGTAGAGTGAGATAGCCGTGTTAGAACAAAAATTCGCTTTTTTTGCTAGTGGTTTTTTGTTAATATATGGCAATTTGACTTTGATGGTTTATTGTTTTTTCAATTTTTTGATCGGATTTTTTTATCTAATTGGTTCTACCAATCCATTCATAGGATAATCTATGTCTGGTTTTTATCTTTTTTTTTAATGAAAATTATCTGAGTTTTAGGCCAGGACTTTTTCTTCTATGTTTATTATTTCGTCGTCAAGATTTTTTGTTACGACCATATGACGTCACGATCGCTTCAAATCTGCCTTTTGGTCATTCATTCATGCAACAGCAAACGAATTGCTTGTGACGTCATTTTGTACTTGTATTGGAGAGTTTTTTCCGTTCATCCGTGCGATTAAGTTGTTAGTCACACAGGACTTACCTCACTCCCAAAGATGTCTTTCAAAACGACTTTTCTTTACTTTAATTCTTTGAGATGACGTCTACTGAGTGTATGTCACTCTAATTGATGGTTATATGGGAGCCGCTAATAAAAGCAGCACTAAGTTACACAGGTTAATAGCAAAATACCGTTTCAAAATAAAATGAAGAGAAATTTAACTTTTGGCCTGTTTCTGTAATCCTTTTCACTGCACATCTACGTAGCTATCGCGGCCATTTTCTGGCAATCTGCCATCTATGTTTAGTGGCATTTTCGAGGCAGCGGAAAAGTAGGTGTGAAAGTTTTTCGCTATGGGACAGATTCTTTGTCCACGTGCGGCATTTGTAAAGCCGTTTTCCCGTTTCAATTGATTTTTTCGAAGTGAAAATGTTCAACTAGGCTGTATTGTAATTTTTCAAGTTATTTTCTAGAGCTTCCATTTTGGGTTGAAATTAGGACTATTGACAAAATTTGCCGTTTTCAACTGATTGGAAGATTTTAGCAATTTAAGGCAAATGATTTCATCGCAGCATATTGGGATCCAGTGGCACGTTTACTTGTTTCTGATGCCGTTTGCTACATATCTGTTTGTGCTCTGTCATTTTGATTGTTTTAACCACGCAAAATTAACAAAATTTGACCGAGTCTGACCGATTTTTTTGTCTTCCAATTTTCTCTTAACAGTTCTCACATAAAGAATGATGACGATTTTGGTTGCCGTGGTATCTGATGTGTTTTTTTGCTCTGCTCTGCTCTTTTCATCGGATGAGGTATTTTCATTAAAATTGGCTGGTTTTGTAAAACTTTAAGCTTGGGTGTTTGTCTTTATTGTACATGATAACTGCCGTCATTTTAGTTGTTTATGAGATACTACAGATTTTCATGTATCTAGTTGTCGAGAAAATTTTAAACGCGCCGCTATGTTTAAACGTGCTGCTATGTTTAAACGCGCTGCTATGTTTAAACGCGCTGCACTAAAAGTCAATCAAAGAAATTTGATTGATTTTTCTGATTTTTCTTTGCTAAATTTATTGCACGGTGTGTTCTAACCCATTTTGTATTTTGTTAGGCAAGAAGTTAGTAAAGGTCTAAGTGAGTATTTACTTCGAGCCATTTCAGGACTCTTCCGGCTATGTTTTTATTGGTCAAGATTTGTGTTGCGACCTGTCGCGCCACCTCTCTTGCTTTTTGCTCATTCATTCATGAAGTTTCCATAGTTGTGTTTATGACTTCAGTCTTCTTGGAGCAGGTTTGCTGTCATTCTCGTGAATAATTTGGTGATTACACATATCCTGCTTCGCTCTCAGGTTTTCCTTTCGAAATGACTTTTTCTTACTTTAAGTTAAAGTTATTGTCAATTTTGAATGCCTCTCTAAATGAAAGTTATTTAAGGGAAATTTAAATCATATTCTCCCAAGCGATTTAGTGCCCTGACACCAGGGCTCTTGCGCCCGAGTGCTGGTCACAAGGCAAGAGGGGGACTAGGATTTATATTCTAACGTATTTAGAGAATCAAAGGTCAAAAAATAGGCGCTTTTATCGGCACTTCAGAAAGTCAAAAGTGACATTTTCATGATGTGAGAGGATAACTATTTGAGTGTCAAGCAAAATTAGTCGTCGGAAAGCAACTAAGTGGATAAGTAATTTAAACAAACGCGTCGTAAATTGAGTTTTCCACGTCTATTTGTATGATTTATTTGCAAACTAATTGACTAAGGTGAGCTGCCTGGAAGTTTAAGTGCCTGAGTATTTTTACCCTTGATTCTGCAATTGAAACAATCTATAAATTATTTAAAATTTTCTATATCAAATTGTGACATCTTGTTACCAAATTGTGACGGCTATGTTACTGTTAATCAAAAAAGCTGAAAGCCGAACAATAATACCATAATGATCGGGGTGAATGACTGGAAAGATCCAAATTGCTTGCATATAACAATACGAGTGAAGCTGTTCATTCGTGGATAAAAACCGAAAGTTAAGTGATTTAAACTCGGGCTTCTTGGCACTGGCATCAATTTAACTGTTTGGTACTAGACTTGTTTGCCCACCGCCACAAAGAATTAGTTTAATATGCAGTTTAATTTCAGCTCGAACTACTCAATGGGATAAACCGTCTGAACCATCCACCATATCCAGTCACAGCCTTGGGCAATCACTTTCTGGCTCTGACAGACAGTTGAGTGCTGCAAGACGCCATGTTAGCGAAGAGAACCCTCTGGTATCTGGAAGCTGCAGCTCGCGAGACCAGTACGAGAGCCTCAGGTACTTGTTGTTAATTGCTCTCTGTTGAACGATGTTTGAAGGAATTATTATACGTGTCTTTTTGATGCACTAATTTTGCTTGACTCATTTTCGGTCAAGCTTGACCTTTGTTCGCTGGATCTAAGTGTACGGCTCATCGAGACTGATGCGAGAAAACTTTTTTTAAAGGGAATTTTTGAATTTTGGTACCCACCTGTTTGCTACTCCTTCATTTAATCAGCGGTGGATTCAAAAATATGTAACAAAATGCCACCAACTTCTGCAACATTTTACAAATTGTTAGCTAAATTATCATAGATACTGAAAACATTTCCGTGAAAATGTTTTCAACGCATCAACGATGTAATAAAGGAACTGTGGTTTAAAAAGTCCACAGGAAAGAATTCAGTGAACTCTCGTTTATAGATAATTTTTTTAATAGCCGCGAAGCGATAGCGGCTATTATTGGGGACATCGTGGGTTTTTTTTACATTTGTCGTCTCCATCGATGATTCTTACGACCTGACGGCTTGAAATTGACTTTTTCAATAACCTCAGTGACTTCTACTGCTTACAGTTAAAATTTGTGTGCGTGACGTGATTTCTGCTTTTAAGTCAATTGCGTGACTTACCTCACTCAAAAAATGACTTATGCGTCAAAAAGTGACAAGCGTCTGTCGCGGCTATTTTCCGGCAATCTGCCGGCTATGTTCTTGGAGTGCAGCTCTGCGTTTTAAAAAGTACGATTTTTTGAAAGTTTTTTGATAACTATTTAGCAAAATTTTGTTGCTGAAAAAATGAAATGATAAACTGCGTTGAAAGCACATGCTCTATTAAAGTCACAAATTCTGCCAGAGGTGGCATTTAATCAGTGGCGGCTTCAAAAATGTAACAAAATGCCACCAACTTCTGCAACCTTTTACAAATTTTCAGCTAAATTATCATAGATACTGCAAAGAAAATTTTATTTGCTCGTAAATGTTTTCAGCGCATCAACAATGTAATAAAGTCAATTCGAGAAGGAGCTCTGGGTTGAAAAACACAGGAAGGAATTCAGTGAACTGTCGTTTAGTTTTTCTTCTTGGAAGTGCAGCTCTGCGTTTGTTTCACGTACGATTTTTTTGATAAGTACTGAGTAAAATTATGTTGCTTAAAAAACGAAATGACAAATTGCGTTGGCAGCACACAGCACATGCTCTATTAAATTCACAAATTCTGCCAGAGTTGGTTTTTTTAAGTGTTATCAGTTTTACTGACATTTTAAATTACTCTCGAATTTGGAAGCATTTATTGTTGACGCGTGTCTTTTTACTACTCGGAGGGAACTGTTAGTTCTGTACAGTTTTTTTTAGCAGAAGCATATCTGTTTGAGTTGACCTTTGACTTTCTTTTCGAATTTTGACTGCTGTTTTCACTTGTGGGGAATTAATTAACATTTAGAGATCTCAAGTGTGTTTCTGATGTTCGTCATTTCGTATTCAAGGTGAAAAGGTCATTAGAGAAGTTTTAATCCCATAACACACCTCCTCGACCTACCAACGCACCCCACACTTACCACCACCTACACCCATCCCCGCCAACGTGCACCAACTATGCCAACATCGAACCACCACGTACCCACTTCAACAAATCTCCACGTGAAAATGATGTCTGCAATTTTAACAACACTTTCTGTAGTTTTTTAATAGGCAATTATGTTTTGGTTTTCTTTGATATTTCTGATGCAAGTAAGGTTAATTTACAGTTTCTACTGTACGATTCTTTGAGCCATCTCGGGTGTTCTACCGGTTGTGTTTTAGCTGAAGCATATCTGTTCATGATTTGAACTTTGGCGTCCTTCTTTTCGAACATTGAGTACTGTTTGTTTTTGTTTTTCAGTAGTTAGTAACTCCTGGCAATTTTCAAAGCGGAACGGCTTTTTTAAGAAACTTTGATACCATGATAGACCTTCATCACTCTTCAAACTACTAACCCCCTCTGTTACGCCACCACCTCACCGTAGACTAACCTAAAGCGCACGCGCACTTCTCCGCCTACTCCCATCCCTCAGCTGCCCATCCCCCCTCATCGCCGAACCCCACCTGATATTCTGTCTTCAATATTGTTCTGTTGTTCTGGAACATTCTTTGTCTCGCTTGAGCCATTTAAGTTTTCTTCAAAAATGGGTAAGAAATGGTCAAGCTCGAGAAAATGGAGATTGTGTGCAGCTGTTTTTGAGCTTTTGTTGGTTCCAAGTGCACGGTTCACTGAAGCTGATGAGTAAAAAGAAGTTCATTGTAGGAATGGCATTTTTCAATTTTCGTTGATTTAGATTTTTTTTTTGGTTTTTTAGGAGTTCTGTTAATTGCTCTCAAACGAAGTTTGTAGCAATTATATTAGTCCTGTGGTTTTTTATGCAATTTTTCGCTTGACCGATTTTTCGTCTGACCCATTTGACTTTTCGTCCTCAAGAATAGGATAAAAGGTAGCGCCCGGAGGGCAGTAAGTGGCCGATCAGCTCTCTTAGGGCCTTACGTTTTACTAGTGTCTCTGTACGCGATTCACCGAAACTGTGTCGATGAGACAATTTCAAGGTGTGTGAAGGGTGGTTTTTGGACTTACAAGATTGACCCCCATCTGTCACCGCCCGCCAATTTTCTTCAGTTTTCTATCTTTAATTGCCAATAAACCCTTTTCAAGGCTTGTGTGTGGGTTAATGGGCGTATTTTAATGGATCAATTTCGGCCTTCAGGGTAAAATCTTCAATAACTTGAGCCATGATCTTATTTTTTGTTTCTTTACCTCACTCAATGTTTCAACTGCATGGATTTTAATTTTTTTTCACTCATTGAATTACGTAATGTAGTTAATATGGTCAAACACAAAAGAGCATAATCAAAGCAAATCTGGATAAGCCGATAAAGCCGGGCCATTAAGTCATAATGCATTAAGTTATCACGGTCCATTAGAGCTATTGCTAGCTAACATTAGTATCAAGCTTAATAGCTTTCAGTTTGGAAGCTGAATTAAGCATTTTTGTGAAATATAACTGATACTGCCCCAAGTTAGAACACTTTTTGAATCTTAACATGAAAATTCTGTCGATTTCTACTTGTTCTTTTTTAATTGCTCTCAAAGAAGGTTGTAGCAATTGTATTAGTCCTGTAGATCTTTTTTAAAGCGATTTTTGGTCTGACCTCATTTGACTTTTCGTCCTCAAAAACGGAATAAACAGGTAGCGCCCAGTGGTCATTAAGTGCTCTTATAGCCCTTCAGCTTACTAGTCTCCAAGTATGCGATTCACAGAAACTGTTTTGGAGACTCTTACTTATGTGAAGGGCGGTTCTTAGAGGTTGACCCCCCCCCCCCATCAGCCCCCTCTCACTTCACCAACCCCCCCCCCCCCACTGTTGCCACCCTCATCAGCCCACCTGTGCACCCCCCCCCCCCCCCCAATGCCCTCACCTTATGCGCCCTTCAAGCTTAAAGCTTACGTCACTATACCGTGACTAGCTACTGACGAAGCCAACCACTCCCCGGGCGTTTGAGAGCAATTCGCCCGAACTTAGTTGGTTGTTTTATTTTTCTGTTACAATCCCAATTTGCTGGTCAACGGAGGCTGTTTTCGATTTAACGGAGGCTCTTTTCAATTTTTTGACGTTTTTTTAATTGGGAATTACCCAAAGACGATTTCTAAATACACTTCATCTGAAAGGATTTCATCTGAAAGATGTATGACATCCCGCATGTTTTTAAATCCAGCATTTTTTAAGAATCTATAATTTTAAAATGCTTTTCAGACGTTATCACAGTCAATATTTGAAGAATTTTTTACAATTGTTTCTAAATATCTACTTGGGGTTTTTCCAGGCCTGAGGAAACATCTATCGGAAATGATCAGGTTAATATAAGTGGCAGCAATACAACACCTGATGACCTCTCAGACATTCCACTTCCCCCTGGCTGGGACATGCGCGTGGCCAAGAATGGCAGAGTGTATTTCATTGACCACGTGAACGAAACTACAACTTGGGTAAGGACAATTTTTGTTTATTTTACTGAGTTAAAACTAGAAGCATACGTCTTCCTCAGCACGGCTTTAGCAGTCTGACAGATCTGTAAGCTCTGATAATTGTACTTGAATGTTACATGTCATGCGGAAACTGTTGCCCCAAACCCCCATCCTCATCGCTTGAAGATAGTCATATAAAATGCCCGGTGTGGGCCGTGATTGCGATTTCTATTTCAAAATATACTAACGCAGTGTCTACCCTAAATAATATTATAGAACTATTGAGATTTGATTAATTTGAAAAGGGTGATGCTCATATTTTTCAGGTGGATCCAAGATTGGGATTGAAATCACGAGTGACTACAACGAGCAATAACTCCTCCGCTGCAAATGCGCAACTGGTGCTAGATATGCTAATGAGTGCACCACACAACACAAATCCACTCCCAGCTGGGTGGGAAGAGAGGGCTACCAAAGACGGAAAGGTGTTTTACGTAGACCACAGTATGTTGCTTTCTCTCTTCTAGATGTGATGGAATACCCGAAATTTCGAACGTTGCCCTCTCTAGCCCTTGTATGCAAAAATGAGTGAAATAAATGCAGTCTGATAGACTAATGTAACTACCAAGGTTTTATCAAGGTGAAATTTAAGAAAAAAAACAAGTCATCTGAAGCAATTCTTGTTTTGTATAATGGAAATTGTCGACAATATTTGATGTGTAGCAGAATAAACGCAAAGTGAGATGAAGTAGTTTTAGTAGCAAGAATTGTTTAATTGGTCATGCCCAGCGGTGCATGGGCACGCCTTAGCTAACATGAAATCAAATGGTCGGCTTAAATTTGAATAAAAACTGCTAGTAATCGGATTATTGAACGAAAAGATCAAAGTGAATAAATTGGGTATTTTTGGCATTGGGTAAATTGTCATGTAACCGTGTTCCAGATACCCAGGCGACCAGCTGGGAGGATCCGAGACTTCAAAAAGCAGGACCATCAGTCCAATTCAATCCCAATTATAAGTCCAAGTACAAGGCATTCAAGTCCAAATTGCGGAAAGCCGTTAGTAAACTTCACTGCATAAAGCTGATCAGAGATAAAAATATACCCAAAGCTGTGTACCAATCGGTCGCGGCACTGTTTGAAGTATCTCAATACTGAGTTAAGCTTAGCAGATTTTTTCGGTTTGAACAGCTCCACGAAGGTGTTCCTAGCACCATTGGTTGGCATTCTAGAACAAATAGTAGAACAAATAAAACAAGTTGATTTAGTGTGGAATGCAAATCCAGAAACTTGCCTGCTCCCACCCAAAATTTTAGAAAGCCGAATAATGGATTAGTTTTTTTTTATAGCTGCGAAGCTGTAAGCTGAGCGAAGCTATATTGCGGTGCTCTTGGTTTTTTTACAATTCAAAGAATTTGAATTGTATTGGGGCGCTGTCTTTTTTTTTAAGATCTGTTCACACATTTTCATGATTTTTGAAGTCAAATTGGAGTAGTGACTTTGGTCACGCCGAAACAGGAAGTGGAGCGAAAAAGCGAGTGGTTTTGCGGCGTGAATTTTTTTCGCTCCAAATTTAAAGAAGAGTGAGAAAACGGTGTTTGAACAAAAATTCGATTTCTCGCTAGTGGTTTTTTGTTCACATGCGCAATTTCATTTTGATTTTTACTGTTTTTTCGATTTTTTGGATCGCTTTTTTTTCTAAATGGTTTTCCCAATCCATTCATAGTCCGTTCTAGGTCTAGTTTTCTGTTTAGTCGATGAAAATTCTTTGAATTGTACGTCAGGACTTGTCCTGCTATGTTTTTTGTTTCGTCGTCTGACGCTATTTTTTCGTTTTACATTTGTTCACACAGCAAAGCTGAAAAAGTCAAATTTTTTGAATGACTTCTTCCTCTCACTAACGGCATTTGCGCGCGTGACGTCATTTCTCAATCGCTTTAGCAAAAGTTTTTAGGTTATTTGCGTGATTAGATTTTGATCATACGTGACTTACCTCACTCAATAAAATGACTTTTGCACTTTAAGTTTAAATTGAATTTGTTTAAGGTCAAAGGAACTCATTTGTGCAGTAAAGGTCCCTAATAAGAGGCTTCTGCGGAATGAATTTTAACAAGCTTTATTATTTTATCGCTGAATGTTTTTTACCTAGTTTTTTGAGCGGCGTCAATTTTTTTTTTCAATTTAGATCTTTATCTGTTTCTATCTCTATTATATAGCACGCAGGTCTATTCTTTCGCAGCTATTCCGGCAATCTGCCGGCTATGTTATTCGAGTTCTGCTTTGTTAATTTTTTTGCCGTGCTTAAGCGAAATTCTTAATTGCGTTTCAGCCGAGTAGCAGTGCGTCCTGTGTTATCAAAGTAATGAGATCTCAGCTATTTGATACCTCCTACGATTCAGTCACCCGAATTTCCAAAGATGAGCCCTCCAGATTTAGATGTAAACTGTGTATCGAGTATGTGGGCGAAGCTGGTGTCGATTATGGCGGACTCGCCCGGTTAGTTGAGAATCTTGTGTAGTAATAACGTTTATTATTTTTCTGAATCACTACCAATAAGCTCTAAATTGTTCGAACATCTGTTTTATCAATATGGTTAAGATAAATGTCAGTACGCCTGAGTGCCATTAAGCAGTCAAAGGTTCTATGCTTCCTTGAACGACTAAAAATACTATGTTATAGCGCATGAATGCCCATTTATAAATAAAAAAACTTGGTTGTGATCTGTATTCATAGTGTACAATTCAGTGGTTGTAATCTATATTCATAGTGTACAATTTCGAAATGGAAATTTTGCTGATGGAGATCAATAAGGAAGCTAGCGTTGGGGTGTCGAAATAATTAATTAATAAGCTAGGTCCAATTTCCTGATCATTTTACATAACATTAATATAAGGATTAAGATTATATAAGGATGATATAAGATTATATACGGATGCTAAGCGACAATTCATAGTCTACCTTGGTTTAATTTGCTTTCGATCCGTAATTCTTTCAAACCTATTCAATTTTCAGGGAATGGTTTCAAGATATCTCTCGTCAGATGTTTGATCCCTACTATGGACTCTTCGAGTACTCGGCCTTCGACTCCTACTCTCTCCAGATTAACCCTCACAGCCAGTTGTGTTGTGGAGATCAACATCTCAAGTATTTTGCGTTTGTGGGCAGAGTTTGTGGCATGGCCGTGTATCATGGAAAATTAATTGATGGTAGGTTTGAGATTTTATTGTGAACATAACTCGGAGAGATACCTCGGAGTGACCGCCCTGACCCCTGGGCTAATAAAAGTATGATAAAACCTAAATTTATCATACTATAAGTTTTGATGTAACCTAATTAAAGAATCACTAAGAATCGAAAATCACTAGGCACATTCTTTTCATTATTTGCCATCCCACATCTGGCAAATTTTGTGCGATGACATTAATAATAACAGTTTCAAAATAGGTATCAAAGTTCTAAGGAGTCATTTGAAACAGCGGCGTGAGAAAAGAGTTAATCTGAATTTTGCGCAGTTAAAGTACCACTGACATTTTTTCAGGGTACTTTGTGAAGTCGTTCTACAAGGCTTTGCTGGGCAAAGAAGTGACTTTGGAGGACTTGGAAAGTGTGGTGAGTTTGTTTTTGTTTAGCGAATTGGAGCAACGTTTAAATGAACAAACTTTTAAAGAGATACTATGTTAACCTAAAAGCGTGCATGTAGACCCTTTTGCACAACTAGGATTCTGAAATTGGTGTTGCGCTTTTTTCACCCCCTGTCATTTAACCCCGATTTTATTTCCCAATATAATTGGTGTGATTAACTTTCAAAATTAGGGATACGTTACGGTTGGATAGAGTGTTCAGGAATTATCACTCGCAATTTGACGTTCTGAGGGTTTGGTGAAAAGCTTTTGGGGTGAAAAGTTTGCGGGGGGGGGGGGGGGGCATTTTCAGCACTGGAATTTTCAGCACTGGAATTTTTCTGATGTTAAACGCATGGCTGTAAATTAACTTTGATAATATAGGAAAATGGCCTTGTGGTGAAGTTTTGTTAATAGTTCACAATTTTTTGAGTTGGTTAGAAACTGAGAAATTAGAAGAATTTGTAATTCTGAGTTTCATAATTCAAAGATATATGTATATTTTAGCCGGAAATATTTTTTTAGGATGCGAGGTATTACAACTCGATGAAGATGCTTCTAGAATGTGATGAAGATGAGCTGAATGACATTGATGCGGACTTCACAGTCACTGAAGAATATTTAGGTCAGAAGGAAGTGGTACCTCTGGTCACTCATGGAGATATGATTCCAGTTACTATGGATAACCGTCACCGATTTGTCCAGTAAGCATTGTTGGAAACGGGTCATTTGCTCTAGTAATTTTACTCGATTTTGTCGCTTTTGTCCAAGATTACTCGTTACAGCGCGTCAATTAAACAAATGATCAAAATGTGATTTCTAAATCCTTTCTTAAGTAAGTATTACTGAAATTCTAGAAGTTAATTATAGGCTAATTGATGTACTTTTTTGGAACATAATGAGTGACTTTTTAATAGCCGCCGTTAGCCTCTCCATGGCTATTACATAGGTGCTCTCCTTTTTACAATTCAAAGAATTTGAATTGTATTGGAGCGCTGTCTTTTTATAGCTGCGAAGCTGTAAGCTGAGCGTAGCTATATTGCGGTGCCAATGGTTTTTTACAATTCAAAGAATTTGAATTGTATTGGGGCGCTGTCTTTTTTACAATTCAAAGAATTTGAATTGTATTGGGGCCCTGTCTTTTTTTTTAAGATCTGTTCACACATTTTCATGATTTCTGAAGTCAAATTGGAGTAGTGATTTTGGTCACGCCGAAACAGGAAGTGGAGCGAAAAAGCGAGTGGTTTTGCGGCGTGAAATTTTTTTGCTCTAAATTTAAAGTAGTGAGAAAACGGTGTTTGAACAAAAATTCGCCTTCTCGCAAGTGGTTTTTTGTTCACATGCGGCAATTTCACTTTGATTTTTTTTTACTGTTTTTTCGATTTTTTGGATCGGATTTTTTTCTAAATGGTTTTCCCAATCCATTCATAGTCCGTTCTAGGTCTCGTTTTCTGTTTAGTCAATGAAAATTCTTTGAATTGTACGTCAGGACTTGTCCTGCTATGTTTTTTTAACATCTGTTCACACATTTTCATGATTTTTGAAGTCAAATTAGAGTAGTGATTTTGGTCACGCCGAAACAGGAAATGGAGCGAAAAAGGGAGTGGTTTTGCGGCGTGAATTTTTCGCTCTAATTTTAAAGTCGAGTGAGAAATCGGTTTCTCGGTAGTGGTTTTTTGTTCACATGCGGCAATTTCACTCTGATTTTTACTGTTTTTTCGATTTTTTGGATAGGATGTTTTTGTAAATGGTTTTCCCAATCCATTCACAGCTCTTTCTAGGCCTAGTTTTTTGTTTGAATTAAATTTTCATTTCTCGCTAGTGTTTTTTTTGTTCACATGCAGCGTTTTGACATTGATTTTCAGTTTTTTTCTTATTCTTTTGATTTTTTTAAAATGGTTTTTTCATTTCACTCATAGTCCATTCTAGATCTAGGTTTTCTGTTTAGTCATTGAAAATTCTTTGAATTGTACGTCAGGACTTGTCCTGCTATGTTTTTTTGTTTCGTCGTCTGACGCTCTTTTTTCGTTTTACATTTGTTCACACAGCAAAGCTGAAGAAGTCAAATTTTCTGAATGACTTCTTCCTCTCAATAACGGCATTTGCGCGCGTGACGTCATTTCTCACTCGCTTTAGCAAAAGTTTTTAGGTTATTTGCGTGATTAGATTTTGATCATACGTGACTTACCTCACTCAATAAAATGACTTTTGCACTTTAAAACTTAAGTTTAATTTGAATTTGTTTAAAGTCAAAGGAACTCATATGTGCAGTAAAGTTACCTAATAGGAGGCTTCTGTAGAATGAATTTTAACAAGCTTTATTAATTTATCGCTGCGTGTTTTTTAGCCTAGTTTTTTCAGCGGGGTCAATTATTTTTTTTTGTTTAGATCTGTATCTGTTTATCTCTATTATATAGCAGGCAGGTCTATTCTTTCGCAGCTATTCCGGCAATCTGCCGGCTATGTTTTAAGCTTTGTTCACACATTTTCATAATTATTGAAGTCAAATTGGAGTGGTGATTTTGGTCACGCCGAAACAGGAAAAGGCTAGTGGTTTTGCGGCGTGAAATTTAAAGTGAGAAAACGGTGTTTGAACCGAAAATTCGATTTCTCGCTGGTGGTTTTTTGTTCGTATGCGGCAATTTCACTTCGATTTTTACCGTTTCTTCGGTTTTTGGATCGGATTTTTTTCCAAATGGTTGTCCCAATCTATTCATAGTTCATTCCAGGTCTAGTTTTTTGTTTAGTCAATGAAAATTCTTTGAATTACGTCAGGACTTGTCCTGCTATGTTTTTTTTATTCGCGTTACCTTTTGATCAAGTTTTTCGTTTTACATTAGTCACAGTTTTCACGCTTGACTCCTGACGTACTTCACTCCCTGTTTCAACTGAATGGATTTTAAATTTTTCACGTATTTCATAATGTAGTGAATATGATCAAGGTCAAGAGCAAAATCTAAAGAAGCGGGATAAAAATAATAAGCCCTGTCAATAAGTCATAGTACATTAGGCTATCAAATTCAATGAAGCGATTGCTAGGTTGCACTATTCTTTTGCTTAAGAGCCTTCAGTTTAGAAGCTGAATTAAGTGTACTTTCAGAATCTAACCGAATATGAAGAATTTACACACCAAATAAGAACACTTTAGCACTTAGAAAAGTTTTGTCAATTTCTGTCTCACAATTTTCTTCCTCTTTCTGTTTCAATCCCAATGTTCGTCAAATGCGTCAACGGCGGCTGTTTTCCAGCAATTTGCCGGCTATCGAGTTAGCGAGGTGGTATTTTTAATTGCTCTCGAACGAAGTTCGTAGCAATCTATGTATTATTTCTAACTCGAATGCTGAACCACCATGTTTAAGCTCCAAGCCTCACGTTTTAAAGCTCCTTAAACATGCAGCCTAGTGTATTACATGCGTTTTGAGACGCTCTATAACACCTCTTTGAGGCGCGTTTTCTGCTAATTCAACGTAATTGAACGTAGTGCTCCTTAAACACGGAAAGCCAAAAGTGTCACTTAAAAAAAGTTGCTGCTAAATAGAGCACAGGACGCAAAACATACGCGTCGGCAGCGTAAACGGTAAGAGCTGTGGCTATTAAACGAGGGGCACGTTTTGAAAACCGAGCTGGTACGAAACAGAGATCCTAAACTCATTTAAACCTGTTCCGATATGATTTTGTCACGTTTTTGGGGGCCTGCTGCTTATTGTAATCGTTTGACCGTTTTGAGCTTCTTGAACATTCACTGACTTCTAAAGTGACTTTTCCATGCTTATGTTCTTCATTTTTGAGTGATCTCTATTGCTCTCACTCTGAAGTAAAGCTGGTTGTAAAATGAAATCGATTGCAGCATAGCAAAAAGTAGTGCCTGATAGCCGAGTGGACAGGGATTCTGTCAATCAGGATGGGCCATAGTTTGAATGACAGCGCGGTCAACAATATCTGTACGATAAAAAAAATTTATCTAGTGGTTTTGCGGCGTGAAATTTAAAGTGAGAAAACGGTGTTTGAACAGAAAATTCGATTTCTCGCTGGTGGTTTTTTGTTCGTATGCGGCAATTTCACTTCGATTTTTACCGTTTCTTCGGTTTTTGGATCGGATTTTTTTCCAAATGGTTGTCCCAATCTATTCATAGTTCATTCCAGGTCTAGTTTTTTGTTTAGTCAATGAAAATTCTTTGAATTACGTCAGGACTTGTCCTGCTTTTTTAAAATTCGCTTTACCTTTTGATCACGTTTTTTGTATTAAGTTACATTTTTCATGCTTGACTTCGGACTTAATTCACTCACTGTTTTTATTGCTCTCGAACGAAGTTCGTAGCAATCTATGTATTATTTCTAACTCGAATGCTGTACCACCATGTTTAAGCTCCAATCCTCACGTTTTAAAGCTCCTTAAACATGCAGCCTAGTGTATTACATGCGTTTTGAGACGCTCAATAACACCCCGTAGAAGCTCGTTTTCTGCTAATTCAACGTAATTAAACGTAGTGCTCCTTAAACACGGAAAGCCAAAAGTGTGGCTTAAAAAAGTTGCTGCTAAATAGGGCACAGGACGTAAAACATACGCGTCGGTAGCGTAAACGGTAAGACCTGTGGCTATTAAACGAGGGGCAGGGGTTACAAACCGAGCTGGTACGAAACAGAAATCCGAAATTCATTTAGACGTATTCGGATATGATTTTGTCAGGCTTTTGCGGGCCTGCTGGTTTTTGTAAAAGTTTGACCGTTTTGAGCTTCGAGAACATTCACTGACTTCTAAAGTGACTTTTCCATGCTTATGTTCTTCATTTTTGAGTGATCTCTATTGCTCTCACTCTGAAGTAAAGCTGGTTGTAAAATGAAATCGATTGCAGCATAGCAAAAAGTAGTGCCTGATAGCCGAGTGGACAGGGATTCTGTCAATCAGGATGGGCCATAGTTTGAATGACAGCGCGGTCAACAATATCTGTACGATAAAAAAAATTTATCTAGGTTACAGCCCCTGATTTAAATTGCCTCGCCTGTCGTTCGAGAGCAATTCTTCCGAAATTAGTCGGTTTATTTTGTTTCATCCTAAGTCATTTCTCTCTTTCTCTCTAGCAGATTTAATTAGTTCCTTTGATGATCAATAGCCGCCGACAGCCTCTCAAGGGCTATTATTGAGGCCTTTTTTAAAATTCGCTTTACCTTTTGATCACGTTTTTTGTATTAAGTTACATTTTTCATGCTTGACTTCGGACTTAATTCACTCACTGTTTTAACTGAATTGACTTTTAATTCTTTCAGATATTGAATTACCCTATGTAGTGAATACGGTCAAGGTCAAAAGGGCAAAATCAGGAAACTGAATAAACATATAAAGCCCGGTCATTTAAGTCATAGTACATTAGGTTATCAAAGTTCATTAAGCTAGGTTGCACTATTTTTATGCTTAACAGCGTTCAGTTTAGAAGCTGAGTTAAATGTTATTTTAGAATCTAACCGAATTTGAGGAATCTGCACACCAAATAATAGCACTTTGACTCTTCTGTTATTTTCTATAAAATTAATTTCATTAATAATTCTGTTAATTTCTATAAAATTATTTTCTTCCTCTTTCTATTTCAATCGCAATGTTCGTCAAATGCTTCAACGGCGGCTATTTTCCAGCAATTTGCTGGCAATGGTAATCGAGTTAGCACAAGAGGTGGTATTTTTAATTGCTTGCGAAAGACGTTCTTAGCAATCTATATATTGTTTCTAACTCAAATGCTGTACCATCATTTTTAAGTTCCTATCTTCACGTCTTAACCAATCCTCCTTAGACATGCAGCCTTGTGTAGTACATGTGGTTTGAGACAAGCTATACCACCACGTAGAAGCGCGTTATCTGCGAATTCATAGCGTTCCTTGAACATAGAATCCCGAAACACGGCAAAGCCAAAAATGTCGATTGACAAAAAGTAGCTGCTAAATAGGGTAATGGACGCAAAACATACGCGTCGGTAGCGTAAACGGTAAGAGCTGTGGCTATTAAACGAGAGTTGTGTTGTAAACTGAGCTGTTACGAAACAGAAATCCTAATTTCATTTGAACATATTCTGATGTGATTTTGTCACGCTTTTGCGGACCTGCTGGTTTTTGTAAACGCTTGACCGTTTTGAGCTATAACATTCTTTGACTCAAATGACTTTTCCATGCTTTTGTTCAATTTTGAGTGATCTCTATTGCTCTGACTCTGAAGTAAAGCTTGTTGTTAGACTAACATCGATTGCAGCATAGCAAAAAGTAGGGCCTGATTGCCGAGTGGGCAGGGATTCTGTCAATCAGCATGGGCCAAAGTTCGAATCACGGCGCGGTCAATTTCTGTACGGTAACGAAAAATTTATCTAGGTTACATCCACTGAATTAAATTGCCTCTTATCTCGTTCGAGAGCAATTCTTCCGAAATTAGTCGGTTGGTTTTGTTTCATCCTAAGTCATTTCTCTCTTTCTCTCTAGCAGATTTAATTAGTTCCTTTGATGATCAATAGCCGCCGACAGCCTCTCAAGGGTTATTGTTAGGCCTTTTAAAATTTGCCTTACCTTTTGATCACGTTTTTTGTTTTAAGTTAAATTTTTCACGCTTGACTTCTGACTTAATTCACTCACTGTTTCAACTAAATTGATTTTTAATTCTTGCAGATATTGAATTACCCTATGTAGTGATTACGGTCAAGGTCAAAAGAGCAAAATCAGGAAACGGGATAAACATATAAAGCCCGGTCATTAAGTCATAGTACAATAGGTTATCAAAGTTCATTAAGCTAGGTTGCACTATTTTTATGCTTAACAGCGTTCAGTTTAGAAGCTGAATGAAGTGTACTTTCGGAATCTAACCGAATATGAAGAATTTACACACCAAATAAGAACACTTTGGCACTTAGAAAAGTTTTGTCAATTTCTATCTCACAATTTTCTTCCTCCTTTTGTTTCAATCCCAGTGTTCGTCAAGTGCGTCAACGGCGGCTATTTTCCAGCAATTTGCCGGCTATGTTAATCGAGTTAGCGCAAGAGGTGGTATTTTTTTTATTGCTCTCGAACGAAGTTCGTAGCAATCTATGTATTATTTCTAACTCGAATGCTGTACCACCATGTTTAAGCTCCAATCCTCACGTTTTAAAGCTCCTTAAACATGCAGCCTAGTGTATTACATGCGTTTTGAGACGCTCAATAACACCCCGTAGAAGCTCGTTTTCTGCTAATTCAACGTAATTAAACGTAGTGCTCCTTAAACATGGAAAGCCAAAAGTGTGGCTTAAAAAAGTTGCTGCTAAATAGGGCACAGGACGTAAAACATACGCGTCGGTAGCGTAAACGGTAAGACCTGTGGCTATTAAACGAGGGGCAGGGGTTACAAACCGAGCTGGTACGAAACAGAAATCCGAAATTCATTTAGACGTATTCGGATATGATTTTGTCAGGCTTTTGCGGGCCTGCTGGTTTTTGTAAAAGTTTGACCGTTTTGAGCTTCGAGAACATTCACTGACTTCTAAAGTGACTTTTCCATGCTTATGTTCTTCATTTTTGAGTGATCTCTATTGCTCTCACTCTGAAGTAAAGGTGGTTGTAAAATGAAATCGACTGCAGCATAGCAAAAAGTAGTGCCTGATAGCCGAGTGGACAGGGATTCTGTCAATCAGGATGGGCCATAGTTCGAATCACGGCGCGGTCAACAATTTCTCTACGCTAAAGAAAAATTTATCTGGGTTACAGCCCCTGATTTAAATTTCCTCTACGGTCGTTCGAGAGCAATTCTTCCGAAGTTAGTCGGTTTGCCTTTTTTCATCGTAAGTAATTGCTCTTTTTCTCTCTAGCGAATTTAATTAGTTCCTTTAGATGATTAATAGCCGACGTCAGCCTCTCAAAAGTTATTATTAAGGCGCTCTTTTTAATTCGCTTTACCTTTTGATCACGTTTTTTGTTTTAAGTCACAATTTTCACGCTTGACTTGTGTCTTAGTTCACTCACTGTTTCAACTGAATTGATTTTTAATTCTTTCAGAAATTTAATTACCCTATGTATTGAATACGGTCAAGGTCAAAAGAGCAAAATCAGGAAACGGGATAAACATATAAAGCCCGGTCATTAAGTTATAGTACATTAGTTTATCAAAGTTGGTTAAAGCGATTGCTAGGTAGCACTATTTTTATACTTAAGAGCCTTCAGATTGGAAGCTGATTTAAGTGTGATTTTAGAATCTAACCGAGTTTGAAGAATCTGCACACCAAAAAAGAAAACTTTGACACATTGGAAAATTCTGTCAATTTCTTTCTCTTATTTTTTTCTTTTTCAATCCCAATGTGCATCAAGCGGGTCAACGATGGCAATTTGCTTGCTATGTTTAGATTTTGGTCATACGTGCCTTGTCTCACTCAATAAAATGACTTTGTGCACTTTGAAAGTGAAGTTCAATATGAAATTTTTTGAGGTCAAAGGAACTCATGGATTTAATAGAGGTACCTAATAATTGGCGCGATTAATTAACCTCACTCTGGAAACTGACTCCGTCACTCTCAATTTGATTTTTCGTTACATTAATTCGTGGAGATAAATTCAAGTGAGTATGTGTTATTTATTGAAGGTTATCTAATAGCACATAATAGAAGCAGCAGTAAGTGCTACAGATTCTTATTCAAAGGTTAGCATCTCAGCATTTCAGCAATCTCTTTTCCGTCTTTTTTACTATCTTTTTGTAAGTACAGAGCTATAACGGCTATTTTCTGATAATCTGCCAATTTGCCAGCTTTGTTGGAAAATTTTCGCTCGACCATTTTGGTACTCTCATTCTAGAATTTTTCCAGTTTTTCTTTTTGATCAGATTTTATTCTTTAGTGGTTTTCCCAATCCATTTTTTGTCCATTTTAGCCAAATCCTTTTTTAGTCAATGGAAATCTTAGAATTGTGTCAGGTCTTGTCCGGCTATGTTTTTTGTTTTGTGTGACTATTTTTGTTATTAAATTTGTTTACACAGCAAAGCGGAAATGTCTTTCCTGAATCGTACCTCCTGTCTCACTCCCATTAGAAAATGTTTTCGGGTGATTTACGTGATTAGATTTTGATCATACGTGACTTGCTTTACTCAATGAAATGACTTTTGTGCACTTTAAAACTCAAGTTTAAGTTCAATTAGTTTAAGGTCAAATCAACTCACGTTTGTACAAAAAGTAGCTTATAGAAAGGCTTCTGCTGAATGAATTTTAACCAGGCTATTAATTTTTTGGTTAAATGGTTTTTACATAGCTTATTGAGCGATGTCGATAACTTTTCAACTTATACCTTTCTCTGTTTCTATCTGTTTTATACGGAATGCTACTTTATTTCGCAGCTATTACGGCAATCTGTCAGCTATGCTTTTTTCTCAAGTTTTGTTTGGTTAAGTAATTACTTGTTCGAGGATGTATTTTGGGGACAGATGCATGTGAAGTCAAGTTTTGCTGCACGTTGATTACGAACTCTTCCGTTTATATTTTATTAATCCGTTTTTACCGTTCTTTCTTGTTTTCGGTTTATAGAAATAGTTTTTTAGGCAGCAAGTTTTACCTAATATAGTTTTGTTGTCGGGTCAAAAGTTCAAAGTGAAAAATAGGATTAGCTGATGAAGCCTGGTCGCGTACTCATTGAAAGTTTAATTCACTATACTTGTGTAACCGACATGTTTCTGTACTCCATTTGGAAATACTTTTTGAAAAATAATGCTTCTCATTTGAACCTTTTATTTTCTTATTCCGTTTCAATAGCTTTTGATGGCTGTTTGGTGGCTGTTTGCCGACAGTATGATCTTGCAATGTTTCTTTCCTAGATTATGCAGTAGATGGTTTTTGTGAAACTTCTAGTTGATTGATTCTGGTACGAACAAAGTGTACGAAATTTAGTGTACTTATTAAATAAAATTATTACATTTCAGCCTACCTTTTTGGATTTATTTTAATTATTGCTCGCATTCAAACGAAGTTTGTAGCAATCATATAAGTCCTGTGGTGTTTGGTGTTTTTATGCGATTTTTTGTCCTCAAGAACAGGATAAACGGGAAGCGCTCGGAGGGCATTAAGTTTTTTTTAGAGACCTAAGCCTTACTATACTCCAAGAACTGCTTTGAGGAGAAAATTTCATGGTGTGAAGTCCGGTTCTGAAAATTTGACCCCCTCAGTCACCACCCCTCCACCATCAGCCCCTAATTACCCCCCATCACCCCCATTGTCCACCCTCTTCTGCGTCTTAATTTGAAGTGTCTCTGATCTAGCTGTCGCATCCCTACTCCTCATCTCTTGAACCCCCTCCTCAACGCAACACCCCCCCCCCCCCCGCTACCACCGAAGCTAACCACTGGCCGGTCGTTTGAGAGCAATTCGCGCGACGGTCGTCGACTATGTTTTCTAATTTGCTTTTAAGTTTTAATCAATTTAAAACTTAATGCTTTTTTAATCAATTTTAAATAAATTACTTGAAGTCTCTGCAAAGATCAATTTTTTATCTGAGCAAAAGATATCGATGTGCAAAATTGCCGTAACAAAAAAAGCCAGTGGCATAAAGTTTTAATAACCCTAAAAGGATTTTGATATTGGAACAAATATCGGCCAGAACTTTTTTTCGATTGTTCTGATATCTCTTAAAACTAGTTAGAGGAAGGTTTTTAAACGTTATAGATTCGTTACCCCACAATTGACTGCGACTCTACAGTAAGATTCTTTTCTAATCGGTATGGCATAGAAATCAACAAAATCGATTAATCGTCAAGCTATGCAAATTATTGTGCGTTCCTGAACACTAAATTTGCCGTTACAGGTTAGTTCTCCAGTACAAGCTAGTGGATCAAGTGAAACCCCAGATGAATGCATTCGTATCTGGGTTTGCTGAGATTGTGGATCCCTCTTTACTCAAAGTGTTTGATGAGACAGAACTGGAACTGCTAATGGCGGGATTACCTCATGTCAATGTAAAAGATTGGCGGGACAATACAAAATATAAAAGTGAGATGTTCTTTCGATGGTCTGTCATTATAATCGAATTCTTTTTTTTACATTATGCCTAACCTGAGCGACTGTGAGATGAGAAATAGACAGAACTGATTCAATTCAGTGCAAAATATGGTAAAGCTTCAGGCGAATGTTGTTGACTACCTGAGCTAGTGGTAAATTTGCATCCCAGCCATTGATAATGGATTTTAAATTTTCGCTAACCTGATTATTAACCGAAAGTTTGATAGCTGTTAATTATATAGAGAAATTGAATCTATATACTAGATCCGTTTGGGTGATCTAAATTGTCTTTTTTATTGTTTAAATTGTCTCAAGGCTATTATTTAGGCGTTCTTGAAGGATTTGGATTGTATTGGCGAGCTGTCTTTTTACGACTGCAAGAAATGTTTTTAAATCAATTTGATTGGGTTAATCTTGAGAGATGAAACGCCTGGAAAATGTGTGGTCGTTTTATTTTTGAACAAAATTTCAGAGTGGAGCGAGAAGTTAGCAAATTTCGGAATTGAACGCGTTTTGCTCGAAGTCATTTTTTGACACAAATTTAACACCATTCTCTTGGTATAAAGCAGTGTTTTCAGTGAGCAATGTGACAGAAAATCGAGATATTGCGTAACCATTTTGACCAATTTCTGTCGTTTTTTTATTTTCGAAACTAGTGACGTTTTTGAGCCTAGCATGGCTAGCCTATTGTTGAGTGGGCTTTTCAGTGTTTTCAATTGTATAGAATAGAGGTTTTTTGTTTATAGTTGCACTTGTATTATATGAAGGAATGTTTAATTTTCTGATTTTTTTGTTGAGTTTTCTGGCATTTTTAATTCACCAAAATTTTGTGGCTGGTTTTATTAGGTATTACTTCTTTGAAAGGTTAGTTTTATGGCAGATGCGACTATTCGAGTCCTTTCCGGATTTTTCGGTCATGTTTTTTCATGTCTGTTCATACTTTTTCAACTTTTTTATGTCAAGAGAAATCAAATTAGAGTGGTGATTTAATCGTGGAGTATTAAAGCGAGCGAAGTGAGTAGATTTGAGCTGATTTTGCAAAAAAATGGTTTTTGGAAAAGGATTTTTTTCACGTGCGCTAATTGGACTTCTTTGCCGTGTTCTTCGGATTTTTTGCTAATGTTTCAGAACGATCATACATGTTCTAATATTGAATACATGTATTTTTATTTCATCAGAGATTTTTTATTTCTTTTACGCTTTTTTTAGTTCAGTTTGTTGTCATGTTTTTTAGTCTCCTCAATTACTGGTCTTTTTGGCTCTCTAATGAGGAGTAAAAGAAGAATTGACGTCTAAAGGTTTTGTGAACTTCGTCATAACTTTTATTTCATGAGAGATTTTTTATTTCTTTTACGCTTTCTTTTAGTTCAGTTTGTTGTCATGTTTTTTAGTCTCCTCAATTACTGGTCTTTTTGGCTCTCTAATGAGGAGTAAAAGAAGAATTGACGTCTAAAAGTTTTGTTTACTTCGTCATAACTTGTTTTCAAAAAAAATAATTTTCAGTAATTTATATTAGTGTCATCCAGTTTTGTAGTTTTTTCTTGTATTATCACTTGTATTTTTCCGGAAAAGAAATGTTTTAATTGTTTTTCAGATTTTTGCGGATATAGGATTGTTCTTTGTTGATTGTCATGGTTTGGTGTTACTGGAACAATGTTGTTTGTTGTCTGCCATAGTTTTATGTTACTGGAACAATGTTGTCTGACCGATTTCTGTCAACTAAGTTCTCTGGGTTGTAATTCAGGATTTGTCCTGTTATATTTTTTTAGTATTCGTTTTACCGTTCGATCACGTTTTTCGTTTTACGTAAATCCTTACTGGCACGTTTGACTTTTGACTTACCTCGCTCAATGTTTCAACTAATTGGATTTTAGAATTCATTCAGCAATATTACGCGATTGCGAATAAGATCACGGTCAAAAGGTGAAATCAAACGAAACGGGATAAACCAATAAAGCACGGTGCTGAGACCTAATGATTAAAGACTTACTGCATTAAGTTATCAAAATCCATTGGAGTATATTGGTATCAGTATTAAGGTTCTTGTCCTGCAGGAGGCGGAATGCACATTTTTATTGAATATGATTAACTGCGAACCATTTTAGAGCACTTTTCAACACTCCGTCAATTTTTCTACATTGGTCTCTTACTGTTTTAATATTAACGTTGGTCAGTGCGGTCAACGGTGGCTCTTTTTCGGCAATCTGTCCGCTTTGTTTCAAATTGCATCCTCAAAATTGATGAAATTATCATCAGCTTTAAATGTATAAATCTGTGGAATTCCGTTTTCAGGAGGATATAGTGAAGATCACGAAGTTATTCACTGGTTTTGGAAAGCTGTCATGTCATATTCAGACGAAGAAAGGTGTAGACTGCTGAAATTTGTAACTGGTACTTCGCACGTTCCCGTCAATGGTTTCTCACAGCTGCACGGAAGTAACGGACCTCAATTGTTTACGATTCAAATGAGCCAGGAATCTACTCACAAACACTTACCCAGAGCTCGCACATGGTGTGGCACGTTTTTCTATTTGATCAACATTGGTTTTTTGCTATTTGACATGGTTGCTGCAGAAATTGTATATTCGAGGACTATTAGCAATTTCAGCGAGATGGATAGGGTTGCATGCATAAATTACCGCGTACTTGATCTCGAAAAAATTAGCTTTACAGATTCTGCGCTAATCTAGAACACTCTTAGCTTTCAACTAAGTTTTTCACGCTTTACTTTTTGATGTTTGCGTAATCTCAGATGCTCTGAATCTGAAATATGTTTATTGATAAAAGCGTTTGTGAGAAACGGTGGTGTCTAGTGGTTATAGCGCAGTTCGTAAGAATGAAGACTGCTAATTTGAAGTTTGAAGTATTTTTCTATTACCATTATCCATAAAATAGCTATGAATTAAGTTTTGAGCAGTTTTAGTCGTATTTTCTAATCTTCCTTTTTCTAGTAATTATCAGTCGCAATTGAACGCAAGGGTCAACAGCGCTCCTATCGTAACTTGTTTTAGGGGTCCTTAATCATCCAACCTAGCGTAATAAATGCGTTTTGAGTTTTAGCATCATTTTTAAGCTCCTAATATGCACATTTGTTTTTTGCGCTGATTAAGCATGCGGTATAGCAAAAACAAGCAAGTCACAAACGCCATTGTCCATAAATTTGCTGTAGAAAGGGGAAAAGACAATTGCAATACGCATAGATAGCTTAAGTGGTGAGACCTATGGCTGTTAAACGAGGGGCATGGGTTCGAGCTCGAGTTGGTGCGAAACAGAAACCTTTACATCTTTTGAACCTGCTATTCGTGCAAATGATTTTCTTGTTATGGTTTTGCGGGCCTGCTAGTAAGCACTAATTTTTTAGCAAAGAGTAGTTTGTTTGATTTTCTACTGAACTGTATTTAGACAAAAATGTTTATACAGAAATCATGAGGATAAAGGTTGAAAGCTTCTCATGTTCGCGAAGCTCTTAAGTTTGACGTAGCTATATTGAGGTACTCTTGATTTTTTTCAACTGAATTGTTTTTAAAATAGTTTTCTTGCGCCGCAAAGTTCAAAGGGTGATTGCGATGTGCAAATGTTCATGCCATTCTTCAATTGTTTATATGTGAGTGGCGTCATTTTTTATGCTCATTAGCGGTGAGCTTTTAGCTGAATTGCATGATTATCATAAATGACTTGCCTGGCTCTTTTTTAAAATGACAGTTTAATATCACTTTATATTTCTATAACCGCTATCGAGGTCAATAGAGGGCCACTGCTTATTGAAGGCTGTTAAAAGTGAGGCTTCGAGAGTAAATTAAAATTACGAATTTAAACTTTTCATAGCAAGTTTCAATATCGTAGAATATAAAACGATTTTTTTAATAGTTTCATGGGTTGCATCGACAACTCCATCAATCTCAGTTATGTATGTTAAATATTACATTTGTCGTAACCTTTTTTCGCTTGATATTTTCGTGAATGCTATTACGAAATTGACATACTTTTCTAAGTGTGCATAGTTGCAATTTCTTAGTGGTTCGCTAAAAGAAGGCTAGAATAGAAAAAGTACACACCCACCTTTCTTTTGATAGCATTGTTGGAGAGCACCATTTGTCTAGCATTTATTTTCAGTTTCTTTCATTTTGACACTTATTGCTATTCATAAAATTATCTATTTTTAAAAGCGTATTTAGTTCTCAAGATTAGTTCACAAGAGTTATTGGTTTTGATTAGGTTGACGCCACTAATTCTCTAATACTTCTTTTTTTAGGGCTGATTAAAATTTTGTTTCTGTAAATTCATAGATTTTGTTGGAATTTCAATTGATCAGTGATGGTGTGGGCAATCAAAAGGGTTTTTGTTGGTTTTTATCTTTTTGATTTCGTTTGTTAAGTTAATCAAGATTTCTCTTAGCCAGCAGCTCAATTGTTTTATCATGTTTTGCTAAAATGGGTTGGCTTTAATAACGTTAGTTTTCAAGAATAAAAATCTGTTAGTAAATTTTGCAATTTAATTAAATTTTCAAACTTTTTCTGATCTTTGTTTCGATTTGAATGGCTAACCAAAATTTCTATTAGACGTCAAAATTTTTATCTGTAGTTTGTTCTTAAGTCCTTTATTTACTGCCTCAACGACAATGTCGTTTTGAATTGTAATGTCTGCTTTAAATAGCCGGATTTTTAGGACTGCAGATCGGTAAATCGATTGAGTCTTGCAACGCAGAATTGATTAATTAATGTTTTTAAATAGCACAGTTTAACCTATTTTTGATATATTTAATAATTTTTAATTTTCGCTTTTTTTCGTCTTAATATTTTGTCAATTTTCAAATATTTTTTCACTCACTAGTAGGCAACAAAAGCTTTTAAAGCTTTCATCTAGTGTTATTGATTTTTTGGCAGGTTTACGATAAGTAGTTTAAAGACATTAATTTTACGATCTCGCGCATTTGTTTTGAGTGATTGCTAATTTTCTGGGTTTTGATCAGTTTTTGCAACTATTTTTCTCGTATATAATCAGTAGCTCTTTTGATATCCCGCTGGTTTTTCCGTTTTGTTTTAATTGGAGAGGAGCAGCAGGCTGTGAAGAAATGAGTTTCATGAAATTAACTAAAATCAAATTTTTAGTGCAAATTGACTTTTCAAATTTTTAGTGCAAATTAAACTTTAATTAAATTTATGTTAACTTTTTTTTCTCAAATTTCAAGTTTTTGAGTGAAAAAAAAGGGCAGCAATGTTTTAAATGCAAAGTTCCAATCGGTCGTTTAGCTAGCTTCCAGCTAATTTCTTGAATCGTTTTTAACAATGCAAAAATGTTTGAGAACAATAACAGCAAGAAATTTTAGAGCTCGTGTTGAAAGTTTGCTTTTAAAATGTTATTTTTTTGGTGTTTTTGCTTGTGCTTGTGCCTTATATATCGGTGTTCTCTCAACCAAGGTTATCGCATTGTGCCGTTGGGCAATTGAGGGTATACAAGTATTGTATTCAATTCTTTGGATTATAATTCATGACTAGTCCTGCTATGTTTCGCTACGTCGAAAAAAATTGTTTTGCTTTAGCTTAGTTGACAGCTTGTGCAACATTTTGTGAAATGTTTTTGACTTCTTTTAGTCTTCTTTTAGCCTAGTTCTAGTCTTCTTTCATTCTACTCAAAGAGCTTTTAAACAGCAGATGCTCAGCAAAATAATCTGGAATCCACCAAGTCAGTATTAATAGAATAAAAACGGGATCGAAATAAAAATGCAGCAAAATAGAAACGGCATAAACCCATAATGCCCAATTTTAGATACCTGATACTTAATTCTTAATACTAATTGTTCTTATATGTCTTAATTACCATCTCTAATTATTATTGGTATTGATACTAGCCACTGTATCCTCTCATTAAGAAAAAGTGTGTGCTTTCAATCTCAATCTGGGTTATGGGAATCAACGGCCGATATTTTCCGTCGGCCGGGTATGTTTATCAGATATTGTAAAAATGTTACGTCTGTCTGTTTGCTCATAGTGGTCAATATGTGTTACGTTAGTCGGTTTTGTAAACTGGTTTTCACCGGTTATTGTTTTAGTTATTTTCTACTGAATGTGCTAGACGTATCATAAACTGCTATTTGTTTCAGTTTCAACCTTTTGGAACTTCCAAAGTACTCCAGCTACAACGAGCTCAAGCAGAAGCTCACCACCGCAATCAACAATTCCTCCGAATTTGCAATTCTATAAATTATAATTATTTTCTAGCAATTTTATCCTTCGTTAGATAGAAAAACTTTCCCGACTCGATACCGATTGGCATCCAAGAATATATATCTGTTTTTTAAATCAAAATTCCACTTAATGCTGTCTGAATTTATATTATGAAGGAAGCACAATCAGTGTTAATTAAAAAAGCTAAATTATCTCGAAATTATGTTACTTCTGTTGAATATTTTTGTATAAATTGTACAACTGCCGAAGTTTTATTTTTGCCAGCTATTTTAGCACATATTCTTGCTCTAAATGGAAATGAATAATTTTTTTTTTAATTTAAGTTATCACCTCTATTTTTGTGAAATTTATAACACTAATGTTTCTCCAATTTATTTTAATAGTGAGTTAGCTTCAAACTTTTTCTCAATCGCCAAATGCTGCCGTAGAATTGTCCTTCGTCATTTTTTTTATTCCGTGTCTTTTCTGTTCTTCGATGAGTTAAACTGGGCAAGGCTGAAAGTTGCCCTTTTTATTAATTGCTCTCGAATGAGAAGCAGTTATTGTAAACGTGTATGTCTTTTTATGACTCGAAGAGGAGTATTGAGATTCTACGGTTTTTTTTAGCTGAAGTCATGGCTTGAAATTTTGCTTTCGAACATTGACTTCAGTTTTAGAGCGTTGATTTCTGTTTGCGAACATTGGACTTAGAAAGTAGCTTAGTTTGTAATGTATATTAATTAAGAACTGATGGTATTATTCCAGGTTGAAAGGTCATTTCGAGAATCGAGCCCATGTAAGTCCCTCTAGCCTATCTAAACTACCGCTCTCTCTTTCTTCATATGTCTGAAATAGGTAGGATTAGATACGATTTTCATTGCACGACTCTTCAATTCGTTTCCGGTATTCTACTGGCTATGTTTTCTATGCAAATTTTTAGCTCGACCAATTTTCGCTTTTCTAGAATAATCTTTGACTACTCAAGTGACTTTTTCACGCACTTGAGTGATTTCAATTGCTCTCACTCTGAAATAAAGTTTGTTGTGCAAACAAAACCGATTGTTAGAGACTCGATGGCAAGGCCATGATAGCTCAGTGGATAATACCTCCGTTGAGGTGAAGGAATCAGGAGTCCAGAAG
This sequence comes from Convolutriloba macropyga, assembly GCF_964194025.1. Lineage (NCBI taxonomy): Eukaryota > Metazoa > Xenacoelomorpha > Acoela > Convolutidae > Convolutriloba > Convolutriloba macropyga. Next base: position 18,459,122 of record NC_134479.1, on the reverse strand, counting down.
TGGGTTCGAATCCTTCCGTGGGCTGATGTTTTTGCACCCATAAAGAAAAATTATCTAGGCGAAAGTTTGTGCACACATTCGGTAATGAAACAAAAATTGGCCATGGCTCAAAGTTTTGAGTTTTACCCCTTTAGTCCGAGTGAGGAAAAATAAATTAATAACTAAGGGTACGTAGGTTTAGTGCTCGATTTCATGACGCTCCGATTAACAGTGGCGGAAGGATATGCTCAAAAGGAGTGACCGCCATATTGGCCGACAGGGCGTTTAGATGAAAACCAAAAAATGAGAAATTTAGCCGACATTTAGCGTAACTTTCCGAGCAGTCCCCACAGTTTTCATCAACTAGCGTAACAGAAGTCTATCCGTGGTTGCACTCCTACGTGGTTGCTAGGGGGTGTGGCCACGGAGAGGCCGAGTGGATTGCCAGCCGACCGCGCACCAAAGAAAAGATAGTGGTCAGCAGAACTACTGATTTATAGACCAACAATGAGTTTTTTTTTACTAATGATTAAAATGTTGGCTAAATTTTTCATCTTTTCCTTGTCGGCTGAACGCCCTGTCGACTAGTTTTCCTAGTATCCTCAAAAGGTTCTTTTTTGTCTCTATTTTATGCATAGAAAGATATAATTAATTTTCCTCAAACGAAGTTAGTACCAATTTTATTACTCCTGTGGTCTTTTAATAGGATTTTTGGCTGGACCAATTTTTGTCTGACCCTCTTAACTTCTCATCCTCAAAAATAGGAAATGGGATAAATAGGTAGTGTTCGGAGAGTATTAACAGGCTAAGCAGCTCTCTTATAGCTTTTCTAGTCTCTAAGTATGCGATTCACCGAAACTGTTTTGAGTAGAGAACTTCATGTTGTGAAGGGTGGTTCTTAATCTTATTTGGGTTTTGTCCTTCTAGTTCAGTCCTCTGGGATCTACATCCCCCATCGTTTGAGCCCCCTACCTCAATCTTAATATTTCTAAGCCCCTGCTGGCTACTCAACTGCTCGCCGGTTGTTGGAGAGAACTTCACCCAAACTTAGTTGGTTACGTACATTTTTTTATTAGCCGCACAGCGATAACTTAGGCTATTATTGGCCTTCTCTTGGTTTTTTTCGTCGTCGGGATTTTTGTTACGACCTTGTGACGTCACAACCACTTCAAATCTGCTTTTTGTTCATTCGTTCATGCAATGTCATTTGAAGTGCGTCCGTGACGTCATTTTTCGCTCTTAGTGGAGCAATTTTTTTGTTCATTCGCGTGATTAAATTTTTGGTCACACTTGACTTACCTCAGTCTCAAAAATGACTTCCCCACTTTGAAATTGACTTTTTAATTGCTCTCAAACGAAGTTTGTAGCAATTATATTAGTCCTGTCGGTCTTTTTTTTATGCGATTTTTCGCTTGACCAATTTTTCGTCTGACGCTTTTGACTTTTCGTCCTCAAAAAAAGGGATAAACAGGTAGCGCCCAGCGGGCATTAAGTGCTCTTAGAGCCTTTTAGCTCTGTTTCAGCTCAAACAGTTTTCGAGTCTTATACTTATGGTGTGAACAGCGGTTCTTAGAGGTTGAAGACCCCCCCCCCACCCCCCCACTGCTGACCCCCCACTATTGCCCCCCCACCGCCCTGTTGCCCCCCCCACCCGACTGTCGCCACCCCCATCGGCACCGCCGTGCACCCTCCCCCCACCCGTGGCTAGCTACTGACGAACAACCGCTAGCTAAAAACGCTAATTTATACAAATTTTCACAATTTTTTTCAAGATTTTTGAAAATTTTTGTCAGTTTTTTAAGTTTTTCAGCCCTAGCAGCCCTAGGTGTCAAGGAATCCACTCTAGGTTTTGATAATAGGTCATTGAATAGTTTTTAGTGGTAATAGAATGGTTTCAACATTTCAACACTGCAAATTTTTTTGCATTTTTTTGATAAATTTTGCAAATTTTTTCAATGTTTTTGAAAGTTTTTGTCGTTTTTTAGGTTTATCCAGCCTCAAGAGTCAAGGAACTTCCTCGAGGGTTTAATAATAGGTTACTATGTAGTTTCTAGAAGTAATGGAATCATTTTCAAGATTTAAACATCACATTTGACAAAAATTGCTATATTTTTAAAATTTTGACATATATTTTCATTATTAATAGCCGCCCTCATCTTCTCAGCCGGCTAATATTGCGCTCGTTTTTTTTACTTCGTCAAACTTTTTTTCGCTTTACCATTTTGCCGCTTTTTCGACATTTTGCGTGAAATCTTTTTGACTTCTCTAGGCTAGTTTCTCTCTTCTCTCATTCTGCTAAAAGTGAATTTGAACATTAGTTGCTCAGCAAAGCAATTCAAAATGAACAGAGTCAGAATGAAAAATTGAAGTCAGAAATAGAAACGGGATAAACCCATAAAGCCCAATTTTAGATGCCCGCTATTTGAACGTCGTTCCTATAAGTCTTAGTTACCACCTCTACTGCTTATTGGTGCTGATAGTAGCCCCTGTAGCCTCTCTCTAAGAAACAGAAGTATGTTCAACTACGAAATGCCATCAAAATTTTTGTACAAAAATCTTTTTTTTTAAATTATTCTATTCGTTCAATCCCAATCATGCTTATTGGAATCAACGGCGGCTATTTTCCGGCAATCTGCCGGGTATGTTTCAAGATTTTTCAGCCTCAGGGTTCAGACAACCTCCTGAAGGGTTTGATAATACGTTGCTGCATAGTTTCTAGCGGTAATAGAATGTTTTTCAACATTTGAACATCACGATTTTTAGCAATTGTTGGATAAAACTTGATTTTTTTTCAAATTTTTCAAAATTTGTCTAAGTTCTTCCAGCCCCAAGAAACCTCGTATAGGCTTTGATAACAGGTTACTGAACAATTTTTATGGCGATAGAATAGTTTTGAACTTTTTAATATCACAAATTTTATCGCTTTTTTAATTAAACTTATGATTTTTTCAATTTTTTTTTTAAAATTTTGTCATTTTATTTGCAGTTTTGAGTCCTTTTTGAGTTTAACGATTAATACTGGCCAACGAAGCTTTTTAAGTCTTGCAGATGGGTTACTGGACAAAAATCCAGAGGCAAAAAATGTTCTTTGAACATTTTCGTCACTGCGAAATGTGGAAAGTTTTCTTCAGTTTTTCACTTTCAGTTTTTTATATGATTTAGTTACTAACAAGGCTAGAATCTCATGGAAAAAATTTCTAGCTCTCTAACTCTTTCTCTCTGTGTGTGTGTGTGTGTGTGTTGGTTGGTGTTTCTTTCCTTCTTTTTCTCGCTCACGTTTTACCTCGCACTCTCTCTCTCTCTCCTTAACTCTTTTGTTGACTTCAGCGGCTGTTATGTGGCGTGATAATATCGTATATTATCCTAGCCTCACGCCTCTTCAATCAAGCGAAAGCTAACCTTACTAAACAGTGGCCAGGTGCTGACAACCGCCCGCCGGTCGTTTGAGAGCAATTCGCCCGACGTTAGTCGGTTATGTTATTTACTTTAATTCAAAGAGATAAGGTCAAATAGGTGTGTGTCACTCTAAATGAAAGTTATTTGAGAGCAGCTAATAGAGGCAGCAAAAACTTATAAAGATTTTGAATCAAAATATAACGTATAAGCCTTCAATGAAAAGACGATTTTTTTGGTCTGTCTTTACTGTTTTGACTGCAGATCTACGAAGCTATTGCGGCTATTTTCTGGCAATCTGCCAGCTACGTTTTTTTTGTTCCTTATTATATGATATACACCTATCATTTATGGCCATCTTAGATGCCGCGGTATATTGTGTACCATTGTGAGATAGTAACACCTGACGTTCTTGACTTCAGTATCTACTGTTTAAAAATAAGAAATTTTTTAGCATTTACTTTTTGTGTGATATTTGTTGCTCAGTGCAATTAATAGCAGTTCTTATTGCGCTTCTAGTGCGGCCTAGTTTTTTATTTTATCGGTTTTGGTGGTTAACTTATATTAGTGACTTATTGAGTTAGATAATTGTTTTTGAAAGGCTCTGTTGAATTTTTGATTTTCGTTTTTTATGGTGTTTTTCGTCTTTTTTTAACCTTACGGGATTACAATAGATATTTGGTGATCCTTATTTGTATGCCATGCTGTTGGCAATGAGTTTGTTATGTAGTTTGGGTTTTTTCTTTCAGGCCACCAAATTTCAAAAAAGTTCTGATTTTCGCCAAATTAGTTTTTCACGTACACCATAAAGCAACCTTCCTGAAATAAAGCAACCTTCCACCATAAAGCAACCTTCCTCATTCTCAAAAATGACTTCCTCACTTTTAATTTGACTTTTATTTTTATTCAAAGAGATAAGGTCAAGTGATTGTGCGTCACTCTAAATGAGTTATTTGACGACAGCTAATAGAGGCAGAAATAACTTATACATATTTTTAATCAAATTATAACATCCCATCTTTTATTGAAAAGAGTAATTTTGGTCTGAAGTTTACTGTTTTTTTAGACTGCAGATCTACGAAGCTATTGCGGCTATTTTCTGGCAATCTGCCAGCTATGTTGTTATAATTTTTTGTTACCATCTCTAATGCTTATTGATATGAATAGTAGCTCTGTATCTTCTCTTAGGAAACAGGAGATTACACAATGAAATCAAAATAGTTTGCACTTTAATGTTTTTGTACAATTCTTTTTTTTCTGTTGCTTCAATCGCAATCGGTGTTATGAAAATCAATGTCGACTGTTTTCCTGCAGTATGTTTTCGACTTTGCTTCAGAACAAAGGCTTGGTTTTTGAAGCATTAAGTTGTTACCTACATCTGACAGTTAATTATTAAGTGACTGTTTCCTGCAAAGTTTTTTTTCATGATTAAGTTTAGTGCAGAGGCATTTTCTCATGAGCAACGCACTCGACTACTAAGAATTTTATTGAGCATGCTTGCTCAATCAGTACTATGATGGAAAAATGGTTAGCGCAGTACTGTGTTTTGAGGCCTTTATCGTTCAGAATATTTTGTGGTTTTTTGCTAACCAAGATTCGAAGACAAGGATTTAAATAGATAAGTGCCGCCATTACAGCCTTGTTCTTCTGCAGGTCTGATTTATCAAACTATTATTAAAATGTGAATATCAGTTGATGAATGCAGTTTCTTAACAAAGCTTCTTCCTTGTTCTGAATTTAGTTTGTTGTTTTTTTTGCTAACGCTTTCTATCAGAAAAAATGTATGCAATATCAAGATTTTGTCAAGAGCTGTCAAGAATTTTTTTGGTCTATCTTGATAAGATCTTATCAAGATTAACCATGAAATGTATTTCAAGATCTTGGCAAGATGTTTCAAGTTTCGCAAGAAGTGTCAAGATCATGCATGTCTTATCAGGGTGTATCAAGTTTCAGTTCACTGGGTACTCAGTCGGTCTTATTGCGTAAATTTCTTGAAATCTTAAAATGTATTTGCATTAAATAAATGCCTTTTAAGACGCTTCCGATACGTCTTGTGGCAGCAGCAATTATTTTAACTCATATACAGATCGGTGAAAGCTGAAACCGTTGTTCACATTATCTGTCAGAAGTGTCAATATTTCGCCTTAGCCCTGGGAGTCGGTTGTGCATTCGTCCCTGCATTTCAGTTGAGTAATGTTTGCAACCAAAGTAGCTCGCGGTATCTTTTCAACTGTTGCAAGATGTTCTGGATCTCAAATCACTTCTGCACCATTAGTTGTTTGTTCTACTCAATCTAGAACTAAATGTACACTCCCCGACCTGCCATACGATTACAATGCCTTGGAACCCTACATTAGTGCTGACATCATGCAATTGCATCATAGCAAGCATCATCAGACATACGTGAACAACTACAATCTTGCAGAAGAACAGTTGGCTGAAGCAGTGGAAAAGGGAGAAACGAGTAAAATTATTAGGTAGTTTTAAGATTAGAAATAAATTAATTAATAATTAAATCGTTTCGCTTTAAATTAAACATTGTTTTATATATACCAAATTTTAACAAAATTACAAGAAACTAAAAGCACAGAACACTGTTGAATACACATGCGATCCATTTTCAAGTGTCTTAGTAATTGTTGTAAGAATTGAGAAAGGTAAGTTTAAAGAAAGGTTGATACCAGGCATTAGCTTTGAATATGACGCGCATTAATTTTAGTTTGTGCACACATTCGGTAATGAAACAAAAATTGGCCATGGCTCAAAGTTTTGAGTTTTACCCCTTTAGTCCGAGTGAGGAAAAATAAATTAATAACTAAGGGTACGTAGGTTTAGTGCTCGATTTCATGACGCTCCGATTAACAGTGGCGGAAGGATATGCTCAAAAGGAGTGACCGCCATATTGGCCGACAGGGCGTTTAGATGAAAACCAAAAAATGAGAAATTTAGCCGACATTTAGCGTAACTTTCCGAGCAGTCCCCACAGTTTTCATCAACTAGCGTAACAGAAGTCTATCCGTGGTTGCACTCCTACGTGGTTGCTAGGGGGTGTGGCCACGGAGAGGCCGAGTGGATTGCCAGCCGACCGCGCACCAAAGAAAAGATAGTGGTCAGCAGAACTACTGATTTATAGACCAATGAGTTTTTTTTACTAATGATTAAAATGTTGGCTAAATTTTTCATCTTTTCCTTGTCGGCTGAACGCCCTGTCGACTAGTTTTCCTAGTATCCTCAAAAAGGTTCTTTTTTGTTTCTATTTTATGCATAGAAAGATATAATTAATTTTCCTCAAACGAAGTTAGTACCAATTTTATTACTCCTGTGGTCTTTTAATAGGATTTTTGGCTGGACCAATTTTTGTCTGACCCTTTTAAGTTCTCATCCTCAAAAATAGGAAATGGGATAAATAGGTAGTGTTCGGAGAGTGTTAACAGGCGAAGCAGCTCTCTTATAGCTTTTCTAGTCTCTAAGTATGCGATTCACCGAAACTGTTTTGAGTAGAGAACTTCATGTTGTGAAGGGTGGTTCTTAATCTTATTTGGGTTTTGTCCTTCTAGTTCAGTCCTCTGGGATCTACATCCCCCATCGTTTGAGCCCCCTACCTCAATCTTAATATTTCTAAGCCCCTGCTGGCTACTCAACTGCTCGCCGGTTGTTGGAGAGAACTTCACCCAAACTTAGTTGGTTACGTACATTTTTTTATTAGCCGCACAGCGATAACTTAGGCTATTATTGGCCTTCTCTTGGTTTTTTTCGTCGTTGCGATTTTTGTTACGACCATGTGGCATCACAACCACTTCAAATCTGCTTGTTGTTCATTGGTTCATGCAATTTCAACTGAAGTGCGTGCGTGACGTCATTTTTCGCTCTTAGTGGAGCGAGTTTTTTGTTCATTCGAGTGATTAAGTTTTTGGTCACACTTGACTTACCTCACTCTCAAAAATGACTTCTTCACTCTAAAATTGACTTTTTTGAATTGAATTCAAAGAGATAAGGTCAAGTGAGTGTATGTCACTCTAAGTGAAGGTTATTTAAGAGCAGCTATAAATTATACAGATTCGTTATCAAAATATAATTTTTCACCATTTAATGAAAAATTTATTTTTGTCTCTTACTATCTTTTTGAGATTGAAGATCTACGAAGCTATTGCGGCTATTTTCTGGCAATCTGCCAGCTATGTTATTGTCTTTGTCTTTTTGGAGTTTTTGAGGTTTTTGTTTGAAATTTTTGAGAGTACACCGTGTCTTAACTTCCCAATCCCACTACCGTGTCTCACCTTTTTAATTCTATGCACACATGTCTTTCTTGGCATCTATTTTGGCAGTGTGTTCCTTCACTGCTGGCTTTGTTTCTGTTTTTTTTTAAATATTTTTTTCGTGTTTTAACGCTCAATTGTTACCCTTATTATATTACCGTCAACAATTAGACGTTTTTTTTCAAAATATGGAGGATATTATTTCCAAAAAGCCCTTTGAGGAATTTTATCATTTTTTAAAATTTTGTCAAAGTTTTTTAATGTTTTAATTTGAATGATTCTGTGAAAAAAAACCTTATCAAATGATGTGATAAATAATTTTACACGTTATTGCTCCAACAAGGTGAAAAATTGGGCATTGAATTGTCGCCTTTTTTGTATGTAAACCTTGTTCAGGCTACTTGTTGATTACTTCAATTTCCAATTAATAAAAAGTCTGCTAATTTATTTTTCTCCCATCACCGTTAAAATAGAATACAAAAACATCCAAATGATTTGAATCAACAACACTTCATTTTCTATTGCTCTGTGAGCTCACTGTACGTCAGTGCGTTCAATTTAGTTTGTTTATTTTTTCTTACTGAGATCGGCTTAAAGAGAAAACAATGACTATTATGCCTATACTTACAACTGATGACATCCGAAGCTCCTTAAGTTTGTTGTTCCTTATTTGTTCAAGTTCTTGAGCATTGACTGTTATAGATGAACTAAAACACATTATTTTGAACAGGTTTTTAGCCAGATGCTCCCTTAAACAAAAGTAAGAGTTAGTTGGAGGGAGGAAATTATCCAATGTGTCAGAAAATATGAAATTCTTTTAATTTTTCGTGAGCATTTTATCTTCTGTTCCACAAGAAATTAGTTGTTACATTTTAGCTTGTTTCATTACTAATCTACTTTAAAATAATTTTTAGTGATTAATCGTGACTTTTGTCTGACCTAAATTGCACTTATTACGTAATTAAGTATGTGGCTAAAACAAAAAAAATCTTAAACAATCAATTACAGGGGCTTGATAGCCGAGTGCTGTTAATGCTTTTGTCTAGAGTACTACGGAGGTCGATGGTTCGAACCCCTCATTAGGCGGAATTTTTTACCCATGAAAATTATCTAGTCAGCAGCTTCTTCTGAATTAGATTGCGCCGCCTGTCGTCCGAGAGGAATTCGTCCGCTGTTAGTCGGTTGATGTTTATCTTCGAATTTTTCCGGAGCCGAGTTTTTTTTTCTGCAAAACAATATGAGCTTTTTTTGCATGGTTATTGAATGCAAACCGAAGTATTTAGGATAGATTTGGGGAGGTAGGGCTAATTTTCCGTGTTTTTTCTGATTTTTCTCTTCATCATAGCCTTCTTATAATGAAGCTCATAACAGCCGATATAATCAAATTGATCCTAATCCTCAAAGTTATTGAGTCCTCAATTTTTCTTTACCGTATTCTTTTTTTAATTATATCAATTCGAGTCTATAGTTCCGATATGATGTTTTTACTCATTTTATGCTTTCCGAACGCATCGTATATTATATTAGAGTGTTGAAAAACCCCAGTATACTGAAAGAGCCATGAGGGCTGAACTTATTATTTCTAAAACTTCGCCTGCATATTATCTTTTTAGAATTTTTTTCTCGAATGAATTGTTGTTTCGATATCAACCATATGGAGAAGAAGTGGCTTAAATTCATTCGTGGATTGATTGAATTTTGCTCTATTGATCCGACAGATCTTTATAGGAATAGTGAGAAGTTTCTTCTGGAAACTTCAAAGGTTTGTGGCGCGGAGACATCTTGTGAACAAACGTTACCGAGGCTCCTTGTTGCAAATATATTATTGGATAATTTTATGCATTGTTTTCTCGTACTCTATTGGATACAAAAATCACGTACCTGTGTGCATTAAATGATTTAATCACATCTATCCCAATTTGAAGCTAAGCACAATGTTTCAGTTTGCAAGGCAGTTTGAAGTTTAATGGAGGAGGCCATTTGAACCATTCCATCTTCTGGCAGAATTTATCTCCAAATGGGGGAGGTGAACCATCTGGAACCCTAGCTGACATGATCAAATCTCAGTTTGGATCTTTCGACGTCTTTACTAAAGAATTCGCAACGAAAACTGTTGCCATTCAGGTATCGTCAGTATAACGTAATTCTTCATTTTTCCCAGTTGCAAGCAACCTGAATTTGATTTAAAGATAGGGAGCTAACACTTAAATTGTTTCATAACATCTCAAATTTATTTTAAATTATGCGGGCCTTTCCTAGAAGTTCCCTTTGGACCGTTATCTACGGCATATATCAAATTATTGGGGCGATATTTGTAAGTCAAATCAGTTTTTCCTCAAAAAAGTCATCAAGAATAATGAGGTAAGGTGAAGTGCTTTTGATAGGGTTCTGGCTGGGGTTGGCTCGGATTCAACAAAGATAAGAATCGACTGGAAATTGCTACCTGTGCTAATCAAGACCCCCTTTTGGCTACCACTGGACTTCACCCACTGCTTGGAATTGATGTTTGGGAACATGCTTATTATTTGCAGTACAAGAATGTGAGACCTGACTATGTGAATGCTCTTTTTAATATTGTCAATTGGAAGGACGCTGAAGGCCGATTAGCTGAAGCGATGAAGTAATTGATTTACTTTCTTAGAATGTTGTATGATTGATTGATAGATTATTAAAAACAAACTTTGATCATAAGTTTTTGTGAAAATAATGTTTGTAGGCCGGACTAGTTCTATGATAGGCTTATATTGGAAGCTGGTGATAAGTTACGTAAAATCGTATTTTGTTTTCCTACGATGATGTTTGTCAATAGCCGCCATCAGCCTCTCAGCGGCTATTTTTTATGCGCTCTCTTTTTTAACAATTCAAAGAATTTGAATTGTATTGGGGGCTGTCTATTTTTAAAGATCTGTTCCCACATTTTCATGATTTTTGAACTCAAATTGGAGTAGTCAATTTGGTGTCGCCGAAACAGGAAATGGAGCAAAAAAGCGAGTGATTTCGCGGCGTAAAACTGTTTCTCTTTAATTTTAAAGTAGAGTGACAAATGGTGTTTGAACAAAAATTCGCTTTTTCGCTAGTGGGTTTTTTCGTTCACATGAGGCATTTTCACTTTGATTTTTACTGTGTTTTCAATTTTTTGGATCATATTTTTTCTTAATGGTTTTCCCAATGCGTTCACAGTTCATTCTAGGCCTAGTTTTTTTATTTGAACCAAATTACCCTTTCTCGATAGTGGTTTTTTTCACATGCGGCATTTATGACATTGATTTTCAGTTTTTTTTTAATTTTTTGATGTTTTTTTGGAAATGGTTTTGCCAATCCACTCATAGTCCGTTCTTGGTCTAGTTTTTGTTTAGTCAATCAAAATTCTTTGAATTGTACGTCAGGACTTGTCATGTTGACATTTTTCGTTTTTACAATAGTCGCGATTTTCCCGTTTGACTCAATGTATTTACTCAATGTTTCAACTGAATGGATTTTAAGTACTTTCACGCATTCAATTAGGAAATGTGGTAAATACTGTCAAACTCAAAAGATCACAATCAAACGAGACGGGATAAACCGATAAAGCCCGGTCATAAGTCACTGAGAATTAGATTACCAAAGTTCATTAGAGTGTTTGCTAGCTGACATTGGGGATAAGCTTATTAGTTTTCAGTTCAAAGCTCAATTAAGTTTAGTTTCAAAATCCAACAAACTGCGCGCCAAATTAGAACAGTTTTTGACACTGAAAAAAAAACACAAAATTCGGTCAATTTATCTCTTCTTTTTTTTTCTGTTTCAATTCCGATTTGCAGCAAGCGCGTCAACGGCGGCTATTTTCTGGAAATCTTTCGGATATGTTTTAACTCCTATAATGGCCGTCACATCCAAAAACTTACAAAAGTTAGAACTAACTCCGGCAGTACTCGATTTGGATCTATTGTGCCCTCTCCCCTTGGCTTAGTGCACATAAAACTTTTGCTAATCAACAATAGTCGCTGAAAGTTTTGTTAGACTTTTGGTTTGACGCGTTTAAATTTAATGTTTTGGCCATTACAGAGCGCGATGTTATGAAAGAGGTTTAGAAAGTTTTAGAAGCATAATATGGCTGAAAAAGATGTCTTAGTTAGATTTTAACTGATAATCTGCCTAAACCAAGAATGGATGAGATCCGATGAGAAAAATCGATGAGAGATAACCACCCGCCAAGCCTACCCTCATCCCCATAGCTTGATCTCGGCCCCTTCAACACTTGACCCCACCCGGCTATACTCGCCGCACTCTTCCCCTTATGTTAGCATCCTTATGCCCCACCTAGCTACTACCGAAGCCAACCGCTTGTTGGTTGTCTGAGAGCTCGATGTTAATCACTCGTTCTGGTTTTTGGTTTTCTCCTTAGCCGCGCGCGAAGACAACAATCAGGCAAAAGTAGTCGTACTGCCCCCCCCCCCCCCCCCGTAACACAGACTGGAACGTACAGCTTTTTGTACCCACAGGACTCCTGAACTGACAAAAAAAACCATTTAATCTATATTTCTAGCCTTACCTAAAACAAAACGTTGCTTCTGGAAAAGAAGATTGTAATCAAACGAAAATGAAGTTTTGTCGAAAAAATGAGTAAATGGAAAAGACAACTCTGTTGTGATTTCCGTGTCACCAAGGCATTTTCGAGAGACTAATCAATCAAAAATTTTTCCCCAGAAAATAACAGCTCAGAAAGTTCACAAAAAAGTTACGATTGCAGTTTTTTAACCGTTAAGGAAAAATGGTTGGTTTCTTTATTTTTCCTCTTCCGTTGTTTTGTACGAAAACGAAAACCTTTGTATTTTTATGACCCCGATGATAATTCGATTCCCTCAAAAGTTAGCGTTAATCTGCTTTTTATTATTAAAGTTATGACATCAGTTTTGCTGGATCATTAAAAGAGTTGTAATGCTCGAATATGTGCCACAATTCATTAAGATTACATTTTGTTCCTGTAATTGATGATCTAGTAAGCGACTTCTGCAGTTTTTTACTTTTTTGTCTTAGCAGTGATCTTTTGGGGTTATAATAGTCATCCAGTTTGACAACAGTATTAGCTATCAAATATTAATTTTGTCAAATCAGCGAAAATTTTTATTACTCCGAAAGAAGAGATAATTTTGAACAAAAAACCACTTTATCCTTATCTTTTATAGTACAGACATCTTGAAAAAAACTGTACAAATTGGTGGGCACGTGGTTGTTACATTTTAGGAACTGAAAACACGTAAAGCCTTGATTTATTTATTTTTGAAATTGTGTTTCAGTTCATCTTACTTTTTTGAGTCTGAGGTCAGTGTGGTTCACAGTTTTTTAATAGCATTTCACGGCAAGAGAGTAATGTCATACCTAAATACCCAAAATATTAGTTTATTGAAGCAGAGATATGCTGCCTTCAAAGAATTAATCCATATTGTATTATTTAAAATTTGGTATTTTGTTAAAAGAGGACACACGTCTACACACAAAACAGGGTTCATAATTGTGAGATCAAATTTTTTTTTTCAATTTTACCCTGCAAAGCGAACACTGAAACCACAAACATGAAATGAACTCTTATGACATTTATCAGGTAGAAAAACAATTTATCAAGTAAAAACGTATGTTTAGCGAAAAATTGAGATCCAAAAATCAACATCTATCCCGCTTTTGATGCATCTCAAACTGTAATGCGAGGAGTAAGTATCTGTACCATAAACCTTAAAAAAGAGACATTCTCAAGGTTTGTCATACCTCGTTCTCGTTTGAATTTCAACGAGACCTCTCAGTATTGATTTTTAGAGGCAATATAATGTACAAAAATGGGCAGAACACTGTGTCCAGCTAAGAGAAGCCACTAGCTGTAAACTGAAGTGTTTGATATTTTCCACTACTGAAGTTAATGAGATCTTTCGGAAATTTTTTTACGAAATTAAAGATTTTCAAAGTAATCAGTGCCATAATATTTAAGCCGAAAACAATAATTAGGTTTTTTTAAAGCTCGTTGAAACTTCAATGAAACCTTTCACTGTTTGGAGGAAAAAACAGAACAACATAAAAACAAAAATGGACACTTTTCACAAAATTTTGATGAAAACGTTTAGTTTCAAACTCAACAAGGCCATGAGTCGCCTGATGACCAGTTCACGAAACCTCGCCATCAAATCAATTGCGTGGAAATGAGTATATTTTACCAGAATGTCACTAGAAGAGAAGCCAAACAGAAATCAAAAAATAAAAACAAAAAAGATGGAAATCTACATCTGGAAAATCTAGATGTAAATCTACTTCTGTTTTTCTAAAAGGAACACGATGAGATAAAAAAGTATAGCCTAATTACAGCTTAAGGGTTACTAAAACGCAAAAATGTTGGAAATGGGGACTTAGTGGTGCAAAAATTCACAAACGATTTTTTGAAAAATTGCCCAAAAATGTGAACAAAATTAGTGTGAAAAGTGGTTGTTTACAAAATTTTTAAACCTCGATAAGTCCTCGAAAAAATTTTTAGAAAAAGTCGTTTAAGTTCACACTCTACGCTTGACGGGTTTTTAGTGGTACTCCTCACAACTCTCTACAATAAATATATCGATCGGTCAAAATTGACTGAACAAAAAACCCAGTTAAGCATATAGTTTCTCCCCCACAAGTGGGTTTGGAGCAAAAACGATTAACAATAACTATTGAACTATAAAAAATACAGGAAGGCAAAAGTAGGTTTAATTTTGGTGCATGCTCAATAATTAATATGGCTTTTAAAGGCTTAATTGTAAGGATTCAGATTTTATTTGAGTAGCAGTTCATTTACGGTGAGCTTTCTGAAATAAAAGTTGTTTGCTGAGTACCGAACAAATGAATGATAGTATCTCAAGCACGTCTGGTGTTTAGTTTTTCAGGGGGGAAACATAATATATTTTCAGAGTTGTTTTGTGTGACAATGATGGGCCTATTCAACATGGCCACTAAGGCTATGGCTGTGACTCTCTGTACCTTTGACAGAATTGCGCGCGCTGTCTTATTCAATTGTTCGTTTTTCTTTCAGATAGCTGTCCTTGAAGTGGCTAATTTCACTCAGCCACGCCAAAAGAAATTGACTCTAAGTGAGATTACGGATCCTAAGAACAGCTCTTAGTAAAACTGTTTACTCGAGACTTATTTATGCTATAATTAACAGTCAAAGATTGAAAGTGGTTCATACTAATCACTAGCATCTAATGCAACAATAGAGACTCGTTTCCGCCAAAAAGTTTTTGCAGAAGTTGTCAAATACAATAATGAAGCTACGCGACTGCGTTGCTGGATTTTGATTGGTTCATCTAGTGTCACCAATCATGGATGGGGATCACAACAACAGTGAGAAGATAGTGACTGATTTTGTGCTGAAGGAGGGCGAGTATTCGCTCACAGGTGGCAGATTAGATCTAAGGGTCAGTTGCATTCTTCGAAGTCATTTCAAATTTAAAGTATTAAACTGCAGTTGAATTCCGCAATTTTTAGTTCATTTAATGTATAGCTGAGTTATTAAATTAGAAATTACAGTACAGAACTACTCTCAACTTATAAATCGTTAAACGCACCCCTTGTTAGCTGTGATGTTCTAATACTGATAATTTAAAGCTGATAATTGCTTAAAACGATG
This sequence comes from Convolutriloba macropyga, assembly GCF_964194025.1. NCBI lineage: Eukaryota > Metazoa > Xenacoelomorpha > Acoela > Convolutidae > Convolutriloba > Convolutriloba macropyga. Next base: position 18,443,873 of record NC_134479.1, on the reverse strand, counting down.
TATAATAGGCAGGTTTTGTTTAGGTCAGATCGCCTTCGGGCCAATACGGTCAGGGCCATGCAATCAACGCACCTCACCAGGTAAGAAGCTAGCTTACTTCCGCATCTATGGCCAGGGTGACCTCTCGCTTCCCACAATTGTTCTATTAAAAGAATATTTTTAAACTTGCTTTTACTCTATGGATGATGAAACTTCTGATCAGTGTAGAAAAAAAATTATCTCTGCAGTAAAGTTTGTTATTCACACGACAATGATTGATGGTCGATCCTCTGCCTCTGTGAAGATGTGTGAGGATGAGCTCTTACTTAAACATAGCTTCAGGTTGACTGTAGCCTGACCAATCTTGGCCGCAATGATGGTACCATGTGAAAGTTTCAGACGCAAAAAAAGTGGTCCTAGTAACCAAACAATTTGCGAACATGAATGAGAACTGTCTGAAATATGGGGAATAAAAAGAAAAGGAACAGCTGAGAACAAGCCGCTATGGGCTAATGCTGTTCCGCTGCGATTACGCAGAAACTACAAGTATAAGAATTATATTTTGGTAGTTTTTCTTAATATTACAGTTATTTAGACTCATGCAGGCGGAGGATACGGGGCAGGAGGTCCCAACATGTCAATGCCAGTGAATAGTGCAAATGCAAATGGTGCTTTGGAGTCACTCAAATTCTGCTCCCAGAGTTACTACCTCGATGGAGAATTATGTGAGATGCTGGGAATAAATTATGGTAATTTAAATCGAATTTTCATGGTCAGAGTTTTTTAGGCGCAGCATTGTCTTTAAAGCTTCTAATCTTGTTTCAGACTGCATGTTCTCTCGGTCTTTGAATTTGAATCAATTTTAAGCCAAAAATTTTTTAATGATTATCAGGAGAACTTCATTAACAGATCAACAAAAACAGCAACGACTTAAATGAGCAGGTGTATAGATCGGGCAATTATCCGAGTGACATAAAGAGAAGACTGTATTTTGGAGAGCCTTTAAGCGAGTTGTTTCGGAAGAGAGGACATGTCCGAGAGAGATAAATAAATCGATGAAGTTCATAAATTTTGGACTTGCGTTAAAGTACTTTTCTGAATTTTAGAACAACAGATTTTTTTAATGTCCAATGTTGATCCAATGTCAGCGATTCACCAGTCGTTCTATTGCGGTTCTTTGGTTTGCTATTTTTTAATTATTGGTAATTAATAGCCGCCGTCAGCATCTCTACGGCTATTATTTAGACCTACAATGCAAAAGATTTTAAAAAAATTACGCTCTCCTTTTTTACAATGAAAAAAATTTGAATTTTATTGGGGTGCTGTCTTTTTTACGACTCGAAGAGGAGTATTGGAGAAGTCCTTTTTAAATAAATTTTATTGGATTGAATTTTGAAGTAGGAAATGAAACGCGTGAGAAAGTTTGTTGTAATTTGGTCGCTGAACAAAACTGAAGAGTCGATCGAAAGGCGTGGTTTTTATTCATGCCACAGAGGGAGAGAACAATTGAGGCGTGGAAAAAATTTCTCTATGCGGTCTAAATTTTTTCACGAGACTTTGTATAAAAGCAGTTTTCTTTTCAATTTTTGATCATGATTTGATTGATATCCTATTAATTTTAGGCGTGTTTTAATAGTGTTTTGATGGTTGAGGGGAAATGATAGTGTTATTGAGGTTCTTTAATCTGTTTTGCTGATTTTTGAATTTTATCGATTTTTCGCTTTGTTTTTAATGCGCTAAGTGGGATTTGAATAGACGCGTATTACCTCAGGCGTTTTTGGGAACTGAGTAATTACAGGTTTGTTGATTTTAAATGTTTCTTTGAGAAAAATGGCAATTAATCTAGAAATTTTAAGTTTTTTCTAATCCTAAACAATTTTATTAGCATGATATGAGTTGCCTATTGTTTTGCGGGCATTTCAATACTCTATTTGCTCCAATGCACTTTTTTGCCTCTGATTTTGTGCTTTTCGCTATTGTTTCCCGTTGAATCTTTTATTCAGAATTATCCTAGAGGTGTTTTTGGTAAGCACTGAAGGTAGATGATAGGATACTCTTCAATGAAATAACTTTTACAAATTCCTAATTTTTAATTTTTCGTTCTTCGCTTTTTTTTGTATTAATCTGCAAGGTGTTGGGTGGTTGATTGGTTGACCAGACGCTGTAATATATTTTTTTAAATAATGATTGCGAAGTAGCGTATTTGCATTTTCCGCAAAATTTGGCTGAAATTATGGAATTTTGCTGCGGAGAATCTTTTTTTATTTTTTCTTTTCCCGGTCTTACTATTTCTCCATATAAAATAATTTTGTTGATTTTTCTGTCCATTTTTAGTCGTCTAATGAATGAAAACGAAACGTGCCGCGTGGTATTTTTGCCAATAATTGTTTGGGAGTCTCAACTTTTTGTATCAGATGCTTTATCAGCTTTTCTGTTCAGATACTTTTTCACTGTTCATTTTCATGTTTTTGTTTCAGAGTTATTAGTGTTATTAAGTAGGATGTTCATTATGTCAGTTGGGGGTGCCCCATTGTCTCCTTCGAGTCGTTTGAGGAATTCTTGCGGCGGTTGCTGAAAAATCTGTCCATTTTTATGATTTTTGAAGTCGAACTGAATTGATGATTTTGGTCCAGCCGAAACAGGAAGTGGAGCGAAAAATTGAGTAATTTTAGAGTAGAGAGAAAACGGTGTTTGAAAAAAATTTAATATTTTGCTTGTGATTTTTAGTTCTCTTGTGGCAATTTGACTTTGATTTGTGTTGTTTTCTCTATTTTTTCACCGGATATGTTCTAATTGGTTTTCCGAATCCATTTGTAGTCCATTTTGAATCAAGCGATTTTGTTTGGCCAATGAGAATTAAGTGAAGAGTAACATTGAGCGGTGGTTTTTTCAAACTACATTTAAAATGGAGTGAGTCAGAAATTTGTGTTTGAACAAATTTTTGGTTTTCGAGAGGGTCCTTTTTTAACATGCGTGAATTTGACTTGTTTTCAGTGTTTCTTTTTTTAGTGCTTTCAGCATGATACATATGTGTTCTAATTTGCAATTTTCTTAAATACATCAAGGGGCAGCTCTTTGACACTTTTTTTATGACTTTGACACTTTTTGTCATAAAATATTATTGAATGTTTGATTTTGCCCACTTTTTAAAATTATTTCTTTTGTCTTATCACTTAGTATCTTCAATGACAGTTCTGATTGGTTAATAATGAAGCGCCGACGATCCTAATTAAATGTTCGAGTTGATAGATTAATAGTTTTCATGAATTTGACGCTATTTTTTCTCAAAAAATTATTGGAGTTATTGTTGTTCTTGTAGTTTTTGTTATCTTATGGTTTTTTCCTTACGTACAGGCCTCATTGGTTGCTAATCGGGGCTAGTTTAGTCGTTTTAATTGTTTCTCTTCAAATCTGATGCTTTCTGTGACCTTGACACTAATGATTTTTAAGAAATATAGATTTTTTTGAGTGTTTTTGTTCTCAACTTTGTTATCTTTTATCTTAGTCCTATTTTTGACATGTTTAATCGGTTTCTAGGAATCTTTATTTATGCAAATAATCATTTCAGTTCGTAGGTTTTGCTTTCTTTGACTTATACGCTGTCCATTTTAATCACTATAGTGATTTTTTTCAGTTTTGCAATTATTTATTGTACTTACTGATTTTTTATCACTCAAACTCTTTAATGACAGGTTTCATTGATTGCTTTTGTGCAGTAAAGGAAGATAATTAGTGGCATTTAGTTGATAGAAGTCGTTTTCGGACTTTGACCTTGTTTTTTTTTTGAAAAAAAAATTTTTAGTCGTGCTTGTTTCTGTTGTTCTTGTGATCTAATTGCTTAATCTCAATGTAGTCAAAACTAATTGTTCTCGCTCACATATTTTCATGAATTTTGAAGGCAATTTTCAGGGGAAATTGGATTGGTCACGCCGAATCAGGTAGTGGCGCAAAAAAGCGAGTGGTTTTGCGACGTGATTTTTTATTCAAATTTTAAGTAGATTGAGAAAACGGAGTAGAACAAAAACTCGCTTTTGTTTAGGCACTGAAAATATTTTTTACATCAGTCACGATTTTCTCGTTTGACTTACCTCACTTGCTGTTTCATCTAAATGGATTTTAAATTCTTTCACTCATTGAATTACCTAATGCAGTGAATACTGTCGAAAGAGCAAAATCAAAAGAAACGGGATAAACATGCAAAGCCCGGTCATTAAATCATAGTGCATTAGGTTATCAAATTTCATTAGAGCCATTGCTAGCTGGAATTACCATCATCTTTAATAGCGTTCGGTAATTATTAGTTTCAGTATTTATAAGATTCCATTCTTCGGACAAATGGTGTTCTTTTGTTTGCATAAATGGCGGTATCAACCTTGTCTGAATATTTCATCGACTTCGGTCTCTTGATCCACTCTTCAATATTGGCAACTTTTAGCCTCTTTAAGTCGTTTTTGAGTGTTCTTAGCCAGTCTTTGGTGTATGTCTTTCGGCTCTTACAAGTCGAAAGTAGCTCAGGGACTTTTAGATTATTGAGGCTCACCCAAAGATTGGCTCTTCTGACCGCCAACTCGGTCTCTATGTCCTTCAGAGGGACAGCTTCGCTCAACTCCTTTACTGGCATCACACGTTTGTCATTTATCTTCATGACCGTTCTTCGTGCTTTATTTAGCACGGCACTCATTTTCTCTATCAGTTTTTCTCGTGATGCTGGTTTCAAGGCCGTATAACAGAATTGGCTTTACAAAGATTTTTATTAGTCGACACTTTTTCAATCTGAGTGAAAGACCACAGATAGTAGAGTGTTCTATGAAAAATTGTAGTCGCATGTTTGCAACTACAAAGGAAATGAACTGGCATGTGAGAACCGATCATGATGTAACAACAATGGAGTCGGAATTAGACCCAGAAATGATCGTAATACCAACAACAACACTGCTTTGCTGCCCCTTGAGTGGCTGTAATAAGTCATACAAGACAGTAGGCTGGTGGAAAGCTCACATGAGAAATGCACACCCGCAATGCGTGGTAGTGGAAAGTGATATGAAAGTAGCAAGTACTCAAGAATCAGCCGCACAAGCAAGCTCAGATATAACTGTGGACAATAGCAGTCAAGTGTTTCAATGCCCGAAATGTGCTCAACAGTATAATGTCAAGAAGAGCCTGGTGAATCATTGTTACGAGAAACATGGCTGGTCCTACAGTAAAGGCAGAGAGGTCGGAAGGAGAGGGACTAGAGGCTCTCAACACGAAGACTCTCCTCTACCTAGAGATCCGGATAATCCGGGGGCCCCGTCTCACGGGAGTCAAAGGATCTGATCTGATCAGTCTCCTGTTGCAAACCCTCAAAGGTCTGATGACTACACACCGTCGGTCGGGTAGCCTTTCGCTGCCTACCAATGGGAGGGGCCACCACATAAATGGCAAGCAAGGTTTCTGTTAACCTCCAGGCTAGTTGTTTTTCTCAGGAAGAGCTAGTTTTTTAAAAACTAAATTCAATATGTTCTTTGTGACTTTTGCAGTTGAAGTTTTATCTATTTGTTAGTTTGGTCCTTGAGGTCCAAATTTTTTCAGAGACCATCTTCTTGATTTGTCAGCTTTCTAGGTAGAATGTATTTATTTTAGTACCTTGCGGCCACGATAATCTACAACTGAAATGTTTGTAATTTTGAATTCGTCTGTTTTCTGTGTTTGACGTCTAATGATCAACAAGTTTGCTTTAGCAGCAGTTTTGTCAAGTTTCTGCTTTCATTGAAAAAAAGTTGGAGTTGACGATTTGGAGTCAAACCATGTTCTTTTGACCCTTTTTTGATTTTGTCCTTGCAATCATTTTGCTTTGAGTAAACCAAGGAAGTTTTGTTTATTCTTGAAGTTGGTGTCTTTTTGCTACATTTTCAAATGAGTGGTTGATCGAAAGCTGAATTGAATGAATTATTATAACAGTTAAACATTATTCGATAAGTAGTTAAAGGTTAATAGCATAAGATGCGACTAATAAATTTTTGCCCATGAAGCTGTATTTTTCGCCTTCAGGTATGGCGACCTATTGGTATGCGTATCGGGGCGCAAATAGATGTGTGGAGTTGGATCTGCACAAGATGGACAGACGATTCTACAGAGGAGCTCCCCCTACTTCTCACGATCTGTGTGACGTATACCAGGTGGACAGTCACTCTACTGGATCCGAAGTTTATCACCTCAATTTAGTGAGTGCTTGCCACATTTGTTTGTATTATGAAACGGAGTACTGGGTTCAGGGAAGCTTTTCACATAAGTTGATATTAGACTACTGGAATTAGACTACTAGACTACGAGGCCGAAGACTGATGAAACCAGTGATAACTAGTGCTAAAATTGTAGTCGCATAAACTTAAATTACAGATGTACGTGACAAAAAAGCCCAAATACTTGACTCTCCAATGAGTCAACTGTGAATAACTCATTCAATAAAGGCGCGAACAGGTAATTTAACAAACATATAAGTCATTGGCATCTGTAAATTAAGTAACGCTAAAAGAAAAAACGAATAAACAAAAATGGGTTTTCGGATGTTCTATCCTTATAATAGCATTTGATAAGCGTTGGTTTCATGCCACAAATTTTTTATATTCTAAACTTGAGCATTTATTTGTATACAGTTTTTCTGCGTACTCTCCTTTCATGTCAAATTGAGTAATGCAGTTGAGTCTACATATACGTATATAATATACGATGTACTTCAATGCAAATAGTGTGTTCAATCGTATACAAGGAGGAGGATTGCGCATTTGAGCTTTCGCTCAGCTAGCTCCGACCTTCCTCCACATAAGAGAAAGGGTAACTAGAGGTTTGACATCACTTTCCGCTACATTCGATCAATCAAAAACGAAAAAATCTTTGTTTTTCCAAAACCTACCAAGTTTTGATTAAAAAGAAAAAGATGAGGGCAAAACTAAGGTTTTTTTTTGAAAATCAGTGTTCTCAAAACCATTATACTCATTAACGCTTTGGAATTGTTAAGCAATTAAGACTGCCTATATCGGTATAGAAATTATATCACGTTTTAAATGATAGCACGAATTGACAAAATTAACTAACAGCAGAAACTACGGCAAAACAATCAATATTTAATCAAATCAGTACAAGGAAAGCATCATGCTATTATTAAAATGCATAATAATACCCTGAAATGGAGTAATAGTAAGGATGGTATGAAATCCAGGGAAAGTTTAAAAATTGACTTCAGATTATGAGAGATCATTGAATTCAGTATTCGTTCGGAACCCTTAAAATTCAAAACGAACATTTGTAAGCGCATTCTGTCATATGGTTAGATCGATAATGACTCGTATAAAAACAGCAAATTTGGGCGAATTTCTGAAAGTCCAAAAAAGTTTTATGTGCTCTCGAACTCAAGCAGTGGTTGCTCAGTCGTAGTTTCAAGCAATTGTTTAGGATTGTTTTATTAGAAAACACCTCATTGTTTCTGAGCAGCATCATTTGAAAAATTAACATAAGAGCAATAGGTGCGGCGAAAATAAACAATTAGGTCATTTTATCAAAAAAGTATTATAGTTATCAAATCTCTTACGTGTCTACCTGCTCACTCCAAACTGAGAGAAATTAAATTTTTGTATGGTTAAATGATGTAACGTCCTAAAGTACGTTTTATATAGTAATCGATATATCTTTTCCCCAATTTTACTGTTCGCCTTATTTAGTGCTATACTTGCTATAATCTCAAGGCCATATTAAGACTTCATTTTTGCCTTATTAAGATGAGAAAATTTATATTTATTTTATTAACATCCTGTAAACTTTCTCAAGTATATTTGTCTTAAAAACCATTTAACTATCTTTTGTTATTTGATTTACCCATAATAGAGGAATTTGTGACAATGCTAGCCTGTATTTATATTTACAATGTAAACTTTACTATGTTCATCTTATTTGCCCGGCACGTGACAGCACGCGCCAGAAGTTCTATTTATCTTGATTTAATCTTGATGTATTTGTGTAAGTGATTACTCAAATGTAAATACGGCCCTCAGGTCTTAAAAAGTAATAATCTAAGCAACACAACCAAGATTGTCAAGTTCAAAATCAGTAGACAAGTAATTCAGTCTTAGATTGGAATCTCTTTCTCTAGTGACAAAACTTATAGCTGTCGGCCCTGCTCCGAAGCAATATTGAAACTGCTCAGGCCCTGAACAATTAATCATGCGAAAAGAATAATTTAAGTAATAAAAGCCATGCTACTAAGTAGTTAATTAAATTAGCGGGAAACATTACTTCAACAAATTTAACACAATAATATAGCCGGACTAAGGTATATTACATGGTGACAGGAGTGTAGACAGCTTTTCCAATTAGTTCCTTCAAAAAACAAAAATCGTTTACCTTTTAAATGTTTCTTTTTTCTAAATGTCATTGCTCTTCAAAACATTATTAACTTATTTGCACGATTCAGATGAAGTTAGACAACTGCACAAATTTGATTTAACACTCTTTTCCCACGGAAGCCCCAACATCGAAAATACCTCCGCAGAAACGTACTCTATCTTTCTTGAAGATAAATTATTCATTATTTTTATTGTTGGATTTACAGAAGACTATACAGACAGGCTCATTGCAATAGTATCATTTGACAATCAGTATGAATTCAAAGCAGTAATTAGGCACATAAAAAGGGATATGTATCTCGACTTAGAAAGCTTGAAATTCCAACTAATATTCGAAAGCGGAGATTCTAATTGAAATTAGCACTTTATAATTGTCCCATTATCGATGTCTTTCGACAAATTTTGTTTATATTTTACTGTAGCATTCTTTATCTTTTTCATCATTGCTTATTATCTGATCACAGCACTCTTCATTTACCTCTTCATGACAGACAGCGCTATTAGCTTTTTCCAATTATCAATTGTCAATGCAACAGAGATTGGAGTCTAAAAGAAGTTGACGCCCAAAGACGGTGACATCACACTGAGATACATACACACAGAATGAGAGAGTGAAACCCCCTATTGGTAACAAAACCGAGTCAATTTGGAAACTGTGAGTTAGAACATATAAATTTTGGAGCTAAATTAAAATGCCCTCCCACGATTTATACATTACCCAAATACTCCCTGTTGTTAATAACTGCCGCTATTCAAATCATTTTTGGAATATGTAGACTGTAACTACATACAATTCATTAGCCCCCAAACTAACAACCTTATTATCTCAACAGTTATTAGTGCCTTTGTATCTGACAAAACAAAACAAATTGTGCTTTTAACTCAAAATCCTATTGACAAACGCGCCCTATTAATATTTATCCCCAAGACTTTGCGACGAAAAGCACGTGAATTCTTTAAAGTTAGACATCTCATGACCCATGGCTATGACATCGATTTAGATGATTTTGAATCTCCCCTCATCATAATTTCTGAATAATCACATTCCCAGCTCATCCAGATCATCACCTTTTCATTCAGTGCAGTTTTAAAATTATAAGAAACTGAGATGGCCGCAAATGCCCAAATAACAGTGGAGCCCTATAGCGGAGCCGAAAACTAAAGTTTCCGCCAATTTGAGCACCTTTCCGAGGTTTTATTGGTGTCGCAGCAATTCCTGCTAACCAACAATCAAATTTTCTGCAACTCCACCTCCGATATTTTCAAGCGTTACGATATTTTCAAACGTTGCCCGAAGCAACCAGAAATGATCTTGAATTAAGCCTCACAGCACTCAGGGACAACTTCGCGCATCAAGATCTTCAAGAAGTACTTAAAGTTCTTAAATTAGAACAGCTGCGATTTGACCCAAAAACAGACGGCTCCGAAAATTTTCTAGTGAACTTAAACAAAGGCTCAGCGTGCCTACCCAACGCCAAATCTACCAGCAGTGGCAGCGTTAGCGCTTCCAGGAGATGGAGGAGCAGGGGATAGAGCAGAGCACGCACGCTTTGATGGAGAAACAGCCGCACGAGATGCTAGATTGCAAGCAGCGGAGGACAACAAGAACGAACAAGTTAAGCGAATCTTCATTAAAGCTATGCCGGGATGGCTGCGATCAAAATTGATGGAACAACCACCAGCCACGCTTGTTACCGATCTCTGCACCACTGCTCGACAACAGATGACAATTAGAGACATGTGCAGAAAAGATGACTATCCTGAAGATGGGTTTAATGAAATCAATAATGCCGTGTCCGAAAACTTGATAAATGCGCTCTCTAAACTGAACCAGACGCAAGATTCACTAGACAAAAGGCTTCAAACGATTGACGACCGCATCACGGCGGCACAGATAGAATCAACAACACAAAGAGATGTAACCCACTCTCCCCAGCAACCATTTAATAGGCAGGGGCAATTCTCCGCGGCGCCCTACACGACCAGAAATAACTATGCAAGTCAAAATAACTGTACAAGTCCAATGTATCAAAACTCTTACAGAGGAAATAATTTTAGAGGTCGAAATTTCTTTAATAGAAATCCTAGATCCCGATACCCAAACACTAACGCTCAAGTGTTTTAACCTCGAAATTTCACAGCCCAGTCACAATTCCGCATGCCCACCAGCCCATATATGCCTGTGACTAGATCCAGTGGTACCTTCTGTTATACATGTGGTTATCCAAATCACCGATCAAGTCAGTGTTCTCAGAGAGATAGAACTAATAATAGAGGGACCTCATTCCCATTTAATTGCCAATCAAAAAACTAATAAAGCCACCCTTAACGCACAAAAGTCGCAAACAGTTCACGAAATCTATAGAGCAGTCTAGCAAACTATTTAATCTTTACAATAGAAATTCAAATATGAGATCATCCCTTCTCCCCTATGTCAAAATTAAATTTAATAACGGAATAAGCCGTCGAGCACTAATTGACACCGGCGCTTGTGCAAACGTCATAAGCAACAGTTTACTTCAAGAAATAACTGACACTGACAAGAACGCAGTCAAATTGAAGCAACCCGATTGTACTTTATTCAAAATGGCTGGAGGACAACTAGTCAGAATTGAGAAACAGGCCGAAAGAGAGAGTTTGTTGAAGACTCGCTCACAGAGAGTTTGTTGAAGACTTCCTCGTCCTTTCCTCAACAAACTCGGTCATCCTTGGTAACCCCTTCTTTGTCAAGCATGATATTTCAATTAGTCCAAAACAAGCCCTTATACAATTCCCCGATCTGACCGTTCAAATTAATGAAATCAAGCCTGTAAACGAAAAACGACGAGCAGTAAGACATAAGAAGATTCCCATTTACACAAACAAGAAGCACACAATACAGCCCAACGAGCAAATCTTCCTAGAATGCTATCTATCAGACAAAACCGATCAGTTTGAGAACAAAAGTGGAGTAATCACTCCTAATGAAATTCTTGAAAAGAAACAGAGATTGCTCTAACTTCTTCGCTAAGTACTGTAGGAAAGAATAATACATTGTACGTCTCTGCCATAAACATAACTGAGCACCCTATCACAATCAATAGCCGAACCGAGGTAGGCAGATTCTCAATTCTTTCAACCGAGCAAGCCGACCAATTGATACAAATTGACCCACAACTGATAACGTTAGCAAAATCAAGAAACAAAGATTATTTTGCGGAATTGAACCAGCTCATTCAAGATTTTACCCAACACAAACCAGGCCAAACTAGGAGACCTCAACCGGAATATAGTAAACTATGGTTTCCGACACCAGAAACTTGCGAGGACCCAAGTAATTTGCCGTTGTTACAACAAGAAATTTACGACCAAATATTAAATTTCCAAAAATTGGAGCAGTTTGATCCACGAAGTAATGAAGAAGACCGTAAATTCCTTATCAGCAAATTCAACTGGGAAAATTCGCCACTAAACGAAAAGCAAATAGAAGAATGCGAGCATTTATTAATTGAATATTGTGACATTTTCGCCAAACACCGATTTGACGTTGGATACAATACGGAACTGAAAATAAAGCTAACTCCAGAGCATGACTTACCCGTATATGTACAAGGACCTCCAACTCCAATACATCTACGAGACGAACTGCACATTGAATTAGCATTAATGCACTACTATGGACTTATAACAGCTTTGTCACAGTCTAAATACAGTAGTCCTTTATTTGCTCATAGAAAAGAGTCAGGCAAACTGCGAATTTTAATTGATCTGAGAAGAGTCAACCACCTACTTAAAAATAACTACCACAGCACAAACTTCCCAATCTCAAACATGGCCGATGCAACCAGTCATTTCGCAGGAAAAACATTGTTCACAAAACTTGACTGCTCGCAAGCTTACCATTGCGTACAGATGGCGGACGATACCTCAGTACAACTCTTAGCTTTCAATTTCTCATCAAGAACTTACGCGTACAAATGTCTAGCTCAAGGACTTAGCAAATCAGTCACTGGTTTTAGCTCATTCATTCGCCATTATCTAGACCCTTGTTTAGCAGCCGGTATATGCACACAATTCATGGACGATATTGGGAGTGCAGTAACAGAATTTAGTCAGCTACTTCCTAGTCTAAGGAAAATTTTCGAATGCATCCGAAGATCTGGACTGAAATTGTCACCAGAAAAATGCGAAATAGCCTCACAGTCAATCAAATTTCTGGGCAGTACAATTACAAATGAGGGAATATCCCCACAAGCAGAGAAAATCAAAAAGTTTTAAATGAAGATTACGATGCCAAGAACAACTAAACAGGTCAAAAGACTAATTGGCTTCGCCCAGTTCTTCAGAAATTTCATCCCAAATTTAGGCGAGAAGCTTATACCGTTTTATCAGTTGTTACGTAAAGGAACCAATTTTGAAGCGAAAGAAACACATTACAATGCATTAGAAACTGTGAAAAAGGATTTACTTGAAGCAACAGAGATGACGCTCAGATTGCCTAAACCTGGCCTACAATATGTCCTCCTCTGTGACGCAAGCTACTACGGAGCCGGATCTGTGCTTATGGTTGAAGACTACGTGACAGGAAAACAGTCAAAGGAAAAAAAGTCTATGCTCCCGTATCTTTTGGATCACAACTCTTCACAACAGCACAGCTGAAGTTCTCGACTTATTACAAAGAAATCTTAGCACTTTACTTTGCATTAGACCAGTTTTCCCACTATATCTGGGCATCCAGCCATCCAGTACTTGTACTCACGGATAATCGAAGTTTAACGCATTTCTTTCAGTCAAAAACCATTCCTCCATCACTATGGAACTTTCTGGACCGAGTTCTTTCGTTTAATATAGTTATTGCCCATATTCCTGGCAAAGCTAACTATGCAGCAGATTTTCTCTCACGCGTACAGACGGATAAAGGAGCCAGCTTGTCCCTTAAACTAACAGACAAAGTACCAGTCCGTGAAATATATGTTGAATCTGAAGCGAAATCACCTGATGTTTCCATTTCGAATATCGACCAACTGAACACTGTCCCTGAATCAGAGATAGAAGAAGTTACCATCGTCTCACAACTACAGGAACTCGGACTTTACGACGCGTATATTGAACGAAAACGAGAGAATGGAGATGAAAATCTAAATAGTCTCTTTAAGTTGAAGCGTGCGGAAGTTAATGCAATACAATATGCGAACCAAGCTGATCTTTTGAACGATTTGTCGGATAGAGAAGAAATATTAGATTTGGCAAGTGAGCAGACAAAAGACGAGGAGATCATGCAGGCAATTGAGTGGAAACGCAACGACTTAAGCAGCAACTTGAAAAATGCATCCCGACGATTGAAGAAATATGTGAAACAGTTGGACCGTTTGGAAATTGAAAACAATACATTATACAGACAATTCTTTGATGACACAGGCAAAATAATTTTTAAGCAGTACTGCCTACCAAAGCATCTCTGGAAAGAAGTAATCTATAGACTACACAACTCACCAACAGGAGGACATTTGGGAATACTTCGCACAATTCAAGAATTCCGAAAACGATTTTACTATCCTGGTTTTACAGAACATTTCATCGATTTCATTAAAAACTGCATAACATGCCTACAGCTCAAGCAAACAACGAACAAGCAACTGCAACCACCATTACAGCCTGTATCTTCACTACAGTCATTTCCCGGAGAAATGATGCAAATCGACTTAGTTGAACAAAAAGGCCCAATTTACAAATTTGTTCTTAGTGGAATTGACGTGTTTACAAAGTACTTGTTTGCAGTACCACTGACAAATGGTAGTGCCGACACAGTTGCCAGAGAGCTTGTGAAGATTTTCTTCCAGCATAGCTACTTACCTAGTACTTTACTGAGTGATTTAGGAACAAATTTCACCTCAAAGCTAATGGCTGAATTAACGAAGTTACTCGAAGTTAAACTCAAACATGCTACGATGAAACACCCACAGACAATTGGAGTAGTGGAACGCTCACACGCAGCACTTAAACGGATCCTAAAACTCAACTCCAATGAACAGTGGAATGATTGGCACAGTACCGCTTGCAACCTTTATACACAATACATCGTATCATTCTTCAATTAATTGTTGTCCGACAACTCTATTTCATGGACGTGAACCTGTTAAACCCCTTGATCTCCGTTTTTCCACACAAGCAATGCAAGCAGTTGAAGTCAATTCAGATTACGTTTCGCAGCTACAAGACGCAATGCTTAAAAATTTGGCGAAAATAAACAAAGACTTTTAGATTCTTACCAGCGATACAGAAGTTATTACGATCAAAAAGCTGAAGCACAGCCACTCAAATTGCACTCACATGTTTTACACTCATGTTTACTACTAAACCCTCGTTTAACAAGGCAAAACGATTTTACCCAGAAAGCAGTACAAACATGGCTACCACTCTATAGAGTCGAAAAATTCTTAACAAATTCAAATTATATTATTAGAAAAACAGGAACAAATTACACTCAATGTGTTCATCGGATCAGACTAAGACCTATCAAACTGACAGAGCCACCAGAAGACATACAGGAAATTGATCCTGCAAAGTTTGAAGCGGATCCTTCCAGAAGAACAACTCGAAATGAGCCAGAATTATTTGACGAGTATATCCCAAATTTATTAGAAGAGGAGCAAAGTACCGCAATTTCAAAGACTGCAACAGTTCAACCTTCACAAATACGCCTTGGCGTAACTGTTCCTCCAAATGGAGCCCCTGCAACGCCATTGGCAGCACCAGTACCTCCGATAGTGCCGGTAATACCGCCAATACCCGTAATACCACCAGCGGAAATTAGAACACCTTCACCAATGAATTCGCCAAGAAATTCGCAAGAAAATTCACCCCGAGCCAGCCTTTCAGATAGCCCCGAGATTATTGCAACTCCGGAAGAATTTCAGTACCCTGAAAGACTCCCTGCAGCCGCTGAGAGCGAAATAATTAGAGAAAACGACGAAGAAGATACAGAACAACAACCGGGACCAAGCACTCGAAGCAATCAAAACAGAGTCAACTTTGCAAAAATGAGAGGAGTCAGAAAATTTGAATCTTGGGAACCAGTAGCACGCTACGGTTCACGTTCACAAACGCCACAACTGCCCGAATCTCCCACACAGCCACCTATCTTAACAAAAGAACAAAAACACCAACTAATTGCAGAATCATCGCGCAGATCAAGAAGGGACCAAATTCCAACTAGAGAAACGAAACTAGACCAAGTCCGATCTAGCATTGAGAGATATCAAAGAGGTTCAACAGCCGATAACATAAGGGTAACCCGAAGCCAGTCAAAGAGCAAACAAACTACTTCAAACATAAATGTAATTGAAATCGGAAAAACAAGAGCCAATTTTTTCTATCATAGAGGTGATATTCTCAACTCCAGACGCTCTTTTGCACGTTGCATATCAAGCAATATGAAGATGAGTAAAGGCCTCGCCTGGCAAATTGTCAATTACTACACCGAAATGCTGCAAAGTCAAGAATTTGCGCAAAGACCACCAGGTTCCGTTATCTCATTTTATGACACAAATTTAAATTGATATATCTTCAACCTGGTCACGAAAGAGAACTACTATGATAAACCTACTTATTACAACCTCTCAGTTGCTCTTCACACACTACGATTTGTTATATTAAAGCACAACATACGTTCAATAAATTTACCAAAATTCGGATGTGGTCTCGATCAACTTTCAGAAAGTGTTTTACGACAGATTATTGAAGTATTTTCGGATGTCCCAGTAAAAATTCACCTATACAACTATAACACGGCCACTAACTGATAATGTGCAGTTGCCAGTTAACCATTTGACGCGCATTATCATGCCTTAAAGCGCCTAAAAACAGCGCCAAAAGTTCGAAAATAACAGAAAAATGTGGAACGTGCAACTGGTTTATCTGCAATGTCCCTAGCAAAAATCAACTTTAGATGACACAAAGTACATCCATCGCCTCTACATATGTTGCCAATGACGCTGAAGAACCGAAAATGAGGCTAGTTTATGTAATATTGGAGAAAAATGAACTTCTTTCAAGAAAATGACCCAAAATTGATACCACACAGGTTACCCTCCAAAAATGACTAAGTTAGAGCACCAAAAAAGGCCTTCAGACGCCCGGAAACATTTTTCTGGACCCCCAGGGATACAAACCAGGGTCCAGGTGCCCCAGGAACGAGTCTGAGGCCATTTGGCTAAGAGTACTGGAGACCTGAATTCGAGGAAATCCGACCCCTGAAAAACGGCTCAAAAATCAACAAAAACACTCATAGTTCAACGAAAAAAGTATTTTGACAGAAACTAACTATACCACCATTGTGATTGGCTTCCGTACTAATGAATCAGACCAAAAAACGACGTGATTGAAGAGTTTTTCATAATTTTATACCGTCTGAATAGCCAAAAATTCAATCCGTCAAAAGTTCGCCAAAACTTTAAAACCGCCCCCCAACAGAATGAGACTGAAATGGAACGAACAGATAGTACCAATCGAGAGTACTTGAACCTAGAAAACGATTGGCTGGAGTAGAAATTGAAATTTTGTCTTTTATTCGAAGTTCTGACCATTAAATTGCAGGTGTCCGAAAAACAGTGTAAAATATAGCCAATTTTTATTTAGTTCTTTCTGAGTGAAAGAGAGTAAATACAGCCTATAATTATTACACAACAACAAGCGTGCATATAATTGGAACAGATTCATGCAAACAAAGCAACGTCTATTAGCTTGCGGGTTATCTAAATGCTCACTTTACATGACGCAAAAAAAGAATGACTTATAGCAATTTCGAAAAGAAAAGACATTCACTCACTTAATAAGTACTGTAACTGTCAATGCAGCAGCTTCTCATCTAACTGCTCCAAAACATCAGCAGGCCATTCTCGTTTCTCAGCAGCCGTCAGATCTGTGTATCGCAAAACTATCTTCTTTTCTTGGGAACTCTTTGGCGCGAAATTGTACGCCTTTGCCTTCTTCTGCTTAATATCAGCCAAACTCGATTTTAAATCATACCCACTTCGAATTAAGATCTTTACATGGGTCGTCACATTGCTCTCTACAATGGCACTTGGGGGGTTCTCACCATCTTTCACACTTTTAGCGACACTTCTTCGATAATCGGCGATCTTTAATAAACGTAATAACTCAAGTTGAGAACGAATACTCATTTCCTGCGCTATGAGTCCCTTACGAACATTCAAACAAAAATCGTTAATAACTCGCCTGCCTCTTATTGACGATGGGTCTTTCTTTGCAATGGCCTCATAACCAGTAACTAAGGCCCATACACGTTTCCCCCGGCTAAAAGTTGGCTCAGTTATGACCGCATGTACAGCAAAGCTCGGCTGAATTATAAGATCTAAGGGCTCGGCAACGTGATAAAACAGATGATTTTCAAGTGATGCCTTGCTTGCAACTCTTCGATCGGCATCCTTCGTTAAAAAATCAAATAATAGATCAAATGTGGATAAATCAAATAGGGCTTCTCCGGAATCAGAATTTGATGCTATCAACCACAATTTTGATCGGGATATCACTTTTGCAACAGACTCTCCACCCCCCATTCGATATGTCCAACAGTGCATCACGCCCCCACGGCAGCGATACTGGCAGCACTCATAATGTTCAACGCTGGGTGATCCACAAAATTAACTTTTTCTCGAGGTAATTCAAAGGAAATTGTATTTGAGTCACCGTATCCATGGTCCTGTCCATTATTTTCAGCACCAATAACTCCTCCTTCATTTCTAACAAAATCCTTGACGTCAACCAGACCGCCGTTCCATTTGTCCATTAAATCTTGATTCCATGAATATATGTGTTCAGCAGCCGGCCCTCTCAAATAAAACGGTTCAGTTGGAAAACTATCACCCTCATTAATTTCCCACTTCTCTTGATGCTGTAACTTTCGGAAACCAAATCTCTCAAATTTCGCTTCTCTGGCCAATTTCAATAACCAGGAGCATTTGTCATTAAAGTTAGTCATTTTCAACTGGAATGAAACAACTCTTGTTAATTCATGCAAATGTTAATAGCAAAACAAAGCGGTTAAAATATTAACAAGCCGTTCAACTGCACAAGCGATTGAAATGAACAAGTCGCGTAACATGTTTATACCGCACAGCTCTGAGACAACACATGCAATTAACGTTTAATTGCAGCACTTACTATAACACATGCTTAAATGACCAAAATGCACAACAACAACACCAACATGCACAAAACTACATTTATGACAAAAGGTAAAGCCGCACTAGTTCATAATATCATTTCCAGTCTAATGAGACATCTACGCTGAATCTGTTTTCTTGATCGTGTGTAACTTTGTAAACTCACGGCTGACCTTGACTCTAACAAATTGTCTCAACTGGTACACTCTAAACTGTTATGCACAATAATAAAAATTGCGAAAAGGATTTCTCCAATTCAATGCAATACCTTCAACAACTTGAAAAAACTAAGCTTGCAAGCCACAACTGCAATAATGCTGAGGTAAATTGACAGGACAGTCAGAATCATATAAAACAGCCTGATATCACTATCAGATTGTCCTCCGCCACTCCCCCCCTCAACTTGCTGCTGACATTGTGGAATCACTGTCTTCACCCACACTCCAAACTTCGGGAAAAATTTGCCATTTGGGCAGCAAGACAGAATGGAATTTAACACAGTAATGTTAAAACACATGGTCAAAATCTAGAAAACTTGAAAACACTTAGCCCTACTTGCTTCGCATTATTAGCCGCAAGTGGCGCAACCTCGACCCGTGTTGCTGGGAAATGGTGCCGTAAGAACCTAATTATTTGCCCCCCTGGCTCAGGTTGAGCGCTGCTTCGACCCGTGCAGCTGGGAGAAACTATGTTTATTTACAAATCAAACATCAGCATCACCATAATTGGAAATCTGTATATAAAATGCTAGAACAATTATTTACCATAAAATGAACATCAACCCAGTATGGTAATGTTAACAATTGAGACAAATATTAGTAGAACAACACAGCGGGTCTCTATTGAACATCACTTGGTTCGAATTTCGACTTACAGTACACTTTATTTTTCTCACGATGAAAACACTAAATTGTTCATTTCTTTCTCTTTTCTTCTTAGTTTCTGAAATTATTAATACAGAGACCCCAACTAAATATGAAGCGCTAACTAAAGGAATTCTTTTTCACAAAGAATCAAAGATTCTACTCGCAGAGAAGTTCGTTAACGTTGAATTCCTAGTTCCTTTCCCGCAATACGATTTTGTTATGAAACAACAAATCGAAGATATGCTCGAAAAACTAGCAACTATGTGGACACAACCGTCGATTGTGTATCCAGTTAACTTTTCAGAACCATTTAACTCATCTAATAAACCTTTCAACTTTGATTGGATGCTCTCAAAAATCACAAATGAGACAAAATCAGCAGAAAACGAAGTGAAACATATGCGCAACGTTACCGCGGAATTTTTAAGCCCTGAAGAAAACGGTCAAAGAAGCAGACAAAAACGTGCAGCACCAGTAGCAGCAGCCGCCGCAGTTGCTGAAATAGCACTCTTTGGATCCCTCGGAGTCTCAATGGCAAGTTCAGAAGGATGCGGAATAACCAGATTGTTCGGAAAATGCCAAAATTACGGACGCAAAAATGCAGAAAACATTGCACGACTTAACGATTACGCATCAGTTCTTACTGATTATGTACTCGAAGTTGAGTCAGCGAGCAACGAAAAATTCTTTCTTATCTCTAATGAAATTGCTAAAGTTTCGAAAATCCACCAGGAAATGCAAGATAATCAAAATAAAAATTGGAAAGTAGTACAAGATCAATTCAACATCTTCGAGAAAAATTTCCATTTATTACGAGATTGTACACAAATGCTCTTCTCAAATCAGCAATTAAATTTCAACTTCGATGCTGTAGCTTCACTGTTATCAATCTTATACGCCGACATCAAAAGCTATCGTTCAGCTTTATATGCCTATAGTATAAACTTGCTAAACTCCATACCCATTCTGTTAGATAAACGTTTACCAATGTCTTTAGTTCCCCGCGAATCATTATTAGCTGTCTTAGATTCAGTTCATGATAGCCAGAAACATTCAACAGATCGTTTGTCACTGGCAATACCCATGAAGGATCTCATGTCATATTATGATGCCAAACTTGTTTACGAAATTGCCACCGTTGAACAAGGATTACTTTTGACTCTAGCAATTCCTCCAGCATCCCGTCAAACTTCATTTCACGTCTACAGTGCACACGTCATCCCAATGCCCCAACAGGATCCTAAAGAAGCCCTTCAATGGATCATCGAAGGTCCACACTTGGCGATTTCGCAGGATTCCATGGAGACGACTACATTAACCCAACAACAGCTCGATAACTGTCTAGGATCCTCAACTTATCGTATATGCCACGAAACTATGGAGACCCATCTAGCACAATCGTCTTGCTTAGCAACACTCTATTTTCACGCGACAGTTGTTGCACTTTCTGTATGCCAAACAGAAAAAGTAATGCTCCCAACGCCTGAAACCGCCAGAAGTCTCGGTTACGGGATTTGGCTAATCATGAGCGCAAAACCATTTACGTGGAGAGAATACAATTTGAACGATGCCTCATTGCCAACTAGTGAAGAGAAGGAGGGATGTCAACTCTGCATAATAACTCTCCAATGCGGAATCCAATTGATCAGCAAACACATCAAAATCCGACCGGACCTCTCGAGTTGCCAAACAATTCCAGCAACTCGAATCGATGTTAAACTTGCTGACTCTCTTCAACACCTCATTTCATCGTTACCGGAAATTGAGAAACTCCCTTACTTTACGTCGAAAACAGATGCTAACATTGAATTGTTTCAACAATTGAGAGTAGAAATGATCAGCACAACTGACTCTCTTAAACAAGCCGATTTAGACAAAATAGCAGCCCCTTTGGTCCACAAAATGCAACTCCTGAAGCCGTCCCTGGTCGAAAAGTTAGAATCTTATAATCCAATAAAGCTTTCCCTTACTCTGACTATTACAGTCTTCATTGGAAATCTTCTCCTTCACATTCTAGTAATGTATCTGTATCATAAGATCAAATTTTTCCAACGAATAACCCCCAATTTTATGAAATTCTCCGATGGAAAAATCCCTCTTAAACCAGTAGTTTCGGTTGCAAACAGTGAGTTGACAAAGATACAGTCCCTTGACCATAAAATGAAAAATTTGATGACTATTGTTGGAGAAACAAACATAGATAACAATATAGATGCACGTCTACTGAAAATCGAGGAAGAAATTCAATACCTTGACAATGAAATATGCGTTCTTAAAACAATGACCGATCACAAAGTTGATATCTCTGCAACTACACAAAAGCCCAATTTGCCGATTAGACGATCAAAATCGACAATTTCTATGCGCTCTAATCGACTGAATCCCGAATTTCTTCAACAACTTAATAACGACTGTATGGAAACTGACGAAAACGCGACAGAAACTTAAGGGTGGCTCCTTATTAACATTTTATCTGTGTATTCTATCAAAAAAAATTATATCTAAATTTTTCATTAAACGTGGGTAGTGTAACGTCCTAAAGTACGTTTTATATAGTAATCGATATATCTTTTCCCCAATTTTACTGATCGCCTTATTTAGTGCTATACTTGCTATAATCTCAAGGCCATATATAGACTTCATTTTTCTGCCTTATTAAGATGAGAAAATGTATATTTATTTCATTAACATCCTGTAAACTTTCTCAAGTATATTTGTCTTAAAAACCATTTAACTATCTTTTGTTATTTGATTTACCCATAATAGAGGAATGTGTGACAATGCTAGCCTGTATTTATATTTACAATGTAAACTTTACTATGTTCATCTTATTTGCCCGGCACGTGCCAGCACGCGCCAGAAGTTCTATTTATCTTGATTTAATCTTGATGTATTTGTGTAAGTGATTACTCAAATGTAAATACGGCCCTCAGGTCTTAAAAAGTAATAATCTAAGCAACACAACCAAGATTGTCAAGTTGAAAATCAGTAGACAAGTAATTCAGTCTTAGATTGGAAGCTCTTTCTCTAGTGACAAAACTTATAGCTGTCGGCCCTGCTCCGAAGCAAGATTGAAACTGCTCAGGCCCTGAACAATTAATCATGCGAAAAGAATAATTTAAGTAATAAAAGCCATGCTACTGAGTAGTTAATTAAATTAGCGGGAAACATTACTTCAACAAATTTAACACAATAATATAGCCGGACTAAGGTATATTACAAATGACCTTTTCTGCCTTTTATTTAAACTTATCGATTAAAAAGCAGGAAGGATTCAGGGCAAATTCAAATTGCAGAGAAAGTTTTTCTCTTGAAATACTATTGAGATTTCTGCTTTTTCAGAAGTGTTTTTTGTTTTTAAGTATTTTGACAATTTACAGGTAATTGATTGTTATAGGTTGGGTTCACACAGGGTCAAGCGCAGCTGACAGACTACAGAGGAGGGCAGAATAATGGCAAGTTGTTCAATGAGGAGAAAGCATATGAACAGTCCAAAGTTACCTGTATCAAGTGGCTCCCCAATTCGGGTAAATACTCCCTTCAGTTTGTGACGTTTGTGACGTAAAATATGAACGCTCTGTTAAATGGAGGATTGAACATGTATGAATCAAGGTTTTCCCGTGAAGAATAAAATGTCAAAGAGCAGCATCACCTGCAAAAGTACCATTATGTGATTTATTGGTGCGCTCGCTATTGCCTTCTTGTGAGAATCATTTTAAAAATATGTGTCGTTTGGTTGGCTTGCATCAGGGAAGAATTAGTTGATTTTTTTTGTTCTTTTGATGATGATGTACGTTTTTGACCATTTTTATGCACTAGTGAAATTCTAAATGGTAAAATTATAAAGCATGTCTAGATCGCATTGGTATTAATTCTTCTTTCACTGTGAATTGTCGGTAACCAGACAATATTTCAATATTTTAGTTTTCCTTCTTGTTGAAAGGGAAAATTTGTTTCAGAGTCGGAGTTTGTAGTGGGACATTTAAGTGGTGCCATCTACCATTATTCTGCGACGGAGCCCAACCACCAAGGCGTGCCTGTGTTTGTACCCATTGCACAGAAAGATACGTACGTCGTCTATCAATCTAGAGCAGCTCAGAGCACAAAAGCCAGTTCTAACAGGTAAGGAAGTGCACAGTATATTATTCTTATTTTGTCAAATGTGAAGATTAGGTTGTTAGATCTGAAAAATTGCTCTCAAACGATGTTTCTAGCACTTTAAGAGGTGCTGGTCTTTTTAATGTATTTTTTGTACTATCGGTTTTTCGTCTGATCATCAAATTCTGTGGTGGTTAAGCCCGATTGTAGTAGTTGACGTGTAATTCCTCTAAGATTCTAGAGCTAATTTTCTATTAGTATCTAAGTAACTGATTCGCCAAAACATAAAAATTCATTTGGCAGTATTTGTTAGTTACAATGTAACATGTTACAATACTAGTTAAAATAAATCCAATTTCAATGGCGTCTTTTTTGTTCCGAAAGGGAAGAACTTTTGCATTGTCCAAAAGCAATTTGAAGGATCAACTTTAATCTTCTTTAGCAAAATTTGTATGTAAGCGAACACTGAATTTGATTTATTATTTACTAGATGTGAGCCATATGCATTGGCATTTAGATCGGGATAAATTGATGTTCAACGAGAATTACCGAACTCAAAAACGCTAAAGTGCTGAAACAAAGACTAGACAGGAAAAAAAATTACTCGAAACAATTATTTCTCTATTGAATTTAAGTAAGAGTTCCTTTCATATGAAAATCTTTCCTGAAACTTCCCCAGGCGTGAATTCGATATAATTTTGCTAAGTGTTTGTGCCTTTTTGTTTTATTTCTCAAAAAGAAACCGCTTTTTGGGTTAAATTGATTTTGTAAATTGGGAATGTAGAACATGAATCAGTTTATGCTCTTAAGCGAAGTCTACCTTAGCAAAACATTGGAAGAATTTCAATAAAAGAATTTCAGTTAAAGAAGCCAACGATTTGCAAAATCAATCTTCATGTGAAAAAATTCCCAATGAAACATGCAAACAAGTAACAGGCTTAGAAGGGTTTTGATAGCTTGCTGCGGATACACAGGACAAAAACACTTTCCAATTCTTTTCCAACCGCTTATTAGTTAACGCCGCCAGCCTCTCAGCGACTATTATTTAGGCGCTCTTCTTTTTTTAATTCGCTTTACCTATTGATCACGTTTTTCATTTTACATAAGTCAAGGTTTTCACGTGTTTCAAGGTTGTCAGTGTTTCAACTGAATGGATTTTAATTTTTTTCACGCATTGAATTACGCAATGTAGTGAATTCGGTGAAAGTCATAAGAGCAAAATCAAAAGATCGAAAGAAACAAGATAAACATATGAAACCCGCTCATTAAGGCATAGTGCATTAGGTTATCAAAGATCATTAAAGCGATTGCTAGCTGGCTTCACTATCATGCTTAATAGCGTTTATTTTAAAAGCTGAATTAAGAGTAATTTTAGAATCTAACCAAATTTGCAGAATTTGCACAACAAGTAAAAATTAATTTGATGCTTAAAAAATCCTGTCATTTTCTATCTCTTGTTTTTTATTTTTCTGTTGCAATCTCAATGTGCGTCAAGCGGGTCAACGGCGGTTGTTTTCCGGCAAATACAAATATCACAATTATGCTTTACTCAAATCTTTTTTCTATTGTTAAAACTCTAAGTTGATATCTCTGCAACTACACAAAAGCCCAATTTGCCGATTAGACGATCAAAATCGACAATTTCTATGCGCTCTAATCGACTGAATCCCGAATTTCTTCAACAACTTAATAACGACTGTATGGAAACTGACGAAAACGCAACAGAAACTTAAGGGTGGCTCTTTATTAACATTTTATCTGTGTATTCTATCAAAAAAAAATTTATTTCTAAATTTTTCATTAAACGTGGGTAGTGTAACGTCCTAAAGTACGTTTTATATAGTAATCGATATATCTTTTCCCCAATTTTACTGATCGCCTTATTTAGTGCTATACTTGCTATAATCTCAAGGCCATATATAGACTTCTTTTTTCTGCCTTATTAAGATGAGAAAATGTATATTTATTTTATTAACATCCTGTAAACTTTCTCAAGTATATTTGTCTTAAAAACCATTTAACTATCTTTTGTTATTTGATTTACCCATAATAGAGGAATTTGTGACAATGCTAGCCTGTATTTATATTTACAATGTAAACTTTACTATGTTCATCTTATTTGCCCGGCACGTGCCAGCACGCGCCAGAAGTTCTATTTATCTTGATTTAATCTTGATGTATTTGTGTAAGTGATTACTCAAATGTAAATACGGCCCTCAGGTCTTAAAAAGTAATA
The DNA here is from genome assembly GCF_964194025.1 of Convolutriloba macropyga. Taxonomy (NCBI): domain Eukaryota; kingdom Metazoa; phylum Xenacoelomorpha; order Acoela; family Convolutidae; genus Convolutriloba; species Convolutriloba macropyga. The sequence continues at coordinate 18,418,153 of NC_134479.1, read as the reverse complement.
ATCTAAGCAACACAACCAAGATTGTCAAGTTGAAAATCAGTAGACAAGTAATTCAGTCTTAGATTGGAATCTCTTTCTCTAGTGACAAAACTTATAGCTGTCGTCCCTGCTCCGAAGCAATATTGAAACTGCTCAGGCCCTGAACAATTAATCATGCGAAAAGAATAATTTAAGTAATAAAAGCCATGCTACTAAGTAGTTAATTAAATTAGCGGGAAACATTACTTCAACAAATTTAACACAATAATATAGCCGGACTAAGGTATATTACAAATGACATTTTCTGCCTTTTATTTAAACTTATCGATTAAAAAGCAGGAAGGATTCAGGGCAAATTCAAATTGCAGAGAAAGTTTTTCTCTTGAAATACTATTGAGATTTCTGCTTTTTCAGAAGTGTTTTTTGTTTTTAAGTATTTTGACAATTTACAGGTAATTGATTGTTATAGGTTGGGTTCACACAGGGTCAAGCGCAGCTGACAGACTACAGAGGAGGGCAGAATAATGGCAAGTTGTTCAATGAGGAGAAAGCATATGAACAGTCCAAAGTTACCTGTATCAAGTGGCTCCCCAATTCGGGTAAATACTCCCTTCAGTTTGTGACGTTTGTGACGTAAAATATGAACGCTCTGTTAAATGGAGGATTGAACATGTATGAATCAAGGTTTTCCCGTGAAGAATAAAATGTCAAAGAGCAGCATCACCTGCAAAAGTACCATTATGTGATTTATTGGTGCGCTCGCTATTGCCTTCTTGTGAGAATCATTTTAAAAATATGTGTCGTTTGGTTGGCTTGCATCAGGGAAGAATTAGTTGATTTTTTTTTGTTCTTTTGATGATGATGTACGTTTTTGACCATTTTTATGCACTAGTGAAATTCTAAATGGTAAAATTATAAAGCATGTCTAGATCGCATTGGTATTAATTCTTCTTTCACTGTGAATTGTCGGTAACCAGACAATATTTCAATATTTTAGTTTTCCTACTTGTTGAAAGGGAAAATTTGTTTCAGAGTCGGCGTTTTAAGTGGGACATTTAAGTGGTGCCGTCTACCATTATTCTGCGACGGAGCCCAACCACCAAGGCGTGCCTGTGTTTGCACCCATTGCACAGAAAGATACGTACGTCGTCTATCAATCTAGAGCAGCTCAGAGCACAAAAGCCAGTTCTAACAGGTAAGGAAGTGCACAGTATATTATTCTTATTTTGTCAAATGTGAAGATTAGGTTGTTAGATCTGAAAAATTGCTCTCAAACGATGTTTCTAGCACTTTAAGAGGTGCTGGTCTTTTTAATGTATTTTTTGTACTATCGGTTTTTCGTCTGATCATCAAATTCTGTGGTGGTTAAGCCCGATTGTGGTAGTTGACGTGTAATTCCTCTAAGATTCTAGAGCTAATTTTCTATTAGTATCTAAGTAACTGATTCGCCAAAACATAAAAATTCATTTGGCAGTATTTGTTAGTTACAATGTAACATGTTACAATACTAGTTAAAATAAATCCAATTTCAATGGCGTCTTTTTTGTTCCGAAAGGGAAGAACTTTTGCATTGTCCAAAAGCAATTCGAAGGATCAACTTTAATCTTCTTTAGCAAAATTTGTATGTAAGCGAACACTGAATTTGATTTATTATTTACTAGATGTGAGCCATATGCATTGGCATTTAGATCGGGATAAATTGATGTTCAACGAGAATTACCGAACTCAAAAACGCTAAAGTGCTGAAACAAAGACTAGACAGGAAAAAAAATTACTCGAAACAATTATTTCTCTATTGAATTTAAGTAAGAGTTCCTTTCATATGAAAATCTTTCCTGAAACTTCCCCAGGCGTGAATTCGATATAATTTTGCTAAGTGTTTGTGCCTTTTTGTTTTATTTCTCAAAAAGAAACCGCTTTTTGGGTTAAATTGATTTTCTAAATTGGGAATGTAGAACATGAATCAGTTTATGCTCTTAAGCGAAGTCTACCTTAGCAAAACATTGGAAGAATTTCAATAAAAGAATTTCAGTTAAAGAAGCCAACGATTTGCAAAATCAATCTTCATGTGAAAAAATTCCCAATGAAACATGCAAACAAGTAACAGGCTTAGAAGGGTTTTGATAGCTTGCTGCGGATACACAGGACAAAAACACTTTCCAATTCTTTTCCAACCGCTTATTAGTTACCGCCGCCAGCCTCTCAGCGACTATTATTTAGGCGCTCTTCTTTTTTTAATTCGCTTTATCTATTGATCACGTTTTTCATTTTACATAAGTCAAGGTTTTCACGTGTTTCAAGGTTGTCAGTGTTTCCACTGAATGGATTTTAATTTTTTTCACGCATTGAATTACGCAATGTAGTGAATTCGGTGAAAGTCATAAGAGCAAAATCAAAAGATCGAAAGAAACAAGATAAACATATAAAACCCGCTCATTAAGGCATAGTGCATTAGGTTATCAAAGATCATTAAAGCGATTGCTAGCTGGCTTCACTATCATGCTTAATAGCGTTTATTTTAAAAGTTGAATTAAGAGTAATTTTAGAATCTAACCAAATTTGCAGAATTTGCACAACAAGTAAAAATTAATTTGATGCTTAAAAAAATCCTGTCATTTTCTCTCTCTTATTTTTTATTTTTCTGTTGCAATCTCAATGTGCGTCAAGCGGGTCAACGGCGGTTGTTTTCCGGCAAATACAAATATCACAATTATGTTTTACTCAAATCTTTTTTCTAATGTTAAAACTCTAATCAACTGAATATTTGAGGTTTTAGTTTCGTTGTTTGTTTTAAGTTCGTCCAAAAACTGACAGAATTTTTTCAGAGCAATAATTTTGAGCTGCCTTTTTGTTAAATCTTAAACTATTCACTTTCGTATAAAATGTCCACTATATCAAGTTGCTCTTCAATTGATGCCACTTTAAGAGCAATTTAAAAATACTGAAAATCGTTTTAAGGTGAAGTTCATAAAGAAGGTTTGGTCTCTCTCTCCTATTTCATTGATTTCACTGTCCCAAAAAGGTTTGCGTAGATTTTTTTCTTAGTTAAATAGAAGCCATGTCCAACTAGTGGACTTGAACTTGAGGTCTGATGTAAACTCATGTAGAAAGTGGTCAAAAACAAGTTTCTATATAAAACCAAAAGTTTCTGCTCTTATATAAGAAAACAGTTGTTTTCTATAATGTGAAAACATGCTGATGAGTCTCGTGCTGTTTCCATTGACTGACTCTAGATCCTAACTTGAGAGCTTAATTGTAACTCAATTTATCAGCACAAACTGAAGTTGAATAAAAAAGGAATACTATTTTTTAATTGCCTTTTTCTCAATAAACTGATGTTGTCTTAAGTATGCGATATTGCCCCAGATCTATAGAATTTGTTCGAACTTCATATCTAAATGAAATTTTCCCATCAGACTTTCTCAGCTTTTCATTCTGGAAAAGTTAGATCTGTTTGACTGATTCCAATTGATATGTACGAATGTTCGTGTGCAATTCATGTCAATTAGCGGCTTAATATTTGGGAGTCAAAAACTTTTGATTTCTTCAGTTATTTCGAAACTGAGAAAATCCAAAAGATTTTGAAACCTCCGATATTTTTCTTCTTTTTCTCGTTCTGAATGATTAGCCTCTATTGTTTAGTATATCACGAGTTTTTGGTTTACATTTTTCTGTCCTTTTGAGGTCTTCTCTATACAACATTTTGTTAAGTTTTCGGTTCATTAATTACCCAGCTTGTATGCTCCAAAAGAATAACTAAATTTTCCAGTTTTCCACTAGATTTTCCAGTTTGCCTTCAAATTTTCAAACTGTGCTCCTTTGTCAGCTTGGAATAGAAATCGTAGTTTCAAAATAAAATTCAAAAATAGCTCTACGTTGCATAAACAAGTAGTGAAAACTTGACAGAAAAAAAGCTGATTAATATTGATCTATATTTAGCCAGAACCAGGCTGCAACTGCTACCCAAAATACAACATCGACTCCTAAAAACCCTCTTCACAAGTGGCTGGTCGGTCACGGATCTGTGAATGAGCTGCAATTTGCTCCACACTCTGTTAACAGACTCAACAACAGTGCCGCGACTTTGTGTAAGATAAGATTGTTCAGAGTGGGTTGCATAGACATGTGCTAAATTGTAATATTTAAGAAATCTGGAGGTAGATTTCGAAGACCTTAGAAACAAGATACTAAACCCTCGTAATTTTCGAGTAACAAAATATTTTACGATATGTATTACGAGTTTCATTGTGACTTTTTTTCTGTCAAGATTTTGACCTCATCTGTTTCTTGGATGCAAGTGGTATCATATTTATTACGTGTGTACAGAAAGTTTGTGTTCATCATCATATCGGAAGCATTCTTTCACGTTCTTTGTTTTAGTATTGGCAATTGCGACTGGTGATGGTTTCGTGCGCATCTTCGACTTCCACCAGCGGGAGTTAATGGGAAAAGTGAAGTCGTACTTTGGGGCTATTCTATGTCTGGCCTGGAGTGGAGACGGAATGCTCCTTGCTGCAGGAGGGGAGGATGATCTGATCCACATCTACTCTATGCCTGAAAACAGGGTCATACTCAGATGTCAGGGGCATAGGTGAGTATTTCATCTGGCTTCATCGCATCTCTTCAAAAATTTAACTTTTTTAATCTTTATGATGTCTTCATACATCTTATTCACAATTTCTTCCTCTTGAGAAAATTTGATAAACATCTAGAAACTAATATTGATGCAAAATTACTAGGTGCTTTACTGTTAAATGTACCATTTGCATCAATCGCTTCTAATTGATTAAAAAGACAAGTGAATAAAAGAAACTCCAATTGAGTGAGTTCATTAGTTAGTCACACTTTGTTTTTAAGTATGACCGAATGATCATCGTTAGAATGTGTCATTTAGATCATGGATATCAGGTTTGGCTTTCGATAACCATTTTGTCCAATCACGAGCACACGAGTCGATGCTACTGTCAAGGACTCTTTCACAGTCTCACCCTAGTAGAAACAGCCGACTGAGGTTTGTACTTTTAAAAGTCGTTCAGTTCACTACTTGACTATTAATAGATGCCGATTTATTTCTGTAAAAGAAATTTTGTAGCATTATTTGTATTATTTGTCCTGTCGGTCTTTTTTACGCAATTTTTACCGATATTTTTTTCTGACCGAAGAATTTTTGTTGCTTGCTGTGTTCTTTTTTTTTGAAACATGTAAATTACTCACACTATAACCCTAAGGTTAGATATCTACATGCTCTAAAATGTTAATCAGCATTGTTATTAATATAATAATCTTCAAATTGTGGCTGTTCGTTTTCATAGGTAAAAATAGGATTTGAAGGCTCCTATTTGTCTATTAACGGGTACTTTCTTGTGTTGATCGAGCAAAAACTCGGTTAAAACATTAGACTTACTTCTTTGTGCAGAGACTTACTAGTTTCTATGAGCCCGATCATCGAAACTGCTGAGGAGCCATAATTTCTTGGCGTGAAGGTCAATTGGTAAAATTGTGGACACCCGCCCTACTCCACCCCATTCCCGATTTTTTCATTAAAGTTGCTGATCTGGTGTGAGTTTATGTTATGAAGGGTAATATGGAGCCCCACTCGCCACCTCAGCTAAGCTACCAACTACGCAAGCCAAACCTCGGTACTCGTTTGAGATCAGTTCGTCCGACGTTTGCCACCTATGTTTTTATTGCGCTGGGAGATTATATACAGTTAGCAGTCTGCAAACCAAAGTTTTGATTAAAAACGAGTTTTGTTGAACCCGGGACATGTACCAGTAGTAACAGTTATTTGCAAATTGCCAGATTATTGAAAATTTACATCTACGAAGTTAAATATGATAGCAATGAATTTTGCTCATGATTTAATATTGGGTATTTTTAATAGTTGAAATCTCTTCACCATCTGACATCTCATTGTTCAGGAATTTTGTACATATTCAACGGAGTTGTATAATTGGCCTAATCGTTGACCTGTTTCAGGAGCTACAGATTGGGATCAGTGTCCCACGATACGCACTTTTGTCTATGGGATATTGACGAGAGTGTTCTAGTAGCCACTCGAAAATCCAGGAACCGATCTACTGGGACATCTGGTATGTTGGTACACTAATCATGCATTTTTTTCCTTTATCGGGAGATTTCTCACTGTTTTATCCGGCGTTTCGATTTTTGCTGTTGTTTCGCACGATTTATTTGAGTAACGTGTGTTGTATGCTTAGCAACGATATGGATACCTTAATAAAAAATGCTAGACTAATTTTAGGTAGAACATCTCTACTTTTTCGAAAAATAAAAATTGAACTGCCGTTATAAAATTGCCGTTTAAAAATATGAATGAAAGAATGATTATTGCTCTGTTCTTGAAATTGAATTGCCAATAGTTCTTTTTTGATACTTTAGTGTCGAGATACAGCGAGAATGTTTCTCCGAGAACGAGTGAGTCACAGCACAGTAAAGGATCGGCAGTATCATCTCTATCATCGGGTACTCACTCGCAGCACTCGGACGCAACTCTCTCTTCAGCTACCGGTTAATTTTAATTTTACCGAAATGGTTTACCCACCCCCATTTCACTTGACCCCCCCCCCCACTTCACTCCTACCTCACACGCCTCACCCCCCTCATTGCACCCGTTACAGCGAACGCTCGACCCCCACCCCGCCGCTCTTTAACCCCCATGCTCGCACCATAAGCTAGCCTCCCTGAACAGCAGTTGCTACTGACGAACCCAACTTATCACCAGTCGTCTGAGAGTAATTCGCCCAACATTAGTCGCTTATCTCATGATTTTTTCATAGCTGTCATCATCTAGCCAAACCGCTATAATCGAGGCGTTCTCTTGGATTTTTTAATTCGTCTTACTTTTCCTCAATATTCGAAGAGTTTTAGTAATCTTCTGTTATTGTAATCGGTAAAAAGTAATTGAAACAGATTGATAGTTTTGCCCGACGGTAGCGTATGTGACAAATATTGTGTGATCAATGATCGACGAGAAGTTTCAAAGGTTCTTCTCTGAAGAACTTTTCTGAAAAAAGAACATTTTATTGGTATTTTGATTAATTTTTCAGGTTTCCTCGGTGCACTGTGTATGTACCATTTGTGTGCGCTTGAACTAAATTCGAAACAATTATTGTGAACGCATGTGTCTAAGCCAAGTTTCCGCTTTACCGTTATGTTCTGTAACATTCCGTCAATTTCACTTCTCGAATGACTTTCCAGCTACAGCCCACTGTAAATTAATTTACCCCGACTGTCGTTCGGGGGTATGTTGTCCGACGTTGGTGGGCTTATGTTTTTCATCGGTTGATCGTCGTTTTTTTTAGCAAAATCCATTTGTCCTGTAATTGGAAATTTGCCAATAATAATTTTGGAGTCAAAGCTTTCGAAAAATTATCCAATTTTTGGTCGGAAATGTTATCAAATTTGGCTTCTCATGTTGTTTTTCCTCTGTTGTTTAAAAATAATTAGTATTATCAATTTCATTTTGAGTTTTGTTTTTTTTAAAATGAGTTGTAAGTTTTCTCTTGCCTAAGTGTTTATGTACTCAGAGTTGGTTCCGGAGACTTCTGGCTATGTTTTTTTATACAATTACTCGTACTGCCGACTGTTCGTCCGACTGTTTTTGGTTCCGAGCATTTGAATTTTCGTTCGAACTTCAGCTCACTCACGCCCTCAATCCCCGGCGCCGCCCATCTCAATGAAGAGCTGGACTCCTTTAGCTGGAGCTAGCTTCTGAAAAAGCCAACCGCACGTCAGTCATTCGAATGAAGTTCACCCGACAAGTAGTATGTTTCTCGTTTGACGCAAATCAGTTTTTACGGTTGATTCACTGGTTCACAATTGTGAATTCAGTCAACAATTTTATGCCATCTATTGAATTATGCCATTGTCAAAATTTCAAATTCTAAGAAACGGCACTGTGTATAATTATTGAGCCTCTTAACCTCAATTTTCGCAGCTGAGTTCTGTGTAATCTCAATACAAATACAACAAATTCACTCTTTTTGACACTTTGAAAAGAGTTGTCAATTTGTTTTTGTATTCCGAATGGATTTCAAGGACGTCAACTGCAGCTCTTTTCCTGTAATTTATCGCTTTTGTCTAATTTTCAAAACTATCTTTGGGCTTGTTTTGTTTGTATAAGGGAGTATTTGGAGTTTGCAAGTTTTTAAAGGCTCAGATAATAAAATAGGTCCCAGGATTCCACGGTGTCCCTGACGCATGTCACCGATCATTTAAGCTCTTGACATCCTTTTGAGCAGTTTTTAGAGGGTTTTCTTTGAAGAACTTTTCAATAAACCAACACTTGAAAGGATTTTTCTTTTGAAAGGATTCTATTTTTTTTCATTTCTTCCTCATTAATTGGTTCTCGTGATATGTACCATGAGGCGCTCCGTTTTTGTTTGCGCTCGAGCTCAGTTTGACGCAATTATGAACACGTGTGTCTTTCTTAAGCAAAGTTTCCATTGACGGTTTTGTTCTGGAACTTTTTGTTGTTTGCATTTTTCAAATGACTTTTTCAAGCCTGACTCTTTCTTGACTTGTCGAGCAACCCAATTTGCTCTCCTCTAGAGTTTAAGTCTCTTGCTAAACTGAAGTGATTGTAAGACTCACAAGGCTTTGATAACTGTGGTTAATGCTGCAGTCTATTACGCCTGAGGTTTGTGGTTCGAACCTCCAAATTGGTTGCATTTTTTGCGACTTTAAAAGATTATGTTGGCTTAACCTTAATTTTAGACGCTGAATTCTGTGTAATCTAAATAAAAGTACACAAATTCAAATCGGAACTATTTTTGACACTTTGAAAAGAATTGCCATTTTGTAGCTTTTATTTTTCTCCCCTTCCGATAATTTTCAAGGGAGTCAACTGTGGCTCTTTTCCAGCAGTTTGCTGCTTTTGTCTAGTTTTCGAATCTATCTTCGACGTTTTAATGTTTACATAAGGGAGTCTTTGAAAAATTATAAGGCTTAGAGATAATAAAATAGATCCAATGATTCCAGGGTATCTCGGACGCATTTCAACAATCAGTTCAAATCTTGGAATCTTTTTGAGCAATATTTTTTGTTTTCAGTCTCACATTTGATTTTTGGTGTACTGGCAGAGGGCCAGTATTGATGTACTGAGTTTTCTTTACAGACGTAATTTTTTAGGAGCTAATGGTTTTTATACGTAATAAATGAAAATATAAGTAACAGAATCAAAGTTCGCTACTCAATACAATATTTTTAATAACCGCGCAGCGATATCGGCTATTATTGGGTACATCGTGGTTTTTTTAGATTAGTCGTCTCCATCTATGATTCTTACGACCTGACTTCTTGGAATTGACTTTTTCAATGACTTCAGTGACTTCTACCGCTTTGCAGTTAAAATTTGTGTGCGTGACGTCATTTCTGCTTTTATGTCAACTGCGTGACTTACCTCACTCAAAAAATGACTTCTGAACTCACTTATGGCACTTCAAGTTGATGAGCATTTACTAGTTAAAGATCAATAGTGTGCATCAAAGTAGTGCCAAACTTATATGCCCTAATTCTTGAGTATCAGAGTCTTGAGTTTTTGATTTTGATTATTATTTTTGAAAAAGCTTCATTAGGGTTTTTTTCCTTTTAGACCGTATATGTCATAATTGTCAGTCCGAATCTAACCCAAAAAGTCTAGTGGTCTATTAAAGGACTGGGGGTCTATCTATTTATCTTATTTCTTTGGTGGTTTCAATTCATGGAAGGCCATAAGCGTCTATCGCGGCAATTTTCCGGCAATCTGCCGGCTATGTTTACAATTTGGGAGAAAAGAGAAATATCGGTGGACGCAGTTGACTCAAATTTTGTGTTGATTTGCTGCTTTTGCTTGATAAAAGTGTAAATTGTTCAAAAAAGTGGCAGAAGAGATTTCATAACTTAGATGTGTTTTGTATTAACGTAAGGCCGGAAGATGTAGATCATACATACATGAACCCGCCTGATCGTTTGGCTGTCTGAAGTGTTTGATTTTTCGTTCCATGAACTCACGGTAAAGTGCGATTGCATTCAGTCATGTTGCAGTTTTCTAGAGATTTCTCAATCTCTATACGGCTACTGGAACTGCTGTCAGTGGGTCTAGGCAGGCGCAACTACATTAAAGTGTCATCACTCCACAAAATGGATTTGAGCCATCAGCTATTCTTGCAAGCGTAGTGTGCGAGCATTGACACCACCTACTCTTAGGCTCTCGAACTTGGGAATCTCTAACTTATTTTTGTCAAACAATGGAAAGCTTATCTTAGAAAAATTACTTAAGATTGTTCTCTTTCAACCTTCTAAGAAATGCTAAGGGCGTAAAATCCTGATGGAAAGAGCAAATTTGGTAGTTTTGATTCTATCGCCGCTTGTTTATTTCCTGTCCCGCCTTCATGTGCCCGAACCCTCTTACTTATCCATTGCGTCTAGCTTCCTAAGATGAAGTTAGCTACCAGGAAAGCCAGCCCAATGCCAGTCGCTTGAGAGCAATTTGTCCGATGTTAGTGGTTTGTGCGTCTGCATGTGTGTGTGAGTGAGAATCAACAAAATTCTAAAAGTAACCCTTTAACCAAACTAAAGCAACAACTAAATTTCAAGCAGGGCATCGAATTCCAGAAAAAGCCTTTTATTTTGATACATGACGTCAGTGGCTTGGCAGTCATCTGTATAATCTAGAAATTCATCAATGTATATATAAAACCTAATATTAATCATCACTGATGAATATCAATTTTATAGGGACTGGCTCCAATGCGACATCAGTTCCAGGACCCCCTAACTTGTCTAGATCTAACAGTTTGCCTGGATCTAAAGTGAACACCGTTCAGATTGACACTACTAACTCTAACAACAAAACATCGCCCTCCAAAACCGTGAAAACTGCGAATAATGCAGGTACCCTTTTGAATGTATTTGAGTGCTTTCCTTTTATTATATATATTATTTAACTGTTTTAGCATATATTATTTAACTGGTTTAACCGCTAACTTTAACCCAATGATTTCTTTTTAATAGCCGCCCTCATCTTCTCAGCCGGCTATTATAGCTCTCCTATTTTTTTTTACAATTCAAAGAATTTGAATTGTATTGGGGCGCTGTCTTTTTTTTTTTTTTTTTTTAAGATCTGTTCACACATTTTCTTGATTTTTGAAGTCAAATTGGAGTGGTGATTTTGGTCACGCCGAAACAGGAAATGGAGCGAAAAAGCGAGTGGTTTTGCGGCGTGAATTTTTTTCGCTCTAATTTTAAAGTAGAGTGAGAAAACGGTGTTTGAACAAAAATTTGGTTTATCGGTAGTGGTTTTTTGTTCACATGCGGCAATTTCACTCTGATTTTTACAGTTTTTTCGATTTTTTGGATCGGATTTTTTTCTAAATAGTTTTCCCAATCCATTCATAGTCCGTTCTAGGTCTATTTTTCTGTTTAGTCAATGAAAATTCTTTGAATTGTACGTCAGGACTTGTCCTGCTATGTTTTTTTACTTCGTCGAATAAAAAAATGTTTCGCTTTACCTCATTTTGCCGCCTTTTCAACATTTTGCGTGATATCTTTTTGACTTCTCTAGGCTAGTTTCTCTCTTCTCTCATTCTGCTAAAAGTGATTTTGAACATCAGTTGCTCAGCAAAGCAATTCAAAATGAACAGAGTCAGTATAAAAAATTGAAGTCAGAAGTAGAAACGGGATAAACCCATAAAGCCCAATTTTAGATGCCCGCTATTTGATCGTCGTTCCTATAAGTATTAGTTACCTCTCTCTAATGCTTATTGGTATTGATAGTAGCCCCTGTAGCTTCTCTCTAAGAAACAGAAGTATGTTCAACTACAAAATGACATCAAAATAAATCGGACTTAAAAAATGTTTTTGTACAAAAATCTTTTTTTTCAATATCTTCTATTTTTTCAATCCAAATCATGCTTATTGGAATCAACGGCGGCTATTTTCCGGCAATCTGCCGGGTATGTTTGATTATTTTTCATTGTTTGAGAACTCTGCACTAAAAATGATCGGCTCTTCGAAACAGAGCCAACATACCTCATTAACGCACTTAAACGTAAAAGTAGTTCTACAGTGTTTTTTTGCTATCTAAGGGTTGGGGGCAGGGAAATGTCCCCCCCCCCTGGAGTACAAGAAAAATTGAAATGAGATCCCAACGGATCATGTTATCAAGTGACCAACAATTGCATAGATGCAATTAGATAACTATCAATCTGGGTTTCAGATAATACTTCTTTGCAAACGCAGACATCGCAGCAATCAAGTCTTTCTACAGTGTCCTCTAACTCCTCATCTGGTCACAAAAAGGAGAAGACAGGACTGTCCATGTTCAAATCGCACTCCTCAAGTTCAAACACAACCAGCAATGGTGGAGGAGGATCTACGTTAGAGTTTTACCTACTTTAAGCTAAAATTCAACTTTGTGTTCAACTAGAACTTAACAATGAGGAAATTTGTATTGAAGAAAATTATGACCATTTAGATCGTAGGCTGAAGAATTTTGCTATTTCTTCAAAAACACTATGTAGGATTGCTTATCTTTCGGATGCTCCTTGGTGGTGAACTACTGCTCAACTATCAAAGCTTTGCTACATGTTCTAGAGTTCAGTTTTGTGACATTATGAAGAAATGTATGTATCTGTGCTCTATGACGTATAAGCAACCCTTATTGACAGAAGCAACCCTTACTTTTACTCTTTTATCGCAAAGATGAGGTGTTAAAGAAGTGAACTCGAAGGCAAGTGGAACAAGACGTAATGTTCTGAATTTGGACTTGAATCTCAAAATTCATTGCACCGTCCTACAATCAAAATAAAACGGCGAAAAAGTCAAAAGAAAAACACTCAAGAAGACAGCGAAATCGTTGTTCATAACATTCAAGATTCAAAAATCCAGAAAACTTATGAATAAAACTGTATTGAGCTCTCGAGACCAAAATGCGCCTTAAGGTTAACTTAGAAATCAAACCCATTTCAACTCACGAAAGGGCTAATTCCAGTAAACCAATCCAAAATCCAAAAAGACAAATTGGAAAACATACCAAAATTGGATTAGTGAACATCTACACTGATTACAGGAAAGTCCGCTAAAATATCCAAAACAACATAACTTAACTGGAAAAATAAGGCGATTTTGCTAATGAAAAGTATTATTGTACCCGAACAAGAAACTGCAATATCAACTGCTGATAGGTTTAAATATCACTGCAGCTCTGATGGAAAATTACCTGAGGGATTATATAGCTCTGTTTCAGCTCTGAAGTGGATTTTACTATATATAAGGGCCGGACTTGATTAGTTAGCCCTACTTACCGGTGATTTCCGTAGGAAAATATCTTTCAAACAAATGCGAGTAACAGGATCGATACAAAAAAATTATGGATTTTCCACAAATAAAAAAATTTACGTGCTTCCTCTTTCTTGCTCCTTTGGTAGCAGTGCTGCAATTTTTTTCTGGTATTTTTTTACTGCGGAAGCTTTGTTCTTATCCTCAATCAAATTGGGTCATCGTACACGGAATGGCACAATTTCTACCAGCAGTAAAGTTATTGAGTTTTTAATAGCCGCCCTCATCTTCTCAGCCGGCTATTATAGCGCTCATATTTTTTTTTACAATTCAAAGAATTTGAATTGTATTGGGGCGCTGTCTTTTTTTAAGATCTGTTCACACATTTTCTTGATTTTTGAAGTCAAATTGGAGTAATGATTTTGGTCACACCGAAACAGGAAATGGAGTGACCAAGGGTGTGGTTTTGTGGCGTGAAATTTTTTCGTTCTTATTTTAAAGTAGTGAGAATTCGGTGTTTGAACAAAAGTCGCTTTCTCGCTAGTGGATTTTTTTTGTTCACATGCGGCATTTTCACTTTGATGTTTACTGTTTTTTTCAATTTCTTGGATCATATTTTTTTCTTAATGGTTTTTCGCAATGCGTTCACAGTTCATTCTAGGCCTAGTTTTTTTTGTTTGAACCAAATTACCCTTTCTCGATAGTGGTTTTTTGTTCTTATCCAGCATTTTGACATTGATTTTCAGTTTTTTTTGTTTTTTTTTTTGGAAATGGTTTTTGCCAATCCACTCATAGTCCGTTCTGGGTCTATTTTTTGTTTAGTCAATGAAAATTCTTTGAATTGTACGTCAGGACTTGTCCTGCTATGTTTTCACTTCGTCGAACAAAAAAAATGTTTTGCTTTACCTCATTTTGCCGCTTTTTCAACATTTTGCGTGAAATCTTTTTGACTTCTCTCATTCTGCTAAAATTGATTTCGAACATCAGTTGCTCCGCAAAGCAATTCAAAATGAACAGAGTCAGTATAAAATATTGAAGTCAGAAATAGAAACGGGATAAACCCTTAAAGCCTATTTTTAGATGCCCGCTATTTGAACGTCGTTCCTATAAGTCTTAGTTACGATCTCTAATGCTTTTTGTTATTGATAGTAGGTAGCCCCTTTAGCCTCTATCTAAGAATCAAAAGTATGTTCAACTCTGAAATGCCATCTAAATATCGGACTGAAAAAATGTTTTTGTACAAAATTTTTTTTCAATCTCTTCTATTCGTTCAATCCCAATCATGCTTGTTGCAGTCATCGGTTTTTTTTCCGGCAATCTGCCGGGTATGTTTTGTATCGTGTTTTTCTGAGAAAAACACAATCGTTTTATATCGTGGTTTTTTTGTTTTTCTGGTACCGGCTGGTTTTGATGCAACTCAAGAGTTTTACCTGTGGTTTCTGCGAGGCCACAAGTTTTCAAGGAGCAGCCAAAATCCTACGCGTCTGCAGTTGAACATACATTAAAAGACAACTTCAGCTGCGCTGTTTTCAGAAATTGCCCAAGAACTGACAGCAACAGAATCGAAAAAGTATGGGGTTACTATAAATGGAACAAAGCCTTCTGAGGTGAGTACCAATGCGGCTCAGCTATCGGCCAGAGCATTGAACGTTCCTGTGAATCCGAATAAGGTTCTTACCAAACAAATTGATTCTGGGAAAACTGGGATATCAGTTCCTTCTGTCTAAATTCAATGAAGTAATTAAGAAAAAAGAATTTCGAAAATCTGGAAAATTCTGCAATGCTCTAAAATTTGAAAACGTTTACATCGTTTCAGTTTAACTTCTTCTGACGAAGGCAACAAAATTAATTACGTGCCCAAATACGCGAACCGGGGCCTGTTTTCATGGTTAAACGCGGAGAAGAGATTACCCGACTATCGATACCAACCTTGGGTTTTGTTAATGTTCTAATTATGCTGTCTTTTGAAAAACGTTTATCGTTTTCTAACTATCTTCTGCCCAGCAAATGTCCTTTTTGCTTCTCTCAAGGAAACAAGGCTCAACGAATCAATTCTATGTACCTCATTTTTTATGGAGCGTCGTATATTGTTATTGCTCGACCAGATCAAATTGCTGGGCAGCATGGCAGGCTACTAATTGCCTTAGAAGACGAATTTGTTCGCTTCCGTTAGTGTACTATATCAGTCAAAATCATCTTACTGCTGCGTTCTTTTTTAAAACAGGATAGAAAAATAAGACAATCTGAGAATGCTCTCACACAAATATTTTTCATAAAAGTTGGCATATATTGAATCAAATTTACGAAAACAGACCTTTCTGTATTTCATGGCTCCCCGCTTTGCTTTGTGATTTCGAAGTATTCAAGCCAACTTTTCCTTTTTCTGTTTTCCTTTTTCTCGTCCGAACAATCAACGCCCTGACTTCAAATATCTTTTTGGCCCAGATTACAGAACTCCTCTTTCCCTTCCTCTGTTCGTCTGTCCATTCGATCAGTAGAGTTCTCATTAGGTTCTACCTCATCTGTTTCACTTTCTTGTACAGAAGTGTTAATAATATGCAACGGTTGTGACGTAATTTCCTTGTAGGTGACACCATATCGTTTCATTAAGGCAACGGCCTCGGAGTATTTTTTTTGAAGAAAGTTTCGGATTTTGTGCTTCAATAATTAATAAACTGAGCATTTTTTTGGAGCTCGCGTACTGATACCCAATTCCACATTTAAACTTTGAACGATCTATTAGTACAACTGCGAGGCACTGCCAACATTGAATGTGATCACAAGTCCCGTTAAAGAAACTCTCCCCACTCCAGACTCCGCATTTCATACCAGCAATTAAATCATGTAAATGTCGGAATTTTCAATTTTTGTCTTCCGGTCTCAATTGTTGTTGCTCGTTTTTCATAATATTCTAAAAGTATAAGTTGGATACAAACAAAAGTTGGCATAATGCCACCAAATCAGGTTCCAAGCCGAAAAAAAATTAACAGAAATTTAATCCCCCAGCTCACTGCTGATATAACGTGTAGCGCCTGGAAGCCAAGGTTGAGCATCGAGTGCTCTAATAATTGTATTGTTGGACTTAAATTCAATGCGCAACGGCAGAAAACAGTTCTTCTCTGTTTCTGCCCCCGCCTTTATAGTCAGTCTATTTGAATACCCCAGAAATTGAATTTGGCTACTTATTAATAGCCGCACAGCGATAACTGGGGCTATTATTGGCCTTCTCTTGGTTTTTTACAATTCAAAGAATTTGTTACAATTCAAAGAATTTGAATTGTATTGGGGCGCTGTCTTTTTTTTAAGATCTGTTCACACATTTTCATGATTTTTGAAGTCAAATTGGAGTAGTGATTTTGGTCACGCCGAAACAGGAAATGGAGCGAAAAAGCGAGTGCTTTTGCGGCGTGAATTTTTTTCGCTCTAATTCTAAAGTAGAGTGAGAAAACGGTGTTTGAACAAAAATTCGGTTTCTCGGTAGTGATTTTTTTGTTCACATGTGGCAATTTCACTCTGATTTTTACTGGTTTTTTTTTCGATATTTTGGATCGGCTTTTTTCTAAATGGTTTTCCCCATCCATTCACAGCTCATTCTAGGCCTAATTTTTTTGTTTGAATTAAATTTTAATTTCTCGCTGGTGGTTTTTTGTTCACATGCGGCATTTTGACATTGATTTTCTGTTTTTTAATTGGTTTTTTTATCTGATTTTTTTTGAATGGTTTTCTCAGTTCACTCATAGTCCATTCTAAGTCTAGTGTTTCTGTTTAGTCAACGAAAATTCTTTGAATTGTACGTCAGGACTTGTCCTGCTATGTTTTTTTATTTCGTCGTCATGATTTTTGTTGCGACCATATGACGTCACAGCCGCTTTTTGTTCATTCGTTCATGTAATTTCAACTGAATTGCATGTGTGACGTCATTTTTCGCTCTTAGTGGAGCGATTTTTTTGTTCATGCGCGTGATTAAATTTTTGGTCACACTTGACTTACCTCACTCTCAAAAATGACTTCCTCACTTTGAAATTGACTTTTATTTACTTTAATAGATAAAGAGATAAGGTCAAATGGGTGCGTGCCACTCTAAATGAAGGTTATTTGAGATCAGCTAATAGAGGCAGCAATATTTTATACAGATTTTTAATCAAAATATAACTATCAGCCTTCAATGAAAATACGAATTTGGTCTGTCTTTTTTTACTGTCTTTTTAGACTGCCGATCTACGAATCTATTGCGGCTATTTTCTGGCAATCTACCAGCTATGTTCGATACTTTTCTTGATAACAGTGATATGTCGGCATCAGATGTAAATTAAAGAGGTTTTGCAACTTGAAAAAGTTTACGGTGAAATTGAAAGTTTGATGAAACTATTCTTGGACAAGATAAATATCGAATTGATAAATAACAGCATTTTTCTTAAATTTTCGTAATTTCGAAACTTCGCTGTATACTATTTTGTAAAAGCAGTTTGTGTTTAATTGTATATGTGAGTTATGAGATGCAAACAACATGCAATAAGAAAAAAATCTCAATTAAAAGAAAGCCCCTCCATTATAAGGGTAGTCGGTCAGCGCGGGGGCGGCAAGTCAGCTTCCATTTTTAGATTTATAAATTCTGACAGTAGTCAAAACAAGGAGGCTCGTTAATGTGCGTCCGCACATGATGTTCCGACCCGCGCTCACTACATTTTTGACTTAACTGTCTTTTACATTTTTGCAAAGAGATAATCAAAAATAGATATTTGAGTTTAAAAAAATCGTTACACAACCAAATTAATAGTTGCATTAAATAATATCGTGCCTCATTACTACGATATCTGCCATTAAAGAGACTACGAAAACAAACAACAACAAAAACTAGCAAAAACAAAATTTTCATGGTAAAAACTCAATATCTTAAGTTAAAAGCGCCTAGTGACAACGTCAAATTACAATCGGATAAAACTTTAACTTACACAATTTTACTTTTTTCTGACTATACAGCAGATGGAAATTTTCATTAATGAGACTTGGTAACAAGTAGACAAAAAGAAAAATAGAGAGGCGAAAATTAAAAATCAGTCATTATTTTTGAAACTAAATATTTTCTAAAGTCTTAATAAATCATTGGCTTTTAACAAAATAATTCTTGATAATTTCACTAAAAATTCATCATGAAAACAATATGACTTGTCTTTGGTTAGACTGATTCATAGGTACAGACTAAAGATGCAGAAATTCTCAAAAAAAATACAAACAGTTTGCGAAAACACAAATTAAGGAAGCCATTAAAATCATTGGCTATTATCTGAATATTGTATTTTTTTCAATTTCTATATATACTAATTCAGCTAAAATCTTACTGAATTAACAAATAAGTTCAATTGGGCAACATTTGAAAATCAATGGAATCTGTTATTACGCGTTTGTGCTAAAGAAGAGAGAGAAAAAAAACAAAAACACATCACTCACATAACTTTGTATGAAAACGCAAATTGTCCAACAAACACAACATCAGTTACGTCGTAGTATCAAAAAACATTTTATTTTTTAAAACACATGGAATTGTATGGGACATCTCAGTGACGAGAATAAGTTACAAATTGACGAAAAGAACGACCAAAAAATTGAAAAATTTGAAATATCCTTAATATTAAATGTATAATATCATAAAATTTCACTATAATATTCAGAGTATTCACAATAATATGACTGCTTCGCGTAAAATCATTCATTCAATCTTCAATTACAAGCTTAGGGGAGTGATCACCATTTTACGGCTACCTAATGATTGAAAATACAATCAAAAACATCAATATCAAAAAAAAATTAAGTTAGAAAAGTATTCAAAGCCATTGAAAACTGAACCTTTCTATAAAAACTTTTGTGCTTTCAAATGTTTTTCAACAGAAATGGGATTCTTTTTTTCATAATTTGACTCCAATAAATCCACTAACATGAACAATTACATTGAAACCACAAAACTTTGAGAAAACCCGTAGTATCAACACCATTAATTTCAATAGCTTTCAACGGAAGCTAATAGATACGCTAAGTTACGCCCTGATAAGACAACAAGGATGTTTGTCATACGTAGAGTATCAATAAAACATTACATTAAGTCATTTACTATAAAAATAACAACAAATACAGCCAAAATCCAAAATTAGGTAGAAAAGTGCGAGAAATTGCCGGAGCTATTTAAACCAAAAGTTTTTCTCTGAAAGCTTTATGTAGGATCCATTGAACGTCATCTATTAACCTACGCAACTATCAATATTTGGGTAATGCGATAAGATTCCAAAAGGAACCAGAATTACGGGAAAAAATCCAAAAAATTTCCAAAAAATTATGAAAATTCATGCATCGAAGTCATAACACCAATAGTTAAAGATTAAACCGCTCACTAGATTAATTTTGGTTGACGTAGACAGGGTCCGGTCAGTTCTTAGAGGTCCGGTCATTGAAGGGATCCGGTCATTACTTAGACTGACTTAGAGTTCACGAAAATAAGTTCAAGATTGGTCAATTTTCAAAAAAAAATTTCGAAAAAACTATATTTTTACCAATATAGTCTTAACATCCATTAAATTCAATAGTTTTCAACGGAAATCGATATACATGCTCGATTGCAGCATATGCTTTGATTGGAGGACAAGGATGTTTGTCATATAGGTAATCAATGAGACATCACAGCAAGCCCCATGACTATGGAAACAACAAGTTCAGGCAAAAACCAAAATTTCAGTAAAGTGCAAGATAGTGTTGTAGCCATTTAAACCTTTGTCTTTCCTCTGAAGTTTTTATCCATGGTTCACTGCAAGCCTTCTTAAAGCCAATAGGTAATGTGAACAGATTTCAAGAGTAACCAATGATAAGAAAATATCCATTTTTTTTTTAATTTTTGAAATCTTGTGGCATTGAAATCGTAACAGATAGATAGATAAAACCGCTAACGAGATTAGTTTTGATTGCCGTAGAATGGAAGATTTTCATGTCATTGCCGAGGCTGATGTGCAATTCACGAAAATAAATTTTTGACCGTTTAATGATAAATTTTTTTTTTGAAAAATCTTTTTTAAAGTCTTAACAACCATTAGCTCTCCACTGAACGCTCTAGATAGGTTCACCTAATGCTCAACACAAAACCTATTGCACTTTTAGTCAACGAGACCATGCCAAAGAACTCCAAAAATTCAGTCAAACGTCAAAAAGAAAATCAAAATTACATTTTAAATTACGAAAACTCAAGAGTCGAAGCCAAAAAAAAAACACGAGCGATTCCTTTAAAACGATTTTTTTGTTCATTGGCCTTCATTTTACTGTGAATCAGGTTTCTCATTAGCGGAACCTAGATATGAAAAGTGACTAGTCTCTAGGTGACCCTAGAAAAATATGAAAAGTTTTCTGAAAAAGCTCTCAAATAGAATCGCAATTTTTTTTTGATAGTCAACTTCCCTATGACACCAGAAATAGTCTTTTTATCACCTTTTGACTATTAGGAACTCAAAATTGTATCATTTTGTGGCGTGAAGTGTAATTTTGAATTAGTATTTTATTAAAAAAGACCTTAATTTGAAGAAAAATTACACTAAAAGTGAACAAAATCATACCAAATATCCAGTTTTCAAACAAAATATCAATCCTCGATAACTCCTCGAAAAAGACGAAATTAAAAAATATGTTTTTTAGTTTAGAATTCCACCAAGGACAAGATTTTTAATGAAACCACTCACATTTCTCTACGATGAATATATCGATCGGCCAAAATTGTCTGAACAAAAAAACTCCCTTTGAGTATATAGTTCCTCCCCCACAAGTGGGGTCGGAACAAAAAAAAATGAAGATTCAAAAGGGAGAAGGAAAGCATTAAACTAACTTCTAGAGCCTTTCGGTTTGCTGAACTCTTAAGATGCGACAAAACTGTTTTAGAGATAAGTTCATGGTGTGACGAGCAGTTCTTTAAGTTTGACCCCCACCGAGCCCCCTTACTCTCCCCAATCTTCACCTCCTGCACTTCGTTCCACCCGTAACCCAGAGTGCGCGATACCATCGTGTAATTCTTTCAACTGCAGCTGCTGACATAGTCTAACGCAAGTTTGAGGGCAATTTGCTCGATCTTAGTGGGTTTTTTCCTGCTTGTTTTTAACAGAGCCGGACAAGATCTTGTCATTGCTTTGAACTATCGTCCAGTTTCTTTAACACCGGAACTTCTCACCTGTTTTGAATCTCTTATGAAAAAACAAAGTGAATAAAATGTAACCAAAAAATCAGACACCGCACGAATATCAAAAAATTACAGAAAATTTATACAAACTGTATCAGTCATGATATTTTGATTCCAAACTCCTCTCTCCTTTGATTTTCTGATTCAGCACAGAATTTAGTTAAAAAAAATTGATCAGAAAACAGTAACTGGTTGACGAAGTCAACCACTTGCTGTTATTTTTTTTGCGGCGAAATATCAATAGATGGATCCAAGTATATAATGTCAATTATAGCTGGTCTTACATTTTTAAGGAATTGCTTCCATTATATCATTCATTTCCCAATTAGCCCTAGTTGGTGTCTCTTTTTGCTGTGCTGTATGTGTTCTGTATATGTTCAAATTAGTTGCTTGGTTGGTCTTCGACCCTGTAAATGGCTATCCCATGTAATCCTTAGTTGTTTGCAGGAAATCAAACAGCAAGATGTTGCACCATATCAATAGGCAGAAGGTGAAAGTAGAAGAGGAGGCTATCAATGTGTTTGGCACTCCCGTATGTCCTCGCAATGGAACCATAGTCACCATTGAACCAACTGTCTACGCTAAGGCATCCTACGAGAGACTGACAGCTATTGCTTTTATGTGAGTTACCATCATTGAGTTCTGATAACAAAAATATTGCTATTGGGGTTGATTGAGCGTTTGCATAGAGAATGTTTTAACCATTCTTGTGGCAAGAAAATTAGAGTTAATTTTTTTCAAGGTATCAAATTTTAGTGCATACGTTTGAAAAATCTTCAACAAAACGAGCAACGAGATAGTGTGGCCCTGTTTTATGTAAGGATTGAGAATTTTACTTATTCTAGGGCAAACTGCTTTGTCGTGGGAGGCAAGGAGGGTTTCGTGTTGGTATACTCTAGGCCCAATACCATTCACAGTCCTCTCGGATCCCCAAGACATTCAGAATCAGGTAAAAAAAAATAAAGAATCCCTATACCTATTATGCGCTGAAAATTGAATTTGAAGCCTTGGTCTGAAGTAAAAAGATTGAAAGAATCCAATTGAAGAATGGAAGAATTTTAAACTAGGTTTCTATTTATGAATCGCGAAATTATTCACGGCAGTGATTATCATTGCCTCGAATTAACATTGGCTGCATCACCGTTCAAGAAATTAGCATTTTAAACCGAGGTCTGCGAGGTGGCACTTGAAAATGTTAGAGATGCTCTGCAAAGAACTTTATTTGAAATATTACTTAGTTATTTATTAAACTCATGGTTATTGCTGATAGCTAAATCAGTTTATGGAATCGCTCACTCGAGAAACGATTCAGATCATTGAGACTTCATCATAGCAGCATGATTTGAGTGCTTGTGATAGGTGGTCATTCTTCCACATATGCTAATGCTCAGTACTCAAGTTCTTGCACTTCGTTGAGACAATAATTTTTTATTAAATTTTATTACATTTTATTACATTTCGGTTATTACCCGATTTTTATTACCCAGTATATACAAGTTTCTTCAATTCGGTTTTATTAAGACATGAATTGACGACGCATTGAAGAGACAGGTTCGTTAATGAGTGCCTCTACTTTCCAGGTGACTATCTCTCTTCTGTACCTGAATCTTCATCCCACTACCAGCTATCCCTCCCACCCACGCAACACCAGTCCACTAAACATCACAGCACCCGGACATACCAACAACACCACCACCAACAGACACACCATCAGAGTCATCACCACTATCAGTCTCAGCATCACCAATCGCAGTCTTCTGCTCACCATTATACCAGTGGGGGTGGCGGCAGTGCTAAGTACCAGCAACAAATGAGTTGTCCCACACCCAGAGGCCACTTGGGGTCGTCTGGTGATGTACACCCCACGGGTTAGTTTGACTCCTGTCTTCAGTGGCAACATTGAAGTTGAAGTTATTGTGCATGTACTTTTAGCTGGTTATGATAACTGATCCCCGTGCGACACATGAACCGTTTTTTTATAGCTGCAAAGCTGTAAGCTGAGCGGAGCTATATTGCGGTGCTCCTGGTTTTTTTTACGACTCGAAGAGATGAGTATTGGTTTTCTTAAGCTTTTTTTTTTACCGGAAGTACTATTCGTTCAGACGCGGTTTTGACCTAAAAGCGAAAGTGAGTAAAATTTCCGTGTGAACTAAATTTTTCTGAGCGAGAGAAGTTTTTTATCATGCGCTGCGTTTAGTGAATGACTTTTTGACTTTCAGAAGTAGTTTTTTACTAAATGGCAAATTTAGATAACCGTTTTTAGCCGTTTTTTCGTCTAAGTGGCTAATTGTTTTGCTTGTAATTTGCTTTTTTGTAGAGATAATTTTTTTCGATGCTATATTGAAATGTCAACCTCGGAAATTGATACCCAAGTGTTTCGCAGAGCCTGAACCCTTGCGTTTCAAATTCAAAATTGGCACATTTTTTATTTTTGTAAGTTAATTTTTGGCTTTTTTCTATTAATTTCTTCATTTTTTGGATCTTTTAATCGTCTTTTTGTCAAAACTCAGTTATTATGGCAACTTACTTTTGATAATTCATATGCTCAACGCCTCTTTCTACCTCGTTGTAATTTTGTTTTATAAAATGGTACATATGCTAATCCGATTTTGGTAGTTTTTTTTAACGATTTGTCAGTTTTTTGTCTGTATTTTGGTTTTAATTACTAGAAGTAGTCTTTTTGTGCAACATGAGGGACTTTAATTTCGTTTCAATAAAGATTCAATCAGTTTTTGGCGTTAAGTTTCTGAAAAACCGTTAAAATTTTTTCATAAATGCCGTCTTAGAAGTTTTTCTTGATTTTTTTTTAATTTGATTTTTAACTTTCAAAAATCAAGAATGTCTTTCTTTGTTACGGTGTTCCTTACATCGTGCCCATATTCTTCACATTCTAGTTAGGATCATTCTAGCTTTTTCCTGGTACCTACATTTATTTTCGTTATATTGATTTTTTTCAGTTGTTATAATTGAATGATTTCAATTTTTTGTCATTTCTTTGGTTTGCAATTGATTTCATTCAAAATAAGGCAGTACTGAGAGTTTGCTAGCCTGCTTTTTTCCAATTTTTCCACTTATTACTTTTAACTGCAAATTTCTTCCGGCCTGGGTATCAATTTAATCAATTTTTTGCCTTTGAATATTCTTCTGCTGCGTATGTCTTTTCTATGGTCAATTTATATTATGAATTAGTGTGAAATCATGATGTCTAGTATATGTACAAAAAGGAAGAAGTATGTGTTGTTTTTGTCTTAATTGCAGTGATTAGAAGTGTAATTATAGTGGTTTTCTGATTCTTAAATTTGAGCATTCTTTCTGAAAAGATTATTATCTGCCGTTTGCTTTCGAGATTAGAATCATGAATTATTTGAGGGCAATTGATGGCCCTGTCAGTTTTTTCAGCCTATCAGTATTTTGACAATCTTAATTTTTTCAGATTTTTAACGTTAGCAAACCTTTTCAATAATATAAAATTTTGCTGCATTTTGTTTCTCTTGGTGACAGTGGTTTAAGTTTCACCAATTGTTAGATCAGACCTGGGGAGATAATGAGTTAATGGTTTAATACAACAGGAAATGACTTCCGCTGAAATTACGGCTTTGTAAGAAGTTTTGACGCTTCGAGTCGCTTACGGAATTCGTTCTATGTTTTTTGGTTCGTCGTCTGACGCTCTTTTTTCGTTTTACATTTGTTCACACAGCAAAGCTGAAAAAGTCTGCTGAAAATTTTCTGAATGACTTCTTCCTCTCACTAACGGCATTTACGCGCGTGACGTCTTTTCTCACTCGCTTTAGCGAAAGTTGTTAGGTTATTTGCGTGATTAGATTTTGATCATACATGACTTACCTCACTCAATGAAATGACTTTTGCACTTTAAAACTTAAGTTTTATTTGAATTTGTTTAAGGTCAAAGGAACTTATATGTGCAGTAAAGTTCCCTAATGAGAGGCTTCTGTGGAATGAATTTTAACAAGCTTTCTTAATTTATCGCTGAATGTTTTTTAGCCTAGTTTTTTGAGCGGCGTCGATTTTTTTTTCAATTTGGATCTGTATCTGTTTCTATCTCTTTTATATGGCACGCAGGTCTATTCTTTCGCAGCTATTCCGGCATTCTGCCGGCTATGTTTAATTTATCGCTGAATGTTTTTACCTAGTTTTTCGAGCGGCTTCAATTTTTTTTTCAATTTAGATCTGTATTTGTTTCTATCTCTTATATGGCACGCAGGTCATTTCTTTCGCCGCTATTCCGGCAATCTGCCGGCTATGTTTAATTTATCGCTGAATGTTTTTACCTAGTTTTTCGAGCGGCTTCAATTTTTTTTTCAATTTAGATCTGTATCTGTTTCTATCTCTTATATGGCACGCAGGTCATTTCTTTCGCCGCTATTCCGGCAATCTGCCGGCTATGTTTTCAAGTTTCATTGATAATGGACTCTGTAGCCTTCTAAGAGGTGAAACTAGTAAGTACAATTCATTATACTACACTAAGTGTAATTACAACGGTGAGATAATTACTGTTCTAGATAAAGTCGTTTATAGTTAGGTGGAGTTTATCTGACTCATTTTGCAATTTTTCCATCACTTGGCGTCAAAACAGTATCTCTGCAACGCATGTCTTATTATCATTGGTATACACTCATAGGTCACATCTCTAAGCTGCAAATTGTTTATATAGCGGTCGTATCGATTAAAGTCAACAGATGTTTGTAAGACTTCAATAGTTGATAGGACAATAGTGGAATATGCGTTTCCGAGAATCGAAAAATGCGATGTTACCTTTTGAGGTAGTTTTTTTCCTCCGCAAAAGAGATATAAAAATGTCATGTCAAAGCGATAATTGTTAATAAACATGCTCCGGCTTATAAACTACTTGATTTAATGTGTATTTACATCTACCTTCAGTAATTAATTTTTGTATTCTGTTTAGAATCCGTATTGAATGTTCCCAGAAACTTTTCATGTTCTCTCTCCTTTAGTTCAATGCCTTTAATTATATTCAATATTTTTTATAGCTGCGAAGCTGTAAGCTGAGCGGAGCTATATTGCTGTGCTCTTGGTTTATTTACAATTCAAAGAATTTGAATTTTATTGGGGCGCTGTCTTTTTTTTTAAGATCTGTTCGCACATTTTCATGATTTTTGAAGTCAAATTGGAGTAGTGATTTTGGTCACGCCGAAACAGGAAGTGGAGCGAAAAGCGAGTGGTTTTGCGGCGTGAAATTTTTTCGCTCTAAATTTAAAGTAGAATGAGAAAACGGTGTTTGAACAAAAATGCGCTTTCTCGCTAGTGAGGTTTTGTTCACATGCGGCAAATTCACTTTGGTTTTTATTGTTTTTATAGCTGCGAAGCTGTAAGCTGAGCGGAGCTATATTGCTGTGCTCTTGGTTTTTTTTTACAATTCAAAGAATTTGAATTGTATTGGGGCGCTGTCTTTTTTTTAAGATCTGTTCGCACATTTTCATGATTTTTGAAGTCAAATTGGAGTAGTGATTTTGGTCACGCCGAAACAGGAACTGAAGCGAAAAAGCGAGTGGTTTTGCTGCGTGAATTTTTTTCGCTCTGAATTTAAAGTAGAGTGAGAAAACGGTGTTTGAACAAAAATTCGCTTTCTCGCTAGTGGCTTTTTGTTCACATGCGGCAATTTCGCTTTGATTTTTTCTCTTTTTTCGATTTTCTGGATCGGATTTTTTTCTAAATGGTTTTCGCAACCCATTCATAGTCCTTTCTAGGTCTATTTTTCTGTTTAGTCAATGAAAATTCTTTGAATTGTACGTCAGGACTCGTCCTGCTATGTTTTTTTGTTCGTCGTCTGACGCTCTTTTTTCGTTTTACATTTGTTCACACAGCAGAGCTGAAAAAGTCAAATTTTCTGAATTACTTCTTCCTCTCACTAATTGCACTTGCGCGCGTGACGTCATTTCTCAGTCGATTTAGCGAAAGTTTTTAGGTTATTTGCGTGATTAGATTTTGATCATACGTGACTTACCTCACTCAATAAAATGACTTTTGCACTTTAAAACTTAGGTTTAATTTGAATTTGTTTAAGGTCAAAGGAACTCATATGTGCAATAAAGGTCCCTAATAAGAGGCCTCTGTGGAATGAATTTTAACACGCTTTATTGATAACTGCAAATTTCTTCCGGCCTGGGTATCAATTTAATCAATTTTTTGCGTTTGAATATTCTTCTGCTGCGTATGTCTTTTCTATGGTCAATTTATATTATGAATTAGTGTGAAATCATGATGTCTAGTATATGTACAAAAAGGAAAAAGTATGTGTTGTTTTTGTCTTAATTGTAGTGATTAGAATTGTAATTATAGTGGTTTTCTGATTCTTAAATTTGAGCATTCTTTCTGAAAAGATTATTATCTGCCGTTTGCTTTCGAGATTAGAATCATGAATTATTTGAGGGCAATTGATGGGCCTGTCAGTTTTTTCAGCCTATCAGTATTTTGACAATTTTAATTTTTTCAGATTTTTAACGTTAGCAAACCTTTTCAATAATATAAAATTTTGCTGCATTTTGTTTCTCTTGGTGACAGTGGTTCAAGTTTCACCAATTGTTAGATCAGACCTGGGGAGATAATGAGTTAATGGTTTAATACAACAGGAAATGACTTCTGCTGAAATTACGGCTTTGTTTGAAGTTTTGACGCTTCGAGTCGCTTACGGAATTCTTTCTATGTTTTTTGTTTCGTCGTCTGACGATCTTTTTTCGTTTTACATTTGTTCACACAGCAAAGCTGAAAAAGTCTGCTGAAAATTTTCTGAATGACTTCTTCCTGTCACTAACGGCATTTGCGCGCGTGACGTCATTTCTCACTCGCTTTAGCGAAAGTTATTAGGTTATTTGCGTGATTAGATTTTGATCATACATGACTTACCTCACTCAATGAAATGACTTTGCACTTTGAAACTTAAGTTTTATTTGAATTTGTTTAAGGTCAAAGGAACTTATATGTGCAGTAAAGGTCCCTAATGAGAGGCTTCTGTGGAATGAATTTTAACAAGCTTTTTTAATTTATCGCTGAATGTTTTTTAGCCTAGTTTTTTGAGCGGCGTCGATTTTTTTTTCAATTTGGATCTGTATCTGTTTATCTCTATTATATGGCACGCAGGTCTATTCTTTCGCAGCTATTCCGGCATTCTGCCGGCTATGTTTAATTTATCGCTGAATGTTTTTACCTAGTTTTTTGAGCGGCTTCAATTTTTTCAATTTAGATCGGTTTCTGTTTCTATCTCTATTATATGGCACGCAGGTCATTTATTTCGCCGCTATTCCGGCAATCTGCCGGCTATGTTTTCAAGTTTCATTGATTATGGACTCTGTAGCCTTCTAAGAGGTGAAACTAGTAAGTACAATTCATTATACTGCACTTAGTGTAATTACGGCGATGAGATAATTACTGTTCTAGATAAAGTCGTTTATAGTCTGGTGGAGTTTATCTGACTCATTTTGCAATTTTTCCGTCACTTGGCGTCAAAACAGTATCTCTGCAACGCATGTCTTATTATCATTGGTATACACTCATAGGTGACATCTCTAAGCTACAAATTGTTTATATAGCGGTCGTATCGATTAAAGTCAACAGATGTTTGTAAGACTTCAATAGTTGATAGGACAATAGTGGAATATGCGTTTCCGAGAATCGAAAAATGCGATGTTACCTTTTGAGGTAGTTTTTTTCCTCCTAGGATGATAATGCAAAATGCTCTGTTTTAGGAGCTCCTATTGGAAATGTGAGAATTCCATCCAGTTCCAGTGGCCACCAACTATCAGCCATTGGAGCCCAAACTGCCAAACTCCAAGGAAGAGGCGAATAAGGACGGGATTGAGGAATTAAGAATAAAGGAGATGTAATGAATCGATTGGTTTTCAGCTGTTTGTAATGATATCATGGTGCTGATTGTCAAAAGAGATATAAAAATGACATGTCAAAGCGATAATTGTTAATAAACATGCTCCGGCTTATAAACTACTTGATTTAATGTGTATTTATATCTACCTTCAGTAATTAATTTGTGTATTCTGTTTAGAATCCGTAGTGAATGTTCCCAGAAACTTTTTTTCTTGTTCTCTCTCCTTTAGTTCAATGCCTTTAATTATATTCAATATTTTTTATATCTGCAAAGCTGTAAGCTGAGCGGAGCTATATTGCTGTGCTCTTGGTTTTTTTACAATTCAAATTTGAATTGTATTGGGGCGCTGTCTTTTTTTTAAGATCTGTTCGCACATTTTCATGATTTTTGAAGTCAAATTGGAGTAGTGATTTTGGTCACGCCGAAACAGGAAGTGGAGCGAAAAGCGAGTGGTTTTGTGGCGTGAATTTTTTTCGCTCTAAATTTAAAGTAGAATGAGAAAACGGGTGTTTGAACAAAAATGCGCTTTCTCGCTAGTGAGGTTTTGTTCACATGCGGCAATTTCACTTTGGTTTTTATTGTTTTTATGGCTGCAAATCTGTAAGCTGAGCGGAGCTATATTGCTGTGCTCTTGGTTTTTTTTACAATTCAAAGAATTTAATTGTATTGGGGCGCTGTTTTTTTTTCAAGATCTGTTCGCACATTTTCATGATTTTGAAGTCAAATTTGAGTAGTGATTTTGGTCACGCCGAAACAGGAACTGGAGCAAAAAAGCGAGTGGTTTTGCGGCGTGAAATTTTTTCGCTCTGAATTTAAAGTAGAGTGAGAAAATGGCGTTTGAACAAAAATTCGCTTTCTCGCTAGTGGCTTTTTGTTCACATGCGGCATTTTCGCTTAGATTTTTTCTGTTTTTTCGATTTTTGGATAGGAGTTTTTTTAAATGGTTTTTGCAAGCCATTCATAGTCCTTTCTAGGTCTAGTTTTCTGTTTAGTCAATGAAAATTCTTTGAACTGTACGTCAGGACTTGTCCTGCTATGTTTTTTTTCGTCGTCTGACGCTTTTTTCGTTTTACATTTGTTCACACAGCAGAGCTGAAAAAGTCAAATTTTCTGAATGACTTCTTCCTCTCACTAACGGCACTTGCGCGCGTGTCGTCATTTCTCGCTCGCTTTAGAGAAAGTTTTTAGGTTATTTGCGTGATTAGATTTTGATCATACGTGACTTACCTCACTCAATAAAATGACTTTTGCACTTAGGTTTAATTTGAATTTGTTTAAGGTCAAAGGAACTCATATGTGCAATAAAGGTCCCTAATAAGAGGCCTCTGTGGATTGAATTTTAACACGCTTTATTGATTTATCGCTGAATGTTTTTAAGCCTAGTTTTTTGAGCGGCGTCGATTTTTTTTCAATTTAGATCTTTATCTGTTTCTATCTCTATTATATGGCATGCAGGTCTATTCTTTCGCAGCTATTCCGGCAATCTGCCGGCTATGTTTTGCAGTTTTTTGGATCGGATTTTTTTCTATGTGGTTTTCCCAATCAATTCATAGTTCATTCTAAGCCTAGTTTTTTGTTAGAATTAAATTTACATTTCTCGCTAGTGGTTTATTGTTCTCGCTAGCGGCATTTTGACATTGATTTTCTGTTTTTTTTGGTTTTTTAGAAATGGTTTTCCCAATTCAATCATAGTCCGCTCTTGGTCTAGTTATTTGTTTAGTCAATGAAAATTCTTTGAATTGTACTTCAGGACTTGTCCTGTTATTTTTTTTGGTTTCGTCGTCTGACGTTCTTTTTCGTTTTACGTTTGTTCACACTGCTAAGCTGAAAAAGTCTAATTTTCTGAATGATTTCTTCCTCTCACTAACGGCATTTGCGCGCTTGACGTCACTTCTCTCTCTCTCTCTCTCTCTAGCAAAGTTTTTAAGATCATTTGCGTGATTAGATTTTGATCATACGTGACTTACCTCACTCAATAAAATGACTTCTGCACTTTAAAACTCAAGTTTAATTGGAATTTGTTAAAGGAATTCATATGTGCAGTAAAGGTCCCTAATAAGGGGCTTCTGTGGAATGAATTTTAACAAGCTTACGTAATTTATCGCTGAATGTTTTTTACCTAGCTTTTTGAGCGGTGTCGATTTTTTAAAAAACTTTGATCTGTATCTGTTTCTATCTCTATTATACGGCACGCAGGTCTATTCTTTCGCAGCTACTCCGGCAATCTGCCGGCTATGTTTTACTTATGGACTGTATGTGTCAGAAAATTGACAGTCCGAAGCTAACCAAAAAAAAATCTAGTGGTCTAATAAAGGACTGGTGGTCGATCTGTCTATTTTGTTTCTTAAGTTGTTTCAATTCATGTGACGCCACAAGCGTCTATCGCGACTTTTTTCCGGCAATCTTCAGGCTATTTTAACAAATACTTCTTTCACATTTTCCTCAATTTGTCAAATGTTGTAATTAGTAGCCGCGAAGCGATAGTGAAGCTATTTTTGATAACTCTGTTGTTTGCGACCAGAAGATGATTTTGGTTGAGCTTCTGTTTTTGTGTGTCACCGAAAATAGATATATAAGCAAATGTTGCACGTGAAAAAATTGTTTTTCGGGTCAATCTACTGAACAAAAATTGAAAGAAGAAAGAGAATTAGCGTGGTTTTTGTTCCTGCATTAAGAGCATATGGGAGACAGATCGTTAAAAAATAGCGTCGGTATTTTCGATGCAGTTTTAATTGCTCTCGAAGTTTGTTTTTATGCAAATTTTTTGCTTTACCGATTTTTGACTTTTCGAGTGACTTTTACGCCCTTGACTTTCTGCATTTTGCGTGATCTAAACTCATCTCTCATTCGAAATTTCAAGCAGCTGAATTCGATTGGCGCCAATTTAATACTAAACGTCGAATGATAAGTGCTCCGAAACTGGTGCCAGTTCTTCACTTTAAATCAATAGTGGTATATTTTAACATCTAATGAGGTTATTTGAAGCCCCCTAGTGAATTGCTTTGTGGCAGTCGGTTTACAC
The DNA here is from genome assembly GCF_964194025.1 of Convolutriloba macropyga. Taxonomy (NCBI): domain Eukaryota; kingdom Metazoa; phylum Xenacoelomorpha; order Acoela; family Convolutidae; genus Convolutriloba; species Convolutriloba macropyga. The sequence goes on along the minus strand of NC_134479.1, from coordinate 18,385,813 downwards.
CCCCTCCCGCACTGACGCTCGCTGCAATTGATTAGAGCTCCCATTAGAGCAATTTTTCTGACGTTAGTGGGTTATGTTTTAGTTTTTAGCTTGACTTTTAACGGACTATACGGATCTGAGCAATTATGTTAACAATAAATGTTTGGGGTGTTTTCGACCATATCTGTTTTGATAAGCTATTTTTGTCTTTTCGCTTTTAGACACATTTTATTTTATCTGTCTACCGTTCCAGTTTCACTAGGGGACGGGATTGAGAAATTAAGAATAAAGGAGATGTAATGAATCGATTGGTTTTCCGCTGTTTGTAATGATATCATGGTGCTGATTGTCGAAAGAGATATAAAAATGACATGTCAAAGCGATAATTGTTAATAAACATGCTCCGGCTTATAAACTACTTGATTTAATGTGTATTTATATCTACCTTCAGTAATTGATTTGTGTATTCTGTTTAGAATCCGTATTGAATGTTTCGAGAAACTTTTTTTCTTGTTCTCTCTCCTTTAGTTCAATGCCTTTAATTATATTCAATATTTTTTACAGCTGCGAAGCTGTAAGCTGAGCGGAGCTATATTGCTGTGCTCTTGGTTTTGTTTTACAATTCAAAGAATTTGAATTGTATTGGGGCGCTGTCTTTTTTTTACGATCTGTTCACACATTTTCATGATTTTTGAAGTCAAATTGGAGTAGTGATTTTGGTCACGCCAAAAGAGGAACTGGAGCGAAAAAGCGAGTGGTTTTGCGGCGTGAAATTTTATCGTTCTAAATTTAAAGTAGAGTGAGAAAACGGTGTTTGAACAAAAATTCGCTTTCTCGCTAGTGGCTTTTTGTTCACATGCGGTAATTTCGCTTTGATTTTTTCTGTTTTTTCAATTTTTTGGATTGAATTTTTTTCTAAACGGTTTTCGCAACCCATTCATAGTCCTTTCTAGGTCTAGTTTTCTGTTTAGTCAATGAAAATTCTTCAATTGTACTTCAGGATTTGTCCTGCTATGTTTTTTTGTTTCGTCTTCTGACGTTCTTTTTCGTTTTACATTTGTTCACACTGCTAATCTGAAAATGTCAAATTTTCTGATTGACTTCTTCCTCTCACTAACGGCATTTGCGCGCTTGACGTCATTTCTCTCTCTCTCTCTCTCTAGCAAAGATTTTAAGAACATTTGCGTGATTAGATTTTGATCATACGTGACTTACATCACTCAATAAAATGACTTTTGCACTTTAAAACTCAAGTTTAGAGCGGTGTCGATTTTTTAAAAAAAATTGATCTGTATCTGTTTCTATTCCTATTATACGGCACGCAGGTCTATTCTTTCGCAGCTACTCCGGCAATCTGCCGGCTATGTTTTACTTATGGACTGTATGTGTCATAAAATTGACAGTCCGAATTAACCCAAAAAATCTATTGGTCTAATAAAGGACTGGTGGTCGATCTGTCTATTTTGTTTAAGTTGTTTCAATTCATGTGACGCAACAAGCGTCTATCGCGACTTTTTTCCGGCAATCTGCAGGCTATTTTTACAAATACTACTTTCACATTTTCCTCAATTTGTCGAATGTTGTAATTAGTAGCCGCGAAGCGATAGTGAAGCTATTTTTAATACCTATGTTGTTTGCGACCAGAAGATTATTTTGGTTAAGCTTCTGTTTTTGTGTGTCACCGAAAATAGATATATAAGCAAATGTTGCACGTGAAAAAATTGTTTTTCGGGTCAATCTACTGAACAAAAATTGAAAGAAGAATTAGCGTGGTTTTTTTTCTGTTTTTTCAATTTTTTGGATTGGATTTTTTTCTAAACGGTTTTCGCAACCCATTCATAGTCCTTTCTAGGTCTAGTTTTCTGTTTAGTCAATGAAAATTCTTCAATTGTACTTCAGGACTTGTCCTGCTATGTTTTTTTGTTTCGTCTTCTGACGTTCTTTTTCGTTTTACATTTGTTCACACTGCTAATCTGAAAATGTCAAATTTTCTGAATGACTTCTTCCTCTCAATTATTGTAAACGTGTTTTTTTTGTTTTCATGCAAATTTTTTGCTTTACCGATTTTTGACTTTTCGAGTGACTTTTACGCCCTTGACTTTCTGCATTTTGCGTGATCTAAACTCATCTCTCATTCGAAATTTCAAGCAGCTGAATTCGATTGGCGCCAATTTAATAATAAAGGTCGAATGATAAATGCTCCGAAACTGGTGCCAGTTCTTCACTTTAAATCAATAGTGGTATATTTTAACATCTAATGAGGTTATTTGAAGCCCCCTAGTGAATTGCTTAGTGGCAGTCGGTTTACACCCCCTCCCGCACTGACGCTCGCTGTAATTGATTAGAGCTCCCATTATAGCAATTTTTCCGACGTTAGTGGGTTATGTTTTAGTTTTTAGCTCGACTTTTAACGGACTATACGGATCTGAGCAATTATGTTAACAATAAATGTTTGGGGTGTTTTCGACCATATCTGTTTTGATAAGCTATTTTTGTCTTTTCGCCTTTAGACACATTTTATTTTATCTGTCAACCGTTCAAGTTTCACTAGGGGATGGGATTGAGAAATTAAGAATAAAGGAGATGTAATGAATCGATTGGTTTTCCGCTGTTTGTAATGATATCATGGTGCTGATTGTCGAAAGAGATATAAAAATGACATGTCAAAGCGATAATTGTTAATAAACATGCTCCGGCTTATAAACTACTTGATTCAATGTGTATTTATATCTACCTTCAGTAATTGATTTGTGTATTCTGTTTAGAATCCGTATTGAAAGTTTCCAGAAACCTTTTTTCTTGTTCTCTCCTTTAGTTCAATGCCTTTAATTATATTCAATATTATTTACAGCTGCGAAGCTGATAGCTGAGCGGAGCTATATTGCTGTGCTCTTGGTTTTTTTTACAATTCAAAGAATTTGAATTGTATTGGGGCGCTGTCTTTTTTTTAAGATCTGTTCACACATTTTCATGATTTTTGAAGTCAAATTAGAGTAGTGATTTTGGTCACGCCAAAAGAGGAACTGGAGCGAAAAAGCGAGTGGTTTTGCGGCGTGAAATTTTATCGTTCTAAATTTAAAGTAGAGTGAGAAAATGGTGTTTGAACAAAAATTCGCTTTCTCGCTAGTGGCTTTTTGTTCACATGCGGCAATTTCGCTTTGATTTTTTCTGTTTTTTCAATTTTTTGGATTGGATTTTTTCTAAACGGTTTTCGCAACCCATTCATAGTCCTTTCTAGGTCTAGTTTTCTGTTTAGTCAATGAAAATTCTTCAATTGTACTTCAGGACTTGTCCTGCTATGTTTTTTTGTTTCGTCTTCTGACGTTCTTTTTCGTTTTACATTTGTTCACACTGCTAATCTGAAAATGTCAAATTTTCTGAATGACTTCTTCCTCTCACTAACGGCATTTGCGCGCTTGACTTCGTTTCTCTCTCTCTCTCTCTAGCAAAGATTTTAAGAACATTTGCGTGATTAGATTTTGATCATACGTGACTTACCTCACTCAATAAAATGACTTTTGCACTTTAAAACTCAAGTTTAGAGCGGTGTCGATTTTAAAAAAAAAATGATCTGTATCTGTTTCTATCTCTATTATACGGCACGCAGGTCTATTCTTTCGCAGCTACTCCGGCAATCTGTTTGTTTCTTAAGTTGTTTCAATTCATGTGACGCCACAAGCGTCTATTGCGACTATTTTCCGGCAATCTGCAGGCTATTTTTACAAATACTTCTTTCACATTTTCCTCAATTTGTCGAATGTTGTAATTAGTAGCCGCGAAGCGATAGTGAAGCTATTTTTAATGTTTTACTTATGGACTGTATGTGTCATAAAATTGACAGCCTTACCCAAAAAATCTAGTGGTCTAATAAAGGACTGGTAGTCGATCTGTCTATTTTGTTTCTTAAGTTGTTTCAATTCCTGTGACGCCACAAGCGTCTATCGCGACTAGTTTCCGGCAATCTGCAGGCTATTTTTACAAATACTTCTTTCACATTTTCCTCAATTTGTCGAATGTTGTAATTAGTAGCCCCGAAGCGATAGTGAAGCTATTTTTAATACCTCTCAGTTGTTTGCGATTAGAAAATGATTTTCGTTGAGCTTCTGTTTTTGTGTGTCACCGAAAATAGATATATAAGCAAATAATGCACGTGAAAAAAATGTTTTTCGGGTCAATCTACTGAACAAAAATTGAAAGAAGAGAATTAGCGTGGTTTTTGTTCCTGCATTAAGAGCTCATGGGAGACAGATCGTAAAAAAAATAGGGTCGGTATTTTCGATGCAGTTTTAATTGCTCTCGAAGAGAAGCAATTTTTGTAAACGTGTTTTTTTTGTTTTTATGCAAAATTTTTGCTTTACCGATTTTTGACTTTTCGAGTGACTTTTACGCCCTTGACTTTCTGCATTTTGCGTGATCTAAACTCATCTCTCATTCGAAATTTCAAGCAGCTGAATTCAATTGTCGCCAATTTAATACTAAAGGTCGAATGATAAGTGCTCCGAAACTAGTGCCAGTTCTTCACTTTAAATCAATGGTGGTATATTTTAACATCTAATGAGGTTATTTGAAGCCCCCTAGTGAATTGCTTAGTGGCAGTCGGTTTACACCCCCTCCCGCACTGACGCTCGCTGCAATTGATTAGAGCTCCCATTAGAGCAATTTTTCCGATGTTAGTGGGTTATGTTTTAGTTTTTAGCTTGACTTTTAACGGACTATACGGATCTGAGCAATTATGTTAACAATAAATGTTTGGGGTGTTTTCGACCATATCTGTTTTGATAAGCTATTTTTGTCTTTTCGCCTTTAGACACATTTTATTTTATCTGTCTACCGTTCAAGTTTCACTAGGGGACGGGATTGAGAAATTAAGAATAAAGGAGATGTAATGAATCGATTGGTTTTCCGCTGTTTGTAATGATATCATGGTGCTGATTGTCGAAAGAGATATAAAAATGACATGTCAAAGCGATAATTGTTAATAAACATGATCCGGCTTATAAACTACTTGATTTAATGTGTATTTATATCTACCGTCAGTAATTGATTTGTGTATTCTGTTTAGAATCCGTATTGAATGTTTCCAGAAACTTTTTTTCTTGTTCTCTCTCCTTTAGTTCAATGCCTTTAATTATATTCAATATTTTTTACAGCTGTAAGATGAGCGGAGCTATATTGCTGTGCTCTTGGTTTTTTTACAATTCAAAGAATTTGAATTGTATTGGGGCGCTGTCTTTTTTTTTAAGATCTGTTCACACATTTTTTGAAGTCAAATTGGAGTAGTGATTTTGGTCACGCCAAAAGAGGAACTGGAGCGAAAAAGCGAGTGGTTTTGCGGCGTGAAATTTTATCGTTCTAAATTTAAAGTAGAGTGAGAAAACGGTGTTTGAACAAAAATTCGCTTTCTCGCTAGTGGCTTTTTGTTCACATGCGGCAATTTCGCTTTGATTTTTTCTGTTTTTTCAATTTTTTGGATTGGATTTTTTTCTAAACGGTTTTCGCAACCCATTCATAGTCCTTTCTAGGTCTAGTTTTCTGTTTAGTCAATGAAAATTCTTCAATTGTACTTCAGGACTTGTCCTGCTATGTTTTTTTGTTTCGTCTTCTGACGTTCTTTTTCGTTTTACATTTGTTCACACTGCTAATCTGAAAATGTCAAATTTTCTGAATGACTTCTTCCTCTCACTAACGGCATTTGCGCGCTTGACGTCATTTCTCTCTCTCTCTCTCTCTAGCAAAGATTTTAACATTTGCGTGACTAGATTTTGATCATACGTGACTTACCTCACTCAATAAAATGACTTTTGCACTTTAAAACTCAAGTTTAGAGCGGTGTCGATTTTTAAAAAAAAAATTGATCTGTATCTGTTTCTATCTCTATTATACGGCACGCAGGTCTATTCTTTCGCAGCTACTCCGGCAATCTGTTTGTTTCTTAAGTTGTTTCAATTCATATGACGCCACAAGCGTCTATTGCGACTATTTTCCGGCAATCTGTAGGCTATTTTTACAAATACTTCTTTCACATTTTCCTTAATTTGTCGAATGTTGTAATTAGTAGCCGCGAAGCGATAGTGAAGCTATTTTTAATGTTTTACTTATGGACTGTATGTGTCATAAAATTGACAGCCTTACCCAAAAAATCTGGTGGTCTAATAAAGGACTGGTAGTCAATCTGTCTATTTTGTTTCTTAAGTTGTTTCAATTCATGTGACGCCACAAGCGTCTATCGCGACTATTTTCCGGCAATCTGTAGGCTATTTTTACAAATACTTCTTTCACATTTTCCTCAATTTGTCGAATGTTGTAATTAGTAGCCGCGAAGCGATAGTGAAGCTATTTTTAATGTTTTACTTATGGACTGTATGTGTCATAAAATTGACAGCCTTACCCAAAAAATCTAGTGGTCTAATAAAGGACTGGTAGTCGATCTGTCTATTTTGTTTCTTAAGTTGTTTCAATTCATGTGACGCCACAAGCGTCTATCGCGACTAGTTTCCGGCAATCTGCAGGCTATTTTTACAAATACTTCTTTCAAATTTTCCTCAATTTGTTGAATGTTGTAATTAGTAGCCGCGAAGCGATAGTGAAGCTATTTTTAATACCTCTCAGTTGTTTGCGACTAGAAAATGATTTTCGTTGAGCTTCTGTTTTTGTGTGTCACCGAAAATAGATATATAAGCAAATAATGCACGTGAAAAAAATTGTTTTTCGGGTCAATCTACTGAACAAAAGTTGAAAGAAGAGAGAGAATTAGCGTGGTTTTTGTTCCTGCATTAAGAGCATATGGGAGACAGATCGTAAAAAAATAGCGTCGGTATTTTCGATGCAGTTTTAATTGCTCTCGAAGAGAAGCAATTATTGTAAACGTGTTTTTGTTTTTATGCAAATTTTTTGCTTTACCGAATTTTGACTTTTCGAGTGACTTTTACGCCCTTGACTTTCTGCATTTTGCGTGATCTAAACTCATCTCTCATTCGAAATTTCAAGCAGCTGAATTCGATTGGCGCCAATTTAATAATAAAGGTCGAATGATAAGTGCTCCGAAACTGGTGCCAGTTCTTCACTTTAAATCAATAGTGGTATATTTTAACATCTAATGAGGTTATTTGAAGCCCCCTAGTGAATTGCTTAGTGGCAGTCGGTTTACACCGCCTCCCGCACTGACGCTCGCTGTAATTGATTAGAGCTCCCATTATAGCAATTTTTCCGACGTTAGTGGGTTATGTTTTAGTTTTTAGCTTGACTTTTAACGAACTATACGGATCTGAGCAATTATGTTAATAATAAATGTTTGTGGTGTTTTCGACCATATCTGTTTTGATAAGCTATTTTTGTCTTTTCGCCTTTAGACACATTTTATTTTATCTGTCTACCGTTCAAGTTTCATTAGGGGATGGGATTGAGAAATTAAGAATAAAGGAGATGTAATGAATCGATTGGTTTTCCGCTGTTTGTAATGATATCATGGTGCTGATTGTCGAAAGAGATATAAAAATGACATGTCAAAGCGATAATTGTTAATAAACATGCTCCGGCTTATAAACTACTTGATTTAATGTGTATTTATATCTACCTTCAGTAATTGATTTGTGTATTCTGTTTAGAATCCGTATTGAATGTTTCCAGAAACTTTTTTTCTTGTTCTCTCCCCTTTAGTTCAATGCCTTTAATTATATTCAATATTTTTTACAGCTGCGAAGCTGTAAGCTGAGCGGAGCTATATTGCTGTGCTCTTGGTTTTGTTTTACAATTCAAAGAATTTGAATTGTATTGGGGCGCTGTCTTTTTTTTACGATCTGTTCACACATTTTCATGATTTTTGAAGTCAAATTGGAGTAGTGATTTTGGTCACGCCAAAAGAGGAACTGGAGCGAAAAAGCGAGTGGTTTTGCGGCGTGAAATTTTATCGTTCTAAATTCAAAGTAGAGTGAGAAAACGGTTTTTGAACAAAAATTCGCTTTCTCGCTAGTGGCTTTTTGTTCATATGCGGCAATTTCGCTTTGATTTTTTCTGTTTTTTCAATTTTTTGGATTGGATTTTTTTCTAAACGGTTTTCGCAACCCATTCATAGTCCTTTCTAGGTCTAGTTTTCTTTTTAGTCAATGAAAATTCTTCAATTGTACTTCAGGACTTGTCCTGCTATGTTTTTTTGTTTCGTCTTCTGACGTTCTTTTTCGTTTTACATTTGTTCACACTGCTAATCTGAAAATGTCAAATTTTCTGAATGACTTCTTCCTCTCAATTATTGTAAACGTGTTTTTTTTTGTTTTTATGCAAATTTTTTGCTTTACCGATTTTTGACTTTTCGAGTGACTTTTACGCCCTTGACTTTCTGCATTTTGCGTGATCTAAACTCATCTCTCATTCGAAATTTCAAGCAGCTGAATTCGATTGGCGCCAATTTAATAATAAAGGTCGAATGATAAGTGCTCCGAAACTGGTGCCAGTTCTTCACTTTAAATCAATAGTGGTATATTTTAACATCTAATGAGGTTATTTGAAGCCCCCTAGTGAATTGCTTAGTGGCAGTCGGTTTACACCCCCTCCCGCACTGACGCTCGCTGTAATTGATTAGAGCTCCCATTATAGCAATTTTTCCGACGTTAGTGGGTTATGTTTTAGTTTTTAGCTTGACTTTTAACGAACTATACGGATCTGAGCAATTATGTTAATAATAAATGTTTGTGGTGTTTTCGACCATATCTGTTTTGATAAGCTATTTTTGTCTTTTCGCCTTTAGACACATTTTATTTTATCTGTCTACCGTTCAAGTTTCATTAGGGGATGGGATTGAGAAATTAAGAATAAAGGAGATGTAATGAATCGATTGGTTTTCCGCTGTTTGTAATGATATCATGGTGCTGATTGTCGAAAGAGATATAAAAATGACATGTCAAAGAGATAATTGTTAATAAACATGCTCCGGCTTATAAACTACTTGATTTAATGTGTATTTATATCTACCTTCAGTAATTGATTTGTGTATTCTGTTTAGAATCCGTATTGAATGTTTCCAGAAACTTTTTTTCTTGTTCTCTCCCCTTTAGTTCAATGCCTTTAATTATATTCAATATTTTTTACAGCTGCGAAGCTGTAAGCTGAGCGGAGCTATATTGCTGTGCTCTTGGTTTTGTTTTACAATTCAAAGAATTTGAATTGTATTGGGGCGCTGTCTTTTTTTTACGATCTGTTCACACATTTTCATGATTTTTGAAGTCAAATTGGAGTAGTGATTTTGGTCACGCCAAAAGAGGAACTGGAGCGAAAAAGCGAGTGGTTTTGCGGCGTGAAATTTTATCGTTCTAAATTTAAAGTAGAGTGAGAAAACGGTTTTTGAACAAAAATTCGCTTTCTCGCTAGTGGCTTTTTGTTCATATGCGGCAATTTCGCTTTGATTTTTTCTGTTTTTTCAATTTTTTGGATTGGATTTTTTTCTAAACGGTTTTCGCAACCCATTCATAGTCCTTTCTAGGTCTAGTTTTCTTTTTAGTCAATGAAAATTCTTCAATTGTACTTCAGGACTTGTCCTGCTATGTTTTTTTGTTTCGTCTTCTGACGTTCTTTTTCGTTTTACATTTGTTCACACTGCTAATCTGAAAATGTCAAATTTTCTGAATGACTTCTTCCTCTCAATTATTGTAAACGTGTTTTTTTTGTTTTTATGCAAATTTTTTGCTTTACCGATTTTTGACTTTTCGAGTGACTTTTACGCCCTTGACTTTCTGCATTTTGCGTGATCTAAACTCATCTCTCATTCGAAATTTCAAGCAGCTGAATTCGATTGGCGCCAATTTAATAATAAAGGTCGAATGATAAGTGCTCCGAAACTGGTGCCAGTTCTTCACTTTAAATCAATAGTGGTATATTTTAACATCTAATGAGGTTATTTGAAGCCCCCTAGTGAATTGCTTAGTGGCAGTCGGTTTACACCCCCTCCCGCACTGACGCTCGCTGTAATTGATTAGAGCTCCCATTATAGCAATTTTTCCGACGTTAGTGGGTTATGTTTTAGTTTTTAGCTTGACTTTTAACGAACTATACGGATCTGAGCAATTATGTTAATAATAAATGTTTGTGGTGTTTTCGACCATATCTGTTTTGATAAGCTATTTTTGTCTTTTCGCCTTTAGACACATTTTATTTTATCTGTCTACCGTTCAAGTTTCATTAGGGGATGGGATTGAGAAATTAAGAATAAAGGAGATGTAATGAATCGATTGGTTTTCCGCTGTTTGTAATGATATCATGGTGCTGATTGTCGAAAGAGATATAAAAATGACATGTCAAAGCGATAATTGTTAATAAACATGCTCCGGCTTATAAACTACTTGATTTAATGTGTATTTATATCTACCTTCAGTAATTGATTTGTGTATTCTGTTTAGAATCCGTATTGAATGTTTCCAGAAACTTTTTTTCTTGTTCTCTCCCCTTTAGTTCAATGCCTTTAATTATATTCAATATTTTTTACAGCTGCGAAGCTGTAAGCTGAGCGGAGCTATATTGCTGTGCTCTTGGTTTTGTTTTACAATTCAAAGAATTTGAATTGTATTGGGGCGCTGTCTTTTTTTTACGATCTGTTCACACATTTTCATGATTTTTGAAGTCAAATTGGAGTAGTGATTTTGGTCACGCCAAAAGAGGAACTGGAGCGAAAAAGCGAGTGGTTTTGCGGCGTGAAATTTTATCGTTCTAAATTTAAAGTAGAGTGAGAAAACGGTTTTTGAACAAAAATTCGCTTTCTCGCTAGTGGCTTTTTGTTAATATGCGGCAATTTCGCTTTGATTTTTTCTGTTTTTTCAATTTTTTGGATTGGATTTTTTTCTAAACGGTTTTCGCAACCCATTCATAGTCCTTTCTAGGTCTAGTTTTCTTTTTAGTCAATGAAAATTCTTCAATTGTACTTCAGGACTTGTCCTGCTATGTTTTTTTGTTTCGTCTTCTGACGTTCTTTTTCGTTTTACATTTGTTCACACTGCTAATCTGAAAATGTCAAATTTTCTGAATGACTTCTTCCTCTCAATTATTGTAAACGTGTTTTTTTTGTTTTTATGCAAATTTTTTGCTTTACCGATTTTTGACTTTTCGAGTGACTTTTACGCCCTTGACTTTCTGCATTTTGCGTGATCTAAACTCATCTCTCATTCGAAATTTCAAGCAGCTGAATTCGATTGGCGCCAATTTAATAATAAAGGTCGAATGATAAGTGCTCCGAAACTGGTGCCAGTTCTTCACTTTAAATCAATAGTGGTATATTTTAACATCTAATGAGGTTATTTGAAACCCCCTAGTGAATTGCTTAGTGGCAGTCGGTTTACACCCCCTCCCGCACTGACGCTCGCTGTAATTGATTAGAGCTCCCATTATAGCAATTTTTCCGACGTTAGTGGGTTATGTTTTAGTTTTTAGCTTGACTTTTAACGGACTATACGGATCTGAGCAATTATGTTAACAATAAATGTTTGGGGTGTTTTCGACCATATCTGTTTTGATAAGCTATTTTTGTCTTTTCGCCTTTAGACACATTTTATTTTATCTGTCTACCGTTCAAGTTTCACTAGGGGATGGGATTGAGAAATTAAGAATAAAGGAGATGTAATGAATCGATTGGTTTTCCGCTGTTTGTAATGATATCATGGTGCTGATTGTCGAAAGAGATATAAAATTGACATGTCAAAGCGATAATTGTTAATAAACATGCTCCGGCTTATAAACTACTTGATTTAATGTGTATTTATATCTACCTTCAGTAATTGATTTGTGTATTCTGTTTAGAATCCTTATTGAATGTTTCCAGAAACTTTTTTTCTTGTTCTCTCTCCTTTAGTTCAATGCCTTTAATTATATTCAATATTTTTTACAGCTGCGAAGCTGTAAGCTGAGCGGAGCTATATTGCTGTGCTCTTGGTTTTGTTTTACAATTCAAAGAATTTGAATTGTATTGGGGCGCTGTGTTTTTTTTACGATCTGTTCACACATTTTCATGATTTTTGAAGTCAAATTGGAGTAGTGATTTTGGTCACGCCAAAAGAGGAACTGGAGCGAAAAAGCGAGTGGTTTTGCGGCGTGAAATTTTATCGTTCTAAATTTAAAGTACAGTGAGAAAACGGTGTTTGAACAAAAATTCGCTTTCTCGCTAGTGGCTTTTTGTTCATATGCGGCAATTTCGCTTTGATTTTTTCTGTTTTTTCAATTTTTTGGATTGGATTTTTTTCTAAACGGTTTTCGCAACCCATTCATAGTCCTTTCTAGGTCTAGTTTTCTGTTTAGTCAATGAAAATTCTTCAATTGTACTTCAGGACTTGTCCTGCTATGTTTTTTTGTTTCGTCTTCTGACGTTCTTTTTCGTTTTACATTTGTTCACACTGCTAATCTGAAAATGTCAAATTTTCTGAATGACTTCTTCCTCTCACTAACGGCATTTGCGCGCTTGACGTCATTTCTCTCTCTCTCTCTCTCTCTCTCTCTCTCTCTAGCAAAGATTTTATGAACATTTGCGTGAATAGATTTTGATCATACGTGACTTACCTCACTCAATAAAATGACTTTTGCACTTTAAAACTCAAGTTTTAGAGCGGTGTCAATTTTTTTTTAAAAAAATTGATCTGTATCTGTTTCTATCTCTATTATACGGCACGCAGGTCTATTCTTTCGCAGCTACTCCGGCAATCTGTTCGTTTCTTAAGTTGTTTCAATTCATGTGACGCCACAAGCGTCTATTGCGACTATTTTCCGGCAATCTGCAGGCTATTTTTACAAATACTTCTTTCACTTTGTCCTCAATTTGTCGAATGTTGTAATTAGTTGCCTCGAAGCGATAGTGAAGCTATTTTTAATGTTTTACTTATGGACTGTATGTGTCATAAAATTGACAGCCTTACCCAAAAAATCTAGTGGTCTAATAAAGGACTGGTAGTCGATCTGTCTATTTTGTTTCTTAAGTTGTTTCAATTCATGTGACGCCACAAGCGTCTATCGCGACTAGTTTCCGGCAATCTGCCGGCTATTTTTACAAATACTTCTTTCACATTTTCCTCCATTTGTCGAATGTTGTAATTAGTAGCCGCGAAGCGATAGTGAAGCTATTTTTAATACCTCTCAGTTGTTTGCGACTAGAAAATGATTTTCGTTGAGCTTCTGTTTTTGTGTGTCACCGAAAATAGATATATAAGCAAATAATGCACGTGAAAAAAATTGTTTTTCGGGTCAATCTACTGAACAAAAGTTGAAAGAAGAGAGAGAATTAGCGTGGTAAAAAAAATGCGTCGGTATTTTCGATGCAGTTTTAATTGTTCTGGATGAGAAGCAATTATTTTAAACGTGTTTTTTTTGTTTTTATGCAAAATTTTCGAGTGACTTTTACGCCCTTGACTTTCTGCATTTTGCGTGATCTAAACTCATCTCTCATTCGAAATTTCAAGCAGCTGAATTCGATTGGCGCCAATTTAATACTAAACGTCGAGTGATAAGTGCTCCGAAACTGGTGCCAGTTCTTCACTTTAAATCAATAGTGGTATATTTTAACATCTAATGAGGTTATTTGAAGCCCCCTAGTGAATTGCTTAGTGGCAGTCGGTCTACACCCCCTCCCGCACTGAAGCTCGCTTCAATTGATTAGAGCTCCCATTAGAGCAATTGTTCCGACGTTAGTGGGTTATGTTTTAGTTTCTAGCTTGACTTTTAACGGACTATACGGATCTGAGCAATTATGTTAACAATAAATGGTTGGGTTGTTTTTGACCATATCTGTTTTGATAAGCTATTTTTTGTCTTTTCGCCTTTAGACACATTTTATTTTATCTGTCTACTGTTCAAGGTTCACCTTGAAAAGTTTCCGCTCCTCATCTAAACACCCCCTGACTGCCACCTAATGTCCCCCCCCCCCCTCCCCCCATATCCCCTAACCCGAATCCCCTCCCCCCACAAACATACAAACCCCTAAATTAAAAATTATGTCTGCATTTTATAAAAACAATTTCTGGGGTTTTATTAGGCACTTTTAATAGCCGCTGTCAGCCTTTCAACGGATATTATTTAGGTGCTCTTTTTTTAAAATTCGCTTTACCTCTTAATCACATTTTCGTTTTTACATAAGTCACAATTTTCACACTTGACTTCTGGCTTGCCTCACTCACTGTTTCAACCGAATGTATTTTAAATTCTTTCACGCATTGAATTATGCAGTTTAGTAAATACGCTCAAATTCAAAAGAGCAAAATCAAAAGAAACGGGCTTAACCGGTTAAGCCCGGTTACTAAGTTGTAGTACATTAGGTTATCGAAGTTCAATAGAGCGCTTGCTAGCTGAGATTAATATTGAACTTAATAGCTTTCAATTTAGAAGCTGAATTATATTTAGTTTTAAAATCTATCTGAAATTGCTCACCGAATTAGAATAGAACACTATTTGATACTTTCGGTCAATTTCTATATTTTTTTCTTTTTCTATTTGAATCTCGATGTTTGAAAGTGCGTCAACGGCGGCTGTTTCTGACAATTCTGCCGGTTGTGTTTACTATTTTTTTAAACTATTGTTTATATTTGTACTATGTGATTTTTTACTATTTATTATGTTTCTGATTTAGGCAACGGTAGTTTATATCGCTCGGCTCTTCCAGTCGTTTGCGGTGTTTTTCAGGTTACATTTGAATTTGGCATTTTTAATTGCTCTCAAACGAAGTTGGAATTATTATAAACGTGTGTTTTTTTAATGCTTTGCCGTTTTTTTGCTTTTGTTCTGGATCGTTCTTTGATTGACTTTGATTTGAGTGACTTCGCGCATTTGTGTTCTTACTTTTCGAGTGGTCTAAGTTGCTCTGTTTCTAAAGGAAATTTGTTGCTAATATAAGAACGAGCGAGACCCAAAGATTCAAGAGTGCTGTAGCCTAGCGGATAAGATGTCCGGCTGCTATCCTGTAGCTCAGGGTTTTGAAGCTCTGTGGAGTCAGACGTTTCTTTTTTGCACAAACACAAGTAAAAAACATTTCCAAGCTACAACCCCTAATTCCCTATAGGGATGTCGTTCGTGAGCAATTAATGCAACGTTAGTCGGTTAATGTTGTTTTGTTGTTTAATGTCCGCATCGCGTGTGGCTCATTATTGGTACACTATAAATGTAAAGGTATTAATGGAACAGTTTTTCGAATATCAAATTTCAGACAATTTGTTAAACATTTACCAGATTCTTCTCTTCCTTTTGTTCTGTTTCTTTTCTTAATAGCCGCCCTCATCTTCTCAGCCGGCTATTATATTGCTCCTATTTTTTTACAATTCAAAGAATTTGAATTGTATTGGTGCGCTGTGTTTTTTTTAAGATGTGTTCACACATTTTTCAATGACTTTGATCTTTCAAAACGGGATAAACAGGTAAAGCCCAGCGGGCATTAAGTTTTATTAGAGGCCTAAAGTGGGCTTTAGTAGTCCTTCAAGTGCGCATAGTGGTGCAGCTGCTGGGATGGCCTTAATTTAAGGTTAAAAGGTCATTTTTAGGAGTTTTTCGGCTCAAATTGGTGCAATTTTTCATGTTTTTTGTGATTTTTTTGAGATTTTTTTTATTTGTCTTAGGTTGAAATTTTTTGAAGCTGATGAACGCCTTTTCCGAGACAAAATGCTTGTTATGACCATTTTATGAGCTATATGTTGTGGTACTACAAACACAAACACAAAATGATACTAATTTTTTCAATTTTTTTCAGTTTTTTGAAAATTTTTGACATTTTTGAATTTTTTAGCCCTAGTTGTCGCGAAACCTCTTCTAGATATTGATAAAGGGTTTTATGATAGATTACTGCACAGTTTGTAGTGGTAATGGAACGGTTTTCAACTTTCTGACATCATGAATTTTAGCATTTTTTTGTCAAAACTTGCAAATTTTTCGTGTTTTTTTGACATATTTAATGTCATCATTCAAGTTATTTGAGTACCAGGGGCAAGAAAACCTCATTTGGGGTTTGATAATAAGTACTGAAAATTTTTTGGTTGCCATGGAATAGGTTTCAACTTTTGAATATCACAAATTTTAGCAAGTTTTTTTGAACAAATTTGCATTTTTTTCAGTTTTTTGAAAATTATCATCATTTTTTCAGTTTTTCCATTTTCAGGGACCAGGCAATCTCCTTTGAGAGTTGTTAATAGAGCACTGCATAGTTTCCAGTAACAATGGAATGCTTTCCAATTTTTAATGTCTCGAAGTTTAGCATTTTTTGATAAGATCTGCAATTTTTTTTAATGTTTCCTAAAGTTTTTGTCAGTTTTTGATATTCGTCCATTCTCAATTGCAAGAAAACCTATTCCACGTTCTGATAAAAAGTTATTGCATGGTTTTTAGTTTCAATGAATTTGTTTTTCAACAATTTAACCTTTCGACTTTTGAGAAATTTTTTGATAGACTTTGCAATTTTTTTTTCAAGTTTTAAAACTTTTGTATTTTATTTATTTTTTCTTGCATCAGTAGCCAGGTAACCACATCCAGCTTTTGACAGTATGTTATTAAATAGTTGCTAGGGGGCAATTGAATGGCTTTCAACATTTTAACAGAACGAATTTCTATTTTTTGAAAATTGAAACTTTTTCTAAAAGTTATTACCTATCAATCTGAGCTAATGAGTTTTTTAAAGCTTGGAATTGGGTTACTGGATAGCCTCTGGAGACACAGAAATGAGTCTGAAGATATTTATATCAAAATTTTTAGCAACATTTCCGTATAATTTGCAATTGATTTCTTTTTCTTAAATTTTTTGGTCATTTTCGAGTTAATCGATCTTCAAGGGCCAATGAGTATTTTTCAGGTCTTGCAGATATAATACTGGACCGATTTCAGAAACAAAAATTGGTTTTGAACATAGTTTTTGTAAAAGGTGTTTTCAAAGGGAAAAAATGTTGCCTTAGGTTTAAAAGCTTCGAGAGTTTTAGCAATGAGTTTGTTTTTGTTTAGTTTCGATTCTTTTAGTTTCTCAATTCTTTGATGATTTTTGCGTTCTGGCTGGCATTGTTCAATTGATCTGCTGGTCAGGTAGAGTACGTCTGAGTTTTTCATTCAATTCTTTGAATTGTATTTCTTGCTATGTTTTTTACTTCGTCGAATAAAAAAATGTTTCGCTTTACCTCATTTTGCCGCTTTTTCAACATTTTGCGTGAAATCTTTTTGACTTCTCTAGGCTAGTTTCTCTCTTCTCCCATTCTGCTAAAAGTGATTTTGAACATCAGTTGCTCAGCAATGCAATTCAAAATGAACTGAGTCAGTATAAAAAATTGAAGTCGGAAGTAGAAACGGGATAAACCCATAAGGCCCAATTTTAGATGCCCGCTATTTGAACATCGTTCGTATAAGTCTTAGTTACCATCTCTAATGCTTATTGGTATTGATAGTAACCCTGTAGCCTCTCTCTAAAAACAGGAGTATGTTCAACTACGAAATGCCGTCAAAAAAAATCGGACTTAAAAAATGTTTTTGTACAAAAATCTTTTTTTCCATATCTTCTATCCGTCAATCCCAATCAATCCCAGTCAATCCCAATCCCAATCATGCCGGGTATGTTTTACTCATTTTTTTGTTATCTATTCTTAATTGTTTTTTATCTATTTTGATGGTAGTCAAATTTTCATAACCGCTGTTCCATAGCAAGTTGCGAATGACATTTGCAAGTTGCAATTTTTAGAGATCTTCTGAAGAAAAAGCATCAAATTTACTTCTTGCGTTAATGTAATTTCATGAAATTGAATAGTAAATGAGGTAAATATCTATATTTTCTTATTTAATTAAGATTTACCTCCAAGAGATTTAATTTATTCGAAGTGAAGATAAGGTCAACTGAGTGTATGTCACCCTAAATAAAGTTTATTTTGAGGAAACAATAGGTTATTAATTGCTCTCAAACGAAGTTTGTAGCGATTACATTAATCCCGTCGGTCTTTTTTATGCGATTTTTTTCGTCTGACTCATTTGACTTTTCGTCCTCAAAAAGGGATGAACAGATAGCGCCCAGCGGGCATTAAGTGCTCGCCGGTCTACAATCATGCAATTCACAGAAACTGTTTTGGAGGCTTTTACTTGTGAAGGGCGGTTCTTAGAGGTTGAAGAACCCCCTCCCCCCTCTGTTGCCCCCCTTACGCTGTCCCCCCCCCCATCATCATCCGGCGCACCCCCCCCCCCCCTTGGGTAGCTACTGACGAAACCAACCGGTCGTTTGAGAGCAATTCGCCCGACGTTAGTTTGTTCTTTTAATGTTCAATTCGTCGTCTCCTTCGATAATGCTGGCGACCATTTTTGACCAATGCTGACTTTTTTGTGAGGGACGTGAACTGCGTTGCGGTTGATTTTGTGTGCATGGCGTCATTTTACGTACTCACAAGCTTCTTAACCCACCCTGGTTGTTAGATTTTGAGTCTATTTGACTCACTCCCTCAATGATGACTTCTGCACTCCTTTAATGATGATGACTTCTGCGCTCATTTAATGATTATAATAGCCGCGCTCATTAATTGATTATAATAGCGGCGAAGCAAAAGCGAGGCTATCATTGATCTCATCGTCGTTCCCGTGGATTATTCTTGCAACCTTCTGACTTCTTTCAGTGACTTCTGCAGCTCAGCAATGAAATATTTGTGCGTGACGTCATTTCTCACTCTTTTGCGTCGTCTTTTAGGACAATTGTGCTTTTTTTGTTTCTTTAATAGCAATGATTGTGAAGGGGTGTATCGCGGCAGTTTTATTATTTTAAAATCATGTACGAACTGAAATACTCTGATTCCCCCTCCCTCAGTCAACCCCTCCGCACTCACCTCCACTCAACTTACCCACCCCTGTCCAACCTCCTCCACCTGGTTTCTTGTACCCCCTCGTCCAGCCTCCTTCCCCGCCCCCGGCTTGACCCTCCTGAGGCCAAAGCCAACTGCTCACCGAGCGTTGAGAGCAATTAGCCCGACGTTAGTTTGTTATGTTTAATAGCCGCCGTCAGGCTCTCAAACGGCTATTATTTAGGCGCTGTCTTTTTTTTAAGATCTGTTCACGCATTTTCATGATTTTTGAAGTCAAATTGGAGTAGGGATTTTGGTCACGCCGAAACAGGAAATGGAGCGAAAACGCGAGTGGTTTTGCGGCGTGATATTTTTTTGCTCTAATTTTAAAGCAGAGTGAGAAAACGGTGTGAATTTGTCAGTGGGTTTTTTGTTCATATGCGGCAATTTTATTTTCATTTTCTGTCTTTTTCAATTTTTTGGGATCTGATTTTTTTCTAAATGATTTTCACAATCCATTCATAGTTCATTCTACACCTAGTGTTTTGTTTGAACCCAATTTCTATCGGTAGTGGTTTTTTGTTAACATGCGGCATTTTGACATTAATTTTGTTTTTTTTTTATTTTTTCTATCTGATTTTCTAGAAATAGTTTTCCCAATTCATTGATAGTCCGTTATAGTCTAGTTTTTTGTATACTCAATGAAAATTTTCTGAATTGAACGTACCTCGGGACTTGTTCTGTTATGTCTTTTAATTCGTCGTCTCCATAGATGATTCTTGCGACCTGAGTTCTTGGAGTTGCTTTTTGAATTTCAGTGATTTCTACTGCTTTGCAGTTAAAATTGGTGTGCGTGGCGTCATTTGTTCTGCTTTTAGGTCAATTGCGTGACTTACCTCACTCAAACAAATGCTTCTGAACTCGCTTAATGAACTTTAAACTTTATGAACATTTTGACCTTAATTTTCTGTTTTTTTGTTATATAATGTTTTGAGAAATTGTTTTCCCAATTCACCCATAGTCTGTGCTAGGTCTAATTTTTTGTTTAGTCAATGAGAATTCTATGAATTGTACGTGAGGAGTTGTCGTGCTATGTTTCTTAATTCGCTTGGCCTCTTGATCACATTTTTCGTTTTACATAAGTCACGACTTTCACATTTGACTTCTGACTTACCTCACTCACTGTTTCAACTGAATGTCTTTTAAATCCATTCGCTCGATGAATTACACAAGATAGTGAATAAAGTCAAGGTCAAAAGAGCAAAATCAAAAGAGACGGGATAAACCGATACAGCCCGGTCATTAAGTCATTGAGAATTAGGTTGTCAAAGTTCATTAGAGTGTTTACTAGCTGAAATTGGTATTAAGCTCATTGGCTTTCAGTTTAGAAGCTGAATTAAGTATATTTTTTGAATCCTAGTGAAACTGCACGCCGCTTTAGAACACTGTTTGACACTGGAAAAAATAGAAAAAAAAATCGGTCAATTTATCTCCTTTTTTCTTTTTCTGTTTCAATCCCGATGTGCATCAAGCGCGTCGACGGCGGCTATTTTCCGGCAATCTGCCGGCTATGTTTTTAGTTTTGGACCCCAATAAAAGCAGCCTCCTCTTAGGCCTAGCGCCTTGCATTATCCAGCTCTAGTCTGGATGCTTATTACAGACAGATGAAATTGTTATGTTTGATAATTTCTGTCATTTCTGTTCGTTGTCAACGATAGCCGTTCATAATTTTGAAAAATAAAGCTGAGTCCAAAAAATTTGAAGCTGTGCTCGTCATGAAAGTCGCTATTACGATTGAATCCATGCCAGGAAACATCACTTGGACAGCTCTGTCGACCTATTTGGTTGTCTCTCCAATTAAATGTCAATAATTTATTAAGTCATAATCAAGGTGTTGAACCTTAGATATATATTTGAAAAAAATATTGTGAATAACTTTGCGTAGAAAAAAATTTGTTATAATTGTCGGATATTTTCAGACGAAGTATAATGCATGTTTGTCGTCAATCAGCAATATCGGCTATTACATTGGCCAATGCCCAGAAGGCAGGCAGACGAGCAGCCTCAGTGTTGGCCACAAGTAGCAATAACAGCGAGGAAAGTTCAAAGCACTTGAGGCGGTTGAGACAGAATCAGAGTTTGGTTAGAAGTATGTCAACAGCTGCCGAACAGAAACCACAGAAGGTGTGATTGTTAGCATTCTGTGTCGATCATTCAAATTATCCCTATTTGCCCAGCTGATCATAAATAAGAATGTTAATTTATAATTGTGCTTCCGTTGAGAAGCAATCAAAATTTTTGTTAATTTAGGGTTGTTTATGCGCGTGAGTGCCGATGTGAACGACAAGCTTTTGTAGGAAAAATGGCAAAATTGTCGGTAGTAATTATACCAAGTGAATCAGCTTCTTGCCTAAATTTTAATTTTGGCATGACAGGAATTTGGTTTCTCCTTATTAGGTCTCCGGGGCTCTACCTTGTTGAGCATCAGCCTGTAGTAGAGTCCCTTTTGGTGCTTCTTTTTTGCCTTTCATAGAACAATTTTGATGCATCAGATAAACTAAATTCAATTCAATTCAATTAAATGCTTCCTTTAAATTGTTTATGGATATGTGGATTTTGAAAAGTCTGATTCAAAGTCTTTTTGATGTTGATTGTCTTTTTGTTTCAGACCAGCTTCGGTTCCTTGCATGACGATGACAGAATATTCACTAATTTATACGGACGCCACGACTGGAGGCTCAAAGGAGCTCTTCAGAGGGTATGTGAAATTTTTAGTCTCACAGAGTAAGATTGGTCAGGAGTTTAGGGGACGTCGTTTTTACTAAACTGACAATTTCCGCTTTTAAGCTGCATGTTTTATTTCCTTTTCTCCTCGTGAATAAAATTGATTGCATCATAACACTTTATGAACAACCTAGTAATGTTTTTGCATTGATAACGCGTTCAATAGTCTAATAAGACGTGGAACTAGTCATAACCACTTTGAATTATGGGGTTTCTAAGAACAACTATTTTGCTTGGTCATAATCTACCGGAGAAAAAGGAAACCGTTCCCAAATTAGTATGAAATTAGCATTTTTATTCATGGAGGGTAATAGCTCTTGATAAAAATTTACTGCTCACCTTTTGTAACAAATAGGTCTTGACTGAGAACTATTTATACCAATCTAGATATAATATCTTGAAGGGACATTAGGAGCACCGAATTGGTCGACAGGGGGTTTAAAAGACAATAAAAAAGTTTAAGCTAACAATCCGACGGCACACCAATTGCAATAGCGAGACGAACTAATGATTCTTTGACCAGTCAGATTTGTCGGCTAAATTTTTCGTCTTGTTAATTGTCGACTAACCCCCAACACCCCCGTCGACCAATATGCATAACAAACTTGGAAGTACTATAGATCGGTTTGATCTGTAGTTTCTGCAGAAGAAAGTAACATCTGAAATGTCGCCTTAATTGTAGGGTGATTGGTACAAAACAAAAGAGATCATCTTGAAAGGCAAAGAGTGGATTTTGACTGAGATGAAGAAGAGTGGCTTGAGGGGAAGAGGAGGGGCTGGATTCCCTACTGGACTCAAATGGAGCTTCATGAACAAACCAGATGACGGAAGGTATGTTTTAATGTCATTTCTTGGCACCCTCATTTGGTGCCAAGTGTTTGACCTCAAAATAGCAAATGCCATAAAAAATATATGGAATATTTTGACACCTCGTTAGAGATCTTTTAGATCGGTAGAGATGTTAGAGATCTATTGAAAGTTTTGACTTGTTTGGGTATACTAACTGATATCCTCCTGATAATTTTTGTGGGTTTTATGGCTGCGAAGCTGTAAGCTGAGCGTAGCTATGTTGCGGTGTTTCTGTCCTTTTACAATTCAAAGACTTTGAATTGTATTGGTGCGCTGTGTTTTTACTACTCTAAGAGGAAAATTCGTGGAGCGTCTTTTTATCGATAATTTTTTGGAATGTATTTAAAACAGGATTTAGAAGTCAATGAAGCGCGTAAAAGTAAGTTTTTAGGTCAAACGGCTGAAGGAATTGAAGCAAAATATTTTGATCATGTGCAGCTATTTCGAAGTCAATTTTTAGTTCTTGAATCAGTTCTTCGGCTGAGTTGGGTTTTCTAAACCATATTAACAAGCAACTGTACTTCTGGGAGCCGTTTTGTTTTCAAATGTAAGCTTGAGCTATTTTGCTATTTTTGTGATTTCGCCGCCGTTGCAGACGTCTGTAGTGGTTTTTGCATTATTAATAGCCGCACGGCGATAGCTGGAGCTATTATTGGCCTTCTCTAGGTTTTTTTTACAATTCAAAGAATTTGAATTGTATTGGGGCGCTGACTTTTTTTCTTTTTAAGATCTTGTCACACATTTTCATGATTTTTGAAGTCGAATTGGAGTAGTGATTGTGGTCACGCCGAAACAGCAAATGGAGCGAAAGAGCGAGTGGTTTTGCGGCGTGAATTTTTTTCGCTCTATTTTTAAAGTAGAGTGAGAAAACGGCGTTTGAACAAAAATTCGCTTTCTCGCTAGTGGTTTTTTGTTCACATGCGGCAATTTCACTTTAATTTTTACTGTTTTTTTTCGATTTTTTGGATTGTATTTTCTTCTAAATGGTTTTCTTAATCCATTCATAGTTCATTCTAAGCCTAGTTTTTTTGTTTAAACCAAATTTCCTTTTCTCGCTAGTGGTTTTTTTGTACCCATGCGGCATTTTGACATTGATTTTTTGTTTTTTTTTTATTTTTTGATCTGATTTGTTTAAAAATTGTTTTCCCAATTCACTCATAGTCCGTTCTAGGTCTAGTTTTTTTGTTTAGCCAATGAAAATTATTTGAATTGTCGTCAGGACTTGTCCCGCTATGTTTTCGTATTTCGTTGTCAAGATTTTTGTTACAACCATATGACGTCACAGCCACTTCAAATCTGCTTTTTGTTCATTAGTTCATGTAATTTCAACTGAATTGCGTGCGTGACGTCATTTTTCACTCTTATCGGAGCGAGTTTTTTGTTCATTCGCGTGATCAAGTTTTTGGTCACACGTGACTTACCTCACTCTCAAAAATGACTTCCTCACTTTGAAATTGACTTTTCTTTACTTTAATTCAAAGAGATAAGGTCCAGTGAATGTGTGTCACTCTGCTTGAAGATTATTTGAGGCAGCAAAAATTTATACAGATTTTGAATCAAAATATAACATATCAGCCTTCAAGGAAAAGACGATCTATCTTTTTTAATGTTTTTTAGACTGCAGATCTACAAGCTATTGCGGCTATTTTCTGGCAATATGTAAGCTATTTTTATTCATGTTTGTATTATCTTGGGTAATGTTTTTGGATGAAATAAATTTTTATGTTGGTCTTCATGGCCATTTGATTTCGTTAATGTCTATTATTATCAATATCAAGTTTGTTTCTGACGAAAAAGTTTGGCTTTGAGGAGTCTTTTTGTGTTGGAATGTTCCTTTAGTGTTGGTTGCAGAGTTATTGTTACTAAGTGAAAACAATTAAAGGTTTGATGAAACCTATTTCGTAAAAATAAATTAATCAATTCTGCATTTTTTGTGGTTTTACTTCTTGAAATGTTTCAAGTTTTTTCCAGTGCGTTTGGGTGTCGTGTGGATCCTCGATGAATAAGAAGAGATTGTTTTCAGGATGTTTAGAGAGTAGTCATTTAGACTTTGCCTTTTTAGCGAGGTTTTTGAACGGTTTTAACAAATTTGACACAACTTTTGAAAAGTTTAACGGATTTTTCGATTTTTCCTATTTCGTCCTTTATTGTTCTATGCCTCATTATGGCCTCATTATGGACAGCTATAGGTGACTCCTCTATGAGCCACCATATGACCAAGTTAACGGTTTGTACTAATATCTAACGGTTTTCACGCCTTTGACACGACTTGCGTTGAAAACTTTTTTTTGCGCTTCTTTCATTGTCTAGTTCTGTCACTTCGTCTCATTAATGATAGATGTCACTGGCCAATTTCTTAGGCATTTTTACATTAATTTACTTTGCGCAGATTTGGCACGACCTGTTTTTAAAAGTTTTTTGATTTTTGAGATTTTGAAAATTCTGGTAGTTGTTAATAGCCGCTGCCGTCAGCCTCTCAACGGCTATTATTTAGGCGCTCTCCTTTTTTTGAATTTAGGCGCTTTCCTTTTAACTTTTGTTCACGTTTTTCGTTTTACATAAGTCAAGGTTTTCACGTTTGACTTTTGACTTACTTTATTCAGTGTTTCAACTGAATGGATTTTAATTTTTTTCACCCATTGAATTACGCAATGTGAATTCGTTCAAAGTCCAAAGAGCAAAATCAAGCAAAATCAAGAGATCTTAAGAAACAAGATCACCATATAAAACCCTGTCATTAAGGCATAGTGCCTTAGGTTATCAAAGTTCATTAAAGCGATTGCTAGCTGGCTTTACCATTATGCTTAGTAGCGTTTAGTTTAAAGGCTGAATTATGTGTAATTTTAGAATCTAACCGAATATGCAGAATTTGCACTCCAAATAAAAAATAATTTGATGCTTAAAAATATTCTGTCATTTTCTATCTCTTATTTTTTCTTTTTCTGTTGCAATCCCAATGTGTGTCAAACGGGTCCACGGTGGCTGTTTTTCGGCAAATACAAATATCACATTTATGCTTTACTCAAATCTTTTTCCTTATGTTAAAACTCTAATCAACTGAATATTTAAGGTTTTAGTTTCGTTGTTTGTTTTAAGTTCGTCCAAAAACTGACAGAATTTTTTCAGAGCAATAATTTTGAGCTGATTCTTTGTTAAACCTTAAACTATTTCACTTTTGTATAAAATGTCCACTATATCAAGTTGCTCTTCAATTGATGCCACTTTAAGAGCATAATTTTTAATGTCAACTTGAAAATACTGAAAATCGTTTTAAGATAAAGTTGAGAAAGAAGGTTTGGTCTCTCTCGCATTTCATTTATTTCATTGTCCCAAAAGATAGTGAATACCGTCAAGGTCTAAAGAGCAAAATCAAAAGAGACGGGATAAACCGATGACGCCCGGTCATTAAGTCATAATTCACAAGGTTATCAATGTTCATTAGAGTGTTTGCTAGCTGACATTGGTATTAAGCTTATTAGCTTTCAGTTTAGAAGCTGAATTAAGTATTGTTTTAGAATATAACTGAAACTGCACACCAAATTATAACCCTTTTTGACACAAAAATTACAAAAAAAATTGCCTATTCTTTTTTCTGTTTCTGGATCTTTCCCGATGTGCATCGAGCACATCAGCGTTTGTTTTTCTCCGGCAATCTGCCTGCTATTTTTTTTATTTGTTCTGTCTCTTTATCTCACAAATGACTTGTCTTTAGATTCTGCATTAAGTCATTTGCATCTGTTTATATGTTTTATTCGTAGCTGACCATTTTAACGAATTCAACACAACTTGATTTTATAAAATTGTGATTTTTTGGTTTTTGCCCGTTTATCGAAATTTTGTTGTCACATAGTCATTAATGATTACCTCACTCAATAAAATGACTTTTGCACTTTAAAACTTAAGGGACCTACTATGCCTAAGTAGGTCTCATTTGCTCTCTACATAGGCATACTTGTTCCATATGAAGTTTTCAGTGTATCGCTTATAATTTAACTGGATTTGACATTTGTTTTCTAGTTATTGAACTCATGATTTTTAGCTGCATTTTTCGTTACTTTTGTTGCGTGGTCCCGAATTTTAATTTTTTGTTTTAATCTAAGTTGATATATGCCTTCTATCTATAGATAGGGAGCAATAAGTTAAAGATATTAGCTTTTCTCTGTATGTTTCAATCGCTTTGATGCCTCTTATTTTCATTGGAATTGTGAAAAGGAGATTATGCCAATAATCTCCTTATGCCAATGATGTCCTACTTCGCCTTTCAGTGGTTTTATATACAATTAGACTTTGTTTTCTAAACTTACACCGTGTAAAGGTCTGTTGACGTTGTTGGAATTGTTATTAGCATAACATGATAGCCGTTTTTTCTAAATGTGAAATGGATTAAAAATGTTTTTCAAAATTTTGCAGTGTTCTGTTTGCTTTCGTGAACGTCTTTCTTTATGACTTATTCAGAGGCCGCTCTTTTAATAAAATGTTTTCTTCTGTTTGTTCATCTCTTCGATTTGTAGTCCAGGACTGGTCCTGCCTTTTTGTTTCGTTGTCTGACGCTCTTTTTTCGTATTACTTTTGTTCACACAGCAAAGATGAAAGTCAAATTTTGTGAATGACTTCTACCTTTCTTTAACGGCATTTGCGAGCGTGACGTCATTTCTCACTCTCTCTCGTAGAAAGTTTTTAGGTCATTCGCGTGGTTAGGTTTTGATCTTATGTGGCTCACCTCGGTCGATAAAATGACTTTTGCACTTTAAAACTTTATTTTGAATAGTTTTTGAAAAGTTTGAATAGATTATTTTGAATTAGTTTAAGGTCAAAGGAACTTATTTGTACTTAGAACTCGAATAAAAAGGAGTAAACTTCTACTTGCCTTGTTAATTTATTGCTGATTGGTTTCAACATAATTTTTTGAGCGGCGTCGATAACTTTTTCAAATTATATCTGTGTCTCTTTCCATCTGTATTATACGGCTCTGATGTCTGCTTTGCGTGTAATCCGGTAATCTGACGGCTATGTTTCTTAGTCATCTATGACTGACACGTGTATTTGAATTCAGTTAACGTAGTAGCCTAATTAATCTTCTTTGTGTTAATTTTGAGTTTTTATTATTAGTCGGATCTATTCTGTTTCGCCCCCCAGTATTTTTTATGCCCCGGATGTCCAAATTATGTGTTGGTACATAGCTCGTTACTATGCAAAACATACTACGTGGACTGGGAGTGTAAAACATATATGTGCACTAGGATGGGGGGAGGTGGGCGAAACAGACGAGATCCTGTTAGTCAGTCAGGCTGTCCTCGTCTTGTTTGTTACACTTCTTATTGACCCAGAGATGTAAATCGTATTCCGATTGATCCCTACCCTGGAGTTTTTTGTTATTTTGGCTTAGAACACATTTTTAGGCCTAAATACCTTGTTGTGAATGCTGACGAAGGTGAGCCAGGTACTTGCAAAGACAGAGAGATCATGAGACATGATCCTCACAAGCTGGTCGAGGGATGTCTGGTTGCAGGAGTGTCAATGGGAGCCAGAGCAGCCTACATCTACATCAGAGGAGAGTTCTACGCTGAAGGAACCAACATGAACCTCGCAATTCAAGAGGTAGTTTCTGGAACTTGTACTACCCGTACTCATATTATCGATTTTCGCCCATCTGGTTTAATTATTTTCTATAAATTTGACGGCCTACAAAATCTTTATGAAGTATCAATGGAGCAGTGTAAGTATGTCTTTTCATCTTCACGAAATTTAATTATGTCACTTAGAATTTAGATAGAATGACGCTGAGTCCAAATCACGAGCAATTCATTAATGTGACTCGTGCGAGTTCCAGAGAAAGACTATCGGTGTAACTTTTCGCCTAGCCGTTTGACGTCTGTTTTAATTTATCAAGAGGTTTTCAGTGATCACTGAAACTAATGGAATTGGTGAAATTGTAAATAGTAAGAAGGAATCAACTGTATTAGTTAACGTAGGTTTAGTTTTTAGGCCTACAAAGCGGGTCTGATTGGGAAGAACGCGTGTGGATCAGGCTATGACTTCGACATCTTCATGCACAGGGGTGCAGGTATTAAAAAAACGTCACTTCATCAAGTGTTCGATCTTTTGCATAGAGGAAGTTCCTTTTCTCTATCTATGTGGAAGTTTCATTTTTGCGTTTTTCATGCTCATTTTACTATTTTTCAAAAACTGTAAGGTATCAAATTGCCCAGAAATGATTAATTTTGCATCCGGAATGTCTTTTCACAGTAAAATTGTGCTTTCAATTTGAATTTTTCAATTTGAAAATTGTGCTTTCAAATTGAATTTTGGACCCTTTCTTAATCCTGTTTTAATTTAAAAGTAAGATTTTTGATGCAGGTGCATACATATGTGGTGAGGAGACAGCGTTGATTGAGTCCTTGGAGGGGAAGCAGGGCAAACCCAGACTCAAACCTCCGTTCCCAGCTGACATTGGACTGTTCGGGTGTCCGACGACAGTGGCCAATGTGGAAACAGTCGCCGTCGCACCAGTAAGTACTATAGTCTATTGAAGTGATTTAGATGCAAGAAAGCTTTTAGATTAGTTTGTACAATTCTTGCGTAGGAATTCTGATCGATTTGAGTGCCCTTGTGAGCCGCGGGTGACTATCTAATGAACTGCAGAACATGTGAATCTAGTGGTACTCAGCATCAATTTTTTCTTATCATTAATGCAGATTTTACTCAATATAAAAATTCAGTTCCGACATTTTAACAATCGGTCCGCCTTGATTTAATCAGCAATGAAGTCATTGCAAATAGCTCATCATCGAACATCATTCGAACCTTGGGATTAATTTTAATGTTTCTAGGCAATTTGTCGACGTGGTGGCGACTGGTTTGCCGGATTTGGGAGACCCCGAAACTCAGGAACCAAACTGTTCTGCATCTCTGGTCATGTGAATGCCCCTGTCACAGTGGAAGAGGAGATGTCCATTCCTTTGAAGGAGTTGATAGAGAAACATGCAGGCGGTGTGACGGGTGGATGGGACAATCTACAGGCTATCATTCCAGGAGGATCTTCGGTTCCGCTGCTTCCCAAGAGGTATAAAATGCTCCATAGTGAAGTTCTTTTTTGCGGTCAGAGTATGCTAGACCAGCTATTTGTATAAAATTTGCATATAGCTATACAGATTTTCATAGGTTCGCTTTTGACGAAAATTTTTTTAATAGCTGGTATTGTTTTGTCTGTGTGGATGTGATTTGAGTCATGCTGGATTAGTAAGGGTAGTGGAAACTGAGTAGTTTTAACGCGTATAAACTTTTTCAAAACTGCTTTCAAAGTGGAGTGATAACTTGTTGTTCGAACAACTTTTTGAGAATTTTTTTCCACGTGTTCTGGAGTTTTGATTTCTGTTTTCCTTGTTTTTGCTCTTGTTTTTTTGGGAATGCTATTAAAGGCGGTAAATATATTTTAGTTGTGCTTAGGTCCATCTTTTGAATCCCCAATGAGTGGCTAAAGGTTTTCTGGACTTCGGTTCTTCGTTTTCAAAAAAAAGAAGTGCAATTTTTTGCGCTTCGCCCGTGATTGTTGTTCTTCTCGTTGATTTAATTGCTGCGATAGCGAGCTACCATTACTATTGTCCTGCTCTTGGTTTTTGTTCTTTTGGTATCAAAGTTTTGGTCTGTTTTGCTGCAATCATACGACGTTAGGATTACTTCGAGTCCGCTTTTCGTTTATTCATCGCTTGGGTGATGTTATTTTTCACTCTTAGTGCAACGAGATTTTTTGTTGTTTTGTGTGATTAAGCTTTTGGTCACACGTGATTTACCTCACTCCCAAAATTACTTCCTTTACCTCCCAGAGATTTAGTTTATTCGAAGTGAAGGAGATAAGCTCAACTGAGTGTATGTCACCCTAATTAAAGTTTATTTTGGGGCAACAATAGGTTATTAATTGCTGTCAAAATAGATTAACAATGTCTTCCAGTTTTTGTTGGCGTAAAGAAAATTTTTACCGAGGAAAAATGCAAAAAAAAACAGATGAACGTAATTATTTTACTCAATGTCTTTTTAATTGCCCTTGAACCAAGTTAGTGGCTATTATATTAATCATGTGGTCTTTTTATGCAATCTTCGAAACCGGGATCAACCGGTAACGACTGGAAGGCATTAAGTTCTCTCAGAGCCTTACTTTTTTACTAGTCCTTTAGATTGAGATTAAACAAAACTGTTTTGAGGAGACAATTTGGTTTGAAATGCGGTTCTTGATCTTAAAAATTAATTTGACCCCATACTCACCGCCTTCTGTCAACACTAATCTGTCCACTCTCCTCGCCTGTGCTCATTCGCTCTACGTTAGTTGGTATTTCGGATTCTTAATCAAAATGTGACATCACTGCATCTAATTAAAAAAATCAATGGTCTTCTCTGAGATGGTTTTACTTTTTTCCCATTCTGCTCAAAGTACTTGTGAGCAACAGTTGGTAAAAAAAGCGAAAATCCACAGAGTCAATATCGATTAACAAAACCAAAATTAGAAATGGTTAAACTTATAAAACCCAATTTTTGATCTCGTTACTACCGTGGTTCTAGTTACCATCTCTAATGATTATTGATATTGTGGTATTGTTAATTTCCAAACCATGTTGCCTCTGTTTAAGAAACAAGACCATGCCACACTACAAAATTCATCAAATTAGTTTGCTCATCAATTTGGTTTTGTACGAAAATCCATTTTCGTTCGTTTCGTTTCTGTTTATTCAATCCCAATTGGAATTTTGGGAACAAATGTTGGCTAGTTGCTTGCAATCTGCCGTGTATGTTTTTGATGACTTGCTCTCGAATGAAAATTTTCTCCTGAAGGTTTTGACTTTTCGAGTGACTTTTACGCCCTTGACTTCATGCGTTTGCGTGATCTAAATTTCTACCTCATTCGCCTGTTCAAGCAGCTCAACTCAATGGGTGGCATTTTATGACTAAAAGTCAACTAACAAGTGCGCCAGAATTGCGTCATTTTTCTTTTTAAATCCTAATAATAGTATATTTTTTGCCTGTATTTCGTCTTTTGAAGCCAACTATTGCCCTTCTTAGTCTCATCAGGCTACCGCTCTCCCCAAAGCAGGCTGCAATCATCTAGAGTTCCACTGGTCTTTCGAGATCAATTTTTCCGACGGTTGTTGTTTTTATTTATTAATAGCCGCACAGCGATAGCTGAGGCTATTATTGGCCTTCTCTTGGTTTTTTTACAATTCAAAGAATTGAATTGTATTGGGGCGCTGTCTTTTTTTTTAAGATCTGTTTTTACGTTTTCATGATTTTTGAAGTCAAATTGGAGTAGTGATTTTGGTCACGCCGAAACGGGAAATGGAGCGAAAAAGCGAGTGGTTTTGCGGCGTGAATTTTTTTCGCTCTAATTTTAAAGTAGAGTGAGAAAACGGTGTTTGAACAAAAATTCGGTTTCTCGGTAGTGGTTTTTTGTTCACATGCGGCAATTTCACTCTGATTTTTACTGTTTTTTCGAGTTTTTGGATCGGATTTTTTTCTAAATGGTTTTCCCAATCCATTCACAGCTCATTATAGGCCTAGTTTTTTGTTTGAATTAAATTTTCATTGCTCGCTAGTGGTTTTTTTGTTCACATGCGGCGTTTTGACTTATATTTTCTGTTTTTTTTCTTATTTTTTTGATCTGATTTTGTTTAATTGGTTTTCTCAATTCACTCATAGTCCATTCTAGGTCTAGTTTTTCTGTTTAGTCAATGAAAATTCTTTGAATTGTACGTCAGGACTTGTCCTGCTATGTTTTTTTATTTCGTCGTCATGATTTTTGTTACGACCATATGACGTCACAGCCACTTTTTTTTTCATTCGTTCATGCAATTCAACTGAATTGCATGTGTGACGTCATTTTTCGCTCTTAGTGGAGCGAGTTTTTTTGTTCATGCGCGTGATTAAATTTTTGGTCACACTTGACTTACCTCACTCTCAAAAATGACTTCCTCAATTTGAAATTGACTTTTATTTACTTTAATTCAAAGAGATAAGGTCAAATGGGTGTGTGTCACTCTAAATGAAGGTTATTCGAGATCAGCTAATAGAGGCAGCAATAACTTATACAGATTTTTAATCAAAATATAACAGATCAGCCTTCAATTAAAAGACGAAATTTTTTGGTCTGTCTTTTTTACTGTTTTTTTTAGACTGCCGATCTACGAATCAATTGCGGCTATTTTCTGGCAATCTGCCAGCTATGTTTTTCTTAGATCTACAAAGCTATTTTGTGACAGTCGGTCAGCTTTTCTCTGTTAACCGCTGTAAGGACAGGATCAGGAGGGTTTCTAATGCGATACTATTGAGCCGTTTCAATGTTTGCAGATAATAGCTAAAACTTTTAATGCTTTTGATGCAGTGTTATTGCAAAACTTTAATGAATTTAATTATTTTCCCGATTTTTGTGGTCTTATCAATTATTCTCAGTCATAACGAGTTTCTTGTCTTACCAGGCAGTCTTTTTGTGCTCGCATCCAACGTAATCACTGATTATTGTTTTTCCGACTTTCTGACTGTTTTTAATAAAACAAACGACAGCTGTTTTATGTTAGTTGCCCTCAATTGTTCTTTCTTGTTTTCTTTCTCATCATTTACTTAAGATGTGGTTATTTTATTTCTTTCGCAGCTATTACTTTTTATGCTTTAAGGCCATTTGTTTCCAAACAGTTGCAGTATTTTTAAACTAAGATTTTAAGGCAGGACATGTGCTGCTGGATGTTTTCTTTTTTGTCGTGTTCCCTTTTTTGTTGCGACCATTTAATTACTCGTCAAGAAGTCAATATGGGTTTTTTTTCATGGCTATTTGTACCACTCTGCAACTGAATCTAAATGTAGAATGAAAACGGAGTTGGAGAAAGGTCACCCGGGCTTGATAATCATTAGGCTATATTACTTGAAAGACATCAGTTCTCGAAATGGGTGGTTTTGATAACTCTGTGGTCTCAGTGGTTTATTTCGTGGCTGTTGTCCGGCCACTTGCAACATAAAGTCTACTTTCCTGTACATTTAAAGCTGATGGTATTAAAGTTTTTAAACTCTTTTTTAAAGCTTATACCGACCTGATGAGAGAATTCGATATATGTATTCCATACGTTTTATATTAATAAATTGTTCCTAGAATCCAGAAATACCATTACAAAACAAAACTGACGCTCACAGGACGCTGTTGTTGAAGATTTAGGCAATTTTTCAAGATCTTAATCTCAGTATTTCAATATGCAGTCTTCAGTTGTTGCTGCTTTGTAATGACTGCGACCGAAATGTTATTTATTTAGTATCTGTGATGACGTCATGATGGACTTTGATGCACTTGTGGATGTGCAGAGTGGACTGGGAACAGCAGCCATAATTGTGATCAACAAACAGTATGACATTGTTCAGGCCATTGCCAGATTGATCACGTTCTACAAACACGAGAGCTGTGGACAGTGCACACCTTGCAGAGAAGGTACTGCAGTCGAAATGGACACATTTGGTTACATTATAATTTACCCGATGCCAAGATACTCAATGTGCGAAATTACCCTCTGCCATAATACCCAATTTGTTTCCTTAGATTGTATTGTCCAATAATCAGATTTGAACTTAGCAGTAGGTATTACAGGTTTTATCATACTTGGGCAGATAATTTGATATTTATTTGGGATATTTTTTGGATGAATTACTTTGTTTGAACAAAATCGGGGATCGAGTTGTATAAGATAACAAACTAAAATACTCAAAATATACTCATTATTCTACCCCATTGTTGAAACTACCAGAACGATTTTTTATGGTATGGTTTTATCGAATTGAGATAGAATCTATGGAAGTGTAACTAGCAAGTTTTAAATGTGAGACTAGTTCAATGGGCTTTGCGGCCAATGGTCTTGCCTCAGTGGCCCGTGGGACTTCATATGAAACCGTGTCATGTCCAGACTAAACAGTCGCAGACAAAATAGTCCTAATATCAAACTAGTCCCAGACAAAATAGCCCCAAAAATTTAAAGTGACTCAACACAATAATTAAAGAAAGTTCATCCCGCAATTAATCTAAACCAAAACAAACTATCAAAGAATTAAAAGTGGAAACAAAATTACATCTAATTCTGTTTCCACTTTTAATTCTTTGGTAGTTTGTTTTGTTTTAGATTAATTGCGGGATCAACTTTCATTAATTATTTTGTTGAGTCACTTTAAATTTTGGGGGCTATTTTAAGTTTTGCTTTAATTGGAAAGCTTATAAAAGAGTGCCTCACGATGTTTGGCGTCATATTTTTGACGCAAATTTTGAACGTGGAGTGCCCCAAAAGACATCAGTAGAGAAACATCAGCCAGTATTCCAGCATACAACTCAAACGATAGAACAGTTAACCGATTGCGGTATCAAAATCGTCCACAAAAGTGTAAGCCATTGTCACTGAAAGTTTTTGAGATTCCAGAGATCTTACAAATGGCACATAGTTGTGAGAAATTCAGGTATTTTGATTCAGGGTTTCAAGATGAGAAATGAATTATTGTTTTTGCGACATGCCAGCCATTGATTTGCTCGAAAAATCAGATGATTGGTTCTGCGATGGGATATTCTCAAGAGCTCCAAACGCCTCATCTGGTCTACACAATTCATGCTTCTGTTGGCTGCGGCAACTTGCGTCTTGTATATGCTTTTCTTCCTGATGAAAAAGAAGAGAGCTTTCGAAAACTACTTAGTTTGGTTCCGGAAACATCAGCAAAACAGATAACAATCGTTTCCGAACTTGCAGTTCAGAGGGCGTTCCTTAAGTGGAATGAACACATTCAAATTCAGTTTTGCTTTTTCCATCTTGGTCAAAACGTTGAACAACATGTGCAGTCATTCAGTGGGCTGCTCCTGGAGTTTTGTTAACATATCAGAATTATTCTTTGCCATGCTTTCTTGCCATTAAATGATGTCATTAGATGGCATTTGAAAAATTAGATGACATTTGACTGAGCCAATTTTAACTTAGAAGACAATTACCTCGATCGGTACAACTCCACTGGTTAGAGGCAAAAACTGCGATTTGCAATTGAACGTTGAAACTGCTACGGGCACATAAAGAAGACTAATCCAAGAACAAATAGCTGTCGAGGGCTAGATCTGTAATTTTGTAACTGGTTCATACAAAACCGACCTCCATAGCTACCAAAGCTGATTGAAACGTTGCATGTTTTACATTTTTAACCCCTTCAGTTCGTAAATCACTATGTAAAAATATGGCGCGTGCGCCTTAGAGCGCAAATAATATGCACCCACTCAGCTGGTGCACGAAAGGAAAAGATCGGAAAATTCAAGTATGAACAAAAAAACTCATGAAATAATGGTTCAGAAGATTAAGGCTGGACAGCAAGTAAAGATGCCAAATAAAGCGAATTACGCGAAAGTTCAAATTTACAAGAATGTGTACAAAATTACCACTATCACAATATGATTGATTTCTTGACAGTCTGCAGTTATAATATTAAACGTCAAGAAATGTTAATTTTTTTTAATGTCAAAATTGTGTCTTCCATTTTCTGTCAAGAATTTAACTTTAAAAATAACGCTGGAAGCTATCTGATTTTTCAAAATGTAGATCATAAACTAGCCTTTTCATTGTTTTTCTGCAAAAATATTTTTTGTCCATTAGGTATCAAACCAGTGACCTCCGAATTTGCATAAGGAGAACAGCAACTGCGCTGCATTAATTTTGGTTTTCCTACTTCAAATTGTTTTTCGCTTCTTCTAAAGAGCGCTCTGACTGGGACTGTTGTGTGTATTTTTTAATAGCCGCCCTCATCTTCTCAGCCGGCTATTATAGCGCTCCCATTACAATCCAAGAATTGGATTGTATTGGTGCACTGTCTTTTTTATTATTTTTGTAAGATGTTTTCACACCTGTTTTCATGACTGAGCTTTCAAAAAGGGGATAAACAGCTAAAGCTCAGCGGGCATCAAGTTTCTTTAGAGGCCCGCGTTTAGTAGTCCCTCAAGTACTCAGAGTGGTGAAGCTACTGGGAGGGCCGTAATTCAAGGTTAAAAGGTCATTTTTGGGAGTTTTTCGTCATTTTTTGGATGTTTTGTTGAGCAGACTGAAATTGAGGTTTAATAAAGCTGATAAAGGTCCTTTGTAAGACGATTGTTTTCAAATTTTTCGATTTTTTGTCATTCTCTGAGTTTAACTATCTTTTCTGGCCAACGAAATTTTTTTAATATAGAAGGTTTACACAACAGAACTGCAGAGTAAAAAAAAGTTTTGACGTTTTTTGTAGCCCTATTTTTGGAAATTTTCTTTAAATTTTCTCTTCTCAGTTTCTTGATGCATTTGTCATCTTTGTCCAGTTTATCTACTTTTAGTGGCAGCTTCATCTCTTTCAAGGTTTTCGCGTGAGTTAATGAGTATTTTGGAATGAGTTATATATGGCCTTCAAGGGTTTTAGCAATGATCGTTTTTTTGGTTAGTTTGTTTGATTCTTTTAGTTTTTGAGATTTTGTCTTGCTGGCTGGGATTGTTCAATTGATCTGTTGGTCAGGTTCATTAGGTCTGTCTTTCATTCAATTACTTGGATTGTTATTCAGGACTTGTCCTGCTATGTTTTTTTTTCGTCGAATAAAAAAATGTTTGGCTTTACCTCATTTTGCGTATATCTTTTTGACTTCTCTAGGCTAGTTTCTCTCTTCTCTCATTCTGCTAAAAGTGATTTTGAACATCAGTTGCTTAGCAAAGCAATTCAAAATGAACAGAGTCAGTATAAAAAAATGAAGTCAGAAGTAGAAACGGGATAAACCCATAAAGCCCAATTTTAGATGCCCGCTATTTGAGCGTCGTTCCTATAAGTCTTAGTTACCATCTCTAATGCTTATTGGTATTGATAGTAACCCCTATAGCTTCTCTCTAAGAAACAGAAGTACGTTATGTTCAACTACAAAATGCCATCAAAATAAATCGGACTTAAAAATTTTTTTGTACAAAAATCTTTTTTTTTCAATATCTTCTATTCTTTCAATCCCAATGATGCTTATTGGAATCAACGGCAGCTATTTTCCGGCAATCTGCCGGGTATGTTTTACTATTTTTTTGTGACTTTTGGTATGTTCACCTATGAAACTGTTATCACAAACAAACACGGGAATAATTTATCCACCTAATTGTTATAAAAACATGCTTGTAATGCTGAGTGCTAATTTCTAATCGAATATTGAACGAAGAGATCAAAAGGAATAAATTGGTACTGTTGCATTTTGTATATTGCCATGTAACCGTTGTGGGGTAGTAGAGGTGTCAGGACATTTTCAGTTTACCCAATGTCATACACAACCTGCCATTTAACCCAATGTCATTATACGCAATGCCAACTTTAATTTATGATATTGTTAAAATTACGTCTATTTAGCCATTCGTCTATTGTTTAAGTTATCAGAACGATTATTTAGCCGACTCTAAAATTAAATGGCTCGTGAGACTTGAGATGAAGCTGTCACAACCGAACATCGAATAATTGAACGAAAAAATCAAAGAGCATTGGGTAAATTGGCAGGTTGGGTGAAATGGCATTGGGTAAAAGGGAATTGAGTAAATTGCCAGGTAACCGGTAGTAACTGATAGGCGCGGTGGCTACTTGGAACGTTTGTACTAAGTTGTTGTTTTTCGACTTATTTCCCCGTAATATTTTGGCTACGAAACCTAAATTTTAATTTCAGCTTGGATGTGAGAACCATAGCCGCCTTTTCAGTTTTTCTGAGTTTTCCAGAATTCAGAACATTATTTGCTCAATGTTGCAATGAGAATTAATCTGAATTGAATGTTAAAGTGCTAGCTTATTCTGGAAACAACCTCATTTTTGTGTATCTTTTGGTTAGGAACAACTTGGCTGGATAAGACGATGGCGAGATTTACGAGTGGAAATGCAAAGCCACAGGAGATTGACATGTTGTGGGAACTGACGAAACAGATTGAGGGACACACCATATGTGCATTGGGAGATGCAGCTGCGTGGCCAGTACAGGTGAGATATTATTGACTTTACTTGTAACTGAATTGAAGGAGTTGAAAGAAGAAAATGGAATTGACTAGGGACCAGAGAGAATGGGCTTGCCTGATCCCGCCGCAAAACCCGTTTCTGGCAGTCTGTGTACAGTGTGTATGGATCCTGGGAGCGGTTGCCCGCTCGTAGTTCTGCCGCGTAGACGCCTCCATACTTGAGAACCTGTAATGAGAATCCATACTTGAGAATGTAATTGACTCCCACAAACTAACGTTGTGTAGCAATTTGAAACAGGTCATAAAGAAACTAGATGCAAAACACGCTGAAACTATCAAATTTGGAAGCCAGATATTGGGGTTAAAGGGTTTATGGTCTTGAGAGACATAAGAGTAGCTAATGATATCTGATTATCAGTCTAAATAAATAGATACACTGGCCTGATCAAAGTATCCTCCCCGCTGCATCGCCTCCCCTGCAGATCCCTCAGGCCGTAAGGTACCAGTTGCCCCCCTCCATCAATCTCCACGGGTGCCCCCCCCCCCCCTCCGCTGCACTCACCTCACGCTCCTTCCATTAAGCTAAAGTTAGCCTCACTAAACTGTAGCTAGCTACTGACGAAGCCAGCAGGTCGTTTGAGAGCAATTCGCCCGACGTTAGTTGGTTATGTTCAAACGGGGAAGACTAATCTAATGTGTGTTTTTGTTTATAATTCTCCGGATTTTTTAGGGTCTGATTCGACACTTCCGGCCTGAACTGGAGCGCAGAATGGCAGAGTTTGAATCCAATCAGAAACAAAAAGCAGTTGCCAATTGATGCCTCAAAAATGCACTAAAAGACGAGAGTGGATGAAAGAAGACTGCAATTTATTTGGTCGACGAAGATAGTTTTAAATGTGTATCTGATATGATTAGTTTTGGCTATGATCTTAAACTAAACCTAATTTAGATTTAGAAATGCGATAAAAGTTTCAGCCTTATTTTCGGTCTGTAGAAAGAAGCCAAGCCAAACTCAGGTATCAGTAACAATAGACCTCAGTTGCTGGATGGTGGAAAGTAATCAATCACCTGTCTATCGTTAGTTCTTGCGATACTTAAGCGCTATCGCCCTTCTGGTTTTTTCCACTCCAGAAGATATAGCACTATGTGGTTCTTTCATCAGTCAAACGTTTTTGATGAGGTTACGCAGGAAAAGTAATGAATAATGTTTTGGAACGTAGTTGACGTGTGAGAGTTGCTTGTTAAGACCTTTTTAAAAGATAAATTTTCAAAGGAAAAATAATCCTCAACGGTACCTTGCATTCAATTGTTTTTTAAGCGTTTAAAAAATTTCTTCAGCTTGAAATGTGTATTTTTGTATTTATTGAACGTGTATTTTTTGCCAACAGAGAATTATGATGCATCTATTTTTCAGAGCACTATTTCAAATAGAAGTAAACATTTATTTAGAAATAAACGATTACATGATAACATATATCAGTAATCAAATCTAATCGGCATATTTTCTCTCGAAGTGAGCGGTATAAAAAGAGGCCGTTCTCCAGAGTAATTTTTAGAGTATGATAAATTCTTTACGGTAAACTATAAACCTATTTACAGACGTCTACCCGTTGTTGATTAAATAACATACGGCTCTTTCGACACAGTTTGTCGTTTCGTGTCGACACTTTTGTCCCTGTTTAGGGCATTTCATTTCATCCATTTTCTTCCGAATGCAGTACAATAATGACGTAATAATATATTTGGAATTTGATATGACGACATAGTATCTAGTTATTATATGCACTGTTTACGGCGTGTTTAATGGTAAGTTATATTAAGAGCGTTTGCGTCGCGTTAAATACGATTATAATTCACCAAGTTATAGCTTCTTGATAAAACGTACTTTTGAGTTTAGAGCTATGTTATCGTTTCAGATCAGTTATAGAATGGTTTTCGTATAACGACAGCATTCTTATTTAATCGAAACGTGCTGTTT
Organism: Convolutriloba macropyga; assembly: GCF_964194025.1. Classification (NCBI taxonomy): domain Eukaryota; kingdom Metazoa; phylum Xenacoelomorpha; order Acoela; family Convolutidae; genus Convolutriloba; species Convolutriloba macropyga. The sequence goes on along the minus strand of NC_134479.1, from coordinate 18,345,524 downwards.
ATTTTCGGCAGTCTTGCAGTTTTGTAAATAATTCATCAAATATTTAAGTGGTGGGTAAAGCAGTTAGTTATACTCCAACGTAACATGGTGAGAAAATGAGAAATCGTTACTGTGAGCCTTTTTATTACAATAAGCTTTTTAACTCAATATGCTGATTGACTTCCCACAAATGTCGAGTTGAGCTCAAATGTTACAAAAATTCTGCAAACGAGGGCTTCAAATAGTTGCCGGAAACCATTATTGAAATGGGTTCTGGGGCTAGCAAAGCACGTAAACAACAACAGCAACAACAATATCAGCACAGCCAATTAAGGTCAAACTTAGGTGCAACTAACACAATAACTGCCCAATCGCAACAAAGGTCTCAACTTAGGCGCGGTCAGGTTCCTAGTTCACAAGATACGCCCAATAGAAATCGCCGGAATTTGTCCAGAACATCGTCGAACAATCACAGCGCGGCTGAAACTGGCCAATCGGAGGGCAGTACAATTAATAACAGTACAGGAATGCCTTGCGCCTCTTGTTCCGCACAATTCACGCTTTTAAGCAAGAAGGTAAATTGTTTTCCTTGTCCTGACTATCTGCTCAATGATTGTCTTCCTGATCGGTCATTTTTTTGTTCGGTTTACTCAGATATTAATGTAATGACGTTGGTCAGACTGCAATTGCGGAGTATTTGTAAAGAGGGGATTTTGAGTTCTTGCGACTATATTGTCGCTTTAATTTGTCATTCTAGCAAATCTGACATTTACAAATGTACTTATGGGACCAAATTGTTGACTTTTCGAATGAAGTTTTGATTTAAGTATGAATGAAGTATTAATTTTTCTAAGATTGTAAAATATCCTTCTGGAAAAGTTGATCATTTAAACTAACTGCTTTCATAACTTATTTTCCCTTTTTAGCTTTTTTCATTTTTGGTAGTTGAATGGGATACACATTGTGTGTGAGTTTTAGGTGAAATGTGAGAAGTGTGACATGATGTTTTGTGAGTCGTGTGCTCTCCCAATTGAGTCTACTGGAAGTGCCCAGTCCTCATCAGCCCTCATGTGTCTCGCTTGCTTTGTCTTCAGGGGTCCTGTCCTTCTCAAGTTAGTAGTCAACACTTTTGAACTCTACATAGACTTGAATACCACACTCTAAAGAATTCTGAATTCTCCGTACTGGTAAATTTTTTATGAATTCCCCGTTCTAATAAATTTTACATTACATGAGTTCTTGGCTCTATTTAATTCCCTGGGCAAACCTTTTGTTTACCTGAAAAAAACTCAACTCAACTCCAAAGGAACAAACCTCTTGCCAAAAGACCAGAGTTTTGCCAGTGCACTGCTTCACCCGAGAGCCTCAAGTCACGATAATGCACCATCATTTCGAGCCAGCCTTGAAGTAACCCTCTGGTTACTGAATTTACCAGAATCTGAATTCATTCGCTCTGTTCAGTCAAATTGTTCTTACCTGAAAGTACTCGAGGTTACGAGAATCTTTATGGCTTCACTGGCTCAAGATTTACTTGAGTATTCCTGAGATATTATTGCCAATCATTTGAAGATTTTTATTTGTTTTCAGATGTTAAAAATGTATGCACATGTGATGACATAACATGTACTTTTTTGCAGAAGAGTGACCCGAACACTTTAAAGCGTTCCAACCATTGATCTCTAAACCGAAATATGCTGGTTCCTGTAACCTAAACATTCCAACCTTAGTGTTTAGTATTTGACTTGTATATATGGCATAGAGATTGAATTTATCTGTTGCTTCTAGGAGCCAATTGGTCAGACTTCGTGTGCGTGATCTCGTCCGCCAGTTGAGAGCAAAAGGCGTTGACAACACACGTGGATGTCTCACCAAGTCAGAACTAGTGAATCTTTTGGCTAATATTCCCTCAGTTACTCTGCTGATGGACGATGTCATGGAAGAGGAATCATTGCCAACATCGCCTTCAGCTACATCCACAACACACAATTCCACAAACAATCAGGTATCCTATGATAACTTTGCTGTAATTTTTGTTCAAAAGCAATTTTTTTTAGCTGTTGTTGCTTTTTTTGAGAAATTCGATTGTATATACGAATGCTGTTATGGTTAAGTTGCGTTGGAGGCGTTTCGTACGCTCTCTAGTTTTTTTTCCATCTGTCAACTATGCGTGTACTTAAACGTGAATTATGTCCTCGACTTGTCTCTTCGCTTTTTGTGGAACTTTCTCAAAGTCATCAGTATAATAGGTTTGATTTTGCTCATGCATATTTTTTATAGCAAAATTGAGCTAACTGAAACCGTTAGTTATGCTATTAAATATACTTAAGAGGTAAACGACGTGACCAGTTAAAAACGGCAGATGTCCGCCAAAGTCCCGCTGATTTTACTGGTGAAACACAGATATCTGCAGCACTGCAACAAGAAGAACTTAACTGAAGGCAATGAAAATGTGAATTTAAATTAGAAAGGAACAAACAAAAATTGCATATAAACAAAATGTATTTGAAGTTTAATCAGAACCGTTACAGAAAGGTCAAGAACAGTATTTACAAAAATGGTGGCAAAAATTATTTATCAGTACCAGTTAAGAAAAAGAACAAATTTAAAAAGGAGATGAGAGAAGGTTGGATACAGCAAAGGGTTTGCTACAAACCAGCAATCAACTTAAATGAGATAAAAATTATCAGAACGTAAAACATCTAAAAGAAAATTAAACAAAGGAGAATCAACTTAAAAGCCTCCCTTCCTCGGCAACAGCCCCCATGGAAGCCTCGACCGGCTGCGGTCGTCGGAGCGAGCGGGAACCGCTCAGGCAGAGTACGGAGCTCCGGAGTAGCGCAAAGCTGATTTTCGTTTGGATAAACGGGATGATGTCGTCGTTCCTCCTGTGCAAGAAAAAATCAACGGACTGAAAGTGCCCTTCTCAGCAGTTATAACTCGAGGCTCGTGTTTCAAGTTTTTGATATTTTCATGGTAGCTATACGCGTCTCCGATTTTTTTGGGCAGCTTTTCGGAAAGGGGTTGAAGATTTTTGAACTTAACTGAAACAATAAGAAATTAACCGAAACAATAGAACTTAACTGAAACAATAAACCATTCCAAAGTTTAGAACTTAACTGAAACAATAAACCATACCAAAGTTTAGAACTTAACTAGAACAATAAACCATACCAAAGAGAAATTTCGGATCTTTTCCGTTTGTGCCCCCCAGCTTAGTGGGCGCATATTATTTGCACCCCCCAGACGCACGTGCCATGTTTTGGCATAATGATTCAGTGTGTAATGGCACGTGCTCTGTAACTGGGGGAGCTCAACGTACTGGGGGGTGCACAAACGGAAAAGATCCGAAATTTGTGTTGTTTAAATGTTCAAATCTGATAAAAAAAGCTGATAACTATTGAGTTGTTGTATTTATTTTGATGTAGTGATTTTTCAGTCCTGTTCCAATGGAAGCACATCAAATGGTCCCAGTCCTTCGAATCGGTCAAACAGGGGGAGGTCACACAGCCCTGGACCGGATCCATACTCTGCAAGAGCCTCCTCACAACAACGGCAACCACAACATAATCAATCTAACGACACCTCAGTGCCTAATGTTAGAACCCCCCAACCCCCTGAACGCCGATTGAGTATTCAAACTCATCGTTAGAACGGCTCTGCTCTTTTTACTTGGCCGTTTATCGTTTTTCGAAGTTCTCAGCAAATCTAAGCTTATATCCATTTCTCTACTTAAAAGACTATCCAATGTTCAGAAAAATTCAATGGAGATTCAGTACTTTCAATTTTGTAAGGATATTGTTGAAGTGTTTTATTTACTGTTTGAGCTGATGTCAGTTGATAATGTTTGTATCAGGGTGCGTCAGATGAAGCAGAAACAGACGCATCACACAAGCCGAAGGAGCGAAAGCAGCTCAGCTCCATTGAAAACGAGGAAGACATTGACAAGTTGCCCGTGAGAGAGTTGAAAGAGATCCTGGTCAACAACTTTGTAGTCATCAGAGGGCTCTGCGAGAAAGAGGAGCTCGTTCAAAAAGCCAAAATGCTCTGGAGGCAAGAGATAGGTCAGTATTTTAATTATTTGCATTGGGGATAATTTTATTTTAAATCTATAATCAAAGTAACGAACATGAGCGGTCTTTTTTCATTTTTGCCGTCTCTATAACCCATGAGTTGCTTTAACATTTTTTTTGGATCACAAAGTATTCCAAGCTTTAGAACTCTGAACAGATGTTTGAGTTTTCGTTGTTATCAGCTGTATCTGTTTTGAAGCAGATCATTGTCTCTTGTAGCAGATATACAGACCTTCTTTTTTCTCATTTTCTGGTTGTTTTGTTAATAGCCGCCCTCTTCTCAGCAGGCTATTATTGCTCTCCTATCATTTTGTATTGTTTACTTAGTCGAATGAAAATTTGTTTCGTTTTTCCTCGGCCGGGTATGTTAATGTAGATTTTTAATGTAGTACCAACTTGGTTTATTTTTGATCCTGCGGCTATTTTTCATTTTTGGCGTGCAAATAATTTTTGTTCTGTCATTTGATCACTTTGCAAACGTCAATTAATTCCCTTTTAACCGCTTAGGAATTAATTGTGAACGTGACGTCATTTCATCAGGCCTCGGGGAGTTTTCTTTTCATTGATGTGATTTTTATAATGGAAACCTCAAAATGACTTCTTTGAACCACCTTTGGCTAACATTCAAAGACGGGATTCGAAGCGATAGCGAGGTAATATTATTTGCATAGTCTTTTTTTCTAGGCCGTCGTCTCCTTCTGTTTTTGTTTAGGTCATTTGATCACACGCCATGAAGTCAACAGCAATTAATCATCACTTTAACTTATCACATAGCAATTCTTCAGTAGCATTTTTGTCTTTGGTCTTTTGACTTGAGTCTCAACAGTTTATTTTCCGGCAATCCTATGTATTGTCCGGCAATCCTATGTTTCTCTATTGTTTTCGATTTTTTTTACTAGACCGCCGCTTTTGTTATCCCTTTTCGTGTTTATTTTCTCCATGAGGTTATTGATTTGAATCATCTGGTTTGCAGGCACGATAGTCTTAAATACCTTGCGTCGATTCTGATATTTATTGTTCTACCATATCTCTACGATCAAAGAGAAATAGATCGTTCGTGATAACTGCAGCCTATTGTTGTATTGCAGTGCTGCAGCCTATTAAATATACTTAAGAGGTAAACGACGTGACCAGTTAAAAACGGCAGATGTCCGCCAAAGTCCCGCTGATTTTACTGGTGAAACACAGATATCTGCAGCACTGCAACAAGAAGAACTTAACTGAAGGCAATGAAAATGTGAATTTAAATTAGAAAGGAACAAACAAAAATTGCATATAAACAAAATGTATTTGAAGTTTAATCAGAACCGTTACAGAAAGGTCAAGAACAGTATTTACAAAAATGGTGGCAAAAATTATTTATCAGTACCAGTTAAGAAAAAGAACAAATTTAAAAAGGAGATGAGAGAAGGTTGGATACAGCAAAGGGTTTGCTACAAACCAGCAATCAACTTAAATGAGATAAAAATTATCAGAACGTAAAACATCTAAAAGAAAATTAAACAAAGGAGAATCAACTTAAAAGCCTCCCTTCCTCGGCAACAGCCCCCATGGAAGCCTCGACCGGCTGCGGTCGTCGGAGCGAGCGGGAACCGCTCAGGCAGAGTACGGAGCTCCGGAGTAGCGCAAAGCTGATTTTCGTTTGGATAAACGGGATGATGTCGTCGTTCCTCCTGTGCAAGAAAAAATCAACGGACTGAAAGTGCCCTTCTCAGCAGTTATAACTCGAGGCTCGTGTTTCAAGTTTTTGATATTTTCATGGTAGCTATACGCGTCTCCGATTTTTTTGGGCAGCTTTTCGGAAAGGGGTTGAAGATTTTTGAACTTAACTGAAACAATAAGAAATTAACCGAAACAATAGAACTTAACTGAAACAATAAACCATTCCAAAGTTTAGAACTTAACTGAAACAATAAGAACTTAACTGAAACAATAGAACTTAACTGAAACAATAAACCATACCAAAGTTTAGAACTTAACTAGAACAATAAACCATACCAAAGAGAAATTTCGGATCTTTTCCGTTTGTGCCCCCCAGCTTAGTGGGCGCATATTATTTGCACCCCCCAGACGCACGTGCCATGTTTTGGCATAATGATTCAGTGTGTAATGGCACGTGCTCTGTAACTGGGGGAGCTCAACGTACTGGGGGGGGGGTGCACAAACGGAAAAGATCCGAAATTTGTGTTGTTTAAATGTTCAAATCTGATAAAAAAAGCTGATAACTATTGAGTTGTTGTATTTATTTTGATGTAGTGATTTTTCAGTCCTGTTCCAATGGAAGCACATCAAATGGTCCCAGTCCTTCGAATCGGTCAAACAGGGGGAGGTCACACAGCCCTGGACCGGATCCATACTCTGCAAGAGCCTCCTCACAACAACGGCAACCACAACATAATCAATCTAACGACACCTCAGTGCCTAATGTTAGAACCCCCCAACCCCCTGAACGCCGATTGAGTATTCAAACTCATCGTTAGAACGGCTCTGCTCTTTTTACTTGGCCGTTTATCGTTTTTCGAAGTTCTCAGCAAATCTAAGCTTATATCCATTTCTCTACTTAAAAGACTATCCAATGTTCAGAAAAATTCAATGGAGATTCAGTACTTTCAATTTTGTAAGGATATTGTTGAAGTGTTTTATTTACTGTTTGAGCTGATGTCAGTTGATAATGTTTGTATCAGGGTGCGTCAGATGAAGCAGAAACAGACGCATCACACAAGCCGAAGGAGCGAAAGCAGCTCAGCTCCATTGAAAACGAGGAAGACATTGACAAGTTGCCCGTGAGAGAGTTGAAAGAGATCCTGGTCAACAACTTTGTAGTCATCAGAGGGCTCTGCGAGAAAGAGGAGCTCGTTCAAAAAGCCAAAATGCTCTGGAGGCAAGAGATAGGTCAGTATTTTAATTATTTGCATTGGGGATAATTTTATTTTAAATCTATAATCAAAGTAACGAACATGAGCGGTCTTTTTTCATTTTTGCCGTCTCTATAACCCATGAGTTGCTTTAACATTTTTTTTGGATCACAAAGTATTCCAAGCTTTAGAACTCTGAACAGATGTTTGAGTTTTCGTTGTTATCAGCTGTATCTGTTTTGAAGCAGATCATTGTCTCTTGTAGCAGATATACAGACCTTCTTTTTTCTCATTTTCTGGTTGTTTTGTTAATAGCCGCCCTCTTCTCAGCAGGCTATTATTGCTCTCCTATCATTTTGTATTGTTTACTTAGTCGAATGAAAATTTGTTTCGTTTTTCCTCGGCCGGGTATGTTAATGTAGATTTTTAATGTAGTACCAACTTGGTTTATTTTTGATCCTGCGGCTATTTTTCATTTTTGGCGTGCAAATAATTTTTGTTCTGTCATTTGATCACTTTGCAAACGTCAATTAATTCCCTTTTAACCGCTTAGGAATTAATTGTGAGCGTGACGTCATTTCATCAGGCCTCGGGGAGTTTTCTTTTCATTGATGTGATTTTTATAATGGAAACCTCAAAATGACTTCTTTGAACCACCTTTGGCTAACATTCAAAGACGGGATTCGAAGCGATAGCGAGGTAATATTATTTGCATAGTATTTTTTTCTAGGCCGTCGTCTCCTTCTGTTTTTGTTTAGGTCATTTGATCACACGCCATGAAGTCAACAGCAATTAATCATCACTTTAACTTATCACATAGCAATTCTTCAATAGCATTTTTGTCTTTGGTCTTTTGACTTGAGTCTCAACAGTTTATTTTCCGGCAATCCTATGTATTGTCCGGCAATCCTATGTTTCTCTATTGTTTTCGATTTTTTTTTACTAGACCGCCGCTTTTGTTATCCCTTTTCGTGTTTATTTTCTCCATGAGGTTATTGATTTGAATCATCTGGTTTGCAGGCACGATAGTCTTAAATACCTTGCGTCGATTCTGATATTTATTGTTCTACCATATCTCTACGATCAAAGAGAAATAGATCGTTCGTGATAACTGCAGCCTATTGTTGTACTGCATTCTCAACTGGCTTTTTTTGCTCAGTCAATTTTGGTCGAGTTTTGTTCAGTCAGTTTGTTCACTGCGGATAGCTGTGGGCGGTGTCATTAGAAAACCAGTCCAGCGTAGAATATATAATTAAGATTTTTTTATAGCCGTGAAGCTATCGCTGAGGCTATTATTGGCCTTCTTTTGGTTTTTTTTTACAATTCAAAGAATTTGAATTGTATTGGGGCGCTGTCTTTTTTTAAAGTATGTTCACGATTTTTCGGCTTTTTCACGCCAGTGAGAAGTCAAATTAGAGTGGTGATTTCGGTCACACTGAAATTGGACTGTTCGGGTGTCTGACCACTGTGGCCAATGTGGAAACAGTCGCCGTTTCACCGGTAAATACTGTAGTCTATTGAGTAATTTAGATGCAAGAAATCTTTTAGATTAGTTTGTACATTTATTGCGTAAAAATTGTGATCGATTTGAGTGCAGATATTAATGGTCGTTAGCGTCAATTGTTTTCTGATTAATAGCCGCGAAGTGATAGCGGCTATTATTGGGGACATAGTGGTTTTTTTCAATGCAAAGAATTTGAATTGTTTGGATGTGCTGTCTTTTATTTTGTCCTGTTAAGGTCTGTTAACACTTTTTTCGGCTTTTTGGTCACTCTGAAATATTAAAGGGAGCGGAAAATCGAGTAGGTTTGAGGCGTGACTTTTTTCAAAATACCTTTAAAGTGAGTGAGAAATTGGTGTTTGAACAAATTGGCGGTTTTTGAAATGGATTTTTTTCAGGTGCGTCGAAAAATATTACAATTCTTTGAATTGTATTTCAGGGCTTGTCCTGCTATTTTTTTTTATTTCGTCGTCAAGATTTTTGTTTCGACCATTTGACGTCAATCATTTCAAACCTGCTTTGTGTTTCGTTCATGGAATTTCAAATGAATTGCGTGCATTTTTTCAAGTGTTCTAACTAACTCTTTCTCATTTGGTCAATTACATCAGAAATTTGTATGAGCGGGGTCGGAACATTGTGCAAACACACATTACCGCGCCTCCATGGGTATAAAAACGCATTAGCTTACATGCTTAATGTTTGAGGCCTCTCTTCAGCTAGTTCCTAGAACAGCTCTTATCTGGACCAAGTTAATGATTTTGAACTCTCAAAATAGAGTCTTATACTGACGGACATAACTTGCTATTTTTTGCGCCGCATTTTCCTTTTTCTTTTGCTTATGTTTACTTCTTGCCCTAATGGTATAGCTTATAAATCAATCAACCGACTATTTTTTGGGTTAAAATCCTTTTTTTGCCTTTTAAAAAATGAGTAATTTGCTTTGATAAAAATTGGCTATGCATATTGGCTCATTTTTTTAATAGCCGCACAGCGATAGCTGGGGCTATTATTGGCCTTCTCTTGGTTTTTTACAATTCAAAGAATTTGAATTGTATTGGGGCGCTGTCTTTTTTTTTAAGATCTGTTCACACATTTTCATGATTTTTGAAGTCAAATTGCAGTAGTGATTTTGGTCACGCCGAAACAGGAAATGGAGCGAAAAAGCGGGTGGTTTTGCGGCGTAAATTTTTTTCGCTCTAATTTTAAACTAGAGTGAGTAAATGGTGTTTGAACAAAAATTCGCTTTCTTGCTAGTGGTTTTTTGTTCACATGCGGCATTTTCCACTTCGAGGCCTAGTTTTTTGTTTGAATTAAATTTTCATTTCTCGCTAGTGGTTTTTTTGTTCACATGCGGCATTTTGACATTGATTTTTTGTTTTTTTTTTTAAATTTTTTGATCTGATTTTTTTTAAAATGGTTTTCTCAATTCACTCATAGTCCATTCTAGGTCTAGTTTTTCTGTTTAGTCAATGAAAATTCTTTGAATTGTACGTCAGGACTTGTCCTGATATGTTTTTTATTTCGTCGTCATGATTTTTGTTACGACCATATGACGTCACAGCCACTTTTTGTTCATTCGTTCATGCAATTTTAACTGAATTGCATGTGTGACGTCATTTTTCGCTCTTATTGGAGCGAGTTTTTTTGTTCATTCGCGTGATTAAATTTTTGGTCACACTTGACTTACCTCACTCTCAAAAATGACTTCCTCACTTTGAAATTGACTCTTATTTACTTTAATTCAAAGAGATAAGGTCAAATGGGTGTGTATCACTCTAAATGAAGGTTATTTGAGATCAGCTATTAGAGGCAGCAATAGCTTTACATAGATTTTAAATCAAAATATAACATATCAGCCTTCAATGAAAAGACGAATTTTTTTGGTCTGTCTTTTTTACTGTTTTTTTAGACTGCCGATCTACGAATCTATTGCGGCTATTTTCTGGCAATCTGACAGCTATGTTACATGTTGCTACCTTTTACTGATTATTTTCTCTTCCACTCATTTTTTCTTGTGATCAATTTGCGAGAAGTATTACTTTTGTTAGTTTGGCAAGTGTTGTTTTTAGCGCAAATTTCTGGACGTAAATTTCTTGACTTTTTTGTGTTCGAATGATGACTTATGTTAATGAACATTTAGAGAACGATTGATTTGCTTCTGATGTACAGCTTGAAGGTGGAAGTTTTACCTTGAGAAAGTTTTGACATTTACAGTGCTATTTGCTCGGTCTTCCGCCTTTCCTTTGTTGGCGTATCCCATACTGTAAGGCCCGTTTTTACTTTTTGGCACATTTTATTATACGTTTTGTGCAATTATACGTTTTGCAAAAAGTATTCACTTTATTTGGGCGCTCGTTCGTTATGTTTACTTCCCCTTTTCTTACAGGTGCAAAAAGAGAAGCCGCGGCCGCAAAAAGGAAGAATTCAAACAGCACTTTTGACTTTGCAGAAGAAGAGAATATTTGCAAAATATGCATGGATGCTCCTATCAATTGTGTATTGTTAGAGTGTGGTCATATGGTCGCATGCGTGTCATGTGGTAAAAAATTATCAGAATGTCCCGTTTGCAGACAATATGTAGTTAGAGCAGTACATACTTTTAAAACATAGCTAACCTTTATTTTAGTTTCTAACAGAATTATTTTCTGCAGCTGTTTCTTTCATGATATCTTCTTCACAAGGTTTTGTTCATATGGAAAAATAAGCATGCTACAAAATTTTCGCGCTGGAAAAGCATCGACAAAATGTCATTAAATGAATACTCAACATGTTTGCAGTTATATGTCCTAATGAGTTTTTGCTATTTTTGTCATATTCTTGAGATATAAAAACGCGGTAGTTTTTCAAACGTGAAGTTGCTTCTAGCGGTCTCAAGCAAAAGTTCCCATTTTCATTGGAAGTCGAAAGAAACAGTTGTTTGTGCTGAATATGAATTTTAAAGGCATGTTTATCAGTGCTTCATTTGTGCTATCAACGGTTATTCTAAATTTTGAAAATAAAAATGGCTGAGCTATATACTGATTTTTTTTTGAAGTCTCTCTCAAAATTGAAAAATATTATGTTTTGAACTTTAGTTATTGTGTTTGTATTAATTGCTCGCACATGAAGTCCAGCTGTTCTTTTTAATGCAATTTTGACGTCAAAAATGACGGGATTTCCAACGTTTGAATTTTTTTTAATAAGAACAGTGTTGCAGTTATAAAATTCCGCCATTTTCCCTGGATGTTCTCACCAGATCAATTGCTCGTCGTTTCTGTTGAAATACTTTCTCGTCTTTTCTGTTCAAATACCTTAGAAGCCAACAATTTGTGGACCTTTTTTTCTCAATTCAAGGATAATTTAGAACTGAAATAACTTTATAATAATTGGGGATCAAATTTTAGTATATGGGATCTGAAGTTGGGGGATTTGTAATAATTGAATTTGTCTTGAAAATTTGCAGCAGAAGGAAACGTAATATCAATATATGAACAGTAATTCACGACTGAAATTGCCGGAAAGCCTGCTGGAGCCTTGTTGAAGGCAGCCCAAGGCCTTGAAATTCATAAAGAAACACATAACATCGACAGCCAGAAGTATTAACAATGAGAAATGGGGAGACTAAAACATGCCACGATGTTGTTTCAGATGACGATCAATTTTTTTCACCGTGATGTGACATACGAGGCACTCAACAACCAACAACGTTTTTGTTTCCACTGTCTCCGTTTTCACTGTCTCAATGCGCTGAACTGGTAGATCGCTAGGGGGATCGAACTCAAACTGGGCAGTTCCAATAAATGTAGGCTCACAAACATGATGATCTCCAGTTTGTGTCACAGTTTGACAATTATTATCCTTCAGCGGAATCTTCTGGAGACAGAAAGTTCTCGCGGCGGACACTTCTGGAGCAAACACATCGGCGGACACTTCTGGAACAAACGTCTCGAACAAGGGAAAGGAGGTGTTAGATCTAGACTGGAGCTTGCTTACAACCAACGCACCATTAGTTTTTGTCGCCTTCAAAATAATTGTCTCTATAGCTAACGGTTGTTTCCTCTCCAACTCCGATTGGTTTGATTGACTGAATGGCTACTGTTGACGCACTCTTTTCTCCGACAATATATCGCGCATTTGGATCACAATCGTGGCTGGCAAATGATGCTGGACCCAGCATAAAACGGGTATGTTTGTAATTGTTTGTTGGCGCAGAAACTGAAAATTATGTCCTCCAGCAGCTCTTTTTCCGAAATTTTTGCCAAAAATCCTTTGACCTGGTATAATTGTTTTTCGGTTTTTATCGCCTCTTGAGGGAACACCCAACTCCGTAAAGGAACTAATCTTTCCGAATCTTTCTGTGGGAAAATGGCAGCATATTCAAGCGCTTATAGATATGATCCTGTCACCAAATTGAAGAGGCTTGTAGTTCTTGACTTCTTTATAAACAATTCAAAAATCGGATGAATGCAGAGTGTGTGGGTGAATTTCACATCCGTCGATATTTTTTTCATATCCGTCGATATGTATTTGAGTGACCTCGGCGTCAATGAAACCCAAGATCTGTCATTGAGTTGGGTAAACCTGGTATACCACCTCTGTCTGTTGATGCACAGCGGCTGTAGTAACGGAGACAGAGCTCATGGAATTTAAGTCTTTTACCACAATACTCTGTTTTGCTGACAGCTCGTTCAAGTCCTGGCTCTCATCCTGGAGAGTTTCTTCTTCGAAATTCTCAACGAAGACAAAATCGTTGCTGTCGAACGTTTGAATTTCAAAGTGCGTTTTGGATGTTTTCGCGCGCGTAATAACTTTGTCCGGCACAGACAAATTTTCTTCTTCGAATCGTCTTTTTTTGGACCCTGTTGGATCGTTTTGGTCGACTTGACATAATCGCTTGTTCAAACAGATAGGCACAATTTGATTTTAAATTGGCTTTGAGAAGAGATCAAATATGCAACGATACAATTCAAAGACATAGAACTTAAACACTTGGAGTCCACTTTTTTCGAGTCTGACACGAGTCTGTCAACCGATTGTACTCAACATGAGATCTATCAAGGTGCTACTCAAGTACTACATGTTGAGTACGATTGTACTCAACATGGCATCTATCAAGGTGCTACTAAATACGCAGCTTTTGGAGGTTGGGGGACAGATACAGGTATTGGGGGCGTTGATACAGGGGGAAAAACATTAGATTAATATGCCTGTTTATTACGAGGAAAAATACATCAGATGAATATGCCTGTTTAATGGGGGATACATAAGATGAATATGCCTATTGACCAAACAGATACAGGTATTGGGAATGGGGGTTTGGCTGATACAGGGAGGGACTGATACAAGACTGGCCCGGATTAAACTGGATCGGATTAGCCCTGCTGAATTATTCCGTAGCGAAAGAAGTAGAGTTACAGTGTACGGAATAATCTCGGCAATTGTGTCTCTAATTTTAGTCCGATTACAGTCTTTCTTGTTGTAACGAACAATATACGAGTGTTTATTTGCTACACGTTATTTACTACATCGCAAAAGTTTCGCCATATAAACTCGTAGCATTGGTTAACAATAGTAATATGGAATTCGATTCAGCAAACTGTCATTTTAGGTGGTAGTTATGGAAATGTTGGTCATATTGTAGTTGATTCAGTTTTTGTATGAGGGGGCGTTCGGGTGGCTTTTTTGAGGCGTAACGGGGAGGCTTTGTTTTTTTTGGGGGGATCGGCATCAGATTAAGAGGGACAGGAGTTTAAGAGGGCGGGGGGATGATTCGTCCTACTGTCCACAACAAAGAAAGAACCTGCCTACTGTCACCATTGAAATTGAAACCACGAAATAAAATGCGTTCTACGGCTGGTTTGATAACGAGCTTGATTTTCATGCCAAACAAATTATGGGTTTGTTATATTTTCATTTTCAACTTGTAAATTATAGGTTTATTATTTTTTCGTAATGCATCTTGTAAATTAAAGTAAGCAAAATGAAGTAAAAAACTTTTTAGTCAAATTGGCATTGAATGGGTCTACTAGTGCAGAAAATTGTATTGAAATTTAAATTTCGTTATAAAATCATTCTTACTACTACTGGAAATTTTGAATGACAATTGATAATTTTGAATTGGCGTTCGGACCAAATTTTTTTTCGTCTGTTGACCCCAAAAACTGACCTTACTACTTTCCGGAAAAACATTTTTAAGTGATTATTTTCCTATTCCTTAAAGACCCTTGTTTTAATTTTCTGTGAAGAAATTTGTTTTGAGGAAAAACTACTACTGGGGCATCCAAAATAATGTCCAATTTACATATAAGTGATTTCCCAATTGTAATTAAATCATTGTTTGCCTACTGTCAGTTGGCCTTGAGATGAATACTACTATCGCTACTACTATTACTACTACTTGGCCGCAGTGACAAAACAAAGCAAATTTTCTTAATCTCGTGACACTTTAAAAAAAGTTTTTTCTCCGAACTCCAATTGGAAATTGGTAGGAAATCCAGTAGTAGTAATTTCAGTTGTATTTTGTGGAATTTTTTTGGATCTTGTCACAATTTTTTCAGATGCCAGAAACTCGACTTTTTCCCAAACCAAAAGTTTTCGTGAAATTTTTCCGAGTTTTCGGTGAAATTTCCCTAAACAAAAGTTGCCAATTTGTATTTCATGAAACGCATCGCGAAATTTCACTACTAGAACAGAAGTAGTTAAATCACGCAGCAATTTATTGTGAAACACCACAACAGGCATTTGCTTAGCAAAATCCATCTTTTTTTTTAAGATTTGTGAGCTGAAATCACCGAATAATTCTTATCGTCAAGTTTTAGGCATTTGCGTCGCAAATTCTAGCTTAATTTTCTAAGTAACGTTCGCAATCTGAACAAAGGAATTTGCGTCGCAAAATGCACCCTATTTTTTTGAAGTAAAGCCATTGCGTCACATTGTTCATTTTTGTTTCTAAGTAAAATTTTTGAGCTCAACAAAGGAATCGCAGAATACTAAAATTAAAATAATACGAGCAAGATTCGAGTAGCAGATTTTAGTTTGTTATAATTTCTGAAGAAGGACGCAGCTTCTAGTTTTATACCTTCATCATGAATTCTAGCTCTTACCTCTTGCTGTGATACCGTCCCTTGGATATCTTTGAATAATAGGCAGTCTTTTTTCTCCTCTGTCCATATTTTCTCACCAGTTTTAACACGGAAAGTACGAAGTGATCTTTCCAACCTTTTTCGCGGATGATTGTTCTGTTCGCTTTCCAGTGTTTAATAAAATGACGTTCTCGCATACGAAGTCTTGTTTTCAGACGAAGGAAATGAATTTTGGGCATTTGGGGCAGTTGTTGATATGTGTGTTGCTGAGGAAGTTTCTTACATTATTTAAACTATGACAAAACAAAGCAAATTTTCCTAATCTCGTGACACTTTAAAAAAAGTTTTTTCTCCGAACTCCAATTGGAAATTGGTAGGAAATCCAGTAGTAGTAATTTCAGTTGTAATTTCTGGAATTTTTTTGGATCTTGTCACAGAAATTTTTTCAGATGCTAGAAACTCGACTTTTTCCCAAACCAAAAGTTTTCGTGAAATTTTTCCGAGTTTTTGGTGAAATTTCCCTAAACAAAAGTTGCCAATTTGTATTTCATGAAACGCATCGCGAAATTTCACTACTAGAACAGAAATAGTTAAATCACGCAGCAATTTATTGTGAAACACCACAACAGGCATTTGCTTAGCAAAATCCATCTTTTTTTTTAAGATTTGTGAGCTGAAATCACAGAATAATTCTTATCGTCAAGTTTTAGGCATTTGCGTCGCAAATTCTAGCTTAATTTTCTAAGTAGCGTTCGCAATCTGAACAAAGGAATTTGCGTCGCAAAATGCACCCTATTTTTTTTAAGTAGAGCCATTGCGTCGCATTATTCACTTTTGTTTCTAAGTAACATTTTTGAGCTGAACAAAGGAATCGCAGAATACTAAATTTAACACAATACGAGCAAGATTCGAGTAGCAGATTTTAGTTTGTTATAATTTCTGAAGAAGGACGCAGCTTCTAGTTTTATACCTTCATCATGAATTCTAGCTCTTACCTCTTCCTGTGATATCGTCCCCTGGATATCTTTGAATAATAGGCAGTCTTTTTTCTATGTCCATATTTTCTCACCAGTTTTAACACGGAAAGTACGAAGTGACCTTTCCAACCTTTTTCGCGGATGATTGTTCTGTTCGCTTTCCAGTGTTGAATAAAATGACGTTCTCGCATACGAAGCTTTGTTTTCAGACGAAGGAAATGAATTTTGGGAATTTGGGGCAGTTGTTGATATGTGAGTTGCTGAGGAAGTTTCTTACATTATTTAAACGTCTGGCTAAAGGTGCTTCTTGAACTGGTGCTTCCTGAATTGGCGGGTCTTCTTGAATTGCCGCTGACAAATCGTCCAGGTCTGATGCTCCACTATCAGTTTCGGCGGCAAGTTCTTCTTCAGAGCCGTTTTTAAGGGCATTCGGATCCGCTAAGTTGGTGTCATAATTAGTTAGAAGTTTGTTTCTGTCGTCTTCAGTGCCTTCTCGGCCAATATAAACGTCTTCAGGGGTTTTTTCGTTGTGTTTGGTCTGGGTCGAATGTGCCTTGTTTACGTCAGAGATGTTGTTGATCATTTTAGTAGTTTTCCACGGTCTTTCCCAAAACTTTCTGATGGAGTTAGCATTAAACGTAACCTCTGAAAGACTGTCGTCGAATTTATCCAGGGACGTCTGCTGTAAATGGCTTGAAATAGATTTTTCTTTTTTTTCGATGCAAAAACGTACTTTGACTTGACTTGCTTCTCAGTCAGAAACGTATTTCGCATTTTTTCAGCAGCGGCTCTGATCTGGTTGAATGTACATAAATACAGTGTAAAATGTCCCCGTCTCATGCTTGTCAGTAGCTAATGCTTGGTCTGTCTTCTCGATCATATCAAACTCCACCCAATTAAGATCAAGAAGGGGTCCAAAGCACGTTCAAGCGATTTTGAAGGAAAAAGAAATAGACTGTTGTTCTTTGTATATAAGTGTCGATTCGACAAAGTTTCCCTAAGCTATTTGAGAATGCTTGTGTAATGTGTAATCGCAATAAGAGAGCGACTGGTGCTTTGGCTCGCATTTCCTGAACTACAATTCTCTAGTTTTTTAGACGCTGTTGAATATGCCCTTCTAGCGTTCTTTATTGCGCTATTCATTTTGACATGATTTCTATTGTCGCCAGCAAACTGAACAAGAAAGAAACAATCGACAGAACTTCTGAACGCTGCTAAATAATTGAACCTTTTTGTGATTTCAACATTTTTCACATGCAGGCCCAAAGTATCTGGAGGTAAGTTTGGGGGTCTTTTGAGACCTTGGGTTGCTCTATAGTTAAGAGCAAGAGTCGACCTTGCACTAGACCTTGCCGGCTCTGGCTGCTCGTATAATTTTCAGCGCATTTTGACAACTGATTTTGGTGATCCTTATGTCACCGCACTACTTTAAATTCCTGATTACCAGCCAGAACAGATGAATTGAGTTTAGCGCGTATACTGTCTGGAAGAGAACTGAAACATAACAACGCTCACAATTAGTTGATCAATTGCGTTGCAAAATCTATTTTTTTTAAGTGACACCCGTAAGCTAAAATCTATTGTAATAATTCAATCGCAGAGTTTATAGGTCAGAATAAAATCTCATGAAGCGAATTTAATCACGCTTACAATTAGTTGGGCATATGCGTCGCAAAATCTACCTTTTCTAAGTGACATGCAAAATTGAATAGACTATTCAGTGAACTTAAGTTAAACTCGCCATCTGCTTGCGCATTTTTCCACTTGAACGATGTTGATGCAATCGCATTTTGATTTATATCAATGAGTAACAAGAGAGACAAAACGTCTCTAGCAGTTTAGGCAGTCGAACATTTTCTTGTTTCCCGGCGAATTCCTGAAAGGCAGTCCGATAAAAAGTCAATTAGAAAGCGCTTCTTTTTTTAAGAGATTTTGTCGCAGTGTTGTTTCAAATGTCGGTCTGTTCATTTTATCGTAACGTGACATATGAGGCACGCAACAACTTGGTCAGTTTTAACTGTTTTAATGCGCTGAATTCGTTTGCTTTCTTCTAGTAAATGCAGCAATTCATCTAAGGGTTGGTCAAATTTAAACTCAGCAGAGCCAATAGCTGGATGAATTGTGGGTTCACGAATTTTATTATCACCGAATAATTTTAGAATAATTTTAGTAGCCGCATTTCCATGGCGCTTACGGGAAGAGTTGCAACAAGGATTGGCTCCACTAAGTTACTTATGGCTGGAGACACATCGTTCTCGCTACCATCACTACCGAAAAAAATTTTAAACAAAGGTTGAGTTACGTCTAGATTGAATTCTCTCCGTTCCGACTTTTTTACAAACAGTGCAGCGGCAGTTTTCACTGTTTTCTCCGAAATAGTTGTCACCGTAAGTAACGCTAATTTCTTCTCCAGCTCCGGTTCACTTAATTGATTAAATTGCTAGAGTTGACGCGCTTTTTTCACCTTCAACAATGTATCTGGCATTGGGATCACAATGATGATTAATAAATGAGGCCGGCCCGGGTATAATACGATTATGTTTATAATTGCTGGTGGGTGCAGAGACTGAAAAATTCATATCCTCGAGCAGTTCTTCGTCTCATTTCTTTGCCGTAAATCCCTTTGTTCCTTGTATAATTGGTTTTTGATTTGACTTAGATCTGAAAGAACAGCCATCTCTGTGAATGAATTGTTCTTTCCGAGCCGTTTTGTTGGAACTATGTCAGCATAGTTGAGAGTTTGTAAGTAGGCATCTGTAACTAAATTGAGGAGTTCGGAGTTAGTTTTTAGCTCATTTGGAAACAGTTCAAAGTTTGGATGAACACAAAATTCGTGGGTAAAACATCTCCGCCGATGTTCTTCTCAGTGACATCAGCGTTAATGAAACCCAAGATTTGCCATTGTGTTGGATGGACCTGGTATATCACTTCTGTACCTTGATGCACATTCACTGTTGTATCTGTCTCATTAATTGAGACGGAGCTAATGGAGTAAAAATCTTTTACCACATCACTCTGCTTTGCCGACAACTCCATTAGTCCTCGCTTCCATCCTGGACAGTTTCTTCTGCTTCAAATTCTTCAAAGAAATAAATTTCGTTGATGTCAAACACTGTTGTTTCAGGAAACTTTCGGTTTTGAGTTTTAGAGTCAGTCTTGCATTGTTTTTGGCGCGTGTAACTATTTTATCGGGCGCAAACAAAATATCTGCTTCGAACTGTCTCTTTTTTTAGCTTGCTGGATTTGGATTGAATAGTATTGGCTTCTAGAGTGTGGCGGTGGCGACATTTTTCAATTTTGACAATACTCTTACTTGCTTTTCGGGATCGGGTGCATCAACTTGACATAGTCGTTTTGTGAGTTTGGTATAGTGTAAAATGGCTCTGAGATGAGATGAAAATTTCTTTGAAGTTTTTGGTTTTAATATGGCTTTGCGAATAGCAACAGAATTACAATGAAGTGTTTGCTTTTAAAATGGCTGAGAGAATATGTAAGAATTACAACAAATTGAGTCCAATTTTTTTAAGTTTTACACCGTTTGTACTCCATATCGTCTTATTTGACAGGTGCAAATACACGATTGATTCGCACCGCGAAATTAACCCAGAAACCAAGTACTTAAAAATCGAATCATTCCGTAATCAAACCTAAGCTTACATTGATTCGCACCGCAAAACCAATCCTGAAATTCTTAAGTAACATCCGCGAGCTGAAATCAGATATTCATTGTGACCTTTACTTCATTTAGATTATATTTGTGCTTTTTTATGCTTTCTTAAACATTTTAATCAATAAATTTTGAATTATGAATAAATTTTGAAAAATTAATCAATTCAAGCAATTCAGGAAGGGGATTATCAGAATCCCCCGATAGAAACTGTCCGATTCGAGTTGCCCCATTAAACCGAACATAGTCTTGCAGATTGTGTCCAGAATAATTGTGATACTGTAATATTCTAATCTGATCTACGAAACTGAAATATTAACCTCGCTCTGATAAACTATTGTCGCTCAGACAAATTGAGTGTATTTTGCGGCGCAAATATTTACTCTAATTTTGTGATACTTGCAATTAAATTTAGAACTGGATTTTGCTGCGCGAATAGCCGAATTAGATTTAGACGTGTGTGACTCAATAGCTTGATTAGAAGACAACTGATTTGCATTAGATTCAATTAAAGAATGAAGGACTAAGTTAGAGCAAATGTAAATTGAGATTTAACCATAAAAATGTTCAACAAAAATTGCTGGATGAATTGTGGGTTCACGAATTTTATTATCACCGAATAATTTTAGAATAATTTTAGTAGCCGCATTTCCATGGCGCTTACGGGAAGAGTTGCAACAAGGATTGGCTCCACTAAGTTACTTATGGCTGGAGACACATCGTTCTCGCTACCATCACTACCGAAAAAAATTTTAAACAAAGGTTGAGTTACGTCTAGATTGAATTCTCTCCGTTCCGACTTTTTTACAAACAGTGCAGCGGCAGTTTTCACTGTTTTCTCCGAAATAGTTGTCACCGTAAGTAACGCTAATTTCTTCTCCAGCTCCGGTTCACTTAATTGATTAAATTGCTAGAGTTGACGCGCTTTTTTCACCTTCAACAATGTATCTGGCATTGGGATCACAATGATGATTAATAAATGAGGCCGGCCCGGGTATAATACGATTATGTTTATAATTGCTGGTGGGTGCAGAGACTGAAAAATTCATATCCTCGAGCAGTTCTTCGTCTCATTTCTTTGCCGTAAATCCCTTTGTTCCTTGTATAATTGGTTTTTGATTTGACTTAGATCTGAAAGAACAGTCATCTCTGTGAATGAATTGTTCTTTCCGAGCCGTTTTGTTGGAACTATGTCAGCATAGTTGAGAGTTTGTAAGTAGGCATCTGTAACTAAATTGAGGAGTTCGGAGTTAGTTTTTAGCTCATTTGGAAACAGTTCAAAGTTTGGATGAACACAAAATTCGTGGGTAAAACATCTCCGCCGATGTTCTTCTCAGTGACATCAGCGTTAATGAAACCCAAGATTTGCCATTGTGTTGGATGGACCTGGCATATCACTTCTGTACCTTGATGCACATTCACTGTTGTATCTGTCTCATTAATTGAGACGGAGCTAATGGAGTAAAAATCTTTTACCACATCACTCTGCTTTGCCGACAACTCCATTAGTCCTCGCTTCCATCCTGGACAGTTTCTTCTGCTTCAAATTCTTCAAAGAAATAAATTTCGTTGATGTCAAACACTGTTGTTTCAGGAAACTTTCGGTTTTGAGTTTTAGAGTCAGTCTTGCATTGTTTTTGGCGCGTGTAACTATTTTATCGGGCGCAAACAAAATATCTGCTTCGAACTGTCTCTTTTTTTAGCTTGCTGGATTTGGATTGAATAGTATTGGCTTCTAGAGTGTGGCGGTGGCGACATTTTTCAATTTTGACAATACTCTTACTTGCTTTTCGGGATCGGGTGCATCAACTTGACATAGTCGTTTTGTGAGTTTGGTATAGTGTAAAATGGCTCTGAGATGAGATAAAAATTTCATTGAAGTTTTTGGTTTTAGTATGGCTTTGCGAATAGCAACAGAATTACAATGAAGTGTTTGCTTTTAAAATGGCTGAGAGAATATGTAAGAATTACAACAAATTGAGTCCAATTTTTTTAAGTTTTACACCGTTTGTACTCCATATCGTCTTATTTGACAGGTGCAAATACACGATTGATTCGCACCGCGAAATTAACCCAGAAACCAAGTACTTAAAAATCGAATCATTCCGTAATCAAACCTAAGCTTACATTGATTCGCACCGCAAAACCAATCCTGAAATTCTTAAGTAACATCCGCGAGCTGAAATCAGATATTCATTGTGACCTTTACTTCATTTAGATTATATTTGTGCTTTTTATGCTTTCTTAAACATTTTAATCAATAAATTTTGAATTATGAATAAATTTTGAAAAATTAATCAATTCAAGCAATTCAGGAAGGGGATTATCAGAATCCCCCGATAGAAACTGTCCGATTCGAGTTGCCCCATTAAACCGAACATAGTCTTGCAGATTGTGTCCAGAATAATTGTGATACTGTAATATTCTAATCTGATCTACGAAACTGAAATATTAACCTCGCTCTGATAAACTTTTGTCGCTCAGACAAATTGAGTGTATTTTGCGGCGCAAATATTTACTCTAATTTTGTGATACTTGCAATTAAATTTAGAACTGGATTTTGCTGCGCGAATAGCCGAATTAGATTTAGACGTGTGTGACTCAATAGCTTGATTAGAAGACAACTGATTTGCATTAGATTCAATTAAAGAATGAAGGACTAAGTTAGAGCAAATGTAAATTGAGATTTAACCATAAAAATGTTCAACAAAAATTGCTAAAAAAGGATCTTTGAAATAATTTTGAACTTGTGCAAATTTATTTATATAAAATCAGAGAGTTAGTAATTATCCACTGGTTAAATATGTAGTATAATATAAAATAATAATATAGTTTTAAGTTTTGAGTTTATGGGGCTTCTTATGGAACACTTTCTCCACTCTGTTGTTCTGCCTTCAGAACTAACATCTCCATTGGCAAATTCAGTCGCAATACCAGCGCTCATTAGGGTTTCTCGTTGAACATTCACCAATACAAAGGGGAGCGGTGTCTAGATCTGCTTCTCCAAATCCTTCAGATGATTGTACTTCCTGTACGACAGTTCGGCCTCGCTTCTGTTGCGCCCAATTACCTTTGTTTCCATATCGATTTTCTTGTTGTGAAGGTGTTTGAATCATTGGACGTGCCGCTGCACGTTTGAGCCGCTCTTTTGGTTAAAACTTTTGCACACGTCATTTGCGTCACAGATTACGTTGGAGATTGTTGTGTTTGTATTTGCGGTGAATAAGTTTGTTGAAATGGGAGAGGTATAGCCGGTATCAGCAATGAAGAAATTTGTTGAGATGGGAGAATTAAAGCCGGTATCAGGGACTTTTCGACCATGATAGTGTCTTATTTAGGGTTTCGTTTCGGGATACGCATTTTCTGAGAGCGTGCAATCCCTCACTTCCTAGAGTATGATGGCGTCGTTAAATTTTCTTTCATCTGTTTCATTGTGGGAATTGTCCAGTAACGAGTTATTTGGTGAATTAAAACTGTTGTGGTAAGTTCCAGACCCAGAATTGTTTATTGCTGATGTCTCAGGGTCCAAAACTGGATCAAATCGAACTCGTGATTTGGAGAGGGTCGATTTGGAGAGGGTCGAATTTTGTGGCGTTTTTATCGATTTAGCAGAGTTGAATTTTTTTGGCGAGTGATTATCAGATTTATTTTGGGCAAAAGCAATATGTATTTTGGTAGGCTTGTTTTACTTAGAATTTGTGGGTTGGGTTTTTTCCGCGCAATTATTCTAATTCATTGGATTCATTCTTAATTGGGAATTATTTGGTACCAATGAATTTTTTAATTGTTCACATTGTTGAAATGCTTTTAAGATTGGAATATGACTTTCTCGACGCGAATACCTTAATTTTTATATGCTGTGATTTATTTTGTGCTAATTGATTTTGTGCTGCAGAATCCGTTTTAAGAATTTGATGTGGTATTTGCGGTGCAATTGACTGTTAGAATTTTTGATAGCTTAAACACATTGCAATCAAATAAAAATGATCACGTTTAGTTACCGTTTAGCTGCGGCGCGAATGAATAATCTGATTTAGATTTGAATGTTTTTGGCTCAAAAGCTTAGTTTAAAGACAACTGATTTGAATTAGATTCAATCAGTGAAAACGAATGGGAATGAAAATAATTCAATGGATAAAAATAAAATAATGTGAAACAAAGATGAGATATTCCCGTGAAACAAAAGATGGCACATTTCTATTGGTAAATTGCCCGATTACAGAACATTCAAGGTGACAGAAAATTATACAACATATTTGCTGGTTAATTAATGAATTATGTGAGTTTGAGTTTGGAGTTGTCTAGGCTATATACTGTCCAAATCATCATCACTTTCCGCATCATGTGCACTTCGTATGCGGGGGTCCAGATTGGATGATTCGTACGTTTGGAATATCGGGGTTCTTGGTTGCGTTTTTATTCCGATTTCTAAGTGTGTTGTTGGAAATGTATTTTGCGCCGCGATAGGCTGTACTTCCGATATCAAGATGTTTTGCCTTGCGACTGGCGTAAAAGCAGGCGTGCTGCATTGATGTAGTGGTGTCGAGCGTTTTGATTTTGGGGCTTTGTGTGTCTTCACAAAGTCCCGAATAGCAAATCGGTAGCTAACAAATGTCACTTAGAAAACTTGAGGTTGATTTGGCTTAAGATCCTTTTTGATGCTCAAAAACTTAGTTTATAGATTGATTTGAATTAGTTTCAATTAGAGAATGAAAATTAAATTAAGACGAATGTGAAAGAATTTATTCAGAAAGTTCCCCTCTTCAAGTATTTCCCCTCCTTGGGTAAATTGGGGTTTGGATCGCAATCGGATCGAAATTATAAAATTTTTTCTTCCAATTGAAAAATTGGAATTGTAATGTGAATTTCGCGACGCGAATTCCTTCCCAACATGTAAATGATTTTAACTCAAACACTCAAATACACAATTTTATTTAATGGCCATATATTTAAGGTTTAGTGTGACCATTTGCTTTGAAAAAATTAATCAGTTAAGGCAGGGGTTTGATCCGGTTGTGCAAAAAAATTGCGCTGAGTTTTGGTTTTGGCCAAAAGAATTTTCTTACTACTACTGGAAATCTTGAATGACAATTTAAAACTTTGGATTTTAAATTGGCGTTGGGACCAATTTTTTTTGTAAGATGACCCTAAAATTTAAACTTATTACTTAGAAAATTTTTGAAAGTGAAATTTTTGTTTTCCATAACTTTCCAGTGTTGAATTGAGAGAAGCTCTCGAAGCTTCCGATGAGCTGATTGCTTGTGTTGTGGCATGTGTTGTGGCATGTGTTTTGGAAGGTGAAGAGAAAGCATTTTGGGTATTAAGGGAGTTTCTGATGGCTTTTAAACGTCTGACCACAATTGATTTTTGAGGTGATTCTTGAGCTGCTTCATAATCGTCGTCAGAAGTTTCACTGTCTGATACAGCTGCTGGTTGTTCCTCTGCTTCCTCGTCATTTTCAATTGACTCTGGGTCTTCTTGCAAATCTTTATCTTAAGTTAACAGCAGTTCATTTCTATCTTCCTCAGATCCTTCGCGGCCGATATACACGTCTTCTACCGTTTTTTCTCCGTGCGCAGTTTGCGCTAAATTTGTTTGTTCACACCTTCAGTGATTTGGGTTTTCAATTTGATTTCCTTCCATCGTCGTCCCCAGAAATTTCGTAAGGAGTTGGCGTTAAATCTGACCTCGGAAGGACTATCTCCGAACAGGTCCTGGAGTTTCTCTTGTATATGTTGTGAAATCGATCTTTCGACCTGTTCTTTTCTGAGGCGAAGATATGCTCGGATTCAATTCCATTCTCACTAAAAACCAGTCTTTTTTCTTCAGTAGGGCTCTTTGGTCTTCTTGAACAAACAGAGGCACTGCGAAAAGTTTGCCCGTTTTGTGCCTGTCTGTGGCGACTGGTTTCTCCGTCTTTTCGATCAATGCCAGATCGTCCCAATCAAGGTGAAGTATCGGTCCGGTGCGCGTATTTAAACAAACTTGCAGAGTAAAAAATTTAGAGCCTGTTGTTCCTTGTATGACAAATTGGATTCGTTTAAGTTCTCAAGTAATTTGAAACTGCTTTTAAATTTTTCTACAAACAAGGGAGCGAGTGGGGACTTTTGCGCGCATTTCTTGTGCCACAAATCTGTAATTTTTAATGGCTGCCGTCGAAGATGCCTTCCGAGCGTTCTTTATCGCTCCGTTCATAGTTACACGGTCTCTTCTCCGGTCACCGGAAAACTCAAACAGGAAACAGTAGTCCACAAAATTGCTGAATGCTGCTAAATAGTTCAGCATTGTTTGCGGTTTTAAGAGTTTGCTCTTTTGCAGGCCCACAGACGCAGGAAGCAGGTACTGGGGTCTATCGAGCCCCTGCGTTGCACCATACAAAAGAGCAAGAGTTTGCAGAAGTCCAGCCCTGCTCTGGGTCATTCGCGTCTCAGATTATGTTGGAGTTTGTTGTGTTTGTATTTGCGGTGAAGAAGTTTGTTGAAATGGGAGAGGTATAGCCGGTATCAGCAATGAAGAAATTTGTTGAGATGGGATTAAATAAAGCCGGTATCAGGGACTTCTCGACCATGATATTGTCCTATTTAGGGTTTCGTTTCGGGATACGCATTTTCTGAGAGCGTGCAACGTTGCTTGCTTTAGATATGATCAATCATCCGGAAGTTTTGCTTACGTCATCGTTGGATTTCATTGATCTCTTAATCTTTTGGTCTCCTATTTGTTTGCGTTTTAAGTCTCGTTTCTGTGCTGTGATCTTTTCTTCGAGTGGCTTTTCTGTTAGCTTTGGTTGTCGCCTGACAATATTTTCTGCCAATTGGGTTCCGCGCTCCTCTTTTGTACCCAATTTTTCTTCGAGTTTTTTTACGCGAACCTCTGGGTGATTAGGTTCCTTAATTATGGTTGTTCTCGGACTCAATTTGGATACACAAGTCCCTGGAGCCAAGACTTCGTACAGTTCCTCCAAGTTTCTTTGTCTTTCATTGGCATTCAGTTTACGTGCCAATTTGATTTGTACGCTTCCTCTGTTCTGGTGACTGTTCGCGGCACGTTTTCCCACCGCATTGACCGAGACTCACAGTCTAATGCATCTTTCTGTTGGTCTCGAGCTCTTCTAGTGGCATCGCACATTACATTCTCCACTTCGTTATCAGAGCATGTAACAGCGTCCGCCGCTTGTTCATCTGTTAACTAATTACGTCCGGGTACCGTTACCTCATCTTAAATTTTTGAAAGATCTTATGTGGATTATTATATATAAAATTTAAAAGTTTCACTTTGAAAATCTGTCAATTGCCGCGACAAAATATTGACCAATGCCTTTTTCATTCCATTCATTCCAAATTGGCCCGCCAAAATCGAGCTGTAGTCTAGCTGTAAATTTTCTACTTTGAATTAGTGGTGATCATTTGCTATGCGGAATGGTTAGTTTTGAATTTTTACCAATTTCTTTACATGAGTTGCACTTGCTGGAGCGGACTAAATATCGCGGTGCATATAGGGCCACCAGCAATTGTTTGCAAAGCTTAGCATCGCAAAACTGCCCGTGTTCGTTGTATGTAAATCCTCTAGCACGGCGTCTTTCGTCGATTTCGGCACCGCAATTCGTTCATCAACGCATATGCACCCGCTCTTGACGCTCAAGTCCCTGTATAGCGAATGAAAGTAGGGACTTGTTTTCTTCAGTTGAGCCTCATAGTACATCAGTGTGCAATCCCGCACTTCCTTGAGTATGGCGTCTTTCCCTGTCAAATCTGCAAGAAGGGGTCTACTCAAGACTTTTCCCACCAGGTCGTTAAGTTTTCTTTCATCTGTTTCATTGAGGGAATTGTTGAGTAACGAGTTATTTGGTGAATTATAACTGTTGGGTTAAGTTCCAGAATTGTTTATTGGAGATGTCTCAGGGTCCAAAACTTGATCAAATCGAAAACGTGATTTGGAGAGGGTGGAAGTGTATGTATTTTGGTAGGCTTTTTTTACTTCGAATTTGCAGGTTGGGTTTTTTCCGCGCAATTATTCTAATTCTGTGGATTAATTCTTAATTAGGAATTATTTGGTACCAATGAATTTTTTTTATTTTTTCACATTGTTGAAATGGCTTTAAGATTGAAATATACGTTCTCAACGCGAATGCCTTACTTTTTTTATGCTGTGATTTCTTTTGTGCTAATTTATTTTGTGCTGCAGAATCCGTTTGAAGAATTTGATGTGGTATTTGCGGTGCAATTGACTTTTAGAATTTTTGATAACTTAAACACATTGCAATCAAATAAAAATGATCACGTTTAGTTACCGTTTAGCTACGGATGCGGCGCGAATGAATAATCTGATTTAGATTTGAATGTTTTCGGCTCAAAAGCTTAGTTTAAAGACAACTGATTTGAATTAGATTCAATCAGTGAAAATGAATGGGAATGAAAATAATTCAATGGATAAAAATAAAATAATATGAAACAAAGATAAGATATTCCCGTGAAACAAAAGATGGCACCTTTCTATTGGTAAATTGCCCGATTACAGAACATTCAACGTGACAGAAAATAATACAACATAGTTGCTGGTTAATTAATTAATTATGTGAGTTTGTGTTTGGAGTTGTCTAGGCTATATACTGTCCAAATCGTCATCACTTTCCGCATCATATGCACTTCGTATACGGGGGTCCAGATTGGATGATTCGTACGTTTGGAATATCGGGGCTCTTGGTTATTTTTCCGATTTCTAAGTGTGTTGTTGGAAATGTATTTTGCGCCGCGATAGGCTGTACTTCCGATATCACGATGTTTTGCCGTGCGACTGGCGTAAAAGCAGGCGTGCTGTAGTGGTGTCGAGCGTGTTGATTTTTGGGGCTTCGTGTGTCCTTTCACAAAGTCTCGAATAGCAAATCGGTAGCTAACAAATGTCACTTAGAAAACTTAAGGTCAATTTTGCGACGCAAATGCCTAACTGGCAAATGCGATAGGTTGAATTATGGGTTGATGCAGGTTGAATTACAGTAGATTTCAGCTCGCAAAAGTTACTTAGAAAAGTTAAGGTTGATTTGGTTTAAGGTTCTTTTTGATGCTCAAAAACTTAGTTTATAGACTGATTTGAATTAGATTCAATTGAAGAATGAAAATTAAATTAAGACGAATGTGAAAGAATTTACTCAGAAATTTACTCAGAATTTACGCAGAAAGTACCCCTCTTCAAGCATTTCGGTGGGTAAATTGGGGTTTGGATCGCAATCGGATCGAAATTATAAAAATTTTTTCTTCGAATTGAAAAATTGTAATTGTAATGTGACTTTCGCGACGTGAATTCCTTCCCAAGATGTAAATGATTTTAACTCAAACACTCAAATACACAACTCTATTTAATGGCCATATATTTAAGGTTTAGTGTGACCATTTGCTTTATAAAATTTATCAGTTAAGGCAGGGGTTTGATCCGGTTGTGCAAAAAAAAATTGCGTTGGCCAAAAAAAATTTCTTACTACTACTTGAAATCTTGAATGACAATTTAAACTTTTGGATTTTAAATTGGCGTTAGGACCAATTTATTTTGTAAGTTGACCCTAAAATTTGAACTTATTACTTTTCAAGAAATATTTTGAAAGTGAAGTTTTTGTTTTCCATAACTTCCCAGTGTTGAATTGAGAGAAGCTCTCGAAGCTTCCGATGAGCTGATTGCTTGTGTTGTGGCATGTGTTTTGGAAGGTGAAGAGAAAGCATTTGGGGTATTAAGGGAGTTTCTGATGGCATTTAAACGTCTGATCACAATTGATTTTTGAGGTGATTCTTGAGCTGCTTCATAATCGTCCTCAGAAGTTTCACTGTCTGATACAGCTGCTGGTTGTTCATCTGCTTCCTCGTCATTTTCAATTGGCTTTGGGTCTTCTTGCAAATCTTTATCTTAAATTAACAGCAATTCATTTCTATCTTCCTCAGATCCTTCGCGGCCGATATACACGTCTTCTACCGTTTTTTCTCCGTGCGCAGTTTGCGCTAAATGTGTTTGTTTACACCTTCAGTGATTTGGGTTTTCAATTTGATTTCCTTCCACCGTCGTCCCCAGAATTTTCGTATGGAGTTGGCGTTAAATCTGACCTCGGAAGGACTATCTCCGAACAGGTCCTGGAGTTTCTCTTGTATATGTTGTGAAATCGATCTTTCGACCTGTTCTTTTTTGAGGCGAAGACACTCGGATTCAATTCCATTCTCACTAAAAACCAGTCTCTTTTTTCTTCAGTAGGGCTCTTTGATCTTCTTGAACAAACAGATGCACTGCGAAAAGTTTGCCCGTTTTTTGCCTGTCTGTGGCGACTGGTTTCTCTGTCTTTTCGATCAATGCCAGATCGTCCCAATCAAGGTGAAGTATCGGTCCGGAGCGCGTATTTAAACGAACTTGTAGAGTAAAAGATTCAGAGCCTGTTGTTCCTTGTATGACAAGTTGGATTCGTGCAAGTTCTCACGTAATTTGAAACTGCTTTTAAATCTTTTACAGACAAGGGAGTGAGTGGGGACTTTTGGGCGCATTTCTTGTGCCGCAAATCTGTATTTTTTGATGACTGCCGTCGAGGATGCCTTCCGAGTATTATTTATCTCTCCGCTCGTAGTTACATATTCTCTTCTCCGGTCACCGGAAAACTCAAACAGGAAACAGTTGTCCCCGAAATTGCTGAATGCTGCTAAATAGTTCAGCATTGTCTGCGGTTTTAAGAGTTTTCTCTTTTGCAGGTCCACAGACTCAGGAAGCAGGTCCTGGGGTTTTTCGAGCCCCTGCGTTGCGCCATACAAAAGAGTAAGAGTTTGCAGAAGTCCAGACCTGCTCTGGGTGCTGTTGTCGTTGCCGGCACACTCTGCTAACTGCTTCTGGTAATCCAGGTACCGGCGAACTACCTCAACATCCTGACTCCCAGCTAAAACGGATGTTTTCAGCTTACTGCGTAGAGCATCTGGAAGGGAGCTGAAGCACATCAACACATTAGCAGGTCAAAGTTTTACCTCTATTTTAGATTTCTCGTTGTTTTATTTTAAGCGTTACAAAACGATACTTCTACTTTAGATTTCCCGTTATTTTAAAACTCAACTCGCCGTCTGCTCGCACAATTTTCAACTCGAACGACGTTTTTTACAGTCACATTTTGCTTTATATCGGTGTGTAACTATTGATACAAAACCTCTGTAACAATTGAGGCAGTCGTATACTTTAATGCTTTTGGGGGCATTCCTCGTCCTGTAAAAGTCAATGAGGAAGCGCTCCTCTCTCTCGCAGATTGTATCACGATTTTGTTTAAGATGACGGTCAATTCTCTTCACCTTGACATGACATATGGGGCACTCAACAACCTGGGTGCGTTGTATGTAAATCCTCTAGCACCGCGTCTTTCGTCGATTTCGGCACCGCAATTCGTTCATCAACGCATATGCACCCGCTCTTGACGTTCAAGTTCCTGTATAGCGAATGATTGTAGGGAATTGTCTTCTTCAGTAGAATACAAGTCTTCTTCAGAGCCTCATAGTACCGCAGTGTGCAATCCCGCACTTGTAGGGACTTGTCTTCTTCAGAGCCTCATTGTACCGCAGTGTGCAATCCCGCAATTCCTTGAGTATTGCGTCTTTCCCTGTCAAGACTGCAAGAAGGGGTCTACTGAAAACTTTTCCCACCAGGTCGTTAAATTTTCTTTCATCTGTTTCATTGTGGGAATTGTCCAGTAACGAGTTATTTGGTGAATTAAAACTGTTGTGGTAAGTTCCAGACCCAGAATTGTTTATTGGTGATGTCTCAGGGTCCAAAACTGGATCAAATCGAACTCGTGATTTGGAGAGGGTCGATTTGGAGAGGGTCGAAATTTGTGGCGTTTTTATCGATTTAGCAGAGTTGAATTTTTTTGGCGAGTGATTATCAGATTTATTTTGGGCAAAAGCAATATGTATTTTGGTAGGCTTGTTTTACTTAGAATTTGCGGGTTGGGTTTTTTCCGCGCAATTATTCTAATTCATTGGATTCATTCTTAATTGGGAATTATTTGGTACCAATGAATTTTTTAATTGTTCACATTGTTGAAATGCTTTTAAGATTGGAATATGACTTTCTCGACGCGAATACCTTAATTTTTATATGCTGTGATTTATTTTGTGCTAATTGATTTTGTGCTGCAGAATTCGTTTGAAGAATTTGATGTGGCATTGGCGTTGCAATTTACTGTTAGAGTTTTTGATAGCTTAAGCATATTGCAATCAATTAAAAATTATCACGTTTAAATACCGTTTAGCTACGGATGCGGCGCGAATGAATAATCTGATTTGGATTTGAATTTTTTGGCCCAAAAGCTTAGTTTAAAGACAACTAATTTGAATTAGATTCAATCAGTGAAAATGAATGGGAATGAAATTAATTCAATGAATGAAAATGAAATAATGTGAAACAAAGGATGATATATTCCCGTGAAGCAAAAGATGGCACATTTCCATTGTCAAATTTCCCGATTTCAGAACATTCAAGGTGACGAAAAATTATACAACATACTTGCTGGTTAATAAATGAATTATGTGGGTTTGAGTTTGGAGTTTTTCTATGCTATATACTGTCCAAATGGGTATCACTTTCCGCATCATATGCACTTTGTATGCGGGGGTCCAGATTGGAGGATTTCTAAGTGTGTTGTTGGAAATGTATTTTGCGCCGCGATAGACTGTACTTCCGATATCACGATGTTTTGCCTTGCGACTGGCGTAAAAGCAGGCATGCTGCGTTGCTGTAGTGGTGTCGAGCGTGTTGATTATGGGGCTTTGTGTGTCTTTTCTTCACAAAGTTCCGAATAGCAAATCGGTAGCTAACAAATGTCACTTAGAAAACTTAAGGTCAATTTTGCGACGCAAATGCCTAACTGGCAAATGCGATAGGTTGAATTATGGGCTGATGCAGGTTGAATTACAGTAGATTTCAGCTCGCAAATGTTACATAGAAAAGTTAAGGTTGATTTGGTTTAAGGTTATTTTTGATGCTCAAAAACCTAGTTTATAGACTGATTTGCCCGTTTTGTGCCTGTCTGTGGCGACTGGTTTCTCTGTCTTTTCTATCAATGCCAGATCGTTTCAATCAAGGCGAAGTATCGGTCCGGAGCGCTTATTTAAACGAACTCGTAGATTAAAAAAAATTCAGAGCCTGTTGTTCCTTGTATGACAAGTTGGAATCGTGCAAGTTCTCACGTAATTTGAAACTGCTTTTTATTCTTTTACAGACAAGGGAGTGAGTGGGGTTTTTGGGCGCATTTTTTGTGCCACAAATCTGTAATTTTTAATGGATGCCGTCGAGGATGCCTTCCGAGTTTTCTTTATCTCTCCGTTCATAGTTACATATTCTCTTCTCCTGTCACCGGAAAACTCAAACAGGAAAGAGTAGTCCACGAAATTGCTGAATGCTGCTAAATAGTTCAGCATTTTCTGCGGTTTTAAGAGTTTTCTCTTTTGCTGGTCCACAGACGCAGGAAGCAGGTCCTGGGGTCTTTCGAGCCCCTGCGTTGCACCATACAAAAGAGCAAGAGTTTTCAGAAGTCCAGACCTGCTCTGGGTGCTGTTGTCGTTGCCGGCACACTCTGCTAACTGCTTCCCAGAATTTTGGTTCCCAGAATTTTTGTATGGAGTTGGCGTTAAATCTGACCTCGGAAGGAATATCTCCAAACAGGTCCTGGAATGTCTCTTGTAAATGTCGCGAAATCGATCTTTCGACTTTGTTCTTTTTTGAGGCGAAGATATACTCGGGTTCAATTCCATGCTCACTCAAAAAGCAGTCTCTCATCTTATTCAGTAGGGCTCTTTGATCTTCTTGAACAAACAGATGCACTGCAAAAAATTTGCCCGTTTTCTGCCTGTCTGCGGCGACTGGTTTCTCTGTCTTTTCGATCAATGCCAGATCGTCCCAATCAAGGTGAAATATCGGTCCGGAGCGCGTATTTAAACGAATTCGTAGAATAAAAAATTTCAGAGCCTGTTCTTCCTTGTATGACAAGTTGGATTCGTGCAAGTTTTCACGTAATTTGAAACTGCTTTTAAATCTTTAACAGACAAGGGAGCGAGTGGGGACTTTTGGGCGCATTTTTTGTGCCACAAATCTGTAATTTTTAATGGATGCCGTCGAGGATGCCTTCCGAGTTTTCTTTATCTCTCCGTTCATAGTTACATATTCTCTTCTCCGGTCACAGGAAAACTCAAACAGGAAACAGTAGTCCACCAAATTGCTGAATGCTGCTAAATATTTCAGCATTGTCTGCGATTTTAAGAGTTTTCTCTTTTGCAGGTCCACAGACGCAGGAAGCAGGTCCTGGGGTCTTTCGAGCCCCTGCGTTGCACCATACAAAAGAGCAAGAGTTTACAGAAGTCCAGACCTGCTCTGGGTGCTGTTGTCGTTGCCGGCACACTCTGCTAACTGCTTCCCAGAATTTTGGTTCCCAGAATTTTGGTTCCCAGAATTTTTGTATGGAGTTGGCGTTAAATCTGACCTCGGAAGGAATATCTCCAAACAGGTCCTGGAATGTCTCTTGTAAATGTCGCGAAATCGATCTTTCGACTTTGTTCTTTTTTGAGGCGAAGATATACTCGGGTTCAATTCCATTCTCATACAAAAAGCAGTCTCATTTTCTTCATTTGGGCTCTTTGATCTTCTTGAACAAACAGATGCACTGCGAAAATTTGCCCGTTTTGTGCCTGTCTGTGGCGACTGGTTTCTCTGTCTTTTCGATCAATGCCAGATCTTCCCAATCAAGGTGAAGTATCGGTCCGGAGCGCGTATTTAAACGAACTCGTAGCATAAAAAAATCAAAGCCTGTTGATCCTTGTATGACAAGTTGGATTCGTGCAAGTTCTCACGTAATTTGAAACTGCTTTTTACTCTTTTACAGACAAGGGAGTGAGTGGGGTTTTTGGGCGCATTTTTTGTGCCACAAATCTGTAATTTTTAATGGATGCTGTCGAGGATGCCTTCCGAGTTTTCTTTATCTCTCCGTTCATAGTTACATATTCTCTTCTCCTGTCACCGGAAAACTCAAACAGGAAAGAGTAGTCCACGAAATTGCTGAATGCTGCTAAATAGTTCAGCATTTTCTGCGGTTTTAAGAGTTTTCTCTTTTGCTGGTCCACAGACGCAGGAAGCAGGTCCTGGGGTCTTTCGAGCCCCTGCGTTGCACCATACAAAAGAGCAAGAGTTTTCAGAAGTCCAGACCTGCTCTGGGTGCTGTTGTCGTTGCCGGCACACTCTGCTAACTGCTTCCCAGAATTTTGGTTCCCAGAATTTTTGTATGGAGTTGGCGTTAAATCTGACCTCGGAAGGAATATCTCCAAACAGGTCCTGGAATGTCTCTTGTAAATGTCGCGAAATCGATCTTTCGACTTTGTTCTTTTTTGAGGCGAAGATATACTCGGGTTCAATTCCATTCTTATACAAAAAGCAGTCTCATTTTCTTCATTTGGGCTCTTTGATCTTCTTGAACAAACAGATGCACTGCGAAAAATTTTCCCGTTTTGTGCCTGTCTGTGGCGACTGGTTTCTCTGTCTTTTCGATCAATGCCAGATCTTCCCAATCAAGGTGAAGTATCGGTCCGGAGCGCGTATTTAAACGAACTCGTAGCATAAAAAAATCAAAGCCTGTTGATCCTTGTATGACAAGTTGGATTCGTGCAAGTTCTCACGTAATTTGAAACTGCTTTTTACTCTTTTACAGACAAGGGAGTGAGTGGGGTTTTTGGGCGCATTTTTTGTGCCACAAATCTGTAATTTTTAATGGATGCCATCGAGGATGACTTCCGAGTTTTCTTTATCTCTCCGTTCATAGTTACATATTCTCTTCTCCTGTCACCGGAAAACTCAAACAGGAAAGAGTAGTCCACGAAATTGCTGAATGCTGCTAAATAGTTCAGCATTTTCTGCGGTTTTAAGAGTTTTCTCTTTTGCTGGTCCACAGACGCAGGAAGCAGGTCCTGGGGTCTTTCGAGCCCCTGCGTTGCACCATACAAAAGAGCAAGAGTTTTCAGAAGTCCAGACCTGCTCTGGGTGCTGTTGTCGTTGCCGGCACACTCTGCTAACTGCTTCCCAGATTTTTGGTTCCCAGAATTTTTGTATGGAGTTGGCGTTAAATCTGACCTCGGAAGGAATATCTCCAAACAGGTCCTGGAATGTCTCTTGTAAATGTCGCGAAATCGATCTTTCGACTTTGTTCTTTTTTGAGGCGAAGATATACTCGGGTTCAATTCCATTCTCACTCAAAAAGCAGTCTCATCTTATTCAGTAGGGCTCTTTGATCTTCTTGAACAAACAGATGCACTGCAAAAAATTTGCCCGTTTTCTGCCTGTCTGCGGCGACTGGTTTCTCTGTCTTTTCGATCAATGCCAGATCGTCCCAATCAAGGTGAAATATCGGTCCGGAGCGCGTATTTAAACGAATTCGTAGAATAAAAAAATTCAGAGCCTGTTCTTCCTTGTATGACAAGTTGGATTCGTGCAAGTTTTCACGTAATTTGAAACTGCTTTTAAATCTTTAACAGACAAGGGAGCGAGTGGGGACTTTTGGGCGAATTTCTTGTGCCACAAATCTGTAACTTTTAATGGCTGCCGTCGAGGATGCCTTCCGAGTGTTCTTTATCTCTCGGTTCATAATTACATATTCTCTTCTCCGGTCACCGGAAAGCTCAAACAGGAAACAGTAGTCCACCAAATTGCTGAATGCTGCTAAATATTTCAGCATTGTCTGCGGTTTTAAGAGTTTTCTCTTTTGCTGGTCCACAGACGCAGGAAGCAGGTCCTGGGGTCTTTCGAGCCCCTGCGTTGCACCATACAAAAGAGCAAGAGTTTTCAGAAGTCCAGACCTGCTCTGGGTGCTGTTGTCGTTGCCGGCACACTCTGCTAACTGCTTCCCAGAATTTTGGTTCCCAGAATTTTGGTTCCCAGAATTTTTGTATGGAGTTGGCGTTAAATCTGACCTCGGAAGGAATATCTCCAAACAGGTCCTGGAATGTCTCTTGTAAATGTCGCGAAATCGATCTTTCGACTTTGTTCTTTTTTGAGGCGAAGATATACTCGGGTTCAATTCCATTCTCATACAAAAAGCAGTCTCATTTTCTTCATTTGGGCTCTTTGATCTTCTTGAACAAACAGATGCACTGCGAAAATTTGCCCGTTTTGTGCCTGTCTGCGGCGACTGGTTTCTCTGTCTTTTCGATCAATGCCAGATCGTCCCAATCAAGGTGAAATATCGGTCCGGAGCGCGTATTTAAACGAATTCGTAGAATAAAAAAATTCAGAGCCTGTTCTTCCTTGTATGACAAGTTGGATTCGTGCAAGTTTTCACGTAATTTGAAACTGCTTTTAAATCTTTAACAGACAAGGGAGCGAGTGGGGACTTTTGGGCGAATTTCTTGTGCCACAAATCTGTAACTTTTAATGGCTGCCGTCGAGGATGCCTTCCGAGTGTTCTTTATCTCTCGGTTCATAATTACATATTCTCTTCTCCGGTCACCGGAAAGCTCAAACAGGAAACAGTAGTCCACCAAATTGCTGAATGCTGCTAAATATTTCAGCATTGTCTGCGGTTTTAAGAGTTTTCTCTTTTGCAGGTCCACAGACGCAGGAAGCAGGTCCTGGGGTCTTTCGAGCCCCTGCGTTGCACCATACAAAAGAGCAAAAGTTTTCAGAAGTCCAGATCTGCTCTGGGTGCTGTTGTCGTTGCCGGCACACTCTGCTAACTGCTTCCCAGAATTTTGGTTCCCAGAATTTTTGTATGGAGTTGGCGTTAAATCTGACCTCGGAAGGAATATCTCCAAACAGGTCCTGGAATGTCTCTTGTAAATGTCGCGAAATCGATCTTTCGACTTTGTTCTTTTTTGAGGCGAAGATATACTCGGGTTCAATTCCATTCTCATACAAAAAGCAGTCTCATTTTCTTCATTTGGGCTCTTTGATCTTCTTGAACAAACAGATGCACTGCGAAAAATTTGCCCGTTTTGTGCCTGTCTGCGGCGACTGGTTTCTCTGTCTTTTCGATCAATGCCAGATCGTCCCAATCAAGGTGAAATATCGGTCCGGAGCGCGTATTTAAACGAATTCGTAGATTAAAAAAATTCAGAGCCTGTTCTTCCTTGTATGACAAGTTGGATTCGTGCAAGTTCTCGCGTAATTTGAAACTGCTTTTAAATCTTTTACAGACAAGGGAGCGAGTGGGGACTTTTGGGCGCATTTTTTGTGCCACAAATCTGTAATTTTTAATGGATGCCGTCGAGGATGCCTTCCGAGTTTTCTTTATCTCTCCGTTCATAGTTACATATTCTCTTCTCCGGTCACCGGAAAACTCAAACAGGAAACAGTAGTCCACGAAATTGCTGAATGCTGCTAAATAGTTCAGCATTGTCTGCGTTTTTAAGAGTTTTCTCTTTTGCAGGTCCACAGACGCAGGAAGCAGGTACTGGGGTTTTTCGAGCCCCTGCGTTGCACCATACAAAGGAGCAAGAGTTTGCAGAAGTCCAGACCTGCTCTGGGTGCTGTTGTCGTTGCCGGCACACTCTGCTAACTGCTTCTGGTAATCCAGGTACCGGCGAACTACCTCAACATCCTGACTCCCAGCTAAAACGGATGATTTCAGCTTACTGCGTAGAGCATCTGGAAGGGAGCTGAAACACATCAACACATTAGCAGGTAAAAGTTTTACCTCTATTTTAGATTTCTCGTTGTTTTATTTTAAGCGATACAAAACGATTCTTCTACTTTAGATTTCCCGTTATTTGTCTAAAAACTCTAACTCACCTTCTGCTCGCGCAGTTTTCAACTCGAACGACGTTTCTTACAGTCCCATTTTGATTTATATCGGTGTGTAACTATTGATACAAAACGTCTGTAACAATTGAGGCAGTCGTATACTTTAATGCTTTTGGGGGCATTCCTCGTCCTGTAAAAGTCAATGAGGAAGCGCTCCTCTCTCTCTGTCTCTCTCTCTCTCTCTCTCTCTCTCTCTCTCTCGCAGATTGTCACGATGTTGTTTAAGATGGCGGTCAGTTCTCTTCACCGTGACATGACATATGAGGCACTCATCAGTTTTCACTGCATCAACGCGCCGAAATTGTTGGTCGACTTCAAACTCGGCTGATCCAACATATGCAGGCCCACAAACG
This sequence comes from Convolutriloba macropyga, assembly GCF_964194025.1. NCBI lineage: Eukaryota > Metazoa > Xenacoelomorpha > Acoela > Convolutidae > Convolutriloba > Convolutriloba macropyga. The sequence goes on along the minus strand of NC_134479.1, from coordinate 18,306,284 downwards.
ACATCGGGTGGCGGAGCAGAGATATTGGCGAGCACTTTGGTGAATACTACGGAGGGCACCTCGGAGGGCGCTTCGGCGGATACTACAACGTCAACCCGCTCACAAATGTTATCCTTCGGTTGACTAAAACGTTCTCGCAGCGGATACTTCGGTGATTGTTTCGAACAACGGAGCTGTGAGGTCTAACTGGAGGCTTGCTGGCAGCCAACACACCGGCAGTTTTTGTTGTCATCTCCAAAATACTTTTCTCCATAATTTACTGTTATTTCCTCTCCAGCTCCGATTGTCTTTATTGATTGAATGGCCACTGATGACGCACTCTTTTCTCCTTCGAGGATAAATCTGACATTTGGATTACAGTCGCTGTTAACAAATGACGCTGGACCCAGCATACTACGGGTTTGTTTATAGTTGCTTGTTGGTGCAAAGACAGAAAAACTCATGTCCTCCTGTAGCTCATTCTCTGAAATTTTCGCTAAAAATCCTTTCAGTCCTGTTAAAAGTATTTTCGGCTTTACTTTGCCTCTTGTTAGAACTGCCATCTCCGTAAGGGAATTGTTGTTACTGAAACTTTCTGTGGGGACAATATCCGCATGGTCAAGAGTTTGGAGATACGATCTTAAAACTAAATCGAAGAGGCTTTTAGTTCTTGTCTTGTTTATAAAAGCTTCAAAATTTGGATGGATGCATCGCTTGTGTGTCTGAATTTCACTATTGTCGATGTAATTTTCGGTGATCTCTGCATCAATGAAACCCAAGACTTGCCATTGGGTCGGATGAATCTGGAATTCCACCTGTATGTTGGTGCACAGCAACTGGTGGGGCAACCGAGACCTAGCTCTTTGAATGTAAGTTTTCCACCACGATACTGGTATTTGCACACAGCTCCTTGAAGTCCTGGCTTGCATCCTGGAGTGCTTCTCCTTCAAGAATCTCCAGGAAGACAAAATCGTTGCTGTCGAACACTTCAGCCTGGGTTCTAGATTGTTTTTGCGCGCGTGTAATCCCTTCTCTGGTTCAAATCGTCTTTTTTGGACTTTGCTTCGTTTTAGTCGACTTGACATGATTTTTGGTTGATCAGATAGATACAACCAGATAGATGATTTTAGATTTGAAAAGAAGAGAACAAAATATTTTGAGAAGAGAACAAAATACAGTTCAAATACAGAAAACCTAAACAAATTGAGTCCCATTTATTTGAGTCTGACACCAGTCAACCGCTTTCACTTAAAATGATATCTAACAAGGCGGTACTAAATATGTGCTAACATATGCTATCTGTGAGCCTTTGGTGGGGGGGGGCTGAATTAGATATCGGGGGTGGACTTAACAAGGGGAAATACATGAAGGGTTGAATACAAGGGGACTGATGAGTTTGCTTGTTCAATGCAGTGTTTATTGCCTGTTTAATCAAACTGATAGAAGTGTTTGGCTTGGGGGACTATTTCAGGAGGAAATTACATAAAACGGTAGGCCTACGAGTTAGTAACAGATGAGTAGGCACATAGGCGATACAGGTGGGCTGATACAGCAGACACTGGCGGGTAGACACGGGGGGGGGATGTATGGGGGGCAGACACTGGGGGACTGATACGCGACTGGCCTGGATTGAACAGGATCGGATTAGCTGTGCTGATAACTATGATATGCTATGTATTACAGTGTAGTTACCGTGTACGCAACGGAACAATCTCGGCAATTGTTTCTAACTTTAATCATTTAATGTGAGTGCAGTCCTTGTTTATATGCGTGCATGTCATTGTGTTTACATGATACACGTTATTTACTACACGGTATGAAACTATTTCACCATGTCCACTCCATGTTCATGTACACTGCGATGGTCAGAGTTCGCGATGATTACCCCCCCCCCCCCCACCCCCCACCCCCCACGTGTACATACGTCATTGTACCCATGTACATCAGTCTCTGTAGGTGAAAAATTCTATGTGATCAATAGCTCATTTGCCTTTGAAATTGTCACCACACTGATAATAATGAACAGTTTTGTGATGAATGCCTTGTACAGTTGATTCGATACCTAGGTGGATTTTCAAGCAAAAAATTTATGAGTTTTGTAAGTTATTTTCATGCCAAAAATCTATGTTTTGTAAGTAAATATTTGTAGGTTGAATGCAGCTTGTTAATTGAATGTTAAATAATCCAGTTAAGAACTCCAGATAAAGAATTACAGTCATCAGGACCAAGTGAAGTTTTCTCCATAATTTACTGTTATTTCCTCTCCACCTCCGATCGTCTTTGTTGATTGAATGGCCACTGTTGGAGCACTCTTTTCTCCTTCGAGGATAAATCTGACATTTGGATTACAGGCGTTGTTAAGAAATGACGCTGGACCCAGCATACTACGGGTTTGTTTATAGTTGCTTGTTGGTGCAAAGATAGAAAAACTCATGTTCTCCTGTAGCTCATCCTCTGAAATTTTCGCTAAAAATCCTTTCAGTCCTGGTAAAGTTATTTTCGCCTTTACTTTGCCTCTTGTTAGAACTGCCATCTCCGTAAAGGAATTTTTGCTACTGAAACTTTCTGTGGGGACAATATCCGCATGGTCAAGAGTTTGGAGATACGATCTTAAAACTAAATCGAAGAGGCTTTTAGTTCTTGTCTTGTTTATAAAAGCTTCAAAATTTGGATGGATGCATCGCTTGTGTGTCTGAATTTCACTATTGTCGATGTTATTTTCGGTGACCTCTGAATCAATGAAACCCAAGACTTGCCATTGGGTCGGATGAATCTGGAATTCCACCTCTAGATGTTGGTGAACAGCAACTGGTGGGGCAACCGAGACCGAGCTCATGGAATGTAAGTTTTCCACCACGATACTGGGATTTGCTCACAGCTCTATGAAGTCCTGGCTTGCATCCTGGAGTGCTTCTTCTTCTAGAATCTCTAGGAAGACAAAATCGTTTCTGTCGAACACTTCAGGGTGGGTTCTGGATTGTTTTTGCGCGCGTGTAATCCCTTCTCTGGTTCAAATCGTCTTTTTTGGATTTTGCTTCGTTTCAGTTGACTTGACATGATTTGTCGTTGATCAGATAGATACAATCAGATAGATGATTTTAATTGTGAAGAGAAGAGAATAAAATACAGTTCAAATACAGAAAACCTAAACAAATTGAATCCAATTTTTTTGAGTCTGACACCAGTCAACCGCTTTCACTCAAAATGATATCTAACAAGGCGCTTCTAAATATGTGCTAACCTAACATATGCTATCCGTGAGCCTTTGGTGGGGAGGGGGGCTGAATTAGGTATTTGGGGGGGACTTATAAAAGGGGGAAATACATGAAGGGTTAAATACAAGGGGACTGATGGGTTTGCCTGTTTAATGCATGGTTTTTTGCCTGTTTAATCAAACTGATAGAGGTATTTGGCGTGGGCGACTATTTCAGGGGGAAATTACATAAAACGGTAGGCCCACGAGTTAGTAACAGATGAGTATGCATGTAGGCGATACAGGTGGGCTGATACAGCAGACACTGGGGGTAGACAATGGGGGGGGGTGTATGGGGGGCAGACACGGGGGACTGATACGCGACTGGCCTGGATTGAACAGGATTGGATTAGCCGTGCTGATATGTATGATATGCTGATACTATGTCTTACAGTGTAGTAACCGTGTACGCAACGGAACAATCTCGGCAATTGTGTCTAACTTTAATCCTTTAATGTGCGTGCAGTCCTTGTTTATATGTGCGTGCATGTCATTGTGTTCGCATGCTACACGTTATTTACTACACTGTATGAAACTATTTCTCCATGTACACTCCATGTTCATGTACACTGCAATGGTTAGAGTTCGCGATGATTACCCCCCCCCCCACCCCACCCCCCACGTGTACATACGTCATTGTACCCATGTACATCAGTCTCTGTAGGTGAAAAAATTCTATGTGATCAATAGCTCATTTGTCTTTGAAATTGTCAGCACACTGATAATAATGAACAGTTTCGTGATGAATGCCTTGTACAGTTGATTCGATACCTAGGTGGATTTTCAAGCAAAAAATTTATGAGTTTTGTAAGTTATTTTCATGCCAAAAATCTATGTTTTGTAAGTAAATATTTGTAAGTTGAATGCAGCTTGTTAATTGAATGTTAAATAATCCAGTTAAGAACTCCAGATAAAGAATTACAGTCATCAGGACCAAGTGAAGTTTTCTCCATATTTTACTGTTATTTCCTCTCCACCTCCGATCGTCTTTATTGATTGAATGGCCACTGTTGACGCACTCTTTTCTCCTTCGAGGATAAATCTGACATTTGGATTACAGTCGTTGTTAACAAATGACGCTGGACCCAGCATACTACGGGTTTGTTTATAGTTGCTTGTTGGTGCAAAGACAGAAAAACTCATGTCCTCCTGTAGCTCATCCTCCGAAATTTTCGCTAAAAATCCTTTCAGTCCAGGTAAAGTTATTTTCGGCTTTACTTTGCCTCTTGTTAGAACTGCCATCTCCGTAAAGGAATTGTTGCTACTGAAACGTTCTCTGGGGACAATATCCGCATGGTCAACAGTTTGGAGATACGATCTTAAAACTAAATCGAAGAGGCTTTTTGTTCTTGTCTTGTTTATAAAAGAGTCAAAATTTGGATGGATGCATCGCTTGTGTGTCTGAATTTCACTATTGTCGATGTAATTTTCGGTGACCTCTGCATCAGTGAAACCCAAGACTTGCCATTGGGTCGGACGAATCTGGAATTCCCTCTCTAGATGTTGGTGAACAGCAACTGGTGGGGCAACCGAGACCGAGCTCATGGAATGTAAGTTTTCCACCACGATACTGGGATTTGCACACAGCTCGTTGAAGTCCTGGCTTGCATCCTGGAGTGCTTGTTCTTCTAGAATCTCTAGGAAGACAAAATCGTTGCTGTTGAACACTTCAGGGTGGGTTCTTGATTGTTTTTGCGCGCGTGTAATTCCTTCTCTGGTTCAAATCGTCTTTTTTGGACTTTGCTTCGTTTCAGTTGACTTGACTTGATTTGTGGTTGATCAGATAGATACAATCAGCTGGATGATTTTAATTTTGAAGAGAAGAGAACAAAATACAGTTCAAATACAGAAAACCTAAACAAATTGAATCCAATTTATTTGAGTCTGACACACCAGTCAACCGCTTTCACTCAAAATGATATCTAACAAGGCGCTTCTAAATATGTGCTAACATATGCTATCCGTGAGCCTTTGGTGGGGGGCTGAATTAGGTATTGGGGGGACTTATAAAAGGGGGAAATACATGAAGGGTTAAATACAAGGGGACTGATGGGTTTGCCTGTTTAATGCAGGGTTTATTGCCTGTTTAATCAAACTGACAGAGGTATTTGGCGTGGGCGACTATTTTAGGTGGAAATTACATAAAACGGTAGGCCCACGAGTTAGTAACAGATGAGTATGCATGTAGGCGATACAGGTGGGCTGATAAAGCAGACACTGGGGGTAGACACTGGGGGGGGGTGTATGGGGGCAGACACTGGGGGACATACGCGACTGGCCTGGATTGAACAGGATTGGATTAGCCGTGCTGATATGTATGATATGCTGATACTATGTATTACAGTGTAGTTACCGTGTACGCAACGGAACAATCTCGGCAATTGTGTCTAACTTTAATCCTTTAATGTGCGTGCAGTCCTTGTTTATATGTGCGTGCATGTCATTGTGTTTGCATGCTACACGTTATTTACTACACAGTATGAAACTATTTCACCGTGTACACTCCATGTTCAGGTACACTGCAATGGTCAGAGTTCGCAATGATCACCCCCCACCCCCACGTCTAAATACGTCATTGTACCCATGTACATCAGTGTCTGTAGGTGAAAAAATTCTATGTGATCAATAGCTCATTTGTCTTTGAAATTATCACCACACTGATAATAATGAACAGTTTTGTGATGAATGCCTTGTACAGTTGATTCGATACCTAGGTGGATTTTCATGCAAAAAATTTATGAGTTTTGTAAGTTATTTTCATGCCAAAAATCTATGTTTTGTAAGTAAATATTTGTAAGTTGAATGCAGATTGTTAACTGAATGTTAAATAATCCAGTTAAGAAATTCAGATAAATAATTAGTCATCAGGACCAAGTGACGATAAACTGATTTTCATTTAGCTACATAGTTATTAGCTACATATTAACCTCCTTTGAATAGGTTGATTTTTGAGGCTTGTTGTTAAATGTATTTTAATGTTGCAAAATAAATCAAAATGAGGTATTAGTTTTAATCAAATTGGCTTAAAATGGGTCCATCAGTGCAAAAAAACTGCATTGAAACTTGAATTTCAAAATAAAATTTCTTACTACTACTGTAAATTTTGAATGGCGATTGAAAGTTTCGGATTTAACTTGGCGTTGGGACCAAATTTTTTTTGTAAATTGACCCCAAAATTTGACCTGACTACTTTCCAGAATAAAATTTTAATTGATTATCTTTTTTCCTATTTCTTACTACTAATGGAAATTTTGAATGACAATTGAAAATTTCGGATTTTAAATTGGCGTTGGGACCAATTTTTTTTTTTGTAAATTGAAAAATTGACCTTATTACTTTCCAGAAAAAAAAATTTAAGGGATTTTTTCTTTTCCTATTTTCATTTTCCCTCGTTTTTCATTTTCTTTTTCTGTGAAAAAATTTGTATTTCGGAAAAAATTACTACAGGGGCATCCAAAATAAGGTCCAATTTACATACAAGTGATTTGCCAATTGTCATGAGATCAATTTCTTTCTTACTGCAAAATGGCCTTTCGCTCAATACTAAAATTACTACTACCATTACTACTATTTTACCTATTATAAGTTCTACTGTTACTGCTACTATTACTACTACTTGATCTCAGTGACAAAATGAAGGGCAAAATCTTGATAAAATTTTAAAAAAACAGTATTGGTCGAAAGATCTTCATTTTGTAATTTTTGATCAACTTTTTTGAAATGGTACCCCAGATGTACAAAATTACTACCAAAAAATTCGAAGAATTTTCGAATAAACTGTATAATATATTTGATAAGTTTTTTATTCGTAATTTTTGTATTATCAACAATTGTCGAACGAATACACTTATTCCTTTTAAGGAAGGGGATTATAGGAATCCCGCGATCAAAAGAAATACTCGTTTCACTGTGTTTACCGGGTAATTCATCTACGTGTTTGTATAAGCATGATACTAACGGCAATAAATACCTTATAAAAACATTTCAATGTGAAGTCTCAAATCGGGGGGCAAGAAAACTTTTTTATCGATCAAATTTTCGTTACCTATCGGTTATCACATCAGGTGATGATGCCAATCTTGAGCAGAAAATTTGATTGTTACAGGATTGCGCTTCAAAATGATTAATTTATACCATAAAGTTTTAAGATATCGAATAATTGTCGCGTGATCGCAAGTAGAAAAAATACAACAATCCTTTCATGATTGATAATGCCAAGTTTACGCAGAAAGTACCATTTAATCATTGAAGATAAGACTGTTACAGGAGTGCGCTTCGAAAATATAATTTATACCATAAAATGTAAAGGTTTTCAACAATCGTCGCCCGATCGCAAAAAAATATTCCAGATGTCAATAGAAATTGATAAATGACTAATGAAAATAAAGAAACAATCAGTTCATTATGACTAATGAAAATAATGAAACAATCAGTTCATTCAAACAATGTTTTCTAAGTCTTTTGGGCTCAATTGCCCAAAACTTTTAGTGACGTTCAAAGTGGAGCCATCCAGTGATAATTGGGGTAAAGTGGAGTCATTCAAGCCAAGTGTATCCGGCAAAGCGTTGACAGTTGCCGATGTACTTGCAATCATTTCTGCCGGTGATTGAACGTTTGAGATGCACCCGTCATCGAGGTCGTCTGAGGCCGATTTCCCATATCTAATTACTGGCTTTGGCGTTCTCTCGCTTTTTCTCGCTCGTCAGGCTCGTATTAATCGTCGGAATCGTTTCTTTGGCGTTCGCTAACGCTCGGATTACCAGCTTCATTGTCTTGGCTTTTCTTTCTTGGGGAGCTAACTAACTCTTTTCTCTCGGGCACTTTAATTCGGCAAATCTTTACCAGGTTGGTTTTTAGTGGGTTTTTCTCCTCGCCGTTTGTGAGCTCTTCCGGTTTAACTTCTCGCCCGTTAGTTTCCTTTTTGAACTTTCGGCGTGATTGAGAATTCGTCCGACGATTGCTGCGTTAACCTTTACGTCCGTCGATGGTTCCCTGGGTCGCAAAGCTTGGGCATTTAAGCGGCGTTCCGAAATTGGCTAACAATTTGTTCAATTTCGTTCTAACGGACTTGTTCAACTTCGCTGCGGGCAGTCCAGGAATCCGCAATGTTGCCATATCTTTCGAGGTCTTCTCAATTGAAGAACCTTCGGGCAGATACTCATAGACTCCCCGTAAGTTCCTTTCCCCTTTTTGTATGATTTCTGTCGTTTGCGCTGATTCTTTTCGTTGACTGGCAATTGAGGAAAGCCTTGTTGTAACGAGACCAACGATTTTGCACTCAACCCTTCAAGTAAATTATTTTTCTTCGATTTATCTTTACTGTCGAGGTCTTCTTTTGGCCACCTTCTTGTCTATTAGTTCCTCTTCACCTATCGTTTCTTTATCTAAACAATGAAACGTTTTAAGTAACAATAGTTCAACGTTTTCAGCATTAGGATATCAACAACATTGATCGTTAGGTATTTGTAGAACTATTTGAAGCTGTAAAATAAGCTGTAAAATTCCTTGTTTGAGAGGTTTCAAATTCTTACCAATTTCGATACAAGGTTTGCTTGTCCTGGCTTTGTTGATCAAATCCCGATTTGAAAAGGGCCAGCAGACACTCTGCCGCATCTCAGTCAATCCCCAGCTTCCTGGATGGCTGGCCATTATCAGATCAACTACAGCTTCTTTGACCGCGTTTAGGAGCGCCATCTTGTTGAAAAACACAAGGCCGTTTCTGACTGTGAGCGATTCCCAGTGACTGTGGATGTGTTTACTCAACGAGTTACATCTCTGCTGTCTCGGACTTCTCTCAGAACCGTGTCGGGGTTCATCAGCGCTGCGACTAAGGTTTCGTTGAAAATGCTCCTGATGTAATTTTTTGTGATCATGTCCGCTCCAATTTTTTTACTTGGGGAAACAAAAGGAGTTGATGTACTCGGCACTGGATCGGTTATCGACTGAACTATGGGGTTTGATTTAAGAAACCCTTTTGAGTCACTCTATTGGTAAGCAAATTTTCATCAACCGATTTGTTTAAATCAGGGGAGTTGGGAATTTGGTCTTGATTCACATTGTGTGACATTGACGATATTTTCGAGGATCAATTTTGGCAAATTTTTTTGAGGGTCAAATATAACTGTATATCAAGCTGGCATTTCGGGCAACTGATATTGAGGATCAAATATAACTTTTTATCCAGGTGAAAATTTTGGCAACTAATTGTGAGGATCAAATTTAATTATTTATCAAGCTGAATTTTTGGGAAACTAATTTTGATAATCAAATTCAACTGTACATTCGTCATACGACTATAAATTTCTACTACTTTTATGGCACGAAATAGTATAATGAAGCAAATTACCCAATGTTACGCGTACATTCGTCATACGGTTACAATATTCCACTACAAATAAATATACACGACTCTTTAGTATATCAAAAACCGATGCACGATTGTTAATCACATGAACATATTCAGCAATCCTCCTACGATTGCAGTCACATAAACATATTCAACAATCATCGCACGATTTTTTGTTAGATGAACAAATTCATCAATCGTCGCATGATTCTTAGTCAGATGAACAATCTTCGAACAATTGTGAGTCAGATGAACTATCGTCACATGATTGTGAGTCACAAGAACATTTTACATACTTAGTTCGATCATATTGAACATATTCAAACTACATGAACTTGTAATGACAATTGAGTACACATTTAATCCGATTAGAGTTCAACTCATTTTGGCCAACACTTGTGTACACACATTGTATGCAGCAGTTCTTTTGAACAAACATCTAAACATTTAAACAAATTCTTACGTGAAATAAAAATATTCAAAAATTGAAAATATTCAAAAATCTAAATTAAATTAATATTCGGGTCTTTCACATTATAGCCCCCCTCAAGAAAATATAGCCCTCATTTTGGTTTGATTACCATGACGGGGGGCTATAGCTTTTAAGAACACAATGGAAAATACCCTAAAATGGGAAAGCTATAGCTTATAAGACCACAATGGGAAAGACCCTATGATGGGAAAGACCCTAAAATTCAAATAAAAACGCCGTCATTGATTGCGAAAGTACTTAAAAACCGTCACAGGGTTGCAAGTTGAAAAGTTCAACAATCTTCGCAGGATCTTGTGTCAAACAAGAGGATCTTTACTGTTTTAATAAACACCTAGTTGCGATGCAACAAAAATTAACTATTTTAGCTCATTGTTTTCAGACTAAATTGTCGGATACCTATCATAATTCTTCAGTTCTGAAACACTCTGCTGGTAATAAGTGTACTAAGTCAGAGTTATAAACAGTTTCGTTTTTTTTTGTTATTCAAAGTACCACTGTTGGCGATCTTTCCTTTTCATTCGAGAATGAAATTACAATATGCACTACTTTGCATCATCATCTGATAATACAACACGTACAAAACTTCTGAGTTACAATTTCTCAGGGCTTAGTTGCCTTACTGTAATATCAACATGTATCCGGCTCTCATCTACTGGTTTTCAGCAATACAGGTATTTAGCAATAGTCGCACGATTGCAAATAAAATTAGAGCCTCAAATTTTACGTTATTTGCAACAAGGTGTTTTTTATTCGAGTGTGTAACTATTTATACTTTTCTAGTCTGTTTGATATAGAAAGTTGTTAAGCCTCTGATTTTGTTGATCTGGTATTCTTTTTAGTATTAAATTGTAATACGAATGTAAACTAGAATGCATTCGTCTCACTGAACTGAACTGCTTCCCTTAAACTCTCATGCTCCGCGTAAAATCGCGACAATACTGAAATAGTACCGTTTTAGTGCTTTTACTTGAAAATTTTTTGCAAAAAAATTGAAAATGCCAATTTTTGATTTTTCTTAGTACCATGAATTAATAAGGATAAAATGAAGTTTTCGTGTTTCATTTTAGATTTTCAACAAATATTTTTGTTCATTTTGGACTCTACTAGGTCTCTTAATACTTCAAAAAAAAACTCTTAATGCTTCCAATGTTGATTGTCACCAGATCAACTTTTTTCCTACTGAATTTTGGATGTCAGATCAATACTGCTATTACTACTACTTGATAGCACGGCCAAATGAAAACAAAATTCCACTATATCAGGCCACTTGAAAAAGTTTTTTTGTCAAAAGTCCGTTTTACAGTTGGTAGTAAACCCGGTAGTAGTAACTTTCAAATGACTTTTAGATTAATTTTTTTCAAATGGTACTGAGATATTTTTTTTCAAAATAACTTTCTTCCAATTTTTTCTCCGAAACAAAATTTTTCCTTTTCCTAGCTTCTCTGGGGCCATTCATTATATTTTTGAGTTAATAGTGCTTACTATTCTAGTAACGGATTTGTTGCAGAATTGCTGCCTCTAGTGTTAAAAAATGTATAGTGACGAAGTGTTCAATTACGAAATGACAACTACAAATTGAAACTAAACAGAACTAATCCTCAGCTAAACATTGATTGAAAATAAACGAACAAATTAAACAGAACAAATGCACAGCTAAACATTTTACAAACAAATGCACATTAATCAATTTTTTTTATTGGTTGAACGTTTGAACTGCTGCTTTCACTTTCTTGTATTCGATGCATCTGGCCTTCGCATCTGCAAGCGAAACTGTTTCGTACATCCTTAAACATTATGCACGCTTTTTTCTCTTCCTTCGTCTAAGGTGTAGTTCCCGCTTTTATACGGAATGTTCACAATGATTTCACTTATCTCGCTCTCGGATCGGAATGAGCTCCCAGTGTTGGATTGAGGGAAGCTCTCTGTGACTGAGTAACTGTCTCTTCTGATTGAGTATCTGTCGCCTCTTGCCTTATTGGTGTGTTGATGTTTGATGGTCCCGTTGTTGGAATTGAACCATTCGAGAAATTTCGGATCAATATGAACCGCCTAACGAAGGGCGAATCATGGAAAGAATTGGTCAATGGCGTCCCCAGATTTGCTGATTCTTTGTGTTCACTGTCAGAGTCAACGTTATCAGCCTCCTCTTCGTCATCTGATTCGGTTTTCTCAGTATTGAAAAGGTCCTCGTCAAATATTTTTTAATAATTCTGTTTTTCTCAGATCCTTCGCTACCAATATAAACATATTCGGCTTGGGCAGTTTGAGCTAAATGAGTTTTGTTCATTCCTGATATAACCACCGAATTCTTCATATTTTTTCATCGCCTCTCCCAAAACTTTCCAAATCAAATTCTCCTCAATATATTTTTCTCGCATATTCCTCAAAGGTCTTTGGTGTGGCTTGATGTACAAATAAACCGCGGAGTATTTTACTGTTTTGTGCCTATCTGTTCAAAGAGATTTGTTTGTCTTGTCTATTATTCGAAACTCCTCCCAAGTTAGCTGCAGCAGAGGTCCAGATCGAGTGTTTTGGGCGAACTTGAAGTATGAAGAAGTTAACTTGCTGGTCTTTGTAGCTCATACATTTATCTTTCTGTACTTTTTCTTGAAGAAGATCAAATACGCTCCCGAATCGGGCCTGAACTAAAGCCGGGCTTGGGACTTCAGCGCGCATGTCCTGCGCCACTCCTCTGTAGTCTTTTTTTGCTGCAGTTGAGTAGGTCTTTCGGGCAGTTTTAATTGCCTTCTCAATATTCAATTGTTCGTTTTGCATGCCGGGAGAAACATTCCTTATAAAATAGCAGTAATCCATAAAGTAACTTAATGCTTCAAGGTAGTTGAGCATAGTTTGGGGCTTCCAACCTCTTCGCTTTTGTAGTTCCAAGGCTGCATCAACTAGGAGTTTTAGATTCTTTAATCCTTGTCTCACTGTAGAAAATAACCAAACGATATTCTGATGGATTGCCAGATGACGTTTAATCCGCTTAACATGTTAGCCAACTATTTGTTCACCAAAAAATTGTGATTGAAGTTCGCCATCCACGTTATTAGTTTCTCTAATGGACTGTAGCTCATGTTCGCCAGAAGACAGTGACTGAAAATCGCCATTCACATTATTATATTCGTCAATAGACTGTATCTCATGTTCGCCAATAGACTGTAACTAAATGTTGCCAATAGGTTGTGACTGAAGATCGTCATCCGCCATAATAGTTTCTACAATAGGCTCTGATTCCACTTCGTCATTTTTCTTTTTCGACTCTTTTTTCGACATTTTCGGCAGGTAGAAGAAAGACATTGTTCGTTCCTATTGCCAAAATAATTGTCCGCGTACGACACTGTTATTTCTTCGCCTGCAGCAATATTGGTGATGGTTTCATTTCCAATGCCTGTTAGATTTTCTCCCCCTCCGCTGTGTACCAGCAGTTCGTGTTGCAAATGTGATTTACGAAGATCTAAATTCTGGAAAGATGCTATATAGGAATCTCTAATCATCGTATAAGTTTTTTGGTTGCTTGGTAGCTTCAGGAAAATTTTGATATTGGGATGTTCAATTAATCTGTGAGTTTTTGTTCCTAAGCTGTCAATGAATGTCTCGGTAAGATGTGCGTCGATGTATACTAATACTTGCCAGAAATGGGGGGAACTATCGATGTGGGCAATTTTGTGGGGCAATTGTAGCATCCACAGTTTTCCATTGAACTGAACCAAAGCTATAGAAATGATTCAGGCAAACATTTTGCTCTGCGGATATTTCCACAAAAATTTCGTCCATTTCGTTCAATACTTCTGCTATTTCCTAACTGGCCTATAGAATCGTTGATCTTGAGTGTATTAACTTTTTCGGGATTTTTTGGGACGATATTTTAGGTCGGGCATTAACAACGTTGTCGGGGCGAAATAAATCATCAGGTTCTGCTTCGTTCGTCCACTTGCGTTTCCCTGCCGATTTGTTTGGCTTACCTTTGAAATATTGGAGTGTAGATTTGTCTTGAACTTTCACATCGCGGCTACGTGAGCTTTTAATTAGCTGTGGTTCATCCTTTTTTTTGTTTTCTGCTGCGGGTCGACATAACTCAGTTATAAATTTCAATTAAGTTAACGATGAATTTCTCAAGAGTCATTGATGAATTTCTTGTTTTTCATTTTTTTGGCGAAGTTTAATGTAGTAAAAGCAATGCTAAAATGATAGAAAAGTTAGGTAAAATAGAGTCAAGTATAGTGAGTTCATCACCTGTTAAGTGTTTTCAAAATGCATTTAAAATGATTCTCTGATGCTTTTAGGCAAATCTTTAATGACTAATATAATTATGAAACTGAGTCAATTTCTGAATTCCCCTGCACCTAATAATAGTGTTCAACGGTTTAGATTGGATTTTTAACGGTATTCAATTTATTGGAAGGACTTAAATGGTTAAACTTTACAATCAAAAATTCTTGCAGAACTTTAAAAGTTTTTTTATTGTCTGACTTATAAAATTCACTTTTTTGCAGCCAGATTTGAAAGACGAACACAAAGTTGTATCATGACAAGTTAATAGAATAATTTTTGAGGGAATGGAGCTGGGAAACTTTTTTTATTCTTTTTATAATGGTAGAAATTAATGATATTTAAATTAAGAGAAATTTATATTTTAATGCACAATTTAAAAGTTTTTTTGATGGTCTTACTTGTGAAATTCACAATTCTTTTTCCGCCAGATTTTAAAGAAAAGTACGTAGTTGTATCATGACCAGTCTCAACGAAATAAAATAATTTTAAGAAAAGCGATCGGAGAAACTTTATTTAGATTTAAAATGATGGAAATTAATATTAGAAGATATACTCTAAAAATCTTTGAATGAATACTGCGAATTTGTATTGATGAAAAGGGCCTGTTAATGGTTGCTTTGTTGAAACCAAATGTTGATTCCAAAATTGTACTTTAACTCAGATTATTAGCGGACTAATATGTATAATATAAGTCATGAATCTGGGACAATATTACAAATCTCTATTCATAATCTCCTTTAATCCGCTCGAACTGCAATGCTGACATGTTGCGCGCGCATTGTTCTTATTCAAACATGGTAGTTTACCAATTATTAGTCATGACTGACTAAAACTATAAAATTTCTTTGGCCGACAAAAGCACATATATAAATTATCGTAATTGGAAGACAAAATATCTAACCACACAGTGCATGGTGAAAGCGGGCTGAACAATAGGATCACTTGGCTGTCCGATATGATACATTAAACTTTCATTCGTATAAAACCCTTTTCTTTTTTGTTCGCGACGACAAACTCACTTTGTAGTTCAACATTAACTTTGATTAACTGTCCCACTGAAAAAATTCCTGCGTCGACTGTGCTGTTGTCGAAAAGATCCAAAGTTTTTCCCGAAATCAGAGCGGCTACTCGATATGGGAGGAGTGAACCAAGCTCCCATTGCGGCTATGATAGCTGTACTTTGAACATATAAACATGGATGGGTTGCAAACTTCTTCACAACAGACGTACCAAGCTCGAAAGAAATTGTACGAGAGTTAGACAACCCAGGAACTTGTTCACCAGATGTGAACGTTAACTTTGATGCATTATGCCTTCGAACAAACTTATCTCCATCACAAGCCCGATCTTTCGCGGGTTAAACGGTCGGTCGGACCACGAGATTTCGCTCTAAGCACAAACGGCTAATCTGGGAAGCGGTCTTCAAATATCCAATCTTCTCTCAATGGCACCTTTCGCAATCCCGCGACCTCCAGAACACCACTCTCCGCCATTGTAAATTTTTCCGTGACATCGATGGTATCCATTAGCAATTCAATCAATCTGAAAATAACAGTTGGATTCAACAAAGCGAAACTGAAAAAGAAACACTAAAAATCAAAACAATTTTGAACGATTTGTTGACGGACACAGAAATCAAATTCGTTGACCAACGCATACAGTGATGCTTTGAAATAACTAGTAACACCAAAATGGCGGTAAAGAAAGGTGGCAGCACAGAACAAAATTGCCACGTAGACGATAAAGTTTAAGCACTTAGACGATAAACATATTAGCCGAAATAACTATCATAGTTCTTTTGTATCCCCATTACTGCTATCCCTCCAGGAGGCAGTAACAAACAGTAGTCTGATGGCAAATAATCTTGAAGGTTTCTTTCGCAATCTGGAAGTTCGTCTCTGCTGAATTCTCCAAACTTGAATGAACATCGTAGCCTGCTTCTTGAAGCTATCTCATGTGCGTCAAGTAGTTCGGTTCTTCACAGTAATCAAGCTTATTCACCGTGTAGCCTCTAATATCAGTAATGTGAACTTTTGGTTTGAACGCACTTCTGAATATAACCGCCATTTCTGTAAATTTGACATTTTGGCCAAATTCATTTGTTGGTACAAGATCTTAATTCTGGAAAGATGCTATATAGGAATCTCTAATCATCGTATAAGTTTTTTGGTTGCTTGGTAGCTTCAGGAAAATTTTGATATTGGGATGTTCAATTAATCTGTGAGTTTTTGTTCCTAAGCTGTCAATGAATGTCTCGGTAAGATGTGCGTCGATGTATACTAATACTTGCCAGAAATAGGGGGAACTATCGGTGTGGGCAATTTTGGGGGGCAATTGTAGCATCCACAGTCAATTGAACCGAACCAAAGCTATCGAAATGATTCAGGCAAATATTTTGCTCTGCGGATATTTCCACAAAATATTCGTCGATTTCGTTCAATACTTCTGCTATTTCTTAACTGGCCTACATGATCGTTGATCTTGAGTATATTAACTTTTTCGTGATTTTTTTGAGACGATATTTTAGGTCGGGCATTAACAACGTTGTCGGGGCGAAATAAATCATCTGGTTCTGCTTCGTTCGTCCACTTGTTTCCCTGCCAATTTGGGTGGCTTACCTTTGAAAGATTGGAGTGTAGATTTGTCTTGAACTTTCACATCGCGGCTACGCAAGCTTTTAATTATCTGTGGTTCATCCTTTTTTGTTTTCTGCTGCGGGTCGACATAACTCAGTTATAAATTTCAATTAAGTTAACGATGAATTTCTCAAGAGTCATTGATGAATTTCTTGTTTTTGATTCTTTGGCGAAGTTTAATGTAGTAAAAACAAAGCTAAAATGATAGAAAAAGTTAGGTAAAATAGAGTCATGTATAGTGAGTTCATCACCTGTTAAGTTTTTTTCAAAATGCATTTAAAATGATTCTCTGATGCTTTTAGGCAAATCTTTAATGACTAATATAAATATGAAACTGAGTCAATTTCTGAATTCCCCTGCACCTAATAATCGTGTTCAACGGTTTAGATTGGATTTTTAACGGTATTCAAATTATTGGAAGGACTTAAATGGTTAAACTTTACAATCAAAAATTCATGCAGAACTTTAAAAGTTTTTATATTGTCTGACTTATAAAATTCACTTTTTTTGCAGCCAGATTTTAAAGACGAACACAAAGTTGTATCATGACAAGTTAATAGAATAATTTTTGAGGGAATGGAGCTGAGAAACTTTGTTTAATCTTTTTATAATGGTAGAAATTAATGATATTTAAATTAAGAAAAATTTATAATATTTTAATGCACAAGTTTTTTTGATGGTCTTACTTGTGAAATTCACAATTCTTTTTCCGCCAGATTTTTAAGAAAAGTACGTAATTGTATCATGACCAGTCTCAACGAAATAGAATAAATTTAAGAAAAGCGATCTGAGAAACTTTATTTAGATTTAAAATGATGGAAATTAATATTAGAAGATATACTCTAAAAATCTTTGAATGAATACTGCGCATTTGTATTGATGAAAAGGGCCTGTTAATGGTTGCTTTGTTGAAACCAAATGTTGATTCCAAAATTGTACTTTAACTCAGATTATTAGCGGACTAATATGTATAATATAAGTCATGAATCTGGGACAATATTACAAATCTCTAATAATTTGTTCATAATCTCCTTTAATCCGCTGGAACTGTAATGCTGACATGTTGAGCGCGCATTGTTCTAATTCAAAAATTGTAGTTTACAAATTATTAGTCATGATTAACTAAAATTATAAAATTCCTTTGGCCGACAAAATCACTTATATAAATTATCGTAGTTGGAAGACAAAATATCTAACCACACAGTGCATGGTGAAAGCGGGCTGAACAATAGGATCGCTTGGCTGTCCGATATGATACAATAAATTTTCATTCGTATAAAACCCTTTTCTTATTGTTCGCGACGACATAATCACTTTGAAGTTCAACATTAACTTTAACTGTCCCACTGAAAAAATTCCTTAGTCGACTGTACTGTTTTCGAAAAGATCCAAAGTTTTTCCCGAAATCAGAGCGGCTACTCGATATGGGAGGAGTGAACCAAGCTCCCATTGCGGCTATGATAGCTGTACTTTGAACATATAAACATGGATGGGGTGCAAACTTCTTCACTACAGACGTACCAAGCTCGAAAGAAATTGTACGAGAGTTAGACAACCCAGGAACTTGTTCACCAGATGTGAACGTTAACTTTGATGCATTATGCCTTCGCACCAACTTATCTCCATCCCAAGCCCGATCTTTCGCGGGTTAAACGGTCGGACCACGAGATTTCACTCTAAGCACAAACGGCTAATCTGGGAAGCGGTCTTCAAATATCCAATCTTCTCTCAATGGCACCTTTCGCAATCCCGCGGCCTCCAGAACACCACTCTCCGCCATTGTAAATGTTTCCGTGACATCGATGGTATCCATTAGCAATTCAATCAGTCTGAAAGTAACAGTTGGATTCAACAAAGCGAAACTGAAAAAGAAACACTAAAAATCAAAACAATTTTGAACGATTTGTTGACGAACACAGAAATCAAATTCGGTGACCAACGCATACAGTGATGCTATGAAATAACTAGTAACACCAAAATGGTGGTAAAGAAAGGCGGCAGCACAGAATAAAATTGCCACGTAGACGATAAAGTTTAAGCACGTAGACGATAAACATATTAGCCGAAATAACTATCATAGTTCTTTTGTATCCCCATTACTGCTATCTCTCCAGGAGGCAGTAACAAATAGTAGTCTGATGGCAAATAATCTTGAAGGTTTCTTTCGCAATCTGGAAGTTCGTCTCTGCTGAATTCTCCAATCTTGAATGAACATCGTAGCCTGCTTCTAGAAGCTATCTCATGTGCGTCAAGTAGTTCGGTTCTTCACAGTAATCAAGCATATTCACCGTGTAGCCTCTAATATCAGTAATGGGAACTTTTGGTTTGAACGCACTTCTGGATATAACCGCCATTTCTGTAAATTTGACATTTTGGCCAAATTCATTTGTGGGTACAAGATCTAAATTCTGGAAAGATGCTATATAGGAATCTCTAATCATCGTATAAGTTTTTTGGTTGCTTGGTAGCTTCAGGAAAATTTTGATATTGGGATGTTCAATTAATCTGTGAGTTTTTGTTCCTAAGCTGTCAATGAATGTCTCGGTAAGATGTGCGTCGATGTATACTAATACTTGCCAGAAATAGGGGGAACTATCAGTGTGGGCAATTTTGGGGGGCAATTGTAGCATCCACAGTTTTCAATTGAACCGAACCAAAGCTATCGAAATGGTTCAGGCAAATATTTTACTCTGCGTATATTTTCACAAAATATTCGTCGATTTCGTTCAATACTTCTCCTATTTCCTAACTGGCCTACATGATCGTTGATCTTGAGTATATTAACTTTTTCGGGATTTTTTTGAGACGATATTTTAGGTCGGGCATTAACAACGTTTTCGGGGCGAAATAAATCATCTGGTTCTGCTTCGTTCGTCCACGTGTTTCCCTGCCGATTTGGGTGGCTTACCTTTGAAAGATTGGAGTGTAGATTTGTCTTGAACTTTCACATCGCGGCTACGTGAGCTTTTAATTAGCTGTGGTTCATCCTTTTTTTTGTTTTCTGCTGCGGGTCGACATAACTCAGTTATAAATTTCAATTAAGTTAACGATGAATTTCTCAAGAGTCATTGATGAATTTCTTGTTTTTGATTCTTTGGCGAAGTTTAATGTAGTAAAAACAAAGCTAAAATGATAGAAAAGTTAGGTAAAATAGAGTCAAGTATAGTGAGTTCATCACCTGTTAAGTTTTTTCAAAATGCATTTAAAATGATTCTCTGATGTTTTTTGGCAAATCTGTGATGACTAATATAATTATGAAACTGAGTCAATTTCTGAATTCCCCTGCACCTAATAATCGTGTTCAACGGTTTAGATTGGATTTTTAACGGTATTCAAATTATTGGAAGGACTTAAATGGTTAAACTTTACAATCAAAAATTCATGCAGAACTTTAAAAGTTTTTTTATTGTCTGACTTATAAAATTACTTTTTTGCAGCCAGATTTTAAAGACGAACACAAAGTTGTATCATGACAAGTTAATAGAATAATTTTTGAGGGAATGGAGCCGAGAAACTTTTTTTAATCTTTTTATAATGGTAGAAATTAATGATATTTAAATTAAGAGAAATTTATAATATTTTAATGCACAAGTTTTTTTGATGGTCTTACTTGTGAAATTCACAATTCTTTTTCCGCCAGATTTTAAAGAAAAGTACGTAGTTGTATCATAACCAGTCTCAACGAAATAGAATAAGTTTAAGAAAAGCGATCTGAGAAACTTTATTTAGATTTAAAATGATGGAAATTAATATTAGAAGACATACTCTAAAAATCTTTGAATGAATACTGCGCATTTGTATTGATGAAAAGGGCCTGTTAATGGTTGCTTTGTTGAAACCAAATGTTGATTCCAAAATTGTACTTTAACTCAGATTATTAGCGGACTAATATGTATAATATAAGTCATGAATCTGGGACAATATTACAAATCTCTAATAATTTGTTCATAATCTCCTTTAATCCGCTCGAACTGCAATGCTGACATGTTGCGCGCGCATTGTTCTTATTCAAACATGGTAGTTTACCAATTGTTAGTCATGACTGACTAAAACTATAAAATTCCTTTGGCCGACAAAAGCACATATATAAATTATCGTAGTTGGAAGACAAAATATCTAACCACACAGTGCATGGTGAAAGCGGGCTGAACAATAGGATCACTTGGCTATCCGATATGATACAATAAATTTTCATTCGTACAAAACCCTTTACTTTTTGTTCGCGACGACAAACTCACTTTGAAGTTCAACATTAACTTTGATTAACTGTCCCACTGAAAAAATTCCTTCGTCGACTGTGCTCTTGTCGAGATGATCCAAAGTTTTTCCCGAAATCAGAGCGGCTACTCGATGTGGGAGGAGTGAACCAAGCTCCCATTGCGGCTATGATAGCTGTACTTTGAACATATAAACATGGATGGGGTGCAAACTTCTTCACTACAGACGTACCAAGCTCGAAAGAAATTGTGCGAGAGTTAGACAACCCAGGAACTTGTTCACCAGATGTGAACGTTAACTTTGATGCATTATGACTTCGAACAAACTTATCTCCATCCCAAGCCCGATCTTTCGCGGGTTAAACGGTCGGTTGGACCACGAGATTTCGCTCTAAGCACAAACGGCTAATCTGGGAAGCGGTCTTCAAATATCCAATCTTCTCTCAATGGCACCTTTCGAAATCCCGCGGCCTCCAGAACACCACTCTCCGCCATTGTAATTGTTTCCATGACATCGATGGTATCCATTAGCAATTCAATCAATCTGAAAATAACAGTTGGATTCAACAAAGCGAAACTGAAAAAGCAACACTAAAAATCAAAACAATTTTGAACGGTTTGTTGACGAACACAGAAATCAAATTCGTTGACCAACGCATACAGTGATGCTATGAAATAACTAGTAACACCAAAATGGTGGTAAAGAAAGGTGGCAGCACAGAACAAAATTGCCACGTAGACGATAAAATTTAAGCACGTAGACGATAAACATATTAGCCGAAATAACTATCATAGTTCTTTTGTATCCCCATTACTGCTATCTCTCCAGGAGGCAGTAACAAATAGTAGTCTGATGGCAAATAATCTTGAAGGTTTCTTTCGCAATCTGGAAGTTCGTCTCTGCTGAATTCTCCAAACCTGAATGAACATCGTAGCCTGCTTCTAGAAGCTATCTCATGTGCGTCAAGTAGTTCGGTTCTTCACAGTAATCAAGCATATTCACCGTGTAGCCTCTAATATCAGTAATGGAAACTTTTGGTTTGAACGCACTTCTGGATATAACCGCCATTTCTGTAAATTTGACATTTTGGCCAAATTCATTTGTGGGTACAAGATCTAAATTCTGGAAAGATGCTATATAGGAATCTCTAATCATCGTATAAGTTTTTTGGTTGCTTGGTAGCTTCAGGAAAATTTTGGTATTGGGATGCTCAATTAATTTGTGAGTTTTTGTTTCTAAGCTGTCAATGAATGTCTCGGTAAGATGTGCGTCGATGTATACTAATACTTGCCAGAAATGGGGGGAACTATCGGTGTGGGCAATTTTGGGGGGCAATTGTAGCATCCACAGTTTTCAATTGAACCGAACCAAAGCTATCGAAATGATTCAGGCAAATATTTTGCTCTGCGGATTTTTCCACAAAATATTCGTCGATTTCGTTCAATACTTCTGCTATTTCCTAACTGGCCTACATGATCGTTGATCATGAGTATATTAACTTTTTCGGGATTTTTTTGAGACGATATTTTAGGTCGGGCATTTTTGGTGTGGCTTGATGTACAAATAAACCGCGGAGTGTTTTCCTGTTTTGTGCCTATCTGTTCAAAGAGATTTGTTTGTCTTGTCTATTATTCGAAACTCCTCCCAAGTTAGCTGCAGCAGAGGTCCAGATCGAGTGTTTTGGGCGAACTTGAAGTATGAAGAAGTTAACTTGCTGGTCTTTGTAGCTCATACATTTATCTTTCTGTACTTTTTCTTGAAGAAGATCAAATACGCTCCCGAATCGGGCCTGAACTAAAGCCGGGCTTGGGACTTCAGCGCGCATGTCCTGCGCCACTCCTCTGTAGTCTTTTTTTGCTGCAGTTGAGTAGGTCTTTCGGGCAGTTTTAATTGCCTTCTCCATCTTCAATTGTTCGTTTTGCATGCCAGGAGAAACATTCCTTATAAAATAGCAGTAATCCATAAAGTAACTTAATGCTTCAATGTAGTTGAGCATAGTTTGGGGCTTCCAACCTCTTCGCTTTTGTAGTTCCAAGGCTGCATCAACTAGGAGTTTTAGATTCTTTAATCCTTGTCTCACTGTAGAAAATAACCAAACGATATTCTGATGGATTGCCAGATGACGTTTAATCCGCTTAACATGGGTGTAGCAAATCAAACATTCTACCAAGCAGCCATCTTGACTTCGGTTACTCGCTTGCCTGACTTACTTACACAACTTGCTGTCTGTCTGTCTGTGTTATGTATTCAGTTTCAGCATTTCAACAACTGCATGATGTTAGCCAACTATTTGTTCACCAAAAAATTGTGATTGAAGTTCGCCATCCAAGTTTCTCTAATGGACTGTAGCTCATGTTCGCCAGAAGACAGTGACTGAAAATCGCCATTCACATTATTAGTTTCGTCAATAGACTGTAACTCATGTTCGCCAATAGACTGTAACTAAATGTCGCCAATAGGCTGTGACTGAAGATCGTCATCCGCCATAATAGTTTCTACAATAGGCTCTGATTCCACTTCGTCATTTTTCTTTTTCGACATTTTCGGCAGGTAGAAGAAAGACATTGTTCGTTCCTATTGCCAAAATAATTGTCCGCGTACGACACTGTTATTTCTTCGCCTGCAGCAATATTGGTGATGGTTTCATTTCCAATGCCTGTTAGATTTTCTCCCCCTCCGCTGTGTACCAGCAGTTCGTGTTGCAAATGTGATTTACGAAGGATGCAGATCCCAACATAGTTCTTGAATGTTTGTAATTAGAGGGGGCAGCGAAGACAGAGAAGGTCATATCATCAAGTAAATCGCGTTCATCATTTTTTACCGTGTAGCCTCTAATATCAGTAATCGGAACTTATGGGTTGAACGCATTTCTGGATATAACCGCCTTTTCTGTAAATTTGTCATTTTGGCCAAATTCATTTGTTGGTATAAGATCTAATTTCTGGAAAGATGCTCTATGTAGGAATCTCTAATCATCGTATAAGTTTTTTGTTTGCTTGGAAGCTTCAGGAAAATTTTGATACTGGGATGCTCAATTAATTTGTGAGTTTTTATTTCTAAGCTGTCAATGAACGTCTCGGTAAGATGTGCGTCGATGTATACTAATACTTGCCAGAAATGGGGGAACTATCGTTGTGGGCAATTTTGTGGGGCAATTGTAGCATCCACAGTTTTCCATTGAACTGAACCAAAGCTATCGAAATGATTCAGGCAAACATTTTGCTCTGCGGACATTTCCACAAAAATTTCGTCCTTTTCGTTCAATACTTCTGCTATTTCCTAGCTGGCCTATAGAATCGTTGATCTTGAGTATATTAACTTTTTCGGGATTTTTTTGAGACGATATTTTAGGTCGGGCATTAACAACGTTTTCGGGGCGAAATAAATCATCTGGTACTGCTGCGTGGGTGGCTTACCTTTGAAAGATTGGAGTGTAGATTTGTCTTGAACTTTCACATCGCGGCTACGCAAGCTTTTAATCAGCTGTGGTTCATCCTTTTTTTGTTTTCTGCTGCGGGTCGACATAACTCAGTTATAAATTTCAATTAAGTTAACGATGAATTTCTCAAGAGTCATTGATGAATTTCTTGTTTTTGATTCTTTGGCGAAGTTTAATGTAGTAAAAACAAAGCTAAAATGATAGAAAAGTTAGGTAAAATAGAGTCAAGTATAGTGAGTTCATCACCTGTTAAGTTTTTTCAAAATGCATTTAAAATGATTCTCTGATGCTTTTAGGCAAATCTTTAATGACTAATATAATTATGAAACTGAGTCAATTTCTGAATTCCCCTGCACCTAATAATCGTGTTCAACGGTTTAGATTGGATTTTTAACGGTATTCAATTTATTGGAAGGACTTAAATGGTTAAACTTTACAATCAAAAATTCTTGCAGAACTTTAAAAGTTTTTTTATTGTCTGACTTATAAAATTCACTTTTTTGCAGCCAGATTTTAAAGACGAACACAAAGTTGTATCATGGCAAGTTAATAGAATAATTTTTGAGGGAATGGAGCTGGGAAACTTTTTTAAATCTTTTTATAATGGTAGAAATTAATGATATTTAAATTAAGAGAAATTTATAATATTTTAATGCACAATTTAAAAGTTTTTTTGATGGTCTTATTTGTGAAATTCACAATTCTTTTTCCACCAGATTTTAAAGAAAAGTACGTAGTTGTATCATGACCAGTCTCAACGAAATAAAATAATTTTAAGAAAAGCGATCTGAGAAACTTTATTTAGATTTAAAATGATGGAAATTAATATTAGAAGATATACTCTAAAAATCTTTGAATGAATACTGCGCATTTGTAATGATGAAAAGGGCCTGTTAATGGTTGCTTTGTTGAAACCAAATGTTGATTCCAAAATTGTACTTTAACTCAGATTATTAGTGGACTAATATGTATAATATAAGTCATGAATCTGGGACAATATTACAAATCTCTAATAATTTGTTCATAATCTCCTTTAATCCGCTCGAACTCCTATGCTGACATGTTGCGCGCGCATTGTTCTAATTCAAACATGGTAGTTTACCAATTATTAGTCATGACTAAAACTATAAAATTCCTTTGGCCGAAAAAAGCACATTTTTAAATTATCGTAGTTGGAAGACAAAGTATTTAACCACACAGTGCATGGTGAAAGCGGGCTGAACAATAGGATCACTTGGCTGTCCGATATGATACATTAAACTTTCATTCGTATAAAACCCTTTTCTTGTTTGTTCGCGACGACAAACTCACTTTGTAGTTCAACATTAACTGTCCCAGTGAAAAAATTCCTTCGTCGACTGTGCTGTTGTCGAAAAGATCCAAAGTTTTTCCCGAAATCAGAGCGGCTACTCGATATGGGAGGAGTGAAACAAGCTCCCATTGCGGCTATGATAGCTGTACTTTGAACATATAAACATGGATGGATTGCAAACTTCTTCACTACAGACGTACCAAGCTCGAAAGAAATTGTACGAGAGTTAGACAACCCAGGAACTTGTTCACCAAATGTGAACGTTAACTTTGACGCATTATGCCTTCGAACAAACTTATCTCCATCAAAAGCCCGATCTTTCGCGGGTTAAACGGTCGGTCGGACCACGAGATTTCGCTCTAAGCACAAACGGCTAATCTGGGAAGCGGTCTTCAAATATCCAATCTTCTCTCAATGGCACCTTTCGCAATCCCGCGACCTCCAGAACACCACTCTCCGCCATTGTAAATTTTTCCGTGACATCGATGGTATCCATTAGCAATTCAATCAATCTGAAAATAACAGTTGGATTCAACAAAGCGAAACTGAAAAAGAAACACTAAAAATCAAAACAATTTTGAACGATTTGTTGACGGACACAGAAATCAAATTCGTTGACCAACGCATACAGTGATGCTTTGAAATAACTAGTAACACCAAAATGGCGGTAAAGAAAGGTGGCAGCACAGAACAAAATTGCCACGTAGACGATAAAGTTAAAGCACTTAGACGATAAACATATTAGCCGAAATAACTATCATAGTTCTTTTGTATCCCCATTACTGCTATCCCTCCAGGAGGCAGTAACAAACAGTAGTCTGATGGCAAATAATCTTGAAGGTTTCTTTCGCAATCTGGAAGTTCGTCTCTGCTGAATTCTCCAAACTTGAATGAACATCGTAGCCTGCTTCTTGAAGCTATCTCATGTGCGTCAAGTAGTTCGGTTCTTCACAGTAATCAAGCATATTCACCGTGTAGCCTCTAATATCAGTGATGTGAACTTTTGGTTTGAACGCACTTCTGGATATAACCGCCATTTCTGTAAATTTGACATTTCGGCCAAATTCATTTGTTGGTACAAGATCTTAATTCTGGAAAGATGCTATATAGGAATCTCTAATCATCGTATAAGTTTTTTGGTTGCTTGGTAGCTTCAGGAAATTTTTGATATTGGGATGTTCAATTAATCTGTGAGTTTTTGTTCCTAAGCTGTCAATGAATGTCTCGGTAAGATGTGCGTCGATGTATACTAATACTTGCCCGAAATAGGGGGAACTATCGGTGTGGGCAATTTTGGGGGGCAATTGTAGCATCCACAGTCAATTGAACCGAACCAAAGCTATCGAAATGATTCAGGCAAATATTTTGCTCTGCGGATATTTCCACAAAATATTCGTCGATTTCGTTCAATACTTCTGCTATTTCCTAACTGGCCTATAGAGTCGTTGATCTTGAGTATATTAACTTTTTGGGGTTTTTTGGGACGATATTTTAGGTCGGGCATTAACAACATTGTCGGGGCGAAATAAATCATCTGGTTCTGCTTCGTTCGTCCACTTGTGTTTCCCTGCCGATTTGGGTGGCTTACCTTTGAAAGATTGGAGTGTAGATTTGTCTTGAACTTTCACATCGCGGCTACGCAAGCTTTTAAATAGCTGTGGTTCATCCTTTTTTGTTTTCTGCTGCGGGTCGACATAACTCAGTTATAAATTTCAATTAAGTTAACGATGAATTTCTCAAGAGTCATTGATGAATTTCCTGTTTTTGATTCTTTGGCGAAGTTTAATGTAGTAAAAACAAAGCTAAAATGATAGAAAAGTTAGGTAAAATAGAGTCAAGTATAGTGAGTTCATCACCTGTTAAGTTTTTTCAAAATGCATTTAAAATGATTCTCTGATGCTTTTAGGCAAATCTTTAATGACCAATATAATTATGAAACTGAGTCAATTTCTGAATTCCCCTGCACCTAATAATTGTGTTCAACGGTTTAGATTGGATTTTTAACGGTATTCAAATTATTGGAAGGACTTAAATGGTTAAACTTTACAATCAAAAATTCATGCAGAACTTTAAAAGTTTTTATATTGTCTGACTTATAAAATTCATTTTTTTTTGCAGCCAGATTTTAAAGACGAACACAAAGTTGTATCATGACAAGTTAATAGAATAATTTTTGAGGGAATGGAGCTGAGAAACTTTGTTTAATCTTTTTATAATGGTAGAAATTAATGATATTTAAATTAAGAGAAATTTATAATATTTTAATGCACAAGTTTTTTTGATGGTCTTACTTGTGAAATTCACAATTCTTTTTCCGCCAGATTTTAAAGAAAAGTACGTAATTGTATCATGACCAGTCTCATCGAAATAGAATAAATTTAAGAAAAGCGATCTGAGAAACTTTATTTAGATTTAAAATGATGGAAATTAATATTAGAAGATATACTCTAAAAATCTTTGAATGAATACTGCGCATTTGTATTGATGAAAAGGGCCTGTTAATGGTTGCTTTGTTGAAACCAAATGTTGATTCCAAAATTGTTCTTTAACTCAGATTATTAGCGGACTAATATGTATAATATAAGTCATGAATCTGGGACAATATTACAAATCTCTAATAATTTGTTCATAATCTCCTTTAATCCGCTGGAACTGTAATGCTGACATGTTGAGCGCGCATTGTTCTAATTCAAAAATTGTAGTTTACAAATTATTAGTCATGATTAACTAAAATTATAAAATTCCTTTGGCCGACAAAATCACTTATATAAATTATCGTAGTTGGAAGACAAAATATCTAACGACACAGTGCATGGTGAAAGCGGGCTGAACAATAGGATCGCTTGGCTGTCCGATATGATACAATAAATTTTCATTCGTATAAAACCCTTTTCTTATTGTTCGCGACGACATAATCACTTTGAAGTTCAACATTAACTTTAACTGTCCCACTGAAAAAATTCCTTCGTCGACTGTACTGTTGTCGAAAAGATCCAAAGTTTTTCCCGAAATCAGAGCGGCTACTCGATATGGGAGGAGTGAACCAAGCTCCCATTGCGGCTATGATAGCTGTACTTTGAACATTTAAACATGGATGGGGTGCAAACTTCTTCACTACAGACGTACCGAGCTCGAAAGAAATTGTACGAGAGTTAGACAACCCAGGAACTTGTTCACCAGATGTGAACGTTAACTTTGATGCATTATGCCTTCGAACCAACTTATCTCCATCCCAAGCCCGATCTTTCGCGGGTTAAACGGTCGGACCACGAGATTTCACTCTAAGCACAAACGGCTAATCTGGGAAGCGGTCTTCAAATATCCAATCTTCTCACAATGGCACCTTTCGCAATCCCGCGGCCTCCAGAACACCACTCTCCGCCATTATAATTGTTTCCGTGACATCGATGGTATCCATTAGCAATTCAATCAATCTGAAAATAACAGTTGGATTCAACAAAGCGAAACTGAAAAAGCAACACCAAAAATCAAAACAATTTTGAACGGTTTGTTGACGAACACAGAAATCAAATTCGTTGACCAACGCATACAGTGATGCTATGAAATAACTAGTAACACCAAAATGGTGGTAAAGAAAGGTGGCAGCACAGAACAAAATTGCCACGTAGACGTAAAATTTAAGCACGTAGACGATAAACATATTAGCCGAAATAACTATCATAGTTCTTTTGTATCCCCATTACTGCTATCTCTCCAGGAGGCAGTAACAAATAGTAGTCTGATGGCAAATAATCTTGAAGGTTTCTTTCGCAATCTGGAAGTTCGTCTCTGCTGAATTCTCCAAACTTGAATGAACATCGTAGCCTGCTTCTAGAAGCTATCTCATGTGCGTCAAGTAGTTGGGTTCTTCACAGTAATCAAGCATATTCACCGTGTAGCCTCTAATATCAGTAATGGGAACTTTGGTTTGAACGCACTTCTGGATATAACCGCCATTTCTGTAAATTTGACATTTTGGCCAAATTCATTTGTTGGTATAAGATCTAATTTCTGGAAAGATGCTCTATGTAGGAATCTCTAATCATCGTATAAGTTTTTTGGTTGCTTGGTAGCTTCAGGAAAATTTTGATATTGGGATGCTCAATTAATTTGTGAGTTTTTGTTTCTAAGCTGTCAATGAATGTCTCGGTAAGATGTGCGTCGATCGATGTATACTAATACTTGCCAGAAATGGGGGGAACTATCGGTGTGGCCAATTTTGGGGGGCAATTGTAGCATCCACAGTTTTCAATTGAACCGAACCAATGCTATCGAAATGGTTCCGGCAAATATTTTGCTCTGCGGATATTTCCACAAAATATTCGTCGATTTCGTTCAATACTTCTGCTATTTCCTAACTGGCCTACATGATCGTTGATCTTGAGTATATTAACTTTTTCGGGATTTTTTTGAGACGATATTTTAGGTCGGGCATTAACAACGTTTTCGTGGCGAAACAAATCATCTGGTTCTGCTTCGTTCGTCCACTTGTGTTTCCCTGCCGATTTGGGTGGCTTACCTTTGAAAGATTGGAGTGTAGATTTGTCTTGAACTTTCACATCGCGGCTACGCAAGCTTCTAATTAGCTGTGGTTCATCCTTTTTTGTTTTCTGCTGCGGGTCGACATAACTGAGTTATAAATTTCAATTAAGTTAACGATGAATTTCTCAAGAGTCATTGATGAATTTCTTGTTTTTGATTCTTTGGCGAAGTTTAATGTAGTAAAAACAAAGCTAAAATGATAGAAAAGTTAGGTAAAATAGAGTCAAGTATAGTGAGTTCATCACCTGTTAAGTTTTTTCAAAATGCATTTAAAATGATTCTCTGATGTTTTTTGGCAAATCTTTAATGACTAATATAATTATGAAACTGAGTCAATTTCTGAATTCCCCTGCACCTAATAATTGTGTTCAACGGTTTAGATTGGATTTTTAACAGTATTCAAATTATTGGTAGGACTTAAATGGTTAAACTTTACAATCAAAAATTCTTGCAGAACTTTAAAAGTTTTTTTATTGTCTGACTTATAAAATTCACTTTTTTGCAGCCAGATTTTAAAGACAAACACAAAGTTGTATCATGACAAGTTAATAGAATAATTTTTGAGGGAATGGAGCTGGGAAACTTTTTTTAATCTTTTTATAATGGTAGAAATTAATGATATTTAAATTAAGAGAAATTTATAATATTTTAATGCACAAGTTTTTTTGATGTTCTTACTTGTGAAATTCACAATTCTTTTTCCGCCAGATTTTCAAGAAAAGTACTTAGTTGTATCATAACCAGTCTCAACGAAATAGAATAAGTTTAAGAAAAGCGATCTGAGAAACTTTATTTAGATTTAAAATGATGGAAATTAATATTAGAAGATATACTCTAAAAATCTTTGAATGAATACTGCGCATTTGTATTGATGAAAAGGGCCTGTTAATGGTTGCTTTGTTGAAACCAAATGTTGATTCCAAAATTGTACTTTAACTCAGATTATTAGCGGACTAATATGTATAATATAAGTCATGAATCTGGGACAATATTACAAATCTCTAATAATTTGTTCATAATCTCCTTTAATCCGCTCGAACTGCAATGCTGACATGTTGCGCGCGCATTGTTCTTATTCAAACATGGTAGTTTACCAATTATTAGTCATGACTGACTAAAACTATAAAATTCCTTTGGCCGACAAAAGCACATATATAAATTATCGTAGTTGGAAGACAAAATATCTAACCACACAGTGCATGGTGAAAGCGGGCTGAACAATAGGATCACTTGGCTGTCCGATATGATACAATAAATTTCCATTCGTACAAAACCCTTTACTTTTTGTTCGCGACGACAAACTCACTTTGAAGTTCAACATTAACTTTGATTAACTGTCCCCCTGAAAAAATTCCTTCGTCGACTGTGCTGTTGTCGAGAAGATCCAAAGTTTTTCCCGAAATCAGAGCGGCTACTCGATATGGGAGGAGTGAAACAAGCTCCCATTGCGGCTATGATAGCTGTACTTTGAACATATAAACATGGATGGATTGCAAACTTCTTCACTACAGACGTACCAAGCTCGAAAGAAATTGTACGAGAGTTAGACAACCCAGGAACTTGTTCACCAGATGTGAACGTTAACTTTGATGCATTATGACTTCGAACAAACTTATCTCCATCCCAAGCCCGATCTTTCGCGGGTTAAACGGTCGGACCACGAGATTTCACTCTAAGCACAAACGCCTAATCTGGGAAGCGGTCTTCAAATATCCAATCTTCTCTCAATCGCACCTTTCGCAATCCCGCGGCCTCCAGAACACCACTCTCCGCCATTATAATTGTTTCCGTGACATCGATGGTATCCATTAGCAATTCAATCAATCTGAAAATAACAGTTGGATTCAACAAAGCGAAACTGAAAAAGCAACACTAAAAATCAAAACAATTTTGAACGGTTTGTTGACGAACACAGAAATCAAATTCGTTGACCAACGCATACAGTGATGCTATGAAATAACTAGTAACACCAAAATGGTGGTAAAGAAAGGTGGCAGCACAGAACAAAATTGCCACGTAGACGATAAAATTTAAGCACGTAGACGATAAACATATTAGCCGAAATGACTATCATAGTTCTTTTGTATCCCCATTACTGCTATCTCTCCAGGAGGCAGTAACAAATAGTAGTCTGATGGCAAATAATCTTGAAGGTTTCTTTCGCAATCTGGAAGTTCGTCTCTGCTGAATTCTCCAAACTTGAATGAACATCGTAGCCTGCTTCTAGAAGCTATCTCATGTGCGTCAAGTAGTTCGGTTCTTCACAGTAATCAAGCATATTCACCGTGTAGCCTCTAATTTCAGTAATGGGAACTTTTGGTTTGAACGCACTTCTGGATATAACCGCCATTTCTGTAAATTTGACATTTTAGCCAAATTCATTTGTTGGTACAAGATCTAAATTCTGGAAAGATGCTATATAGGAATCTCTAATCATCGTATAAGTTTTTTGGTTGCTTGGTAGCTTCAGGAAAATTTTGATATTGGGATGCTCAATTAATTTGTGAGTTTTTGTTTCCAAGCTGTCAATGAATGTCTCGGTAAGATGTGCGTCGATGTATACTAATACTTGCCAGAAATAGGGGGAACTATCGGTGTGGGCAATTTTGGGGGGCAATTGTAGCATCCACAGTTTTCAATTGAACCGAACCAAAGCTATCGAAATGATTCAGGCAAATATTTTGGTCTGCGGATATTTCCACAAAATATTCGTCCATTTCGTTCAATACTTCTGCGATTTCCTAACTGGCCTACATGATCGTTGATCTTGAGTATTTTAACTTTTTCGGGATTTTTTGAGACGATATTTTAGGTCGGGCATTAACAACGTTGTCGGGGCGAATTAAATCATCTGGTTCTGCTTCGTTCGTCCACTTGTGTTTCCCTGCCGATTTGGGTGGCTTACCTTTGAAAGATTGGAGTGTAGATTTGTCTTGAACTTTCACATCGCGGCTACGCAAGCTTTTAATCAGCTGTGGTTCATCCTTTTGTTTTCTGCTGCGGGTCGACATAACTCAGTTATAAATTTCAATTAAGTTAACGATGAATTTCTCAAGAGTCATTGATGAATTTCTTGTTTTTGATTCTTTGGCGAAGTTTAATGTAGTAAAAACAAAGCTAAAATGATAGAAAAGTTAGGTAAAATAGAGTCAAGTATAATGAGTTCATCACCTGTTAAGTTTTTTCAAAATGCATTTAAAATGATTCTCTGATGCTTTTAGGCAAATCTTTAATGACTAATATAATTATGAAACTGAGTCAATTTCTGAATTCCACTGCACCTAATAATCGTGTTCAACGGTTTAGATTGGATTTTTAACGGTATTCAAATTATTGGAAGGACTTAAATGGTTAAACTTTACAATCAAAAATTCATGCAGAACTTTAAGTTTTTTTATTGTCTGACTTATAAAATTCACTTTTTTTGCAGCCAGATTTTAAAGACAAACACAAAGTTGTATCATGACAAGTTAATAGAATAATTTTTGAGGGAATGGAGCTGAGAAACTTTGTTTAATCTTTTTATAATGGTAGAAATTAATGATATTTAAATTAAGAGAAATTTATAATATTTTAATGCACAATTTAAAGTTTTTTTGATGGTCTTAGTTGTGAAATTCACAATTCTTTTTCCGCCAGATTTTAAAGAAAAGTACGTAGTTGTATCATAACCAGTCTCAACGAAATAGAATAAGTTTAAGAAAAGCGATCTGAGAAACTTTATTTAGATTTAAAATGATGGAAATTAATATTAAAAGATATACTCTAAAAATCTTTGAATGAATACTGCGCATTTGTATTGATGAAAAGGGCCTGTTAATGGTTGCTTTGTTAAAACCAAATGTTGATTCCAAAATTGTACTTTAGCTCAGATTATTAACGGACTAATATGTATAATATAAGTCATGAATCTGGGACAATATTACAAATCTCTAATAATTTGTTCATAATCTCCTTTAATCCGCTGGAACTGTAATGCTGACATGTTGAGCGCGCATTGTTCTAATTCAAACA
The DNA here is from genome assembly GCF_964194025.1 of Convolutriloba macropyga. Taxonomy (NCBI): domain Eukaryota; kingdom Metazoa; phylum Xenacoelomorpha; order Acoela; family Convolutidae; genus Convolutriloba; species Convolutriloba macropyga. The sequence continues at coordinate 18,271,777 of NC_134479.1, read as the reverse complement.
TTGTAGTTTACAAATTATTAGTCATGATTAACTAAAATTATAAAATTCCTTTGGCCGACAAAATCACTTATATAAATTATCATAGTTGGAAGACAAAATATCTAACCACACAGTGCATGGTGAAAGCGGGCTGAACAATAGGATCACTTGGCTGTCCGATATGATACAATAAACTTTCATTCGTATAAAACCCTTTTCTTATTGTTCGCGACGACATACTCACTTTGAAGTTCAACATTAACTTTGATTAACTGTCCCACTGAAAAAGTTCCTTCGTCGACTGTGCTGTTGTCGAAAAGATCCAAAGTTCTTCCCAAAATCAGAGCGGCTACTCGATATAGGAGGAGTGAACCAAGCTCCCATTGCGGCTATGATAGCTGTACTGTGAAGATATAAACTTGGATGGGGTGCAAACTTCTTCACTACAGACGTACCAAGCTCGAAAGAAATTGTACGAGAGTTAGACAAACCGGATTTGAACGTTAACTTTGATTCATTATGCCTTCGAACAAACTTATCTCCATCACAAGCCATATCTTTCGTGGGTTAAACGGTCGGACCACGAGAAGATTTCGCTCTAAGCACAAACGGCTAATCGGGGAAGCGGTCTTCAAATATCCAATCTTTCAATGGCACGTTTCGCAATCCCGCGGCCTCCAGAACACCACTCTCCGCCATTGCAAATGTTTCCGTGACATCGATGGTATCCATTAGCAATTCATTCAATCTGAAAATAACAGTTGGGATTCAACAAAGCGAAACTGAAAAAGAAACACAAAATCAAAACAATTTTGAACGATTTGTTGACGAACACAGAAATCAAATTCGTTGACCAACGCATACAGTGATGCTATGAAATAACTAGTAACAACAAAATGGCGGTAAGGAAAGGTGGCAGCACAGAACAAAATTGCCACGTAGACGATAAGGTTTAAGCACGTAGACGATGAACATGTTAGCCGAATTAACTATCAATGCCTGTTTTGTATCCCCATTACTGCTATCCCTCCAGAAGGCAGTAACAAATAGTAGTCTGATGGCAAATAATCTTGAAGGTTTCTTTCGCAATCTGGAAGTTCGTCTCTGCTGAATTCTCCAAACTTGAATGAACATCGTAGCCTGCTTCTAGAAGCTATCTCATGTGCGTCAAGTAGTTCGGTTCTTCAGAGTAATCAAGCATATTCTCAAAACTGTCAACAAAATTCCTGCAATTGTTTTCGGCTTTTCGATGAATGTCATATTTCAGTAATTTAACGAGGGCTACAAACTTGTGATATTTTGCTTCAGCCAAATAATCTGAACGCTTCTTCTCAAGGACAAATTGGAAAAAAAACACAAAGAGCACGGTTTTCCGATCCAATGTCAATGACTTCAAATCCTGTGGCCAACATCGACAACGGATGATCTCCATGGAACAGAGCCTTCGTAACCTATAACCACTACTATTACTACTGCTACTATATGTAGTAGCGATAATGCTCCGGCTGATTGGGCATGGACACATTAGGCCTCCGAACCTCATTTAATACACCGCAACAATTTACCTCACCCAGTGAATCGTCTAGACCCCACCATATACATTGACCCCAGCGTACAATATACAACCCCAATGGCTAAAAATTCAGTTGATGGAAATGTATCCTACTGAATCTAGAAGGTCAGGTAGACAAGTAGTTGTTACAAAACTATTCAATGATCCTATTCCATGGGACGCTTTCAAATTTGAAAAGAAGTAAAATTTGTTTTTAATATTACACAAGATATAAATAATATTATTGCCTCTAATTATCGGGAATAATACTCTTGCAGATTATTGCCCACTCCAAATGAACTAAAGGATTTTTATGAGCATATTTAGAGGCTCATTCACAATCCTCTTGACTTAATAATAAACAGATGATTAAGGAAATATATAGTGACATAGAGCAATACTAATATAATTGTATGAAACCACGTTGGCTCCCATTAAAGTCAGTAAGAGCATTGTTGTCTCTTTATTGAGAAACGACATTTTCACTATGTCGGGACGTTTTTCTGCTTTACTTTGCTCCCAAGTTGTTATGATACTTTCAAGCATCCGTCTACTAAAGAATACTGTATCTGTAATGTATTCCGCGCTCATATAAACTCTCAATTCATCCACCGATAACTTCTGTTGCCCTATCTGGTCTGTTTTCAACATGCCATTATATGTGTTCATCTTGGGACAGAACAAAGTAATTTTATTATTAGCCAATCAAGTTCTAGTATTTACAAAAAATGAGATGAAAATATCCAATTCTAGAAACCAATAAAAAATTAACTTGAAAAGTGGATTGAAAGTTCCCGAACATTAAAAAGCGATGAAGTTGCACAAACTGCTTCAAGAAACGGGTATAAAATTTCAAACCGATGGAAACATAAAAAAGGGACCTAAAAATTCCTTTGTCGACTGTGCTGTTGTCGAAAAGATCCAAAGTTTTTCCCGAAATCAGAGCGGCTACTGATTTACCCCCGCCCCACTCAATATGGGGGGAGTGAACCAAGCTCCCATTGCCGCTATGCTAGCTGTACTGTGAATATATAAACTTGGATGGGGTGCAAACTTCAGTACAGACGTACCAAGCTCGAAAGAAGTTGTACGAGAATTAGACAACCCAGGAACTTGTTCACCAGATGTGAACGTTAACTTTGATTCATTATGCCTTCGAACAAACTTATCTCCATCACAAGCCATATCTTTCGTGGGTTAAACGGTCGGACCACGAGAAGATTTCGCTCTAAGCACAAACGGCTAATCGGGGAAGCGGTCTTCAAATATCCAATCTTCTCTCAATGGCACCTTTCGCAATCCCGAGGCCTCCAGAACACCACTCTCCGCCATGGGGGGAATGAACCAAGCTCCCATTGCCGCTATGCTAGCTGTACTGTGAACATATAAACTTGGATGGGGTGCAAACTTCAGTACAGACGTACCAAGCTCGAAAGAAATTGTACGAGAATTAGACAACCCAGGAACTTGTTCACCAGATGTGCACGTTAACTTTGATGCATTATGCCTTCGAACAATTTTATCTCCATCACAGGCGACATCTTTCGCGGTTTAAACGGTCGGACCACGAGATTTCGCTCTAAGCACAAACGGCTAATCGGGGAAGCGGTCTTCAAATATCCAATCTTCTCTCAATGGCACCTTTCGCAATCCCGCGGCCTCAAGAACACCACTCTCCGCCATTGTAAATGTTTCCGTGACATCGATGGTGTCCATTAGCAATTCAATCAATCTGAAAGTAACAGTTGGGATTCAACAAAGCGAAACTGAAAAAGAAACACAAAATCAAAACAATTTTGAACGATTTGTTGACGAATACAGAAATCAAATTCGTTGACCAACGCATACAGTGATGCTATGAAATAACTAGTAACACCAAAATGGCGGTAAAGAAAGGTGGCAGCACAGAATAAAATTGCCCCGCAGACGATAAAGTTTAGGCACGTAGACGATAAACATTTTAGCCGAAATAACTACCAATGCTTGTTTGTATCCCCGTTACTGGTATCCCTCCAGGAGGCAGTAACAAATAGTAGTCTGATGGCAAAAAAATCTTGAAGGTATCTTTCGCAATCTGGAAGTTCGTCTCTGCTGAATTCTCCAAACTTGAATGAACATCGTAGCCTGCTTCTAGAAGCGATCTCATGTGCGTCAAGTAGTTCGGTTTTTCAGAGTAATCAAGCATATTCTCCAAACTGTCAGCAGAATTCCTGCATTTGTTTTCAGCTTTTCGATGAATGTCATATTTCGGTAATGTAACGAGGGCTACAAACTTTGATATTTTGCTTCAGCCAAATAATCTGAACGCTTCTTCTCCAGGACAAAATGAAAAAAAAAACACGAAGAGCACGGTTTTCCGAACGAATGTCAATGACTTCATATCCTGTGCCCAACATCCACAACGGCTGATCTCCATCGAACACGGGCTTCGTAACCTATAACCACTACTATTACTACTGCTACTATATGTAGTAGCGATAATGCTCCGGCTGATTCGGCAATTACACATTAGGCCTCCGGACCTTATTTAATACACCGCAACAAGTTACCTCACCCAGTGAATCGTTTAGACCCCACCACATACATCGACCCCAGCGTACAATCTACAACCCCAATAGCTAAAAAATCAGTAAATGAAAATATATCTACCGAACCTAGAAGGTCAGGTAGACAAGTAGTTGTTACAAAACTTCAATGATCCTATTCCATGAGTCCTAGCAGAGGTCCAGATCGAGTGTTTAGGCGAACTTGAAGTATGAGGAAGTTAACTTGATGGTATCTGTAGCTCATACCTTTATCTTTCTGTACGTTTTCTTGAACGAGATCAAATACGCTCCCGAATCGGGCCTGAACAAAAACGGGCTTGGGACTTTAGCGCGCATGTCCTGCGCCACTCCTCTGTAGTCTCTTTGCTGCAGTTGAGTAGGTCTTTCGGGCAGTTTTAATTGCCGTCTTCTTATTCAATTGTTCGTTTTGCATGCCAGGAGAAATTTTCCTTATAAAACAGCAGTAATCCATAAAGGTACTCAATGCTGCAAGGTAGTTGAGCATAGTTTGGGGCTTCCAACCTCTTCGCTTTTGTAGGTCCAAGGCTGCATCAACTAGGAGTTTTAGATTCTTTAATCCTTGTCTCACTGTAAAAAATATCCAAACGATATTCTGATGGATTTCCAAATGACGTTTAATCCGCTTAACATGGGTGTAGCAAATCAAACATTCTACCGAACAGCCATCTTGACTTCTTTTACTCGCTTGCCTGACTTACTTACATAACTTGATGTCTGTCTGTGTTATGTATTCAGTGTCAGCATTTGCAACATCTGCTTGATGATAGCCACCTATTTGTTCACCAAAAGATTGTGATTGAAGTTCGCCATCCACGTTATTTGTTTCTCTAATAGACTGTAGCTCATGTTCGCCAGAAGACAGTGACTGAAAATCGCCATCCACATTATTAGTTTCGTCAAAAGACTGTAACTCATGTTCGCCAATAGACTGTAACTAAATGTAGCTAATAGGCTGTAACTGAAGATCGTCATCCGCCATAATAGTTTTTACAATAGGCTCTGACTCCACTTCGTCATTTTTCTTTTTTTCGACTCTTTTTTCGACATTTTCGGCAGGTAGAAGAAAGACATTGTTCGTTCCTATTGCCAAAATAATTATCTGCGCACGACTCTGTTGTTTCTTCGCCTGACGCAATATTTTTGATGGTTTCATTTCCAATGACTGTTAGATTTTCTCCCCCTCCGCTGTGTACCAGCAGTTCGTGTTGCAAATGTGATTTACAAAGGATGCAGATCTCAACATAGTTCTTGAATGTTTGTAATTAGAGGTGGCAGCGAAGACCGAGAAGGTCATATCATCAAGTAAATCGCGTTCATCTTTTTTCACCGTGTAACCTCTAGTATCAGTAATGGGAACTTTTGGTTTGAACGCACTTCTGGATATAACCGCCATTTCTGTAAATTTGACATTTTGGCCAAATTCATTTGTTGGTACAAGATCTAAATTCTGGAAAGATGCTATATAGGAATCTCTAATCATCGTATAAGTTTTTTGGTTGCTTCTTAGCTTCAGGAAAATTTTGATATTGGGATGCTCAATTAATTTGTGAGTTTTTGTTTCTAAGCTGTCAATGAATGTCTCGGTAAGATGTGCGTCGATGTATACTAATACTTGCCAGAAATGGGGGGAACTATCGGTGTGGGCAATTTTGGGGGGCAATTGTAGCATCCACAGTTTTCAATTGAACCGAACCAAAGCTATCGAAATGATTCAGGTAAATATTTTGCTCTGCGGATATTTCCACAAAATATTCGTTCATTTCGTTCAATACTTGTACTATTTCCTAACTGGCCTACATAATCGTTGATCTTAAGTATATTAACTTTTTCGGGATTTTTTGGGACGCTATTTTAGGTCGGGCATTAACAACGTTGTCGGGGCGAAATAAATCATCTGGCTCTGCTTCGTTCGTCCACTTGCGTTTCCCTGCCGATTTGGGTGGCTTACCTTTGAAAGATTGGCGTGTAGATTTGTCTTGCACTTTCACATCGTGGCTCCGCAAGCTTTTAATTAGCTGTGGTTCATCCATTTTTTTGTTTTCTGCTGCGGGTCGACATAACTCAGTTATAAATTTCAATTAAATTAACGATGAATTTCTCAAGAGTCATTGATGAATTTCTTGTTTTTAAATTTTTTGGCGAAGTTTATTGTAGTAAAAACAATGCTAAAATGATAGAAAAGTTAGGTAAAGTAGAGTCAAGTATAGCGAGTTCATCATCTGTTAAGTTTTTTAAGATGCATTTAAAATGATTCTCTGATGCTTTTAGGCAAATCTTTAATGACTTAATATAATTATGAAACTGAGTCAATTTCTGAATTCCCCTGCACCTAATAATCGTGTTCAACGGTTTAGATTGGATTTTTAACGGTATTCAAATTATTGGAAGGACTTAAATGGCTAAACTTTACAATCAAAAATTCATGCAGAACTTTAAAAGTTTTTTTATTGTCTGACTTATAAAATTCACTTTTTTTGCCGCCAGATTTTAAAGACGAACACATAGTTGTATCATGACAAGTTAATAGAATAATTTTTAGGGAATGGAGCTGAGAAATTTTTTTAATCCTTTTATAATGGTAGAATTTAATCATATTTAAATTAAGAGAAATTTATAATATTTTAATGCACAATTTAAAAGTTTTTTTGATGGTCTTACTTGTAAAATTCACAATTCTTTTTCCGCCAGATTGTTAAAAAAAGTACGTATTTGTATCATAACCAGTCGCACGCATTTTTCTAATTCAAACATGGTAGTTTACCAATTATTAGTCATGATTAACTAAAATTATAAAATTCCTTTGGCCGACAAAAGCACATATATGAATTATCGTAGTTAAAAGACAAAATATCTAACCACACAGTGCATGCTGAAAGCGGGCTGAACAATAGGATCACTTGGCTGTCCGATATGATACAATAAATTTTTATTCGTATAAAACCCTTTTCTTTTTGTTCGCGACGACAAACTCACTTGGAAGTTCAACATTAACTTTGATTAACTGTCCCACTGAAAAAATTCCTTCGTCGACTGCGCTGTTGTCGAAAACATCCAAAGTTTTTCCCGAAATCAGATCGGCTACTCAATATGGGGGGAGTGAACCAAGCTCCCATTGCGGCTATGCTAGCTGTACTGTGAACATATAAACATGTATGTGGTGCAAACTTCTTCAGTACAGACGTACCAAGCTCGAAAGAAATTGTACGAGAGTTAGACAAACCAGATTTGAACGTTAACTTCGATTCATTATGCCTTCGAACAAACTTATCTCCATCACAAGCCACATCTTTCGCGGGTTAAACAGTCGAACCACGAGAAGATTTCGCTCTAAGCACAAACGGCTAATCGGGGAAGCGGTCTTCAAATATCCAATCTTTCAATGGCACCTTTCGCAATCTCGCGGCCTCCAGAACACCACTCTCCGCCATTGCAAATGTTTCCGTGACATCGATGGTATCCATTAGCAATTCATTAGCAATTCTTTCAATCTGAAAATAACAGTTGGGATTCATCAAAGCGAAACTGAAAAAGAAACACAAAATCAAAACGATTTTGAACGATTTGTTGACGAACACAGAAATCAAATTCGTTGACCAACGCATACAGTGATGCTATGAAATAACTAGTAACCCCAAAATGGCGGTAAAGAAAGGTGGCAGCAGAGAACAAAATTGCCACGTAGACTATGAAGTTTAAGCACGTAGACGATAAACATGTTAATCGAAATAACTATCAATGCTTGTTTTGTATCCCCATTACTGGTATCCCTCCAGGAAGCAGTAACAAATAGTAGTCTGATGGCAAATAATCTTCAAGGTTTCTTTCGCAATTTGGAAGTTCATCTCTGCTGAATTCTCCAACCTTGAATGAACATCGTAGCCTGCTTCTAGAAGCTTTCTCATATGCGTCAATTAGTTCGGCTCTTCAGAATAATCAAGCATATTCTGCAAACTATCAGCAGAATTCCTGCAACTGTTTTCAGCTTTTCGATGAGCGGCATAATTTCAGTAATGTAATGAGGGCTACAAACTTGTGATATTTTGCTTTAGCCAAATAATCTGAACGCTTCTTCTCCAGGACAAAATGAAAAAAACACACGAAGATTACGGTTTTCCGGTCCAATGTCAATGACTTCAAATCCTGTGGCCAACATCCACAACGGATCATCTCCATGGAACAGAGCCTTCGTAACCTATAACCACTACTATTACTACTGCTACTATATGTAGTAGCGATAATGCTCCGGCTGATTGGGCATGGACACATTAGGCCTCCGAACCTCATTTAATACACCGCAACAATTTACCTCACCCAGTGAATCGTCTAGACCCCACCATATACATTGACCCCAGCGTACAATATACAACCCCAATAGCTAAAAATTCAGTTGATGGAAATATATCCTACTGAATCTAGAAGGTCCGGTAGACAAGTAGTTGTTACAAAACTATTCAATGATCCTATTCCATGGGACGCTTTCAAATTTAAAAAGAAGTAAAATTTGTTTTTAATATTACACAAGATATAAATAATATTATTGCCTCTAATTATCCGGAATAATACTCTTGCAGATTATTGCCCACTCCAAATGAGCTAACGGATTTTTATGAGCATATTTATAGGCTCATTCACAATCCTCTTCGACTTAATAATAAACAGATGATTAAGGAAATATATAGTGACATAGAGCAATACTAATATAATTGTATGAAACCACGTTGGCTCCCATTAAAGTCAGTAAGAGCATTGTTGTCTCTTTATTGAGACACGACATTTTCACTATGTCGGGACGTTTTTCTGCTTTACTTTGCTCCCGAGTTGTTATGATACTTTCAAGCATCCGTCTACTAAAGAATACTGTATCTGTAATGTATTCCGCGCTCATATAAACTCTCAATTCATCCACCGATAACTTCTGTTGCCCTATCTGGTCTGTTTTCAACATGCCATTATATGTGTTCATCTTGGGACAGAACAAAGTAATTTTATTATTAGCCAATCAAGTTCTAGTATTTACAAAAAATGAGATGAAAATATCCAATTCTAGAAACCAATAAAAAATTAACTTGAAAAGTGGATTGAAAGTTCCCGAACATTAAAAAGCGATTAAAAGTTGCACAAACTGCTTCAAGAAACGGGTATAAAATTTCAAACCGATGGAAACATAAAAAAGGGACCTAAAAATTCCTTTGTCGACTGTGCTGTTGTCGAAAAGATCCAAAGTTTTTCCCGAAATCAGAGCGGCTACTGATTTACCCCCGCCCCACTCAATATGGGGGGAGTGAACCAAGCTCCCATTGCCGCTATGCTAGCTGTACTGTGAACATATAAACTTGGATGGGGTGCAAACTTCAGTACAGACGTACCAAGCTCGAAAGAAGTTGTACGAGAATTAGACAACCCAGGAACTTGTTCACCAGATGTGAACGTTAACTTTGATGCATTATGCCTTCGAACAAACTCAGTCTCCATCACAAGCCCCATCTTTCGCGGGTTAAACGGTTGGACCACGAGAAGATTTTGATCTAAGCACAGACGGCTAATCGGGGATGCGGTCTTCAAATATCCAATCTTCTCTCAATGGCACCTTTCGCAATCCCGTGGCCTCCAGAACACCACTGTCCGCCATTGTAAATATTTCCGTGACATCGATGGTATCCATTAGCAATTCAATCAATCTGAAAATAACAGTTAAAATTCAAAGCGAAACTGAAAAGGAAACACTCAAAATCAAAACAATTTTAACGATTTGTTGACGAACACAGAAATCAAATTCGTTGACCAACGCATACAATGATGCTATGAAATAACTAGTAACACCAAAAATGGCGGTAGAGAAAGGTGGCAGCAAAGAATAAAATTGCCCCCGCAGACGATAAAGTTTAGGCACGTAGACGATAAACATGTTAGCCGAAATAACTATCAATGCTTGTTTTGTATCCCCGTTACTGGTATCCCTCCAGAAAGCAGTATCAAATAGTAGTCTGATGGCAAATAATCTTCAAAGTTTCTTTCGCAAGCTGGAAGTTCGTCTCTGCTGAATTTTCCAAACTTGAATGAAGATCGTAGCCTGCTTCTAGAAGCTTTCTCATGTGCGTCAAGTAGTTCGGTTCTTCAGAATAATCAAGCATATTCTGCAAACTGTCAGCAGAATTCCTGCAATTGTTTTCAGCTTTTCGATGAATGTCATATTTAGTAATGTAACGAGGGCTACAAACTTGTGATATTTTGCTTCAGCCAAATAATCTGAACGATTCTTCTCCAGGACAAAATGAAAAAAAACAGACACGAAGAGCACGGTTTTCCGAACGAATGTCAATGACTTCATATCCTGTGGCCAACATCCACAACGGTTGATCTCCGTCGAAAAGAGGCTCTGTAACCTATAACCACTACTATTACTACTGCTACTATATGTAGTAGCGATAATGCTCCGGCTGATTCGGCATGGACACATTAGGCCTCCGAACTTTATTTAATACACCGCAAGTTACGTCACCCAGTGAATCGTTTAGACCCCACCATAGACATCGACCCCAGCGTACAACCTACAACCCCAATAGCTAATAAATCAGTAAATGAAAATATATCCTACTGAACCTAGAAGGTCAGGTAGACAAATAGTTGTTACTGAAAATGGCAGTATTTGCGAAATATTTCTAAACTAAGATTTTCTGCACCATAAATAGGGAAGCAAAAAGTAGAAAAATCATTCTTCCTTCACTGACGAAATGCTCATCAGAATAAACGGCAAATTATCCAAACTAAAATCTACTTTCTTTCCTGCTAACGACTTGAACAATATTCACGCTACTTTTCTATTTAGGCAAGTAATTTATTTAGGTAAGGTAAATTTGTATAAAGTAAGGTATTTTATAATTGTTCTCCATTCACTTTCTGCAAATTTCTATCCTTTTAATGTTAGAGTACCTGAAATTGTACCCCTAATTATTTCAACGTTATTTCAGTAACTTGAGCAAACGCAGACTCTAAATTTAGCAATACTCTAGGGCAAAGAAGTAGGACATTTTGATTTTTCTAAAATTGATTTCAATAAAATGTATTCGTTGTACAAAGTAGCTCCGTGTGATAGAACCCAAGAAAATGGAAGTAGGTAGAGCAACTGCTTTTATGCAGCGTAATTATGAGACTAATTTAGAAGCCGCGATGTGTAAAGCTACACATCAACGACTAAAGTGGCATTGAGATGATTTTGACGATAGTATTTTGGTCCGCTATAGAAGCAACTAATTGCTCAGATATTATATTAACCGCCGAGCAATGTCTCGACGCTAAGAAAACTGGCTCTGCAACTATCAACACTCACAAATTACCATTTAATGAAAATGTGGGGAAACAAAGTTATGAATAAGGGCGACTTTAGTGACAAATATAGTAATTAGTGAAAAGCAACAGGATGGATTTATCACGATACTTATGTGGCATATATGCAAGATATTAAATTACTAGTAATTTAATAAGATGGAACTGTAAAAATCATTATAACATTCCTCTGCCTTCTAGTCTATACAAAAATGGCTGTGATAATGATTCAACTGATCCCTATGAATATACATCGGTATATAGAGAAAATTGTTTAATAGAAGAATTACACTCAGCTCCAGTAAAGAGATCTAAATAGATGAAAAATATTATATAGTAAGAGACCATCAAACTAAACCTGATTAACATGGATGTGCGCAACCGTTTAAGGGGTCACGAACTAATTATTTTTCAGATTAACAGTAACCCACAGTCAATTTGTGGTTCCCTATAGTTCCCATATATATGTATATTTGTATATGTATATGTATATATGTATATGTATATGTATATATGTTTATGTATATGTATATATGTATATGTATATGTATATGTATATATGTATATGTATATATATATGTATATGTATATGTATATGTATATATATATGTAAAAGTATATGTATATGTATATGTATATGTATATGTATATGTATATGTATAAGTATATGTATATGTATATATGTATATGTATATATGTATATGTATATGTATATATGTATATGTATATGTATATATGTATATGTATATGTATATATGTATATGTATATATATATATGTATATGTATATGTATATGTATATATGTATATGTATATGTATATATGTATATGTATATGTATATATGTATATGTATATGTATATATGTATATGTATATATGTATATGTATATGTATATATGTATATGTATATGCGTATATGTATATGTATATGTATATATGTATATGTTTATGTATATATGTATATGTATATGTATATGTATATGTATATGTATATGTAAATAAATAGATTATACATATATATACTCCTTATAGTTCCCTATATATACATTATGATGGAGGATTTGTAGTGGGTACAGGAAATGCAAGGAAACCAATTCCAGACGTATACAAAAATTACTTATATAAATATATAAATAGTATTAATGGCAAATTGCTTGTAAAACAAACTTCAAGAGCCAAATGTTGATATGCAATCAGTAATTAGTTATGAAGCTCATGTGGCAACAAAGTTTGACTTCTACGAATACACTAATATATGGAGACTGCAGGTTTTAGATTTAGAAATTATAAAGACTGATTGTGAGTTAGTACGTGCTATAAAATGAAGAAATTAATTTACTCACAGTAATCCACGTCTGACAAATAATCGCTCAATGTTAGTAGAGACAAATGAAAACGTTGCTTGACTATATCATTGCCCACACTATTTTTCACCGTTACAAATAATGGACAAATCTCATAATATAATTCCAATTATCTATCACAATAAAATACAATTTTTTGATCCAATCACCAGAAAAACGTATACTAGCGCCAAAGAACAATCCTCTGTAGATAAAAACGTTATTTTTTCGATTTGGATATTGATGATTCTTGGGGCGAATTAACACCAGGTTTAACTGGAGTCAAGAGACCTTATATTTTTGAGCCCAATGTTGCTCCCCAAAGATCAGGAAAATACAAATTCAAAAATATTGATGAAATTTATTTAGTTACTGACAATTAAAGAAATTCTGGCGCGAAATTGCTTTTATCTGAATTATCCAATGAGAACACTCCATTTCATTTAGACTCTTTACCTTTCTTCAAACTTAGATAACCGCTATAATGAAATTATTGGTTACACACACAGTTTATTTTAGACCAATGTGAAATCTATTTTACCGCTTTTCATTTCTTGAATTTTGTTCTTCAAATTAATGTGACAGTTATCAAAACCCTACTAGATAAACTAACCGGAGCTTCTGTTAACTTTGGCAAAATTATTTTTTTAGCCACTTATAACATTCCCTTCTATTTTGACTTCTATCAATGAAAAACAGCCAGATGATGCTGAACACTTTGTAACCTAATTTAATGTTACACACTTTATTCTATACCCACATATTTTGCTTCCATTGTATAGTGCAATTAGGAATGAAAACAATGCTGCAATAGAGGAGAATGGAGATAATCCAATGCCCCCATATAAAAATTATTTATAACACGTAAAGCATAAAAATACAAATAATTATTTTGTTTTTACACATATACCCTATCTATATTACACGTTTACGTTGTTTCTTTTTTTACAATTTAGGTTACGACGCAGATGACGATATGCCTGATCTGGACGATTTCATACTAACTGACCTTTTTGAGGAGCTAATGGCAACAACGGCAATGGAACCACAACAACAACCATCCAGCGGGAGAGAAAAAAATGAAAATGCAAATACTTCAGCAAAACGGATTGAAAACTTTGCCGAGATAACAATAGCACCGACGTCAACGCACTTGGCCGAACAGACAGCAAGTATTCAACCAATTCAACCGCGCACCCTCACTATGAACAAACGCTTGGAACGTCAGAAATTTAGTGAGGAAAAGACAAGAAGTACGCAATTCCGTGGGCACCCTAACTATGACTGTGGACTGCAATATATGATTCTCCCCGAAGGGAATGTGTATAAAGGTCAGTCCTATAATTCAAAGCTAAGAACTTATCGACTGAAGAATATCGCGTTGCAGTATATTCGTATGCAAGATTTTTTTGAATTTGTTAAATAGTGTAATATCTATCCTGTTTGTCAACGTTGCAAAATTCTATCTATTTAATTCAATAAAATTATCTTTGCTGCGGGATGAGATGTACTAAAAATAAATGAATAGTAAAAATGGGAACTCTTGTCGCAAAATGAAGAATGTGAGGTATTATACCAAAATAAAATGGGAGGTTTCATCCGAAAATACAAATGGCAGGTTTGTTTCCACAATGGGATCTTTTATCCCACTTCTATTAAAATGGGGAAATAGTATCCCACTTCGACGCCTATGAATAGGAGGTTATTAATTAGCCCTTCAGTATCCTAAAAAATCATACCAAAAACTATAAACCCTTTACTTCTCTTCCACCCGCTAAGTGTTCATGATATCCTTTATATTGAAATCTTTTATTGTATTATATCCTTCAGCTCTTTTTTATAAAATCCTAAATTCCATCTTTTCTTTTATCGTTAGAACATCAAAGCAAAATTTCCTTTGTATACTCCCATCCAGACGGAGAGTGCAATATTAGTATAAATTTGAGAATAATGTTCAAATGATTGGATATACTGAATGAGCAGCTTGAGCTGTCTTACAACAATGAGGGATTCAACTTAAGTGAAATTTTTTTCTCAACCGCATTATTTCTTTGTGCCTAAGGTCTAATGGCACCTATTCTCCTAATTACGACCCCTTCTCCTCACATTCCAGAGCCGTCAACTCTTGGAACCTCTTTTGAGCCATTTTCTATCAATACAGCACGCCTCAGAATTTTTTCCGTTCAACTTATTCACATCACCTTACAGTTCACTCTTTTGCCGTGCGCTCCTAAACAAATCGATATTAGATTAATATATATTTTTAAAAACTTCAAACCTTTCAAACATCAAACTTTTCTGGTTGAGCCGACACAATAATTGATGCCTTCAAACCAATTATTTGCTATGCCAAACAATAAAATTGTGAAATAATGTCATGCAGATATAGGGTTTAATAAACGACACAATTTTGAATAAATTTGGAATCTTGATATTGTTCAATCCATCCCGGTTCAAAAATTGCTCAACATTTTTATTGCAGCCACCTGTTAACACTTTAAACTTTCATTATATTTTTGACTCTTTACCTCAAATTGAATTGATTCAATTTTTAAATTGAAACCCCAGTCTGTGATTACTGAGTACCGATTCCATTAATCTCTTATATTCAGTCAATGGATTGCTCCTAAACTTCTGAACTCAACTAGAAAAGGACCTGCCAGAACAGAGGACCCGCCAGAGTTGCAACAACTTACATTAACTAACAAAATACACCTAGTGTTTAAAAACGCCCTTCTAATGGACATTATGCTGGCTTCCCTAATACGAAACCTGTTTTGAAGGCACAGCTACAAGGCAAATGAGAATTTTAAGATGGGCTATAGATGTCTCAATTTGCTCAACGCAAATTGAATGACTAAAGGGGACACAACTGATATTACGCCCCTCCACAACAATGGTTCTAGTTCTAGTGTGTTAACAAAAAAGGCCACAAGCATTCTTCTGAATCGTTTCAGAAGCAAAATTTGCAATGATAACAGAACAGAGACATAAAAAACTAACCTTTCACCGCTGAAGAACTTAGCAAAACCTAAAGCAATTACTAAGAACTCAGTGTGTTTTCTGACCCATACTGAATGCTTTGCTAGACAGCTGAAGTATCGAGCATCCAGACTCAAAGTATTAATAGTCTGGCTATTGTTATTGTGAATTGAAATCTGATTGGATAAAATGGTGAATAAATAGTTAAATAAGAAATGCATTCGCGCGAATTGTTTGTTGTACTCTCGATCTTCGTCAAACTTTTTCATCGAATCTTCGTGAAACGAGCACAATTCTCTGTGTTCTGAAATTATAGTAATTTCTCATCTCCGGGGCACACCCGACGCTTGCGAAGCTAAAAACATAGAAAATTATTCAAAACGAAAGCAATAAACCGCGCCAAAGGTAGCTCAAATTAAAATCACCCATAACTAGGAGTAAGAGTTATCCCTACACCAAACTTTGAATCGGATTATTGTTTATATAGAGTTGAGAAGTAGTTGCAACAGTCAACGTATTCAACAATGAAAAAAATGCTCAAATATGGGTAGGTCAAGAATTTTAATCGTTTATGAACAATAATCAATTCAAGGGAATGTTGACGGGCCAATTATGATGAGAAGCGGTCTTGAAAACTTTTTTAAACATAGCTACATCTGCTACATTTTATACAGCTACATCGTAATAAGCTGGGTACGTTTTAACAAGCTCATCTGCTTAAAGCACCAGAATATATTCAGTCGCAAGCAGAATAACAGTTGTTTAATCGCAGTGGTATAAATCTGCAAATCAGTAAATCTGCTTCAATTTCTGATTCTGCTGAATCAGAAATGATTGTATTCTCATAAATGGAGAGCTTCCGAGAGATATCTCCTGAACTACTGTCTCGAAGTCAACATAATGAACTGGGCGCAATTCGGATTTGTTAATTTTACAATTAGTTTTGGGATCTCCAGTTGTCATACTTCTCTGCCATTTCTTCCAGTCTCTGGTTTGATTAAATCCCTAAAAGATCATGGTGTTTTTAATTCTTGACGGAATGACTATGATCTTTGTTGCTAACTTGTGGTTCAACGGGAACTGAAAATTTTTTGATCTTCACTTATTCGAGCGATGTCATTCGGGAAATTTTTGAACAGTTTTGTATTTTTGTTCACAAACGTTTTGACCTCGATGCGTTGTGTGAATTTCAATGAGCTTTTTTAAGTGTTCAGTGTATAGCTCTGTCATTTATTCAGTTCCAAAAGTTCTCTTTCTTAGCTCAAAACATGTTCATATCTCCATACCTGAGTTGTATGTGTCTTTATTTTCTCTCTGTGACAAAGCTATTTTCCTGTGCTTTCACCTGTTAACAAAGACAGCCCTGCTATGTCTCAATGCAATTTCCATTTTACAGTCAGATATGAATTGAAATGTTCTCAATTTACTCTTTTTCTAGTTCGATGAATATTTGAGAGTATCTGTACAACATAAGGAATTCAATAACGCCCAATGTGCCCAAAATAAATGCAATATTGAAGTTAATATTGTTAAGGTTATCTGAAAGATTGTGTACCGTTTTTATACCTAGAATGATAATGGATAATATGTTCATAAATTATTATTGAGACGGCCATGCCGTTGCAGCCCAAGTGATTTGATATGAAACTATTGCAACGAACTCCCCGGATCATAGTAACATAGTAACTCAAGGATGCTCAGTCAGACTATTTTCAGAAAAAAGTATCTATGAATTTTATACTGCACATCATGGAGTAGCAAGATACTCTTAGGATACACTGATACAGTACTGGGCCGACGATATACAATAGGAATAAAATGTTTCAGCACTGATATACTATATACTATATCTTTGCAAATAATTAGTTCTGTTCTGATCGTTGCAAATAACGAGTGTCCGGGTCAAGATCAAATTAACCGACTAATTTAAAAAACACTTTTAAAAAGAACTGCTGTTTTGTAAAGTTAAAATTAAACGTAAGATCATATGGATTAATGGGGTATTACCTAATTGGGTGTCTTTGCTTTTCGGGTATTTTGGCATTGGGTAAATTGTTACCGTTACCTTTAAAAGATAGATGCTTAAACACAAGTTTATATAGTTCTACTAGCAGCTTCAGAGAGGTTAAAGGTTTAAACTGCACTTTGCTTCGATAGTTTACTGATTAATTCGACGCTGTGTTCAAACAGAGCAGTCATGCTTACTTGAATGATTCTAATTGGCAATTGTAACTCAGATAATTAGTTCTGTTCTGTTCTGTGACATTACTAACAAGGTATATAATATTTTTCTTTTTAATTTTTTATTACTGAATTTTCAGTGTTTTTATATTCTGTTCTGATTTTTTTATTACTGGTAGCCTCCAGTAGTGGTATCCTCATTGCCGAAATTTTCAGTACTGCTGTCTCATTTACGTTATTTTTGCTGATGATTTTTTGGTTACTGATATTTTCCATTACTTCTGTTTCTCATTAATAAGCGTTTCATTTTATTTTCAGATGATTGCTGGCCTCTGATGTTTTGACCTTTATTGAAGGAGCGATTCGGCGAATCAGAGTTGATAATCAAAATTATCAAGAAGTTGTCAAATTCAAGTGCCAAAGTGGTCTGTCTACATAATTGTGGGATTTAATCGCTGATCTGGCCCAACTTAATCATAATGATGTCATCGCTAAATTCAAGGCTGAATAGAGGGGTGCTGTGCACTGTTGTTTTGTTGGTGTTTGTTTATTCACACCTGGGTCTGATTGACTGTAGGAGGATACCCAGAATGCATGCTGAGAATCCGAATATTAGACACGTTCCAAGAGGTCCACCACCTCCCCATCCAGGTACGCGACATTGTGTGTATGATATATTGATCAGCTAATATTTAGGGCCCATAACAAAATCCGCCGGCCCTTATTTAGATCCTGTCGATCAATTTGGAGCTGAAACGGCACATCCATTGTAGACAATCTTTCATACATTGGTTGATCTTCTGCTATTTACGATTATAGCATATGGTCGTGCATGCCTAAACTTGCTAACTCAGTATTAGTAGTCTAAAAATCTCAATTTAGAGTATCATATTAATATGTTGAAAACATGACATCCCTAAATAATGATGTGAAAGTTGAAGTCGAGCATTCGTCGACTGTGAAAATTTTGTGAGTTCTTTGTTTTCGTGATGGACTCAAGCAAAAATAAATTTGCAACTTTTATTTGAACGTCAATGGAGTGCAACGGCAGTGTCCTTGAAAATCTTTACTTCCGTTACTCCGGTGGTCGAAACATTTTTCAAAGAAGTTACTACCAATGTAAAGCAGATAAATATGGATTTTGAATTGGTTTCAGGTAGACTTGACAAGAATCCACCGCCTCGTGAGAAGCACATAGAACCGAAGGAAGGTGACACTTTGCCAGCTGACATTGCCGAGCTTAGCTATGAAAAGTACTTGAGAGAGGTCACTAGGATTCTGGAGTCGGATCCAGACTTCAAGAAGAAGATGGAAAACGCTACCAGGGAAGAAGTTATGTCAGGTTTGCGCGAAGTCTGTTTGTGATTCCTCAACTCATCATTTAACCTATGAAAATTGACAATCCTTCGATGGTATCTTCAATCATAGTATAATTTTTAGACGTTGTGGCATTATAGTCTTTTAACCACATAAAGGTTGTTCTTCATTTTGGTGTATTAAGGATAATGAAGTGCGGGGGCAGGTGGAGTGCTGTTGGTAATATATCTTACTGGTCGCTTAGTTAATGAATTGAATCGAGGATCCGCAGAATTGTATGAAGTGAGAATCTTGTATTTAGTTGTTTTCAGGCAAGCTGTCGAGAGACTTGGAGTTTGCCTCGCATCATGTGAGAAACCAGTTAGATGAAGCTAAGAGACGAGAGATCGATCGACTGAGAACAGACTTCAAGGAAATGGCTAGACTTCAAAACAATGATAGGCAAGTTTATGCTGTAGGGATATTAATATTAGGGTTTTCCATTTCATTGGTTTCTAGAATGTGAAATATCGCTTTTTATCACAACCCTTTTCTACCCCACTCAGAGAGCTAGTCTCCTTTTTATTAAATTAACTACTACCAAGCTAATCCCCGCCATTCTTTTAAAATCAATGCTTCTGGAGTTAATTATGCTTTATATAGAAAGTACCTCGGTAATTTTTATCAACTTAGCTCTGCTTCTGTTGCTATTCACGGTCAGAAAGTTGATTTTAAAGCTATTCTCCAGTCTGTACTTTGCAACATTAATTCATAGAAGCATTTTGCAGGATACCAGAAAACGGTGTTGAAGTAATTTATTAAATTTATTCGTTCTTTTAGGTCAGTACACGAAGACTATATCAAGTCGATGACTGCTCACATGAACAGACCAAAAGACCCGAAAGAGTTCGACAAGTTCACATCCGACGATCTTCAACAGCTTATTCACACTGCCACTAGAGATTTAGGTTAGTCTAAGAATGAAGTATTTTTTTACATTTATCCCGAGAAAAGCAGGAAACTATTTCCGCCAAACTCACCCCTCACTGGTGGGACAGGGACAATAACCTACACCTCTAAAATTATTAATTTTAGCTGTTGTTGCTAGGCCACCTCTTATAGGCTGTGATAACTATTAACGGCGCAAAGTTGCTTTATCTGGTTCACATATTATTATTATGAAAGCAAATGTTTAATTGCTCTTGAACGAAGTTCATAGCACTTATTGTAAACGTGTGTGTCTTCTTTTTTATGCAAAATTTTTGCTTGACGGTATCGAGTGACTTTCACGCCCTTGCGTTTCGTGTGATCTAAAATTCTCTCTCAATCACAATTTTAAGCCGCTGAACTCAATTGGCGGCAATTTAACACTAAAAGTCAAATAAAAAGTGCGCCGAAACTTTTGCCATTTTTCACTTTAAATTCTAATAGTGGTATATGTTAACCTCTAATGTGGTTATTTGAAGCCCACTATTGAACTTCTTAGTCCCATTTAAGCCCCCCCCCCCCCCCCCGACTGAAACAAGCTGCAGTTGATTAGATCTCCTACTAGTCGTTCGAGAGCAATTCTTCCGACGTTTAGTCGGTTATGTTTTGTTATTAACACGTAATGTATTATTACTCAGATAAACAAAATCTTAAATTTACTTAGAAAGGCAGTTTAAATTTGTGATTTTTTAAACTGAGAAAACTCAGCTGATTGAGTTCGAGCATGACGTCATTTTCACTTCAAATAGGCTTTTGTTCATTGTATTTTCAAATAGGCTTTTGTCCATGATTGTTTGTGGAAGATGTTTTGCAGGATGTACTTTTACAATTGCTGGACTGAAATTTTAATTCATTCGCGTAAATAGTTGTCAGGCCACAATTTACCTTGCTCTCAAAATGGTTTTCCTCTTTTTCAAGTTGATTTTTGCCAGCTGTAGTTAGATGTTTTGTAAGTGACTATCTGAATCTTGAATGCAAATTCAGATCTTTTGGTAGACATTTCATCAATCATACAGACTTTTTTTGATAGTATAATCATTAGAAATTGTGTTTTCTGATGATATTTTGTATGTGTATATTTTCGAGTTCTGGTCCTGTTAGAAATTGCTATAAGGCAAACACAAGTCGTCGACTCGTATGAAAGCAGGCCTGGTGATGTACAATGTAAAAGATATAAGTAACTATGCTATACTGTAATTTAGTCGGAAAATCAGTACGATAACAATAATATTTTCTACGATAATATTTAGTTTTTTCTTCTTTGACCCTCAAAAGATCTGCTGGGTTTTTTTAATGGCTGATTACTAAGAAGTCGGCCAGGAACGGAACAAGCTTCTTGGGAAAACAATGTCAGGTTAAAAAGCATTTGAAACCCTCGGTCATTTTTTAAGGATAGATTTGACTTCAGTTTGAAATCGCAATTCAATATAAAAGTTTTTTCATTCCTTTTTTCCCTCTGCTTTGTGCTTTGATTCGTATTTGTTTTTTGTTGCCAAGAACAATATACTCAATTTTATTAGCTTTTAAATCGAGAGAGAGTTTTATGTGAAACATGCGAATATTGCTTCTACCCAAGCTTCAAGATTTTGCAAAGTTAGAAGTTGCAAAGTTTAAATTGTGTTAAAATTGCGGTATCAGCATGCTGCATTCAGTGTTGATCATCTTAGTCATTCAAATCAAGAGTCAACTGTTCGATACTCTCTATATAAATCAATTCAATCAGATGTTTCATCATTGACAATTACTCTTTCCTCGTCCCGAAAAACGTAACATATTGACTGGAGAGGATGAGAAGCCCACCCATTCAAGTTTTTTTTGTGAGTTGCAGATCTTGATATGTTGAATCAGAATCTTTTGATGAATCGATTTCTTTTGACAGATCTCAAGTGTTTCCTTGAATGAGCTATTCCTGTTTCGGTATACAGGAATCCAGTTTCTGTAGCTTAAAGGATTTTTCGGTGCAAGCATAGTTTATTTAATAAAAGAGGACCTTAAACTTTTTCCTCTGGAACTCTTTGAGCTATCTCAATCGATTCCGATTCAATGTTTCTGAGTTAATAACAATAATTTTTTTTGGTCCTATTTGTTAGATAGGTAAGAAGTTGGATTACATTTGTGCTCTCTCGTTTTTTCGCAATCCAAAGAATTTGGATTGTATCGGTGGAACGTCTTGTCAATTGCTCTCAAACAAAGTTTTTTTGCTATTATTTTAGCCATGAGGCCTTTATTCAATGCAATTTTTTGCCTAACCAATTTTATGTCTGACGTTTTCAACGTTTGACCTCAAAACGGGATAATTATGTTACGCTCGGAGGTCAGAAATTGGCTGAGGAGCTCACTTAGAGCTTTCCTAAGCGCTGCAATTCACTGAAACTGTTTTGAGCAGCAGACATTAATTTATGGTGAGAACGATGGCTCTTATTCTTGAGCCCCACTCCCCCTTTGAGTACAGTCCCTGCACCCAGCCCCCCCCCCCCCCCCACCATCATTTGACCCCCCCCCCCCCCCCCCTACTGCATGCCCTGATGCTAGGATCTCTCAGCCACAGTTGGCTACTATTTGAGCCTACCGCTCGCAGGTCGGTTATGTTTATTCAGTTTGTGCAGAATCAGGAAGCCCAAAAAGAGAATTTCTAGTAAGATATTATGATCGATAGAGTCGAATGCTTTCGATAGATGCCGCTTCAGTTTCTTTTTTTTGCATTATCTGATTTTTCTGCTAAAAGAAAAAGAGTAAGTAACTATTAATTTGTTTCGTCATTGAGAGTTATGCGTTGTTCTATTACCAGACTGGCTGGAAAAGTTTTGGGCATAGTTTCAATTGACGTTATCCACATAATACAAGTTCGGCAATCATGAAATCGTTGTCGTTTGCAGTAGCTTTTGTCAAAAACTGTTTTTAACCAAAAATACTAATTTGTGCAAATTTCAATTTTTACGGAGATTTCAATCCGTAGAGTTGCATATTGCCTCGTATTTTACTCGCATATTGCCTGCTGTAATCTTTTTATCATTAATATTCGGTTCATGGTTTAATGGACGTCGGTGACGTTGAAACAAGGAAAAATTTTAATGTCTTATTTTTTCCGTCGATTTAAGCAGCACAAGTTTGAGCAACCATTTTGACATTTTTTTCAGACGCCATTGATGTAAAACGACGCGAAGAATTCAAGAAAAATGAGATGCGAAAAGAGTTGGAACACAGACGGGCCATGGAGAAGTTGTCGCCTGAAGAGCGGGCCCAGAAAGAGAGGGAATACAATGCACAGAGGAGAAAACTGAAGGTACTTTATGTTGAAACAAATCTTTTGCATTGTATGTAGGCTATATGACAAATGTATGCTGGATCCTAAAAAAAATTATGAAGAAAATTGCCGTTTAAGTTATGAATTTTATAGGGTATCCTTTTTTAGAAAAAAATGGTGTTTGATGAGGTGGAGATAAATAGCTCCATTAACAAGAGCAGTGCCGTTTTTTCTTCTTGAGGATTAAAGTTAGGGTAGGTGGCTAAAGTTGGACTGATTTGGATAAAATCGAGTGGGACTGGGTGCGTTGTTTCTTGACTGTTGAGAACCAGTTATACCTGTTGTGGTAAATCTGACGTGCAGCAATGGATGAAGATAGTATTGATTAATAGCCGCCTCAGCTTCTCAGCCGGCTATTTTAGCGCTCCTAATTTTTTACGACTCTAAGAGGAGTATTGGTTTTAGGTTTTTTTTACCGGAAGTACTATTCGCTCGAACGCTGTTTTGACCTAAAAGCGAAAGTGAGAAAAAATGCCGTGTGAAATATTTTTTTCTGAGCGAGAGAAGTTTCTTGATCATGCGCTGCGTTTTGTGAATGACTTTGTGACTTCGAAAAGTATTTTTGACAGAATGTCCCATATAGATAACCGTTTTTAGCCGTTTTTCGTCTAAGTGACCAGTTCTTTTGCTTGTAAATTGTTTTTTTTTGTAGAAATAAGTTTTATTCGATGCTTCATTGAAATGTAAACTTAATTTTTTGGCTTTTTTTAATAGCCGCACAGCGATAGATGGGGCTATTATTGGCCTTCTCTTGGTTTTTTACAATTCAAAGAGTTTGAATTGTATTGGGGCGCTGTCTTTTTTTAAGATCTGTTCACACATTTTCACGATTTTTGAAGTCAAATGGGAGTAGTGATTTTGGTCACGCCGAAACAGTAAGTGGAGCGAAAAAGCAAGTGGTTTTGCGTGAAATTTTTTCGCTCCAAATTTAAAGTAGACTGAGAAAACGGTGTTTGAACAAAGATTCGCCTTCTCGCTAGTGGTTTTTTGTTCACATGCAGCAATTTCACTTTGATTTTTACTGTTTTTTCGATTTTTTGGATCGGTTTTTTTCTAAATGGTTTTCCCAATCCATTCATAGTCCGTTTTAGGTCTAGTTTTCTGTTTAGTCAATGGAAATTCTTTGAATTGTACGTCAGGACTTGTCCTGCTATGTTTTTTATTTCGCTGTCGCGATTTTTGTTATGACCATATGACGTCACAACCACTTCAAATCTGCTTTTTGTTCATTCGTTCATGAAATTTCAACTGAACTGCGTGCGTGACGTCATTTTTCGCTCTTAGTGGAGCGAGTTTTTTCGTAGCTGCAGATCTACGAAGCTATTGCGGCTACTTTTTGGCAATATGCCAGCTATGTTCTATTAATTTCTTCGTTTTTGGATCTTTCAGCCGTTTTTTTGGCAAAAACTAGTTTATATGGCAACTTCCTTTTGATAATTCATATAATCAATGCCTCTTACTATCTGGATGGGATGTAATTTTTGTTCTAATAAATTGTACATATGTCAATTCGATTTTGGTAGTTTTTTTTCAATTTTTCTCAGTTTTTTGTTTTTAAAATAGTTTTATTTACTGGAAATAGTCGTTTTGTGCAATATGAGGGACTTTAATTTCGATTCAGAAAATTTCAGTCATTTCTTGGCGCTAAGTTGTTGAAAAACAGTTAATTTTTTTTTAATAAATGCTGACTTAAGTTTTTAATAAATGCTGACCACTTTTTTGCAAAATATTTCAATGTGTTGTATGTTTGAATTCTGCTTTTACGTTTTTTATTCTGTACAGGAGGCTGGATTTTTTTCTCGGATGACTCGTTGTCTTTTCTATGTCTCGAATGCTGAACAATGAAATGTTTTCGTTTTTCTTGATTTTTTGTTTGATTTTTGACTTTCAAAAGTCACGAATTAGTCTATTTGTTAGTGCTTCTTGCATTGTGTCCGTATTCTTCACTTTCTAGTTTGCATCATTCTAGCTTTGTCCTGGCACCTACTTTTATATAAGTTATATTGATTTTTCAGTGCTAAGACTGTTGACATATTCAGCTTTTTCTTAATTTTCGTCATTTCTTGGGTATTTAATTGATTTCATTCAACATAAAGCAGTACTGAGAGTTTGTTTGAAAGTCTGTTCCTAAATTTCCACTTATTGCTATTTATTGCAATTTGATTGCGACAGTGGAATTGTTTTTAAACGCTCTTTTGCCTCTGAATATCATTCTGTTATGTCTTTTGTATGATTAATTTTATTTTAAAATTAGTAAGAAATTCTTTTGTCTAGTGTATATACAACAAGGAAGAAGTATGTGCTGTTTTTTCCTAATTGGATTGATTAGAAATCTAATTGTAGTGGTTTTTTATTCTTAATTTTGAACAATCTTTTTTGAAAAATTTTACTTAGTTTTTTAAGATCATTATCTGCCGTTTGCTCTCGCAATCTTTTCAGACTAGAATTATGAATTCTTTGAGAGCAATTGATAGCCTTCTAAGTTTTTCAGCCAATAAATTTTTTGATCCTTCTTTATACGACTTCATTGTTACCAAACGTTTTTAATTGATATAAAATTTTGCTGCATTTTGTTTCTCTTGTGAGTGAAAGTTGTTTAATTTTCACCAGTTTTTAGATCAGACCTGGGGAGGTAATTAATT
This sequence comes from Convolutriloba macropyga, assembly GCF_964194025.1. Lineage (NCBI taxonomy): Eukaryota > Metazoa > Xenacoelomorpha > Acoela > Convolutidae > Convolutriloba > Convolutriloba macropyga. Next base: position 18,245,622 of record NC_134479.1, on the reverse strand, counting down.
AATGGTTTTACACAAACGGTAAGAGCTTCAGCTGCAATTACGGTTTTTTGTAAATTTTTGACGCTTGGAATCGCTTCCGGAATTTTTCCGGCTATTTTCTTTACTTTGTCGAATAAAAATTTTTTTGCTTTACCGTAGTCCACAGATTGTTCTGCTAAAAGTGTTTTTAGACAGCAGTTGCTCAGCAAAGCATTTCAAACTGAACAGCGTCAGTATCAAAAAACGAAATCAGAAATAGAAACGGGATAAGCCCATAGAGCCCAGTTTTAGATGCGCGTTTCTCGAATTTGGTTCTTATAAGTCTTAGTTACCGCCTGTAATGCTTATTGGTATTGATACTAACTCACTTTGACTCGCTTTGTCTCACTTTCAGACCGGATTATGTTCAACTACAAAATGACGTCAGAATAGTTCGAACTCTAAAATCGTTTTTCTACTAAAATATTTTCTACGGCAGCTTTTTTAAAATCAACGGCGGCTATTTTTCTGCAATCTGCCGGGTATGTTGTTATCTTGCTTTTCTTTCAGTTCAAATAATTCCAGATTTACTAGGGTACTGTCGATCTCGAAAGATTTGCTAACAGATTTTGATTAGAAGTCCAATTTTTAATTGCTCTTGAACGACGTTCAAAGCAATTATTGTAAACGTGTGTGTCTTTTTTATGCAAATTGTTCGCTTGACCACTTTGGGCTTTTCTTCTTTGACTTCTGAAGTGACTTTTTCACGCTTTCGTTCTTCATTTTTGAGTGATCTCTATTGCGGTCACTCCCAAGTACAGCTTGTTGCTAAAATAAATTGGTTGCAGCAGAGCAAGGAGGAGGTTCTGATGGCGCATTTGGAAGTGCTCGGGGGTACGGACTTGGTGGTCAATGGTTCGAATCCCGTCGGGGGAAAAGTTTTTTTGCGCACATAAAGAAAAATTGATCTAGGCTATAGTCCCTGAATTAAATTGCCTCGCCTGTCGTTCAAGAGCAATTCTTCCGAAGTTTGTGGGTTTATGTTTTAATGATGGTTTTTATCACGCCAAAGCAGTAGCTTGAACGATTTGTACGAGCAGTTTTAGCGTGTGCATTTCTTGATGGTTTTGGGTTGTTGCGTTTTTCCAACTGGATTATTAATTTCACAATGGAACCATGATCGATTGCTTGTGTTTATCGCAATTAGGAAATATTCTCCCATTTCCCTTTAAGTGAGCTTGTGTTTTCTTAAAAATAGGAGCCCTCTTAATTATTTCTGTCGAATCATATGAAATTCATTATAAACAGCCTTGCTAGTTGAAATTTTCTTCAGCACAGGATGGTTGCCGATAATCTTAGTGATAATCTTTTATAAAATGTTGTGATGGTGCTGTGGCGATGCGCTGAGCTATTTAAAGGCTGTGTTGTACATACCTACCTAATGAGTAGCTTTCGACTTTCGAAGTGCGGGTACCTTGAAAACGTTATGATAAAATTTTTCACAGGTCCCGCACAGCTATTTTATACAGATTTTATTGAAGCTACTGAACTGCAATTATCAGGGATATGAAGAGAACATAATATATGTAACATATCAGAGTCATGCTCTAAATAATTTTACAAAACATTTTTTATCAATCCGTCAAATTTCAGCATAGTCGAACCGTTTAAAATTGCTATTTTTTAAGTCTACTCAATCAGCGGTGCAAAAAAATTGTCTGAAGCAGGTTTTGTTTATCGTAAATTTTTTGATTTCTGTTAAATTATTTGATTTTAAATTGCGAGCTGTTCTGTTTCTAATTGAAGATGAAGCATCTGCTAATTCATACTTTTACAATTTCAGCTGAATTTGCAGAAGGTGCGTTCTTTAAGCTCATTACCTCTCGTTTTCTGATCACTTGTTTCATTTAGTTCTTTCAACACGTAATATTAAAGGGAACCTAGAATAGCTGAGATATTTGCTGCGAGTGAATTCAATTAAAGAAGAAATGTACTTAACAAGTTCATATTGTGAGACTCAGTTTGGCGTGCTTTTACTACAACCTTCACCTTCGTATGTTAAATTTCATTAAAAATTGGTTTATTCTAGGAGCACCCTCGTATGCATGAGCCGGGGCACAAGAAGAACCTTGAGGAAGTATGGGAGGAACAGGACCACATGGACAAGGGAACTTTCAAGCCAAAAACATTCTTTTACATGCACGACATGAACGGTGATGGAAGACTGGGTCAGTTTATTTTACATTGCTGTTATCATGTTGTCAATAGCCGCGTCAGCAATTCGAGACGGCTATTATTGCGCTCCTATTTTTTTACAATCGAAGAATTGTATTGGGGCGCTGTGTTTTTATTAGTACGACTCGAAGAGGAGTATCGGAGAAGTCCTTTTTTTAAATCAATTTTCTTGGAGTGATTTTTGAAGCGGGAAATAAAACGCGTGAAAAAATGTGATTTTGGCGCTGAACAAAAGTGAAGAGCGGAACGAAAAGAGAGTGGTTTTTGTTCATACCGCTGTTTTTGAGAGAGCGAGAAATTGATGTGTAAAAAAAAATTTCTCTAAGCGAGCGAATTTTTTTTGTTGACCTCCGGCTTTTAAGAGAGGTTTTTTGCAACTTTTGATGGTTATAAGGTTTGATTATGATATTGTATTAGTTTTAGACTTGTTAATAGCCGCCCTCATCTTCTCAGCCGGCTATTATAGCGCTCCTATTTTTTTTTTACGACTCGAAGAGGAGTATTGGTTTTCTTAAGGTTTTTTTTTTCCGGAAGTACTATTCGTTCAGACGCTGTTTTGACCTAGAAGTGAAAGTGAGTGAAATTGCCGTGTGAACTAATTTTTTCAGAGCGAGAGAAGTTTTTGGATCATGCGCCGCGTTTAGTGAATGGCTTTTTGACTTTGAAAAGTAGTTTTTGACTGAATGGCACATATAGATAACCGTTTTTAGCCGTTTTTTCGTCTAAGTGGCCCAGTTTTTTTTATTGTAATTTGGTTTTTTGTGGAAATAATTTTTATTCGATGCTATATTGAAATGTCAACCTCGGAAATTGATACCACAGAGTTTTGCAGAGCCTGAAGATGCATTTCAAGTTCAAAATTGGCACATAATTCTTGATTTTTTAGTTTTTTTTGGCTTTTTTTCTATTAATTTCTTCATTTTTGGATGTTTTAACCGTCTTTTTGTCAATAATCTGTTAATATGGCAACTTTTTTTGATAATTCTTTTACTCAACGCCTCTTTCTACCTCGATGTAATTTTGTTTTATAAAATTGTACATATGAGAATTCGATTTTGGTAGATTTTTTCCGATTTTCCAGTTTTTTGTTTGTATTTTGGTTTTAATAACTAGAAAGTCTTTTTTTCTAACATAAAGGACTTTAATTTCATTTCGAAAAAAATTCGATTATTTTTTGGCGTTAAGTTTTTGAAAAATAGTTAAAACTTTTTCAGAAATGCAGTCTTAAAAGTTTTTTTGACCATTTTTTTTGCAAAATGTTTGGATGTTTCGTATTTTCTCTATTTTCCATTTTTTGAGTTCTCTCCAATAGGATAGATCTTCGTATCGGATGGCTCGTTATCTTTTCTATGTCTCGAATGCTTAATAATGAAATGTATTCGTTTTTCTTGATTTTTTTAAAATTGATTTTTAACTTTCAAAAATCAAGAATTTCGTTTTGTTACGGTGTTCCTTACATTGTGTCCATTTTCTTCACATTCTAGTTAGTATCATTCTGGTTTCGGGCTGGCACCTACATTTATTTTCGGTATATTGATTTTGTCAGTTGTTAAAAAATTGAATGATTTCTTAGATTTTTTTTAGATTTTTGTCATTTCTCTGGTTTGCAATTGATTTCATTCAACATAAGGCAGTACTGAGAGTCTGCTAGCAAGACTTTTCCGAAACATCCACTTATGAATGGTTGCTGCAACTTTCTTCCGGCCTTGGTTTTAATTTAAACGATTGTTTGCCTTTGAATTTTCCTCTGCTGCTTATGTCTTTTCTATGATCAATTTAATTTTTGACTTAGTATGAAATCATGTTGTCTAGCGTATGTTTAAGGAAGGAGTATATGCTCTTTTTTCTTAATTGCAGTGATTAGAAGTGTAATTGTAGTCGTTTTCTGATTCTTGACTTTGAGCATTCTTTGAAAAGATTTAACTTAGTTTCTAAGATTATTATCTGCCGTTTGCTTTCGCGATCTTTGAGATAAGAATCATTAATTAATTGAGGGCAATTGATAGCCCTATCAGCTTTTTTAGCCTATCAGTAATTTGATCATGTTTATTATTTTGGACTTTTTTTACGTTACCAAACGTTTTAATAATATAAAAATTTGCTGCGTTTTGTTTCTCTTGGTGACAGTGGTTTGTCACCAAATTTTAGATCTGACCTGGGGAGGTAATGAGTTAATGGTTTAATACAAATAGTAATTGCTTCCGCTGCATTTACGGTTTTGTTGTAAATTTCTGACGCTTCGAGTCGCTTCCGGAATTCTTCCCGGCTATGTTTTTAGTTCGTCGAATGAAAAAATATTTCGCTTTACCTCATTTTGCCGCCTTTTCAACATATTGCGTGAAATCTTTTTGACTTCTCTAGGCTAGTTTCTCTCTTCTCTCATTCTGCTAAAAGTGATTTTGAACATCGGTTGCTCAGCAAAGCAATTCAAAATGAACAGTGTTAGTACAAAAATGGATGTCGGAAATAGAAACGGGATAAACCCATAAAGCCCAATTTTAGATGCCCGCTAATTGAACGTCGTTCCTATAAGTCTGTTTTACCATCTCTAATGCTTATTGTTATTGATAGTAGCCACTGTAGCCTCTATTTAAGAAACAGAAGTATGTTCAACTACGAACTGCCATCAAAGTAAATCGGACTTAAAAAATCTTTTTGTACAAAATGTATTTTTTTCAATATCTTCTGTTTTTTCAATCCCAATCATGCTTATTGGAATCAACGGCGGCTATTTTCCGGCAATCTGCCGGGTAGGTTTTTGATAGGAATTGAAGGTTTCAAGGAGTTAATTTGAGTTAAATGCTAATTTGGAGGTTTTTGATCAGTTTTGCTGATTTTGACGAAATTTAATGATTTTTTGCCTGTTTTTTTTTTGTTCTAATGCTTTACATGGGTTTTGAGTAGAAGCTTGCTACTTAAGGAATATTCAGATATCAGTTGACTAAAGTTTTTTTTGTATAAGTTTTTTTCTTAGCAAAATTGACAGAAAAATTGAGAAATTTAACCATTTCTTTTTTCTTTGCCGTTTTTCTTTTTTTTAAATCTTAGACATGTTCCTTAGCCTATTAAGACTTGCCCAGTGTTTTCCGAGCCTTTCATTGCGCTAATTTCAAAGGAAATTTTTTCGGCTGTATGTTTCCTTGTACTAATAAAAAAATAGTCATTAAGTTTTTCTAATTTTTTGTTCAATTTGTTTTTGAATGCCATTTCTATTCTCCCCTAATTTTTATGGCATTTGTGGAGGTTCAGGGTTCACAATAGTTGTTCTAAATGCTAAGTAATAAGTATGGGCAGTTTTCTCCTTCGAGTCGTTTCCGGGATAAACAGGTAAATCCCAGCGGGCATTAAGTTTCATTAGAGGCCCAAAGTGGGCTTTAGTAGTCCTTAGAGTGCTTAGAGTGGTGCATCTGCTAAGATGGCCTTAATTTAAGGTTAAAAGGTCATTTTTAGGAGTTTTTCGCTTCTAAGTGGTGCACTTTTTCATGTTGTTTGTAATTTTTTGAGTTTTTTTTAATTGATCCGTCTTAGGTTGAAGTTTTTAAAAGTTGATGAAGGCCTTTTGCGAGACAAAATATGTTAATATGACGATACTATGTTTTGGTACTACAAACACAAACACGCAAAGCTATACTAATTTTTTTCAATTTTTTCAGGTTTTTCCAGCTTCAGGGGGCCAGGAAATTTTTGAATCCTTTAAAGTTTGATAATAGAGCACTGCATAATTTCTAGTAAAAATGGATTGGTTCTCAACATTTTAATGTCTCGATTTTTAGAATTTTTTTATAAATTCTGCAATCCTAATTTGTCAATTTTCGATATTCGTCTTTCTCAAGTGCCAGAAAACCTATTTAACGATCTGATTAAAAAGTTACTGCTTAGTTGTTAGTTTCAATGGATTTGTATTCAACAATTCAACCTTTCCAATTTCAGAAACTTTTCGATAAAATTTGCAATTTTTTTCACGTTTTTTTCCAAACATTCAAATTCAGGTTATTTCCTCCAGAGTTGGATAGTATGTTATGAAATAGTTGCTAGGGGCAATAGTGTGGTTTTCACGTTTGAATAGAATGAATTTCTATTTTTTGAAATTTGAATTTTTTTCTAAAAATTATTGCCTATCGATCTTTGAGCCAATGCATTTTTAAGGCTTGGAATTGGGTGACTGGATAGCTTCTAGAGACACAGAAATGATTCTGAAGATACCATTATCACGATTTTCAGCAACGATTTTCGTTAAACTATTTGCAATTGATTTCATTTTTTTAGTTTTGGTCATTTTCGAGTTAATCGGTCTTCAAGGGCCACTGATTTTTTAAAGTCATGCAGATATAATCTTGCATTGATTTCAGAAACAAAATTGGTCGTCAACGTTTTTTTTGAAATAGGTATATTAAAAGAGATTAAGTTTTGCCTAAGGGATAAAAGCTGCAAGAGTTTTAGCAATGAGTTTATTTTTGTTTAGTTTATTTGATTGTTTTATTTTCTCAATATTTGGAGCATTTTTGCGTTTTGGCTGGCATTGTTCAATTGATCTGCCGGTGAAGTAAAGTACTTCTACGTTTCTCAAGCAATTTTTTGAATTGTACTTCAGGACTTGTCCTGCTATGTTTTTTTAAGATCTGTTTTTCATGATTTTTGAAGTCAAATTGGAGTAGTGGTTTTGGTCACGCCGAAAATGAGAGTGGAGCGAAAAAGCGAGTGGTTTTGCGGCGTGAAAGTTTTTACTCTATTTTTAAAGTAGAGTGAGAAAACGGTGGTTGAACAAAATTTCGCTTTCTCTAGTGATTTCTTGTTCACATGCGGCAATTTGACTTTGATTTTTACTGTTCTTTCCATTTTTAGATCGGATTTTATTTACTGGTTTTCCCAATCCTTTCGTTGTTCAGTCGAGGCCTAGTTTTTTTTGTTAACCAAATTTCACTTTCTGGTGGTTTTAACTTTGATTTTTCCTGTTTTTTCGATTTTTTGGATCGGATTTTTTCTAAAGTGTTTTCCCATTCCATTCAGAGTTCATTCTAGGCCTAGTTTTTTTGTTTGAACCATCTTTCAGTTTCTCGCTAGTGGTTTTTGTTCACATGCGGCATTTTGACATTGATTTTGTTTTGTTATTTTTTGAAAAAAAATTGATGTTTTTTCTTAGAAATGGGTTTCCCAGCCCACTCACAGTCCCTGCTAGGTCTAATCTTTTGTTTATTCAATGGAAATTCTTTGAATTGTATGAGAGGATTTGTCCTGCTATGCTTTTTTTTAATTCGTCTAACAGATTTTTGTTTCGTCTTACCCTGACTTTTTCAATGACTTTTAGTGGTTTGCTGTTAAAATTTGTCTGCGTGACTTCATTTCTGCTTTTAGGTCGATTGCGTGACTTACCTCACTCAAAAAAATGACTTCTGAAATCCTTTTTGGAACTTTATTTTATAAACATTTACTAGTTAAAGATCAATAGTGTGCATCTAAGTAGTGCCAAACTTATGCCCTATTTCTTGTGTATTAGTCTTTAGTTTTTGATTCCGAAAATCAATTTCGAAAAAGCTGTTTTAGGGATTTTTCCTTATAGACAGTATGTGTCATAAAATTGACAGTCCGATTCTAACCGAAAAAGTCTAGTGGTCGACTAAAGGACTTTTGGTCAATGTGCCTATCTTGTTTCTTTAGTTGTTTCAATTCATGGAAGGCCAGAAGCGGCTATGGCGGCTATTTTCCGGCAATCTGCTGGCTATGTTTTTTTATCACTTCTTATCACAGTGTTTTTTCATTAACTTCTTTGTCTTCGGTCTTTGTGATCTTTTGACTTGGAATTCTAAACAAGTTATTTCGCTGTTATTGTCCGGCAATCCTCCCGCTATGTTTCTCTATTGTTAATTGCTCTGAATTGAGGTTTGTAGCAATTATGTTAGTCCTGTTGGTCTTTTTTATGCAATTTTTCGTTTGACCAATTTTTTTGTCTGACCCATATGACTTTTTGTCCTCAAAAACGGGATAAAAAGGTAGCGCCCAGCTGGCATTAAGTTCTGTTAGACCCTTCAGCTCTCGAGTCTCTAAGTATGCGATTCGCAGAAAATATTTTGGAGACTTATACTTATGGTGTGAAGGGCGGTTCGTACAAGTTGACCCCCCCGCCCCACATCAGCCACACCTCACTCCTCCGATCCTCACCCCTGCTTATCTTTCAGGCCCTAAGGGGCGCGTGCAGTCAAAGACCCCTCCCACCTTGAAGTAAGGTATTGTGGACATTAATTGTGGGTGTCCCTATTGATTTTCTTTACAGGATAATAGGAACAAAAACAGTCTTAGTTTTTTTAATTAACGAGCATTTGTCGCATTTTAGGTCAGTCTCACTTAATTGCCATTTTCTTCGAATTTTCCCACGCCACTCCAGCTTTAATCTATGTAGAATGAAACAGAGAATTTTCAGTTGCTCTCAAACGAAGTTTGTAGCAATTATATTAAAACTGTGTTCTCTTATGCCATTTTTTCGCATTATTAATTTTTCGTCTGACGCTTTTGTCTGCGTCAACAAAAACAGAACGAACAGGTAACGCTCAGAGGCCATTAAGTTCTCTTGGAGATTTTGGCTGACTAAACTGCAAGTATGCGATTCGCCGACACTGTTTTGCCGACATAATTTAATGGGGGTTCTTGGATTTGGACCCCTATTTTCACACCCCTTCCCACCTCAACAACCTCCATCTTGCACGTCGTTCCGCCGGTAGCCCATTGCGCTCGACCCCAACGCACTCATCGCACTCCCCTCAGTTAAGCTAAAGCCAGACTCCTTGAAACCTAGCTAGATAGTGACGAAGCCAACCGCTTGCCTGTCGTTTGAGAGCAATTCGACTGTCATTAATCGGATATTTATTGGTCTTGAACGATAGCTATTCTTCATAGCAATTATTGTAAACGTGTGTGTCTTTTTTAATGCAAATTTTTTGCATGAACATTTTTCGTTTTTCTAGAACTTTTTTTGACTTCTCAAGTGACTTTTTCGCGCTTTCATTCATCGTTTTTGAGTGATCTCTATTGCTCTCACTCCAAAGTAAAGCTTGTTGCTAATATAAAATCGGTTGCAGCATAACAAAAATAAGTGATTCGTAGCGCAGTGGTAGTGCGGGTGGTTAAAGATTGGGAGTTAAATGGTTCGAATCCCGGCGGGGGAAGTTTTTGCACCCATAAATAAAAATTGATCTAGGCTACTTCCCCTGAATTAATTTGCCTCGCCTGTCGTTCAAGAGCAATTTTTCCGACATTTGTCGGTTCATGTTTTTTTGTTCCCATCTACTCCTGTCTCTGTTTTTAAATGACGTAAAAAATTGAGTAAATGAATTACATACTCTTTAACTCATTTTCGTGTTTAGAAAAATGTTAGTGACACTGGATTTTTTTAAATAGCGTCAAGTGGATTCTGAAGCACTATGTGCCAGTTTTTGAATTGATGTTCGCCTAATTTGCGCTAATATTGATGCTCAATAGTTCCACAAAAATGATTACTCATTAGTTGCTCTGCAAAAAGGTTTTGCTCAATGACTAATAAATTCCCTTTGCCTATCAGTGTTTTCGCCTTATAGCTTTCGCCCCCGTGAGACGTTTTCGAGCGATTTTTTAGGTGTTAATTTTTTATGGTTATTTTGATTGGGCTGTTTTAATAGCATTTTGACGTTTAAAAACGGAAACTGAGTTGGCAGCCATTTCGCAAGTTTTTCAGCATATTTTGGATTATCAGGTCTTTTATGCAGCTGTTAGTTTTATTTTGCTATTGTAATTGGGAATTGAACAGACGCTTTTTTCAGGTCGCAGTTTTTTTTAAAAGCAATTGATAGCTGATTGCAGTTTTGTCGATATGAGCGAGCTTTTTGGCTCCCTTTTTGAAATTCTGTTCTGTTAATTTGGCACTGTATTTTCTTTATTCAAAACTAGTTTTTGATTGTGATATTACGTGCTCATGATTGTGCAAGGAATTTCATTTTCCACAAAAGATAATGTTTTCTAATTCAATTCAAATTAGTTTTTTTAATAGGTTGATTAGTTGGTTGGTGGAAAGTGGTTTTTGGTCAAATGATCTCACTTTTTTCAACTTTTGTTAATGAAAAATCATTAGAGCAGTGATTTTTTTGGAGCAGTGTTACGCTGGAATTTTAGCAAAAAGCGATTACTTTTAGTGCGCGATTTTTTTGTTCCAAATTGACTTTCAAATGGAATGAGATTTTTTTGCTTTTTAGTTAACTTATGTTTCACCCTTTGATTTTTTAATGCATAGTTGCTGTTGTATGGACGCTTCATAAGGCAATTAATGGTATTCAAGACTTAGAAAATATTTTCATAAAATATGATTTTTTGGCCTTTACCGTTTTTGTAGATTTTGTTCATCTATCGCGTCGTCTTAAAATTGACAGGTCTCTTTGGCTTGCAAATAAGGCATATGAAAATCTAGTTAATGAACCGTATTTCTATCTAACGGTTGTAACGGATTTAACTCTTGTTATGAAGCAGTGATTTTTGAATTAGCTTTTTTGTGGTTCTGTTTGCTGTTCACTCGCTTAGTCTCATTAATGATGGGCTTTATCGACTCTTGAGTAAGGCGTAATTGGGCCGGTCTAATTAGCTCAATTAATATCTCTTGGTTTTAAAAATTTTATTGTTAGTTTTTTAGTTTCTGGCTTGTTGGTCTTTTCGTTGTCCTGTTACTGAGTGTCATTATTCGAAAACCGCTTTTAGCTTTTTAATGAGACATAGTTGAACCCATCTGCGGATTCAATTTATATCACGGTTTTTACGACTTTGACTGTACGACGTTATTTTTCATCAAAAAGTTTTTCCTATTTTGGAATTTTGTCCCTGCTTTTGGTTCTATATCGTTTTGAGGTAGGCTCCTATGAGAGATCTCATTGATTCATTGACATTCTAATTAATCAACGTAAAACGTGTTCCACAGTTCCTCTTTGTATCTAACGTTTTTTCACTTGAACGCCATTAGTTATAAAGGAATTGAAGGACTTTTTGACCGATTTGGTTACCTTTATTCTTGTCGTCTTGGTCCAATTAAGGACAGCTCTTTTTGGCTTCTCAATGACACGAGACAAAAACTAAGATTCAAGAATTTAAGTATGTAGCTAATAATGTCATTTTTGGAGAATGTTTTGTTAAAAATAATTTTTGTCTTTCACCTGTTTCTCTTTCTAGTTTTCTTGGTCTCAGCAATGACAGGTTTCCATCATTTTCTATTTAATTAGACCTTATTTTGTCTATCTATCTACCTAACTTTTTTCACTCAATAATTGTAGTTTTTTTTAGCTTTGACCTCCTTCACTTTTAATATGTCCGTTGTTGCCTGCCTTTGTCGATTCTTTTGCTAGGTGGTATTTTATTAGGTTTTATGAAGGATGATGTATGTTTTCTAATGACCTATTGTTTTTTACTTGTTTTGGATTTCGAAATCCCTCATTATTAGTGTGTTTCTAGATGTTATTTGATTGAATGATTTTGACATTTAATTTTGAGAATTTGGAAAAACGAAATTTTTAATAGCGTCAAAATGATAGATGGGGCTATTATTGGTTTTTTCTAAGTTTTTAATTTTTCGTTTGTTTATTGGCCTATAGCTATGCGATCACTTCAGCTCTGCTTTTCTGTCATTAAGGGATTCAATTTGCTATCACAGTTTTTACGACTTTGACACTATTTGTTATTAATTGCCTAATTTGGAGATCGCTCCTGCTTGTTGTTCCGTGCTGTTTTTACGTAGACTGTTATGACTGATCTCACCGATTCATTGACATTCTAATTGATCAACCTAAAATGGGTTTAAAGTTCCTCTTTGTATCTGACGTTGTTTTCAGTTGAAGGCCATTAATTTTTATAAAAGAATGGCAGTACTTTTTTATTTGTCCCCATTTTGGTTACCTCTATTCGGGTCTTTATGATCCAATTAAGGAAAGATGTTTGCGGCTTTCCGATGACACGAGATGAAAACTAAGATTTAAGTTTTGAAGTTTGTATCTAACAGTTTTATTAACTTTGAGATTATTTGTTTAATAGCCGCCCTCATCTTCTCAGCCGGCTGTTATAGCGCTCCTATTTTTTTTTTACTTCGTCAAACTTTTTTTCGCTTTACCATTTTGCCGCTTTTTCGACATTTTGCGTGAAATCTTTTTGACTTCTCTAGGCTAGTTTCTCTCTTCTCTCATTCTGCTAAAAGTGAATTTGAACATCAGTTGCTCAGCAAAGCAATTCAAAATGAACAGAGTCAGTATAAAAAATTGAGGTCAGAAATAGAAACGGGAAAAACCCATTAAGCCCAATTTTAGATGACCGCTATTTGAACGTCGTTCCTATAAGTCTTAGTTACCATCTCTTATGCTTTTTGGTATTGACAGTAGCCCCTGTAGCCTCTCTCTAAGAAACAGAAGTATGTTCAACTACGAAATGCCATCAAAATAAATCGGACTTAAAAAATTCTTTTGTACAAAAATCTTCATTTTCAATATCTTCTATTCGTTCAATCCCAATCATGCTTATTGGAATCAACGGCGGCTATTTGCCGGCAATCTGCCGGGTATGTTTTCTCTTTCACCTGTTTTTATTTCTAGGTTTTTTTTGGTCTCAGCAGTGACAGGTTTCCTTTGATTACTAATTAGACCTTTATTTTAGTGAATGTTTACGGTTGCCTGAATTTGTTTCTTTGTTAGGTGGTACTTTATTAGATTTTAGATATTATTTATGCTTTCTAATGACATTGTTTTTTACTTGTTTTGTATTCCAAAAATCCGTCTTTGTAAAGATCTTTTTATATTTTATTCGATTAAAGGACTTTGACATTAAAGTATATGGGTCTATGACGTATCGATCACTTCAAATCTACTTTTCTGTCCTTTAGGGATTCAATTTAGTTACCACGGTTTTTAAAGCTTTAAGGCTATTTGTTATCAAAGGTTTTGCTGCTTTTTGTTGTGTCGTTTTTACGTAGGCTGTTATGACAGATCTCATTGATTAATCGACATTCTAATTGATCAAATTAAATGAGTTCTACAGTTCCTCTTTGTATCTAACGTTGTTTTCACTTGAAAGTCATTAATTTGTGAAGAAGTTAGATGATTTTTTCTATTTGTGCCCGTTCCGGTTACCGTTATTCTCGTCTTTTCGGTCCAATTAAGGACATTATTTTGGCTTCCCACTGACACGAAATGAAAACTAAGATTTGAGGATTCAAGTTTTTAGCTAATTGTTGTTTTGAGAATGTTTTTTAAAAAAACCTTAACTTGTTTTTCTTGTATTTTTGTCTCAGCTTTTTAAGGTTTTTTTTAAATTTCTGATTGGATCTTATTATGTCTATCTTTTTTCCATTCAATAGCTCTTGTTTTTTTCTGGCTTTAACATCGTTTGCTTTTGATTTTTTCCCGAGAATGTTCCTTTTTGCATTTGATGTTAATTTTGCTGGGTGGCACTTTATTTGATTTTATGAAAGATGGTTTATGTTTTCTAATGACATGTTGGTTTTTACTAGTTTTGTATTCCAAAAATCCGTCTTTGTAAAGATCTTTTTATATTTTATCCGATTAAAGGACTTTGACATTAAAGTATATGGGTCTATGACGTTTCGATCACTTCAAATCTACTTTTTTGTCCTTTAGGGATTCAATTTAGTTACCACGGTTTTTACAGCTTTAAGGCTATTTGTTATCAAAAGTTTTGCTGCTTTTTGTGTCGTTTTTACGTAGGCTGTTATGGCAGATCTCATTGATTAATCGACATTCTAATTGATCAAATTAAATGAGTTCTACAGTTCCTCTTTGTATCTAACGTTGTTTTCACTTGAAAGTCATTAATTTGTAAAGAAGTTAAATGATTTTTTCTATTTGTGCCCGTTTCGGTTACCGTTATTCTCGTCTTTTCGGTCCAATTAAGGACATTATTTTGGCTTCCCACTGACACGAAATGAAAACTAAGATTTAAGGATTCAAGTTTTTAGCTAATTGTTTTTTGAGAATGTTTTTTAAAAAAACCTTAACCTGTTTTTCTTGTATTTTTTGTCTCAGCTTTTTAAGTTTTTTTTTTAAATTTCTGATTGGATCTTATTATGTCTATCTTTTTTCCATTCAATAGCTCTTGTTTTTTTTCTGGCTTTAACATCGTTTGCTTTTGATTTTTTCCCGAGAATGTTCCTTTTTGCATTTGATGTTAATTTTGTCGGGTGGCACTTTATTTGATTTTATGAAAGATGGTTTATGTTTTCTAATGACATGTTGGTTTTTACTAGTTTTGGATTTCAAAAGTCCGTCATTGTGAAGGTCTTTTTTGAGATTAAATAAATTTGACATTTATTTTTTTTGAAAAAACGGAGAAACGATTTTTAACAGCCACAAAGTGATAGCTGGGGCTACTAATAGCCTTCTAACGTTCTTTTATCGTTTGGTTACGGCCCTTTGACGTACGATCACTTCATATCTGCTTTTTGTGTAATTATAAATTTCGACTTAATTGCGTGCATGACTCTTCGTGGAGCGAGTTTTTTTCCCTCTCATTTTCAGTCATAGAGAAAAACTCATTTTTCACTGTTAGTGGAGCGGGTTTTTTGTTCGTTTGATTAAATTTTTGGGCACATGTGATTTAACTCAATCTCAAAAATGACTTCCTCACTATCAAATTGACTTTTCTTTACTTTATTTCAAGGAGAAAAGGTCAACGGACTGTGTGTCACTCTAATTGAAGGTTCTTTGAGAGCAGGTTATAGATGCAGCGATAAGTTAAACATATTCTTGATCAAGATTTAAGATCTCAGCTAATAATAAGAGAATTAAAATTTTAATAACAAGAGGAGAATTTTCTTTTCCGTCTGTTTTTATAAACTTTTTGAACCTGCAGATCCAGAAGCTATTAGGTGCTTATTTTATGGCAATCTGTCATCTATGTTCAGACGGGCGGTTGATTTTTTTCACACAGCCCGCAGGATTCAAAACTTGGATCCCCTAACCTGTAAAATAAATTTGATTTAGATGAGTCCGAGTTGCAGGCTCTGTTTGTGAAAGAGGTTGATAAGATGTATGCTGAGGCTGAGAAGAATTACGACGACAAAGAAGAACTTGAAAGAGTGAAAGAAGAAGAAATGGCAAGGATGAGAGAACATGCAATGAATGAGGTAAGCTCTTTTCGCCACTTCTCGCCACATCTAAACCAGTGCTATCCGTGGGGCTATCATTGGCCTTATAGAAGTTCTGACGATTCGGCGAGGTGTATTTCTTACAAGTCTAAGAGGAGTATTGGATCAGTGTTTTGATCAATAATTTTGTAGTGATTTTGAAACAGGAAATGCGGCACGTGCTTAGGTTAGGAGCTCGGCTTAGGTTGGGAGCAGCGTATTCAGTTAATCTACGGACTAGATTGCGGACTAGATTAAACACTTTTTAAAAAAGTAGGCTGCCCATTGCCTTTACCTGTTTCAATCAACTTAGTTATCAAAATTATTAACTTTCTAGTAGAGTTGTTGATAGCTGTAAAGTGGTTGAAACATTCACCTTTGAGCCTTTGTTCAAAAATTTCTTGTGGGCAATTTTAATTGCTCCCAAATGAAGCTTGTAGCATTATATTTGTCTCACTGGTCTTTTATTTATCCGATTTTTCGTACTACCGAATTGTCGTCTAATCGTTTTAATTTCAGTCGTAGGAATTTTTGTCCTCAAAAACAAAATGAACAGGAAAAGCCCGGAATGTGAATCGCATACTTAGTATGCGGTGAATCGCACACTAAGTATGCGTTTCACTGAAACTGTTTAAGAGACATAAATGCATTGTGTGAAGCTTAGAGTTTGACCCCTCTCGTTCCACATTAGTTTCACTTAACGCTTCACCCCTCACTCCCTCCACCTCATTCCACCCATAACCCCGCAGGCTGCCGCAACCCTCGCTCGCTACCCCCTCAACCCATGCCCCTCAAATAAGCTGAAGTTAGCCTCCCTAAACTGCAGCTAGCTACTGACAAAGCAAACCGCTTGCCAGTCGGTTGAGAGCAATTTGCGCGACGTTAGTCGGTAATGTTTCTTTACTTTCAGGTTGATACAAACAAGGATAGATCAATCACGTGGGAGGAATTCAGCTTGTTCACCCAGTCAAAAGACTTCGAAAAAGACGATGAGTGGAAAGGTATGTGCACATGATTAGGTTCTCTATGGGGTGCATGCTTTTCATTGCATTTTTGTCTAATCGATTCCGGCTTCATTACGTGTGTGCAACTAATTTCTCGTATTCTGTTTCTCTGGTTTGTTTTGCTTCATATATTAGGTTATATTTAGAGACTGTTTTTTGGCTTTATCTAATTTGTTTGTACGTACATGCGTTGTCATCTTCAGTAGATCCATACCCGGCTTTACATATAACATTGCATCATTGCTCCTTTTACAACTTAATGGCAGAAAAGATAAACCTGAGTGAGTTTGAAAAATGAAATAATGTTAATTTGTAATTTCGTCAACATGTAACTTGAACAATGCGTTTATCTAAATTTACACGTTTTCGGATTTTAAGAAAAATAAAATTAATTGATGACTGTAATTCATGAAAATGTTGCAGTAGCAGTTGAGACTTTCAAGGTGGCAGCCTGGATATAGACATTTATTTATCGCAATAACTATTCAAGTTTTGGTAACTAATAACTAATCATTAAATAGATTTAAATGTATTTTAGGGTTTTTTGCAATTGTTGCAGTAGGTGTTTGCCTAAATTATTCTCCATGTAGAAACAATATTAAAAAGTATTTACGTACAACTCAAACTCTTTCGTTTAGGCGTACCCGAACAAGAGCAGTTCACCGAAAATGATTTGAAAGAATACGAACAACGGTTGGAAAAAGATATGAAATTCCTTCAAGAGCGCAAGGAAAAGCTGAGAAAGTATAAGGAAAAAATGCAGATGGAAAAGAGTAAAAGCCAAACGAAACCTCCCTCAAAAAATATTCCTGGAGACGGACATGTAATGCCACCTCCACCTGATTTTTACTACAATGTAGACGGAGAGAAGTTGCCGAATTATGATCAGCGGATAGAAGATTATGGCGATTACAGAACTGTAGAATTCGAAGGGTGAGAGTAAGTTTGTGCAAAGTTCTGATTGATTTCGAAAAGCTGTGCTTTTAAAGCTAGAGAAAAAGGTCATTCATTTTAATTCCAGTGATTTTCGGCAATCCAAAATGTGGCTTCAGCCTGTAAAACGAAAATACGCTACTCTTATTTTGAAGAAGTTATGTTGGTTTTTTGAACTGACGCTTTCCTTCTGCTACTGGCTGTTTTGTTCCTTAGATAAAATGGGAGTGCTTTTGCTGCTATCATGAAGTGATCGCAGTACAAGCCAGAGCCCCTACCCTTAATCAATATTGCGCTAATTTGTTGAATTTGGCGACATAGGCAATGTGAAGTTTCCAATCAGTATAATTGTTCCCCTGTCGCCATATCCCACACTGTAAGGCCCTATTACATGTAATCAAGATACATTTTGTGGAATGATACAAGTGAAATAGATCAAGTGGTCCTCGTTATTTGGGGCGCTAGATCTGAGTTCGCAGGAAGTTTCATTGCAAAACTGATGTGTAACGTGATCTGAATGACCTCTTTCAAAAATATTATCCGAAAAAATGATCAAGTAATTTCACTCATGCATGATATGTGTTATGATGGGTAATGATAATCAATATACTACGAAACTTTACATCAGTCTGAGTCAGTTAGTATAACTGTCTCAAAACTAGTGATAACTAGTAAATCAATTTTTATTTCAAAACATATTGAGAGGTCATATAACTTAACAGCAACGAATCCGGATTTTTGTTTTCCTGTGCTTCCTTAAATCATCATCATTCTAAAGTTATTTTCTAAGAAACATTTTGCCAATAACTTAATAATTTTTTCTCAACGTTAAAACGTTTAAATAACCGAGATAACTCGATTCAAGTTATTACCCGCTCATTGTAATGTGTTAAAATGGCGTGGATGCTTATAAATATCAGTCTATTGTATCGGTTCCTAAAACAAACAAAAAGCCGGAAAAAATAACTTTCCATTTTTCCATGTCTTTGTTCTGCTACCTTTAAATTAATTGTGCAATCTGGTCGAGTTTGCCTAAATGTGGTTTACTGAGCATTATAGAACTATAATACAAATTAATTTCAAAAAATTTTGCGTACAATAAATGATGCCAACGTGTTTCAAGTTTTTCAAACATCTGAAAGAAGTATATTGAATTCTTTATACTGCATTGAGTGAGTAATTAAAGTGTATTAATCACTTCGCGAGTGAATTGATCTGCGGAACTTGTCCCCCCTCCCTTTCCCTCAAGATTATGACTCTCAATAATTGATGATTTTTATTCCTTTATATAAATTGTAATGGATAGTCATGCCTCTTATTAGGCTATACAAATCATTCTGTTAGAAAAACGATAATCAGTTTGCTTTTACGTGGAAATGAAAGCAAAAGTTTTGTTCTGGGGTAGTGGGGGGGGGGGGGGGGTGAGGAGGGGGAGGAAACAGTTCTTGATCTGCTAAATTGAAAAATTTAACGCTGATAATCAAATATTTCAAAGCAAAGCGCAAGAGTAGTTAAAATGCGTTTTGACTGATAATTCGTCAAGTTAATCAAATTATAGCCGACTACAAGCTCATATCAATTGCTGCTATAAATAAATCGATACCTGGTAAGTTTCCATTTATTTTACTCAATTAAGCTTTTATCCAAATTATTTGCCACGGGTGCAATTTATGAATTTAATCTGCTATTATCAACGCTCGTTTTTGTTTTGTTAGTTGAAAATGTTCCCGTTTCTGATGTTTGAAGTATAAATCTGGATATTTGCTTTTGATGTAGTTATTATATGCGATTATTCTCCCAACGTTTGAAACAAAGATTTCAAAAGCCATTGTTCTTTGACGGCCGAGATCATAGTTTTGATCCCATTTATAAATGAAGTTTATGAGCGGCTGAGGTGCAAGCAATTAAGATTTGAAGTGGACGTGTCTCTGCCGGCGATCTAACTGTCATTGTAGAAACCTGCGATGCCTCCAATTAATTCCCTCCTGATGTGGATCTCTTTCAATTACCAGGTCAAGAATCGAAACCAGTCAATCTTGTAGAAATGTAAGAGCTGTTATCATTCGCAGCGCTAGTGGAAGTTCTGAGTTCTTCTCATACACTTTTTGAAGCCCATTTCGATTCCTTCCTGTTGATACTATGACTATGATACTGTGGAACCTATGACTTCGCTTGTCGTGTTTTACTAAAAAGAACCTATTGATTGCTTTTCAAAGCCATATAGGCGGGTTAATTGCAAGCGAGTGCAACTTCTTTCAGTTCCAGTTAATGACATTCGCCCGTTGTCCAATTTGTCAGTTTCATAGAGACCGGAATCTATTGTGAGATTGAGCAGTTTGCTCGCATGAGTCTAGATTAGTGCTGATTGTGTCCGCGAAGACAATTATGTTGCATTATCCAACATAATTGACTGAAGTTTGCTCGCAATGATCCAATTGTTGATCTGGCTGTTTCGTTCATTTTGCAAACGACATGTTTCGCTTCAAAATACCTAGAATTATGTTCATGGCTGCGTTCATTGTTCAAAGTTAATCATTGCTTGCTTGATGACAGTTAATTCAAGAACCCTAACATTTCCAACTTGTTGGTTGCATTTCTAGCTTCGGGAATCAATGCCGTCTAAAGTTAGTCAATAGGTTATTCACTCTTTTTCTGTATTTATATTCTGGCAATCTATGGCTTAGAATGAGGCCGCAAAGGGTATTATTATTTGTTGCAATCATTTTATTCACGTGGTCTTTTTACCAGACGAATTTTGTTGTTATACAAGTTTTTGTTAAATGAAGCGCGTCTGTTCATGACTTGAACGTTGACTTTTGTTTTCCAACACTGACTTTGTTTTAGAACGTTAGCTTTTGTTTTCCAACATTGAACAATAACAGTAGCTTAGCTACCAATACATAGTAATTGAGAATTGCCGGTACTACTCCAGGCCGAAAGGTGGGGTGTAGATAGAGAGAAGGATTTCTTATGGGAAGAAAGCTGCTCAAAATGACCTTTCGACATTGCGTTTTGCCAGGATTTCCTAATTAATTGGTATTAGTAACTGAGCCTTTCTTAAATCCCAATGTTTGAAAACTGAAGTCAGCGTTCTAAAACAGAAGTCAATGTTCGAAGTCAAAATCCATGTCCTGAACAGACTTGCCTAGGCTATTCAAAAGCCGTAGCTAAAAAACCTTTTTTCATAAATAGTTTTCAACTGATCTCTAATGAGGGTTTTAATGGCGGGTCTTGTAGGCCTTATTATGCCATTCTTTTTTGTGTGTTTTGTCTTTTTTCTTTAGTCTGACCAATTTGAATATTTTTGCATTTATCCGAGCATTTGATAGCTTCGGAAGCTCCCTGAACGTTGTTTGTGTTAATAGATCAAATGATCGCATGTTATTAATTGCTCTGGAATGAGGTAATTATTGTAGTTGTTGGTGTTTTTTTTGTAATGAACAGTGTTCGCATGGCCGTTTTGTTGTAGAAATTTGCTTTTGATCACATGAAAGTTGTGTTATTTTTCTTGAGATTTGGGATAAATTGTTAAAGCGATGAGGATATTAAGTTGAGCAGCTTCTTAGAGCTTTATCTAACTCTAAATATACTTCTACTTTTCATCGGAGCTGCTGAGGAACGCCTGAGGAGGCAGACATTTATGATATCAAGGGTATTCTTTGAGAGGTTTGGAAGAAAACTGTATAAGTCTCTCTATATCGAAAAAAAAATTAAAGTGAATTTCATGTTGAGAGAACAGCTTGGCGTTGTAGTTTTTTGTTTGCTCGTAGAAAACGCTCTTTCATTTAAAAAATTAGTTAGTATAATAATTATCAATAAATTATTAAATTATAATTCTTTTTAAATTGTGTCTTTTAAATATAGCATGAAATCTGAAGCAATTGACTCTACTCTTATGCAAAGCTTATCGGTTCATTTCAGTAAACAAAATTTAGTTAAATTTGTCTTATAAAAATTAGTTTCTTCATACTAGAATTGCCTCCAGAACTGTAAGTTGCGGCTTTTCGGTGTTTTTTTCAGTTGCTATTAATAGCTCTCAAACGAAGTTTGTAGCAATTATATTAGTCCTGTCGGTCTTTTTTATGCGATTTTTTGCTTGACCGTTTTTTCTTCTGACCCATTTGAGTTTTCGTCCTCAAAAACGGGATTAAAAGGTAGCGCATAGCCTGCATTAAGTGCTCTTATAGTCTTTCAGCTCTCCAAGTATGCGATTCACAGAAACTGTTTTGGAGACTTATACTTATGGTGTGAAGGGCGGTTCTTAGAGGCCATAAGGGTCCCGTGCAGCCAAAAACCCATTCCCACCGTCCGTTGCCCCCCCCCCCCACTGTTGCCCCATCAGCCCCCAGGTGCACCACCCCCCCCCCCCCCGCTGCGCTCACCTTACACCCCTTCAATTAAGCTAAATCTAACCTCACTAACCCGTGGCTAGCTACTGACGAAGTCAATCGCTCGCCGGTTGTTTGAGAGCAATTCGCCCGACGTGAGTCGGGTTATGTTTATTTCTTATTTTGCATGGGAAGTTTCAAAAGGCATATAGGTTCACAGGGACAGATTGAAAAAAAAGAATCGAGTTTCTTTGGGCTTGTAAGAATCTGATATTCTTTGTGAAACTTGAAACTGTGGTAACGATTCTCACGACTTCGTATCGATGACAAGGTTTTTACATGATTTATGTGTCTGTTTTTGGGCTATTGATCATCTTTGAAGAAGCCATTTGTTTGACTATCAGTTGGTCCTATTTCTTTACTCCAAATTTCATTTCAAGTTTCCTTTTTGACTTTTTGGAATGAAAATCTTAATTATTTGGATGATGTGTGGTTGCGTTTTTCAATTGATGCAATCAAATAAATTAACATTAAGGCAGCTTCTGCTTGTCGCTGCTGTGAAGTTCTTATTTTCTTCAGAATTTCATTACATAATTTGAACACGCGAGAAATGTTGACGTGTATATGATGTAATTTACCATTACGTCTGTCATACATTATCAGCCACGTTGTTCACCAGTGGCTGAAAACGTAAGAAATGTGATAGACAATCGAAAAATTGATAAACTCAATTTCAACCCCTCTTTTGCTGTTTTTAAGATTTGTTCAAATTTTCTTAATTAGGCCTTTTTAATAAGTAATTGAATTTGAATTGCCGTACAGAACTTGATAAAAAATAGATACAGTTAGATGAAGGTCATGCACTGTAGCTGAAATTATAAATATGCAGTATTTTTTCAGCAGTTTTTGGAGAAGTGATCTTGATGCAAAAATCTGCTGCATTTTGACATCCTAGTTGACCGTACCTGTGATTCAAGAAGCTTAATGTGATCGAATCGAATTTGTTACAGAATCTGGCTCATAGACATGTGCCAGAATGTGTCAGGCCTGGCACCATAAATTCAAATACTTCAGGTCTTGGAATGGGAAAATTCTTCCAATAAAGATCATGAAGATGAAGGTTCTGACCTGTAAAGTCTTGCCAATAAAAGTTGAGCATTACAATATTTTTCACTATTAAAATTTCGCCCTACACATCATCTGATAAGATAAGGTTTTTACGTTAGCAAGGTTGAGGTATGTGCATATTTGTAGTTTATAAATCTTTTCAGATGATTTTGTTGACATTTATCGGTCGAGTGACTGATGGGTTGCCTCTCTCTGCCTCGATTCAGGAGGACGAGAAGACGGGAAGGGAGCTGGTGGAGTACCAGAATCAAGCCAAACAACTCCTCAAAAGACTAACTGTCAGATCACCCCAACAATGCTCTTTAGGTAACTCTGAAAACACGAGTATCTTCGTCCTTAATAGCACTGATGACCTATACGCGAGAGCTGTCTATGAATGCGAAGCCGTAACGTATTTGAATTCACCGACATTATGATGTTTCCTAAATAATATCAAAGCTGCTTAAATTGTCGAAACACGCACATGCAAGTTTCAAGATGCCAGAACTCAACCGTGGTAAATTCTAGAATGCCAGATCATCATATATATAGTTCCAGATTTTAATGCAATGTTTTCGTTTCAATTATAAATTTCTGTACTCTGATTAAATCATTGAGAAAATCGGGCATTAATTGAGAACCGTGTAGCGGTATAACATGTAACTCAGAATTGCGAAGGGACTTCATCAGCAAAGTCACGTAAGAATATTTCAAATACACACTCGCAAGTTATAAAATCTTGCACTGTGAGAAGGAAAGTTTGGCACTCTGAAGCTGACACATGAGTGTTTCAAATCGTGGTAAGATCATAAAACACGGAAGTGTAAATGACGAACTGGTGTAATCTGGACTCGATATAAATGCTATGATTCAAGTCTGTGAAGGGTGCTCTATCGTTATCATGCGAAATGAAAGTCGGAAGATAGTGCACTTCTGTGTATAATAAAAGTTTAATATCTGCAGCTTGAGTAGTCTTCGTAACAGAGTTCTCAAATTAATGTTATTTTACTTCACTTTACGGTACCTTCTCAATTGTTCAGAAATAGGATCTCGATAGATTGCAAATTTCATGAGCTTATGAGTTGGTTGCTCAAATGAGAACAACGATTTTTGTTGAGGTGGCTTTTGTCTTCATTTTGTACTCGTGGAACCATTCGACCCGTGCTTGTCGAATAATTCTTGTACTTGTCAAACCATTTTAGACTTGCTCAACCTTTCTAAGAGCGAGATAAATGGCTGGCGCAATTGTTGATCTATTATGACGAAAAGCCTGTTGAGCTAACGAGAGGCTCTGCCTGACAAACACGTATAACAAAACAAAAGGTAATTTCATCAAAACGTTAGCACAACAGTGTTTTTGGCTTTTATTGCATTGCTTGTGACCTGTCAGAATTTTCGAAACTTGCTACTATAATACACAATTTCCAAGAGTCAGGAAGAACGTGCTTTTGGGAAAATGCTTGTGAGATTTAGGTTACGCCGGCGACAAATTTCTATGAAGCGTATTTCCGATGCCGTCGAGCTACTTTGGTTTCATAATATTGTGTTTTGATCAAACTTTTCCAATTTCGACCTCGAAAACAACAGTTGTTGGGGGCTAGAAAGTAAAGGATTTTTTTTCGAAAGCTGTGAGAGTTGATCGAAAGTAGGCGCTTTTCTCTATCACCCTTTTGCGGATGCCTTTTAGATACCCTTGAAGTATGCTGAATTGTTAGGTTGTTGTTGGGAATCCTTTTTTTGAAAATTTTCAGACCGTGAGTTAATGACTTTTTTTCTCAAAATCTTTTAATTTATTTGGGGTTTTTTGCTTTTTGTCTTTGTAGCGTGAATTATCTTTATGCACGAGTAATTGAGTGTCACTTTATTTCTTTGTTTAAGCGCTGTTTGTCTCCCATCTTAAAAGCATGACGTTGCATTCCTCCTAATTCTTCAACAGTTCAGCAATTTTTTGATGGGGCGGAGGAAAATGGCTTGTGAGCAGGGGCAAAGTGGGCCAGTTGTCTGCAATGTCTTCTTTTTAGATATTGTTTAAAACAAAAAACACTGTCCAACTATACTCTGCGGCATCTTTAACATTTGAGGCAATTGGTAGAAGAATGGTTAATAACACCATTGAAAAACACATAACTGTAGTTTAGTTTAGCCTTAAGCTGAACTGGACTCAATTTTGAAGGATCGCAGAGACAGCAAAATGGGCCAACTTTATTTTGGATAAGTCTTAGCGCTACAGTTTTGTGCCCTGTTTTCGTAGGAAGAATTTTGGAAATCGTTACTTCCAAAAGCAAATAGAGTACATTCAACTTCTGACTCTCGTTAAGTCTCTTGGTTTTTCCTTTCTGAAAGCGGTTTAGTTTATGTAAAAGAGTGTTTGGAAAGCTTTATTTATATTGTAATAGCTAGTAACAAGTTTATCTCGTTACACTGCCTATCATAATTGTATGAAGGCCGAGAAATTTGTTAACAAAAGGTTTTGAGAATAAATTTTTTAATCCTTGGGTGGACGAACATAATGCTCCAAAAAGTTTAGCTCCAAAGTATATAGTTTTTCCGGTGACCTGTAAGAGCCAAAGTGAAAGGAGCCGATTGAAAGAGAGCCGAAAATTTATGAAAATTATTAGTCGATAAATTAATGTAAGTTTTGCAGGCAATTAAATTGCCTTCTGCAATGAGAATAGCAAATTCTCACCCAATCGTAACCGAGTATTTGAGAGTGAGTTTTAATATTTTTTGTAAAAGAAACAAATCGAATTAATAAATAATTTTCTTGAAATTTTCGCGGTTCATGGCCCTTACTCAGCGGCTCATGGGATTTGATATGGAACTATCACAACCGAACATGAAATCAATTTACCTAAGCAAATACTCTCTGTATTAGTTAACTGACAATTTTTAGTAATTGAATACAATTTACTGTTTTTGGCTTTTTGGATTAGGTCCTGTTTCGGGGCGTTTTAACGTCGGCTCTTTTTGACTGAACCGTACGACATAATCGTGATAAGTCAACAATGCCCCGATTTTTATATTCCATATCTAAACACCACCAGATAGAGCTATTTATAATCTTAGATTTTTCCAATAAGAGACTGACCTGCGAAGTGTGACAATGAAGGAAGTGCGAAGTGTGAAAAAATGCTTTGTTCTTAATATGATTTGATATGCTTTCTTCCCATTTTGCTTTTGAGTATATCGCGCGTTTGCTCAGGTTGAATAAATCTAATGCTTTAGTGGCGTCTGGGAATACCTTCTCAACAAAATTTATATACAATTAATTTAACAGTATTTTATTTCAGAGAGCGGCTCTTACTTGTTCCACTATCTGATCACGAATGAGGTGTGTTTCCTCTGTCTGTGCGAGAGGACATTCTCAAAGAGACTGGCATTTGAGTTCCTAGAAGACATATCTACACAGTTCATAACACAATACGCCCAAAGGTACACATTGCAACTTTCTTTGCCTGAAGTTTTTGACTGACAACAAAACACAATGTGTAAAAAGTACCGCTCATCTTGAGTTTGAACGACTTAGTTCTATTCTTCGATCAATTTTGAGTCGGGTGAGAAATTGGTTTGGTAATATTTGCAAGTTTTAGGTCATTAAGCATATTGAAAGCAATGGGGTTGGAAAAGGAAACAGAATGTCACTTCCTACAATTTATTAATGAACATTGCCGTACACAGTTGTCATCGCCAGCGAGAAGTTGTCAACAACCCCGAGAGGGTGAATTTTATTAATCAACTTTCCTCGCAATTACAATTGCTGCATTTTATTTATGCCACTGTGTAGCTGATTAGACTACATTTTTCCGCCACTCTTCATTTTGCTAAACTACGGAAAAAGGTAGTTTGGCTCCAAATATTAGTTACACCACTTTTGTTTTAGCTGTATTCATGAACAAACTATTTCATCGATAAGTTATGCAACTCAACGTCTACCTCAAATTTTTGTCTGGTAGTTTCTGGTGTCTGACTTTTTGTTTTCAAAAACGGTGCAAACAGGCAATTTATTGGTTAGCTTTACTATTCTCTAAGTGTACACGATTCAGCGAAGCTACTAAGAACAACGAAGTTATGGTAAGAGGGGGCAGTTTTCCAGGCATTTTAGAACCCCGCACGGGCACCCCCCTCAAACTGCTCGCCCGTCATTTGAGAGCAATTAATAATAACTTGTTCTCAAGTAGGTACATTAGATAAAACATTGATAGAACTAATTTACATACACACTTGAAAGGACATCAAAAGGCTCTTACGCCTAGTCGGCTGATGCCTTTGGGAAGCATTGTATTTTGCTCGAGAAATTACAACAAAAAGTTATAGAGTTTTTATCGTGCAATATTCTAAGAATTGTTATGGATCGTACCAAAAACCATAACCTTTGTCTTTTTACTAGTGATACGAAAAACTCAAGATCATTATTAATAAACTCAAGATCATCAATAAGTCTGTTAAAGGTAGCATGCATATGCTCACGTCAGATTGTTTTAGTTGAAGTTTTCAATACTTCATAAGCATGCAGTTTCTTTCCTAGGTAGTTTTCATACTTGTCCCGTTCATTAACAGATGATTGCCGTGGTTTCTTTTGGCACATTATTCGAGTGATTTGCTTTTTTTGTTTCAATCAGTAGAATAGTTCTGTAGATTAGTACTCCATATTGAACTACAGGTTGCACGTATGACTTGAAAACCCATAAGAACTGTTTGATGCATGAAATGAACCTTTTTGTCAATTTTAAATTATCCACTTTCACACGTTCCTAAAGTTTTGGATGACTGTCAAGGAGACCACCTCGAGGTCTGACTTCAGTGCTGGTCTTCTCATCGGTTGAAAAGTTGTTCTTGTCAAAATTTATTGTTTTTTATCACTAAGAAATATATTCAACTAGGTTATGTCGTCCGGAAGCAGATTATCGTATATATTTTTTTCAGGTTGCAGAGCAGTATCTTCCGCATATAGTGTCAAAATTAAGTTGCTGCAGTTTTCCTCGGTATCATTGACATGTAGTGGTCCCAACACTACATTGAAATAGAAGTGGTCCCGACACTGAGCCTTAGGGAACAACAAATGTAACTTGCCTTGCTTTCGCTCTTTGAGAACCATTTTGAAGACTATGCTTTCTTTCCATTATGGTGAGTGCTGGTCCACACAAACCTATATTAGAAATTTATCGTTGTAGAGTGTGTCGTCTGAAACAAAACTGATTTTATGTAATTCTTTGACAATCAGTCTCCGTTAACAAAACTGATTTGTATCTAAACTGATTTGTATCTAAACAATCAGTCTCCTTTAACCGTTACAACTTTTTGAGAGCCGTCTAGATGCAAACACTCTATGTTTACTTCTTCTTTTGGTCTCTGTCCAAGTTTCTGTTTGGCAGACTGCTATGGGAAGAAATTCTTTTTCAAATAAATGTTTTTTG
The DNA here is from genome assembly GCF_964194025.1 of Convolutriloba macropyga. Classification (NCBI taxonomy): domain Eukaryota; kingdom Metazoa; phylum Xenacoelomorpha; order Acoela; family Convolutidae; genus Convolutriloba; species Convolutriloba macropyga. The sequence goes on along the minus strand of NC_134479.1, from coordinate 18,217,514 downwards.
GTAATAACTTTATTATTGCGTTGTTCCTAACCTAAGGCTAACAATCGCTGGTGCCTAATCGCAACTCTGTCTGGAAACCCATTGAAAACCATGTTAAGATTTTAATGTCAAGTTCAATAGTGCTAATGTCAACAACGCGCGTCATTGCATCAATTTTTATAGAGCTTAGCGGAACTATTGGAAAAGAAGCGAGTCAAAGTACAGGATTTCGCCAGCCTACTTAATGAGGAAAAACACTGACGCGTAATTGCAGCCACCATTTATTCTTCTTATTAAACAAAAGTTGCGCTTTATTTTCGCCCAACGATAGGAGTTTGTTTCAATACTTTTGAGTAGTTTTCAACTAAGGTAGACGTGGCTGTTGTGTATGTGGTCTTCGTAAAATTTTGGCTGGAATGTGCTTGCGGTCTATAGGATTGCTTATTTTGCGAAAAGTTGTTGTAACCCTCGGAAAATACTGCTAAAATGTATACATTTAGAAAATACCAAGTGAAGCATTTCAAAGGAGCTTGAAGCTAATAATGTCGTGTGTCAAAGCGTTTGGCCAGATATAACATAGATACTTTTAGCTCTAATATGAAGATGTGATAGAATACTTAAGGACTGTGAACCGAATTGGAGCGATGCCTTTATGGTCGACATGATGGTGTTTTTGGTTTCAAGTTCTTCGCATTATTGCACATTTTAAAAGCGAGAAAGATAAACAAATTCTTGGCAAAAAAGCAGTTGAAAAAAATTTATTTAAAAAAATACGTTAAAATCCTGAAGCACGAATGGCATTTCTTGGTCGGGCCATAGACTAAATGCATAGAAACACAATCAATTTTCAAATCCCTCGCATATTTGTAATTACCCGCCAAATTTTTGTAGCTCAATGCTTTTACAAACAACTCACAACCCAGTTGCAGACTTTTACTTTTTAATTGCGGTTCAACTTTGTAGTATAAAAAAATGATAAGCGTTTTTAATTTGTTTCTGAAAAATTGGGAGCTGATTCAATCACGACTCCAAAAATTGGTTAAAACCGCTTCCCATCTAAGTTTATATAATACTCAATCTACATTTTTTTCAAAGTCAATCTACATTTGTCTCAATCTACATTTGTCTCAATGCAAATAAGTCTTCAAAAGAATTTTAAATCATTACAGAGGTTATTAAACATAGGGCATGTCAGTTGTTTTCATGTTGGTTGTTTTGTTTTGCGTCGCACTTATTTGTAGTTTTTAATTGCTCTCAAACGAAGTTTGTAGCAATTATTAATTGCTCTCAAACGAAGTTTGTAGCAATTATATTAGTCCTGTCGGTCTTTTTTTATGCGATTTTTCGCTTGACCAATTTTTCGTCTGACGCTTTTGACTTTTCGTCCTCAAAAACGGGTTAAACAGGTAGCGCCCAGCGGGCATTATGTGCTCTTAGAGCCTTTCAGGTCTATTTCTGCTCAAACTGTCTTGGAGACTTATACTTATAGTTATGGTGTGAGGGGTGGTTCTTAGAGGTTGACACCCCCCCCCCTTTGTTGACCCCCCACCCCCACTATTGGCTCCACCCCCCCCCCCACCGCGCTTTGCCCCCCCCCCACCCAGTGCTGCCCCCATCAGCCCCCGGTGCACCCCTCCCCCCGTGGCTAGCTACTGACCAAGCCAACCGCTCGCCGGTCGTTTGAGAGCAATTCGCCCGACGTTAGTCGGTTATGTTCCTTGTTTGTAGGTATAACTCCGTGGGTCGACCTTATGCCTTCATAGAGTTCGATGCTTATATCCAGAGGGCCAAGAAGTCGTTCACTGATGGGGCCAGTAGAGGCAAAAGAAACCTCGTCAATGTCAGCACCGAATTACAAGGTATAAATACACTGCCCTTCCATTTTTGCGCACAATCAAAGTCAGATTTCAGAAAAGGTTTCAAGATTGAAAACTGAAGATTTGAAGACTGAAGATTAAAATTGAAGAAATGTTTAATAATGTCTTTTAAAAGAGTTGAGTTTATAGCAATTGTTTGGGTCCTGTTGATCTTCTGAAACCGATTTTTTGTCCTATGGATTTGAATGATTATTTCAGTTGTACTCGTAGCTTTAACGGGAAATAATTTTTACTCATAACAATTCGGCGATGGAAGCTTGATAAAGCATGATGGCATTGCAGATCCGCTAGAACTCTGCGAGTGACTTAAAAGCTAGACAACGCAGAATAAGTTTGGGATCGATGCCTCCCCCTTTTATGTTGTGTCAATGCGCCCGCCATCTCACGGACAGTGAGGATAGCCTCTTTGAACGTGATCTGGCTTCTATTACCAACCTTCCTACCACCTACCCGACCTTTTCTAAAATACTCTACGATAATTAAAAAACCATTAATCATCTGTTACTAATTGCTCTCATACGACATTTGTATCAATTTTGTAGCAATTTCTTTCCCGTTGGTCTTGTTTGATTTTTTGCTTGATAGGTTTTTTGTCTGATCAATTGACGTTCCGTGCTCAAAAAAGGATAAATTGGTAAAGCCCGAGGGCATTAGCTCTTATAGAGCCTTAGAAGTGGTTTCAGCGAGCTGCTGAGTATACAGAGCTTCATGTTGTAAAGGGCAATTTTTGTTTTGATAGGTTTTAGTTTTGCCGTTTTCTGTCCCCAGCCGTATTTCTGACGCCCTCTCCAGGTCTCCCTAGGTCTACAACGAAAGTCAATTTAATCCAGTTTCGGTTACAGGAATCCAGAGGATAATGGTTCAGAACATAGACGATGTGCTCCAAAGAGGCGAGAAGCTCTCAGATTTAGACAACAAGGCCAGCAATCTCTCCATGATGTCCGCCAAGTACACAAAGAGTGCAAAGAGTTTGAACTCATGGACTCACTACGTCAAATTTGGCGTCGGATTTTTTGTACTCTTTGCAGGAGCTTTGTATTTAAGATACTGGTGGTTTTAAACTTACTGTACAGTAAAAAAAATAGCATCGGTTGGGCAAACATAAAATAAATAGGATACAGAATTTCTGGGCATCACCGTGCCTGTGAATTCTGCTGACATGAATTCTTTGAGCCGCTTATTCTCAATTATTTAGAAGAGTTTCTTTTAGTCCGATTGTTGCAATGAATCTTGTTGAAAATTGGTCAATAGTTTGATAAAATGGAGCAAGTGTTTAAGGCTTAATTTTGTAACGCTCTGAAGCTGTAATCTGATCACCTTCATACTATAAGTTTATACGCGTCGATTTTATCCGAACCAACGGTGTATTGATTTTCTACTGGTCCTTAATACGATTCGAAGGGGGTTCTTACCGTGAGTATTATGGAAGTAAAATGGGCTCAGGCGCCGTTTTGACAGAAAAGCTGAAGTAAAATAGCCGTGTAGCGTTTCCACAGAATGGTATAACCGACCAATTTTTGCTGTTTGTGGATCCTTTTTTGGCTTGCGGTGCATTTTTCGCTTTTTTTTATCTACGCTGCACTGTTATGTAACTTTGTGAAGTTGATATAATTGAGCTTTTGAGCTGAAAATCTGGTTCAATGGCAAAATCGACAGATATTTCTTGAATTTTAAGTTTAGTTTTAGATTTTTTCAAAAGCTTCTGCATTTTGAGTTTTTTACGGCCTTTTCTTAAATCATGCATTACATTCATTAGTTGTTTGGTCTTAGGTCATTTTTAAATAAAATTGTGCTATATAAATCCATGTAAGGGTTTTTTTCAAATTGTAAATAAAATGCCTGTGTTTAAGATAGACAATGTGCTCATTAGATGTTTAGGGTTTATGACGCACAAGGTTTTATAAAACGCACAAGGTTTATGAAAAAAAATCTGAGACTGAGTATTCGAATCGGGAATTTTTTCCTGGAAAGACAATACAGTCTTTTGGATATTCACTCAAATGTAACGAGCGATTGATTCCCCGCCGAACTTTTTAACCGACCACGCATTTGAATTTTTTACTATGGATTTGGAAAACCCTCATCCCTTGCGTGAAGCGACCCATCTGTACCGGGTTTTTGCGACCTGATACTCAAGTAAGCGGGGGTTAGTGAAACTTGACCTTTGAAACTTAGCCGAAATACATTTTAGGTATTAATTTCAGGTGTTTTAAGAATCCAGAATTCTGCGAGCAGGTAGCTGGATCCTTAGGTAAAATAATGTCTATGAGTAAGATAATAAAAATTGAAGAATTCGTAATGGAGAAAATGAAGAATCCGAATAACCGCATTACTCCATTCTTTTTGAATGAGCAAACAGGGCAAAGTAAAACGGGGAAAGGTAAAAACAGGGCAAGTAAGAAGTCCAAAATCACTTCATCTTAACCAATGACTACAAATTTACAACCGCGTTTTTGTTCACATCGAATAAATTTTTGTGCAACTTTTTCAACATATGTTTGTACTCTAACATGGAAGTTTGAACATTATTTTTTTTCTAAGACCTAAATATCTTTTTATCTATTCATGTTCTCTTAACTCTTCTGAGAAGAGATGCAACTGGCCCTCTCAAATTAAAACACAAAAAACTATTACGTAACAACAAAACGCTTGCAAATAATGTCATCATCAATAAGATCCTCAATGTGATGATCAAACGAGAAGCAAAAGTGATGTTCACTTAATATGGTTTTTCCTTTCCATTTCACACGCCTTTTTGTAGATCTCATCAGTTCTTTGTAAACAATCTTGATAATGTCTTTTCACGGATGATTTAGATTAAAAGTTTCAAATTAAAAACACATATGGTTTTTAAGTAACCACAAATAGCTGCCATATGATAACGTTATTAATTAACAATTTTTAAATGTTAATCAATAGTTTTCACAAGACGAAGTGAAGCTCAATTAATTAAGTTTCTTTGCTTCCGATCCATGTCTTTCTTGGTATAATTAGTCAGTTGTTTTCACATGCTGTTGGTATAATTTCTCATTAGATCAGGACCGACTATCATCGATATCTTCCGCTTCTGCCTTATCAGCTTCTGATAAAATTAATTTTGGTTTGTTTATCCAAATTGATTGGACTCATCTCCTTCTGGGACCCAATCCAGCTGGAGTTTGCAGTAACGCGTCGTTTTGTCTGACTTGTAATGACAGGGCGCAGTATATCGGGTGATGTACTTTTTGGGACTATAATTAATTTCGCTTTCGCTTACATCATCGTAATTGTCTTCCTTGTTCTTTTGCTTTTGTGCGATTTGACTAAAAATGTCATCAGTTTTTTGCTTTGACAACAATAGTCACTGGATAATTAACTGGAAAATAATGCGCAGCTTCCTCGACTTCTTATTTTTGCATCATCTGTCATGTCCCAGTCTGTCTGGAAAATGAAGTAGAATTTGTGACACTTCTTTCTCCAGATCATTTCCACATTTCATCTCTACAGCCTGTCGCAGATGTCTTAAATCTTTGAGTTTTTAACCACAAGATCTTTCGATAGCAGTTTTGTTCACCGAGTAAACTGGCTTTTCAGGGTTTAAGACGTCCATAATCATTTTCCATACTACGTACTCCTCAGGTGAATAAAAAAACTTTTGCTGCTCCAGCAGAAGCATTCGTCTTATAATTGTGGTTGTAATGTCACTTAACAGGTTTGCCGCAACTGTGGATCATTTACATTGAGTTGTGGCGTGGGGGAAGGTACGTTTAAGTCAAGACTCGAAAAGAGTTTCTCTCATGTACTCATGCAAACTAAATCTTCAAATTACTCTCGGATCGACTTCGATTAGCTTTTATATCAACTTCATGACATTCTCTAATTTTTTTCTAGGATTTCCTTTTTTGTGAGCAGTTTAATTTGGTCTACAATTTCGTCAAATATTTCTCCGATCTTTTCTGTGGCATGATTCAAGAAGAGTTTCTGACACTCCTGTTGTTACTAAAAAGTCTCCGATTAATTGATGTCAAGTATGGGGATTACTTTTTCTTGCAGTTTAAATTTTTGAAAAGCATTTAGATTCTAAGTATCAAATCTATTTCACAAATGAATTTTAATCAACCATAGGTATGCCATATGATAACGTTTTTAATTTACAATTTCAAAATGATAATCATTAGGTTTGAATGGACGAAGTGAAGCTCAATTAATCAAGTTTCTTATTTAGTTTCAGCGCTTCCATTTCGTGCCTTTTTTGGTATAATTAGTCAGTTGTTTTCACATACTCTTGGTATAATTTCTCATCAGATCACGACCAATTATCATTGATATCATTTTCCGCATATGCCTTATCAGATTATGATTTAGTTAACTTTGGTTTTTATCGAATTGATTGGACTCGGCTCCCTCTGGGACTCACTCCTGTTGGAGTTTGCAATATCGCGTCCTCTTGTCTCTGTTGTGATGACAGGGCGCAGTTCATCAGTTGCTGTGCTACTGGGACTATAGTTAATTTCGATTTCGCGAACGTCATCGTAATGGTCTTCATTGTCACTTTGCTTTTGTACAATAAATTTATTAAAAGTTATCAGGTTTTTTAACAATAGTCACTGGATAATTTACTGGATGATGATGCTCCGTTTCCTCGACCTCTAAAATTGGCATCATCTGACTTATCCCAGCAACACTGCTGTGATTAGTTTTAAAAATTAGCAGGAAATCTTTATCAGACCTGTAGTATTTACTTAAGCTTAATTTACCGTCCTGTAGACTTTACCAGCAATTCATTTTTGACAACATGACATTTTACTTCAGTTGAGTTCAGTTCTTTGGGAATAGTTTTAGTTGTACTTGAATGCTTCTGATATGCAACAAAAGAAAACACAGCCATTTTGGGGGCATTAGCGTTACGGTAGTGTCTTCTAGCAGAATCTGGACGATTACCCAGCGTTATGTGACAGTTGATCCTCCTGATCATTTCCACATTTCATCTCTACAGCTTGTCGCATATATCTTGAGTTTATAGCAACAAGATTTTTCGATAGCAGTTTTGTCCACCGCGTGCACTGGCTTTTCAGGGTTTAAGAGGTTGATAATCATTTTCCATACTACGTACTCCTCAGATGAAAAAACAATTTTCTGCTCCAGCAGAAGCATTCGTCTTGTTTTTGCAGTATTGTCCCTTAACGGAGTTGCCGCAACGGTAAGATCATTTACATTGAGTAGTTGGAGTGGAAGAATGTTGTTGTAAGTCGAGACTGGAACGGAGTTTCTCACCTATACTCTTGCAAACCTAATCTCAAATAACCTTCAGGTCAACTTCAAAAAACCTTCAGATCATGTTCATGACATTGATTTCATCTGATTTCATCTAGGATATTTTTTCTAGGAGCAGTTGAATTTGGTCTGCAATTCGGTCATCAATCATCTTTTTTCTGGCATGATTCAAGCAGAATTTTGACTCTCCTTACTGTTGTTACTAATAAATCTTGGATTAATTGATATCAATGAGTTTTTCTTCCACCTTTTTTCTTTTGAAAAGATTTAGTTTCTATGTTTGAAACTAAAATCAAACGCTTTTTGAGCAACCACAAAATAGCTGCCAAATGATAGCGTTATTAATTAACAATTTCTAAATGATAATCATTAGGTTTCACAAGACGAAGTGAATCTCAATCAGTGGGAAATTACACAACCTCAGTTTTAGAATAAAGCAAAATGCTCGTTAATAAGTTCTCTGGATAAATCTTCCGGGCATTTACACAGATTAAATGTTTGTGCAGTTTTTGAATAAAGCAAAATGCCCAGTGATGACTCTTAGACTTATCACTGGGCACTTTGCTTACCCGCCAAATCTAGATGCTACACCAATTATCTCTAATCAGAGACAATATATCTTATGTTTCACCCTAGTTCTCGACCTCCTTTATATGTGTCGTATTTCTATCATGAGACGCTTCATCGTCTTGTAACTTATGCAAAGCAATCTTTCCATCAGCATTGACTTCAACTTCCACGTTGTTCTCACAGCAGGGAAACTTCGCAACTGTATTGCGGAATTCCTTCAGAATTTCCTTAATAACGCCTAGGTGTTTTTTGATACGCTACATTAGCTGCCGCAGCTTGATAATGTGCATTAGCATCCCTATAATGCCTTTGCATGTTGTCCAACCTATGTAGCAACATTGTAGTTGTCTCTTGCTGCAGATGTACGCCTGCTTTCATCTCTACCGCCTGACGGAGTTATCTGATGTCTTTCACTTTATATCCCGTAACATATTGAATTCCAATTTTGATATGGGCTATCAGAGTTTTATCAACACCGTAAACTCCGTGAATCATATTATCGGGATTAGCTGTGACATGATTAGTCCACAATTCGAATTCGTTCAGCTGGAAGAAAACCTTAGCCGATCTAGCTGACGCGCTCGTCTGGTGATTGTGGATCAGGACTTATTTAAGCGGCTGTCCAGCAACTTTGAGATCCTTTGCTCTGAGCAATTTACGGGACTCTAGTCCAGTAATGCTCACTCGCAGAGGATTCTTCACATTTTTGTGCAAACATGGCTGTGAGCGCTGTTATATAATCTTGCACTACTGTCTTTCAAAGCTCCGCCATTAGCTCTGCATCTAAGGGCTTCATTCGTTCGACTATTTCTTGTACATCGAATTCAATTTCTTCGTTCCGTTTGGATGGAATACCTCTGATCTGCTCGCCACGACTGTTTAGACCTTTGAAGTCATCTATGAACAATCTTACGTGATCCGCTCTGACCGTGACGAGACATTTGATATACGCGATATGCTTCAGCTTTAGAGCCTTGCTAATATATTCAGCCTTTGTCTTGTTGCGAAATTCGCGATTTATGAGCGTGAGTCACAACAATCATCGATGAGAAACGATCTGCAATATCGGTTGATTGTGCAGCTCTGAAGAGACTTGAGCAGATAGCTGTGCATTTTTTCTAATGCGCACTGTTGTTTAAATACAACGTCAGTCCCTTCAGAAAATCACTTTCGTACCTACTCCAACTTACAACAGTCTGCTGCTCCGTCGATCCAACTGTCACTTTCCCTTCAATTTCAGCGAATGCTTCGTCTACTAAGTCTAATCTGCAATCCTTTAACCGAATTGCAAACAATATTGTACGCATTTTGTACATTTTGCGCTCTGCTGATGACATTCCAATGTTTCACAATACAATGGTGCTCATCCGTGCAGAATCGTTCGTCCTCACGTTTCAGATGGCCATAAAACGCCTTCTGATGATATGACGACTTGCAAATAATATAAAAAACTTTTGCTTCCGATGCAGGATTCTTTTCAATGGTTCAAAAAGGGTGAATAACGATTAAACTGTTCGTGAGAGTTGATTTCGATGAAACGTTATAGCCCTTTTTATCTTAAGACCATTATGAAGTTACCAGAGAATAATCTATTCAGTGACTCGAGTCCTCGATTTCGGCAACTTTGCAACAGGTAATTCGGAAGCTTTTATTACCGGAGCCTCGTACCGCAGTTACCTTCCCTCAGGTTTCCCTGATGTACAGTTTACTGAAACCTCATTATATGGTATTTTTCCCTCAGTTTTCCCTGATGTACAGTTTACTGAAACCTCATTATATGGTATTTTTCCCGCAGGTTTCCCTGAAGTACTAATTACTGGTAGTTTTTCCCCAAATTTCCCTGAAAAAACTAATTACGTTTGATTTCAGGTGAGTAAATTTCCCATCAGTTTTCGTGAAGTACTAAAACCTTGGCGTGTTTCCCAACCCATGAAGCAACGTCGTAGATTTCGCTTGCGGCAGGTCTACGTCTGCTTTTATTTCTACCGCCTGACAAAGATATCTGATGTCTTTCAATTTTTATCCAGTAGCATATTCGTTGCCAATTTTTATGGGGGCTATCAGAGTTCTATCAACACCGTAAACCACATCTTCGGGATCTAGCTGCGACATCGTTGTTTTCTTCAATTCAAATTTGTTCAACTGGAGGAAAATTTTAGCCGATGCAGCTGACGCCCTCGTCTTGTGTTTGTGGATCACAACATATTTAAGCGGCTGTCCAGAAACTTTCAGGTACTTTGCTCTGAGCATTGAGCGCTCTTGTATAATCTTGCTCTTCCGTCTCACGAAGCTCCGCCAATAGCTCTTCCGCAACTAAGGGCCTCATTCGTTCGAATATTTCTTGTACTTCGGTTTCAATTTTGTCTGTTCTTTCACATGGAATACCTCTGGTCTGCTCGCCACGACTGTTTAGATCTTTTAGATGCTGTTTGAGCAATATTACATGATCCACTCTGACCCTGACGAAACATTTGATATACGCAATATGTTTCCGCTATAGAACCATGCTGATATACGCAGCCGTCGTCTTGAGACGTTCGCGATTTAGAATGGGTTGATTCACAATCATCAGTGGGAAACAATCTGCAATATCGGTCATTTGTGCAGCTCTGAAGTAACATTATCAGATAGCTGTGTAATTTCTCAGAATGCGTACTGTTGTTCAAACACAACATTAGTCCCTTCAGAGAATACTTTTGTACCTTCTCCAACTTACACCAGGCTGCTCCTCCGTTGATACAACTGTCACTTTCTCTTCAATTTCAGCGAATGCATTGATAAATACTTCTCTACTAAGTGTAATCTGCATTCCTTTAACCGAATTGCAAATGATATCGTACGCATTTTATAGATTTTGCGCCCTGCTGATAACATTCCAATGTTTCACAATACAATGGTGCTCATCCGTGCAGAATCGTTCGTCCTCCATCAAACGCCTTCTGATGATATGACGACTTGCAAATAATATTTGCAAAGAACTTTTGCTTCCGATGCAGGATTCTTTTCAATGGTTCCAAAAAGGGTGAATAACGATTAAACTGTTTGTGAGAGTTGATTTCGATGAAACGCTATAGCCCTTTTTTTTATCTTAAGACCATTATGAAGTTACCAGAGAATAGTTTATTCAGTGACTCGAGTCCTCGATTTGGCAACTTTGCAACAGGTAATTCGGAAGCTTTTATTACCGGAGCCTCGTACCGCAGTTACATTCCCTCAGTTTTCCCTGATGTACAGGTTACTGAAACCTCATTAAATGGTATTTTTCCCTCAGGTTTCCCTGAAGTACTAATTACTGGTAGTTTTCCCCCAAATTTCCCTGAAAAAATTAATTACCTTTGATTTCAGGTGAGTAAGTTTCCTATCAGTTTCCCTGATGTACAAGATACTGAAACCTCATTATATTGTAATTCTCCTTCAGGTTTTTCTGAAGTACCAATTACTTTTGATTTGAGTTAGGTAATTTTCTCTCATGTTTCCCTGAAGTAGTAAATACGGGTAGTTTTCCCCCCGAGTTTCCAGGAAAAACTAATTACCTTCGATTTTAGGTGAGTAATTTTCCCATCAGTTTTCGTGAAGTACTAAAACCTTCGCGCGTTTCCCAACCCATGAAGCAACATCGTAGATTTCTCTTGCGGCAGGTCTACGTCTGCTTTTATTTCTACCGCCTGACAAAGATATCTGATGTCTTTCAATTTTTATCCAGTAGCATATTCGTTGCCAGTTTTTATGTGGACTATCAGAGATCTATCAACACCGTAAACCACATCTTCGGGATCTAGCTGCGACATCGTTGTATTCCACAATTCACATTCGTTCAACTGGAAGAAAATTTTAGCCAATGCAGCTGACGCCCTCGTCTTGTGTTTGTGGATCACAACATATTTAAGCGGCTGTCCAGAAACTTTGAGGTACTTTGCTCTGAGCATTGAGCGCTCTTGTATAATCTTGCTTTTCCGTCTCACGAAGCTCCGCCAATAGCTCTTCCGCAACTAAGGGCCTCATTCGTTCGAATATTTCCTGTACTTCGGTTTCAATTTTGTCTGTTCTTTCGGATGGAATACCTCTGGTCTGCTCGCCACGACTGTTTAGATCTTTTAGATGCTCTTTGAGCAATATTACACGATCCACTCTGACCCTGACGAAACATTTGATATACGCAATATGTTTCCGCTATAGAACCATGCTGATATACGCAGCCGTCGTCTTGAGACGTTCGCGATTTAGAATGGGTTGATTCACAATCATCAGTGGGAAATAATCTGCAATATCGGTCATTTGTGCAGCTCTGAAGTAACATTAGCAGATAGCTGTGTAATTTCTCAGAATGCGTACTGTTGTTCAAATACAACTTCAGTCCCTTCAGAGAATACTTTTGTACCTACTCCAACTTACACCAGGCTGCTCCTCCGTTGATCCAACTGTCACTTTCTCTTCAATTTCAGCGAATGCATTGATAAATACTTCTCTACTAAATGTAATCTGCATTCCTTTAACCGAATTGCAAATGATATCGTACGCATTTTATAGATTTTGCGCCCTGCTGATAACATTCCAATGTTTCACAATACAATGGTGCTCATCCGTGCAGAATCTTTCGTCCTCCATCAAACGCCTTCTGATGATATGACGACTTGCAAATAATATAAAGAACTTTTGCTTCCGATGCAGGATTCTTTTCAATGGTTCCAAAAAGGGGTGAATAACGATTAAACTGTTTGTGAGAGTTGATTTCGATGAAACGCTATAGCCCTTTTTTATCTTAAGACCATTATGAAGTTACCAGAGAATAGTTTATTCAGTGACTCGAGTCCTCGATTTGGCAACTTTGCAACAGGTAATTCGGAAGCTTTTATTACCGGAGCCTCGTACCGCAGTTACATTCCCTCAGTTTTCCCTGATGTACTGGTTACTGAAACCTCATTAAATGGTATTTTTCCCTCAGATTTCCCTGAAGTACTAATTACTGGTAGTTTTCCCCCAAATTTCCCTGAAAAAATTAATTACCTTTGATTTCAGGTGAGTAAGTTTCCTATCAGTTTCCCTGATGTACAAGATACTGAAACCTCATTATATTGTAATTCTCCTTCAGGTTTTTCTGAAGTACCAATTACTTTTGATTTGAGTTAGGTAATTTTCTCTCATGTTTCCCTGAAGTAGTAAATACGGGTAGTTTTCCCCCCGAGTTTCCAGGAAAAACTAATTACCTTCGATTTTAGGTGAGTAAGTTTCCCATCAGTTTTCGTGAAGTACTAAAACCTTCGCGCGTTTCCCAACCCATGAAGCAACATCGTAGATTTCTCTTGCGGCAGGTCTACGTCTGCTTTTATTTCTACCGCCTGACAAAGATATCTGATGTCTTTCAATTTTTATCCAGTAGCATATTCATTGCCAGTTTTTATGTGGGCTATCAGAGTTCTATCAACACCGTAAACCACATCTTCGGGATCTAGCTGCGACATCGTTGTATTCCACAATTCACATTCGTTCAACTGGAAGAAAATTTTAGCCAATGCAGCTGACGCCCTCGTCTTGTGTTTGTGGATCACAACATATTTAAGCGGCTGTCCAGAAACTTTGAGGTACTTTGCTCTGAGCATTGAGCGCTCTTGTATAATCATGCTTTTCCGTCTCACGAAGCTCCGCCAATAGCTCTTCCGCAACTAAGGGCCTCATTCGTTCGAATATTTCCTGTACTTCGGTTTCAATTTTGTCTGTTCTTTCGGATGGAATACCTCTGGTCTGCTCGCCACGACTGTTTAGATCTTTTAGATGCTCTTTGAGCAATATTACATGATCCACTCTGACCCTGACGAAACATTTGATATACGCAATATGTTTCCGTTATAGAACCATGCTGATATACGCAGCCGTCGTCTTGAGACGTTCGCGATTTAGAATGGGTTGATTCACAATCATCAGTGGGAAACAATCTGCAATATCGGTCATTTGTGCAGCTCTGAAGTAACATTAGCAGATAGCTGTGTAATTTCTCAGAATGCGTACTGTTGTTCAAACACAACGTTAGTCCCTTCAGAGAATACTTTTGTACCTACTCCAACTTACACCAGGCTGCTCCTCCGTTGATCCAACTGTCACTTTCTCTTCAATTTCAGCGAATGCATTGATAAATACTTCTCTACTAAATGTAATCTGCATTCCTTTAACCGAATTGCAAATGATATCGTACGCATTTTATAGATTTTGCGCCCTGCTGATAACATTCCAATGTTTCACAATACAATGGTGCTCATCCGTGCAGTATCTTTCGTCCTCCATCAAACGCCTTCTGATGATATGACGACTTGCAAATAATATAAAGAACTTTTGCTTCCGATGCAGGATTCTTTTCAATGGTTCCAAAAAGGGGTGAATAACGATTAAACTGTTTGTGAGAGTTGATTTCGATGAAACGCTATAGCCCTTTTTTATCTTAAGACCATTATGAAGTTACCAGAGAAAAGTTTATTCAGTGACTCGAGTCCTCGATTTGGCAACTTTGCAACAGGTAATTTGGAAGCTTTTATTACCGGAGCCTCGTACCGCAGTTACATTCCTTCAGTTTTCCCTGATGCACAGGTTACTGAAACCTCATTAAATGGTATTTTTCCCTCAGTTTTCCCTGAAGTACTAATTACTGGTAGTTTTCCCCCAAATTTCCCTGAAAAACTTAATTACCTTTGATTTCAGGTGAGTAAGTATCCTATCAGTTTCCCTGATGTACAAGATACTGAAACCTCATTATATTGTAATTATCCTTCAGGTTTTTCTGAAGTACCAATTACTTTTGATTTGAGTTAGGTAATTTTCTCTCATGTTTCCCTGAAGTAGTAAATACGGGTAGTTTTCCCCCCGAGTTTCCAGGAAAAACTAATTACCTTCGATTTTGGGTGAGTAAGTTTCCCATCAGTTTTCGTGGAGTACTAAAACCTTCGCGCGTTTCCCAACCCATGAAGCAACATCGTAGATTTCTCTTGCGGCAGGTCTACGTCTGCTTTTATTTCTACCGCCTGACAAAGATATCTGATGTCTTTCAATTTTTATCCAGTAGCATATTCATTGCCAGTTTTTATGTGGGCTATCAGAGTTCTATCAACACCGTAAACCACATCTTCGGGATCTAGCTGCGACATCGTTGTATTGCACAATTCAAATTCGTTCAACTGGAAGAAAATTTTAGCCAATGCAGCTGACGCCCTCGTCTTGTGTTTGTGGATCACAACATATTTAAGCGGCTGTCCAGAAACTTTGAGGTACTTTGCTCTGAGCATTGAGCGCTCTTGTATAATCTTGCTCTTCCGTCTCACGAAGCTCCGCCAATAGCTCTTCCGCAACTAAGGGCCTCATTCGTTCAAATATTTCTTGTACTTCGGTTTCAATTTTGTCTGTTCTGTCGGATGGAATACCTCTGGTCTGCTCGCCACGACTGTTTAGATCTTTTAGATGCTCTTTGAGCAATATTACATGATCCACTCTGACCCTGACGAAACATTTGATATACGCAATATGTTTCCGTTATAGAACCATGCTGATATACGCAGCCGTCGTCTTGAGACGTTCGCGATTTAGAATGGGTTGATTCACAATCATCAGTGGGAAACAATCTGCAATATCGGTCATTTGTGCAGCTCTGAAGTAACATTAGCAGATAGCTGTGTAATTTCTCAGAATGCGTACTGTTGTTCAAACACAACGTTAGTCCCTTCAGAGAATACTTTTGTACCTACTCCAACTTACACCAGGCTGCTCCTCCGTTGATCCAACTGTCACTTTCTCTTCAATTTCAGCGAATGCATTGATAAATACTTCTCTACTAAATGTAATCTGCATTCCTTTAACCGAATTGCAAATGATATCGTACGCATTTTATAGATTTTGCGCCCTGCTGATAACATTCCAATGTTTCACAATACAATGGTGCTCATCCGTGCAGTATCTTTCGTCCTCCATCAAACGCCTTCTGATGATATGACGACTTGCAAATAATATAAAGAACTTTTGCTTCCGATGCAGGATTCTTTTCAATGGTTCCAAAAAGGGGTGAATAACGATTAAACTGTTTGTGAGAGTTGATTTCGATGAAACGCTATAGCCCTTTTTTATCTTAAGACCATTATGAAGTTACCAGAGAAAAGTTTATTCAGTGACTCGAGTCCTCGATTTGGCAACTTTGCAACAGGTAATTTGGAAGCTTTTATTACCGGAGCCTCGTACCGCAGTTACATTCCTTCAGTTTTCCCTGATGCACAGGTTACTGAAACCTCATTAAATGGTATTTTTCCCTCAGTTTTCCCTGAAGTACTAATTACTGGTAGTTTTCCCCCAAATTTCCCTGAAAAACTTAATTACCTTTGATTTCAGGTGAGTAAGTATCCTATCAGTTTCCCTGATGTACAAGATACTGAAACCTCATTATATTGTAATTATCCTTCAGGTTTTTCTGAAGTACCAATTACTTTTGATTTGAGTTAGGTAATTTTCTCTCATGTTTCCCTGAAGTAGTAAATACGGGTAGTTTTCCCCCCGAGTTTCCAGGAAAAACTAATTACCTTCGATTTTGGGTGAGTAAGTTTCCCATCAGTTTTCGTGGAGTACTAAAACCTTCGCGCGTTTCCCAACCCATGAAGCAACATCGTAGATTTCTCTTGCGGCAGGTCTACGTCTGCTTTTATTTCTACCGCCTGACAAAGATATCTGATGTCTTTCAATTTTTATCCAGTAGCATATTCATTGCCAGTTTTTATGTGGGCTATCAGAGTTCTATCAACACCGTAAACCACATCTTCGGGATCTAGCTGCGACATCGTTGTATTGCACAATTCAAATTCGTTCAACTGGAAGAAAATTTTAGCCAATGCAGCTGACGCCCTCGTCTTGTGTTTGTGGATCACAACATATTTAAGCGGCTGTCCAGAAACTTTGAGGTACTTTGCTCTGAGCATTGAGCGCTCTTGTATAATCTTGCTCTTCCGTCTCACGAAGCTCCGCCAATAGCTCTTCCGCAACTAAGGGCCTCATTCGTTCAAATATTTCTTGTACTTCGGTTTCAATTTTGTCTGTTCTGTCGGATGGAATACCTCTGGTCTGCTCGCCACGACTGTTTAGATCTTTTAGATGCTCTTTCAGCAATATTACATGATCCACTCTGACCCTGACGAAACATTTGATATACGCAATATGTTTCCGCTATAGAACCATGCTGATATACGCAGCCGTCGTCTTGAGACGTTCGCGATTTAGAATGGGTTGATTCACAATCATCAGTGGGAAACAATCTGCAATGTCATTTGTGCAGCTCTGAAGTAACATTAGCAGATAGCTGTGTAATTTCTCAGAATGCGTACTGTTGTTCAAACACAACGTTAGTCCCTTCAGAGAATACTTTTGTACCTACTCCAACTTACACCAGGCTGCTCCTCCGTTGATCCAACTGTCACTTTCTCTTCAATTTCAGCGAATGCATTGATAAATACTTCTCTACTAAATGTAATCTGCATTCCTTTAACCGAATTGCAACTGATATCGTGCGCATTTTATAGATTTTGCGCCCTGCTGATAACATTCCAATGTTTCACAATACAATGGTGCTCATCCGTGCAGAATCGTTCGTCCTCCATCAAACGCCTTCTGATGATATGACGACTTGCAAATAATATAAAGAACTCTACCGATGCAGGATTCTTTTCAATGGTTCCAAAAAGGGTGAATAACGATTAAACTGTTTGTGAGAGTTGATTTCGATGAAACGCTATAGCCCTTTTTTATCTTAAGACCATTATGAAGTTACCAGAGAATAGTTTATTCAGTGACTCGAGTCGTCGATTTGGCAAATTTGCAACAGGTATATCGGAAGCTTTTATTACCGGAGCCTCGTACCGCAGTTACATTCCCTCAGTTTTCCCTGATGTGCAGGTTACTGAAACCTCAATAAATGGTATTTTTCCCTCAGGTTTCCCTGAAGTTTAATTACTGGTAGTTTTCCCCCAAATTTCCCTGAAAAAATTAATTACCTTTGATTTCAGGTGAGTAAGTTTCCTATCAGTTTCCCTGATGTACAAGATACTGAAACCTCATTATATTGTAATTCTCCTTCAGGTTTTTCTGAAGTACCAATTACTTTTGATTTGAGTTAGGTAATTTTCTCTCATGTTTCCCTGAAGTAGTAAATACGGGGTAGTTTTCCCCCCGAGTTTCCAGGAAAAACTAATTACCTTCGATTTTAGGTGAGTAATTTTCCCATCAGTTTTCGTGAAGTACTAAAACCTTCGCGCGTTTCCCAACCCATGAAGCAACATCGAAGATTTCTCTTGCGGCAGGTCTACGTCTGCTTTTATTTCTACCGCCTGACAAAGATATCTGATGTCTTTCAATTTTTATCCAGTAGCATATTCGTTGCCAGTTTTTATGTGGAATATCAGAGTTCTATCAACACCGTAAACCACATCTTCGGGATCTAGCTGCGACATCGTTGTATTCCACAATTCAAATTCGTTCAACTGGAAGAAAATTTTAGCCAATGCAGCTGACGCCCTCGTCTTGTGTTTGTGGATCACAACATATTTAAGCGGCTGTCCAGAAACTTTGAGGTACTTTGCTCTGAGCATTGAGCGCTCTTGTAAAATCTTGCTCTTCCGACTCACGAAGCTCCGCCAATAGCTCTTCCGCAACTAAGGGCTTCTTTCGTTCGAATACTTCTTGTACTTCGGTTTCAGTTTTGTCCGTTATTTCTGATGGAATACCTCTGGTGTGCTCGCCACGACTGTTTAGATCTTTAAGATGCTCTTTGAGCAATATTACGTGATCCACTCTGACCTTGACGAAACATTTGATATACGCAATATGTTTCCGCTATAGAACCATGCTGATATACGCAGCCGTCGTCTTGAGACGTTCGCGATTTAGAATGGGTTGATTCACAATCATCAGTGGGAAACAATCTGCAATATCGGTCATTTGTGCAGCTCTGAAGTAACATTAGCAGATAGCTGTGTAATTTCTCAGAATGCGTACTGTTGTTCAAATACAACTTCAGTCCCTTCAGAGAATACTTTTGTACCTACTCCAACTTACACCAGGCTGCTCCTCCGTTGATCCAACTGTCACTTTTTCTTCAATTTCAGCGAATGCATTGATAAACACTTCTCTACTAAGTGTAATCTGCATTCCTTTAACCGAATTGCAAATGATATTGTACGCATTTTATACATTTTGCGCTCTGCTGATAACATTCCAATGTTTCACATTACATTGGTGCTCATCCGTGCAGAATCGTTTGTCCTCACGTTTCAGATGGCCATCAAACGCCTTCTGATGATATGACGACTTGCAAATAATATAAAGAACTTTTGCTTCCGATGCAGGATTCTTTTCAATGGTTCCAAAAAAAGTGAATAACGATTAAACTGTTCGTGAGAGTTGATTTCGATGAAACGTTATAGCCCTTTTTTATCTTAAGACCATTTCGAAGTTACCAGAGAATAGTGTATTCAGTGACTCGTCCTCGATTTCGGCAACTTTGCAACAGGTAATTCGGAAGCTTTTATTACCGGAGCCCCGTACCGCAGTTGCATTCCCTCAGGTTTCCTGATTTACAGGTTACTGAAACCTCATTATATGGTATTTTTCCCTCAGGTTTCCCTGAGGTACTAATTACTGGTAATTTTCCCCCAAATTTCCCTGAAAAAACTAATTTCCTTTTTTTTTAGGTGAGTAAGTTTCCCATCAGTTTTCTTGAAGTACTAAAACCCACAGTAACATTCCCTCAGTTTTCTCTAATGTACAAGCTACTGAAACCTCATTTTATGGTGTTTTTCCCCCAGGTTTCCCTGAAATTTTAATTACCATTGATTTGAGGTTAGGTAGTTTTCCCTCAGATTTCACTGAAGTACTAATTACCTGAACTTCGAGTTTCGATATTCTTCCTTTAAATTTCCTGAGGTACTAATTCTCGGTAACTTTTTTGAGAAAAAACCTTTTGCGTTAGATTTTGTTTCAGATGGTTGCTGAAATAATGTTACGTTGCCGGTAACCTTACCCATTTTTACAGGTGTTGCGGTCAATCAACAGGTGTTTCCAGGTGGGCATCAATCACCGCCTGGGTTCGAAGGTCAATTACACCCAACAGGGGTCAAAGGTTAATGACCGTTTAGAAGATTTGACATTGGGTAGCATTAATGGGTAACATTGGGTAGCCCAATGCTGACTGTGCTTACCTGCCAAGCTTCTTTTGTAGTTAATTAGAGGTAATATAACCATGAGCAGTCGAAAAATTTTAGGGCATGCACATTCTCAGGTCAATCAAAACACCTGGTAAGAAAATCAAAAATCATAGCTGTGCAGTGTCGTAGATTGATTTAATGAGATTTTGTTTTAAGATTTCATCCTGAAACCTCATTACTCTTTTAGAGTTAATCAGTATTTTAGTCCCATGATTTCATCCTGAGACTTGATTACCCCTGGGTAATCTGTTGCTCTCTTGTTGATACTTTCTTTCGTTAGTCTCTAGCGTTTGTCTGGGGCTTGGTTACTCTAATGAGTTACCCTGGCTTGATCTTAAAGACAAGTCTTTGGGTCTGAATACCCCTGAAAATAGATTATGTAATCATCCATCGCTTGAGGTTACCACTAATCACGTTCTCTTCCTTTCTACTGATCCTTAAAATAGAACTTCTGACTTGAATATCAGCTCTCACTGACAACTAAGAATTTATCTGACATGCCAGCGCCACCACTGTGGAATTTGGGTGTTATTCTTCGTCTTCGCTATTGATATATGTAACTCAGTCAATTCTATTGGATCAGTAATGTACTAAAGGAGGCAAGCGAGGTTGATTGCTGACCATACCATAGGAGAGTCATAGATGGATTGAATGAGATAGTTTCAGGATTGTTCAGATCTTAAATCATGATTACCTTAATAGGGTTAGTATGTTTTATAGTCTCAGGATTTCATCCTGAGACTTGATAAGTTGTTAGGTTTTAATCAGTATTTTAAATCAGGATCTCATCCTGAGACTTGATAGCTCCTCAGTAATCTGTTTATGCAGTTAGTTAACGCTATCGTTCACTAGTCTGTACAGAATTTCCTGATGATTACCCCCTTTTGGGTTAATTATCACCTTAGTTTCGGGATTTCATCCTGAAATTTACTTACCCCTTGGTCTCTAATCTCTAGGTTTTTTTCCTGTGACTTGTTTACCCAATTAAGTTAACATTACCTGAATTCAGTTGTCAGTTTAATAACTCAAAAAACCTTACGTAATCGTCCATAGGTTCGACACTGACTGTCCAGTACGTTACTGTATATAAAACTCACGATAACACCTATTGTAGCCAGTCAACAGGTGGGCCCCAGTTGGGGCCAATCATCTTTTAGGTTTGAATGTCAATGACCACTAACAGTGGTTGAAGGTCATTAACCGTTAGGATTCATGACATTAAGCGATCAAAAGGGTAATATTTGGTAATATTATATTGACCAACGTGTTGAAACCACATTCAATTCTCTTAGATTAGTGATGTACTAAAGGAGGCAAGCGAGGTTGGTTGCTGACCATATCATAGGAGAATCATAGATGGATTGAATGAGATAGTTTCAGTATTTTATCTTAAATCATGATTACCATAATAGGGTTAGTATGTTTTATAGTCTCAGGATTTCATCCTGAGACTTGATAACCTGTTAGGTTTTAATCAGTATTTTAAATCAGGATTGCATGCTGAGACTTGATCGCTCCTCGGTAATCTGTTTATGCACTAAGTTAACGCTATCGTTCACTAGTCTGTACAGAATTTCCTGATGATTACCACCTTTTGGGTTAATTATCACCTTAGTTTCGGGATTTCATCCTGAAATTTACTTACCCCTTGGTCTCTAATCTCTAGGTTTTTTTCCTGTGACTTGTTTACCCAATTAAGTTAACTTTACCTGAATTCAGTTGTCAGTTTTAGAACTCAAAAAACCTTACGTAATCGTCCATAGGTTTGGCACTGACTGTCCAGTACGTTACTGTATATAAAAATCACGATAACACCTATTGTAGCCAGTCAACAGGTGCGCCCCAGTTGGGGCCAATCATCTTTTAGGTTTGAATGTCAATGACCACTAACAGTGGTTGAAGGTCATTAACCGTTAGGATTCATGACATTAAGTGATCAAAAAGGGTAATATTTGGTAATGACAGATTGAAAACGTTATCTGTCAATTTTTTCTAATTACAGGTGTTGAAACCATGCAAAATCAACCTTGCGCAAAATTGTTATATAGCTACCTAGTTGAAGTCATCAGATCTTCTGGTGAAAAAAATAAAGTTGAGAAAAGATATGAGATGCCTTTGTTATCCCTCCGCAAAATTTTCGGTTTGTGGCTAGAATCCTGAGACTGGGTAATCGATTCTCTTGTTTTTCCTTGGTTGTTTTTCTGGAATCATGTTACCCTTTTTTGGAGTACGTTACCCGTTACGTGAGGAATTATTACGGGTAATCTTACGACTTATAGTGCCTTGCTTATCGCGAGGGATAACATAAAAAACTTAACCCAGTAATTTTTTCCCATAAATTTTCCTGCAAAAACATTACCTTTCTTGGTACGTTACCTTCTTCCTGAGGAAAGATTACCAGTAATGTGGGTAATATTTTCTCAGGATTCCGTTACATACTAATTTGCGCGCGGCGCGAAAGTGCGCGCGCTTCGCGCGCCGGCAAAATTTTAAGACCAACGAAAAACTGAAATTTTTTACTACTGATTCATAAACCCCCAGTTCTTGACAAATTTGCGCAAAGCCCCGGGGGAGCGGGGTCCAGGGGCCAGATAGGGGTCTGAAACGGGGAATAACAGGGCAAAAACTGATACGGGACCCCCCAATTAAAGCTAAAAACACCTTTTTTGAACCCTTTTAAGAAATCTTTAGGAATTTTTACCGGTAACCTCATCATGCAAACAGGTAATCGGAAACTTAAATTGGGTAGATAAATCCCGAGGTCAGGGTAATCATTTCCGAGACGTGTATGTGCAACCTTAAGGAATGTTACCTCAGAATTTTTAAACCTCTCAAATGAAAAATTTACATGAGAAAAAATTACCCCTTTTTAAAAGTTTGCTTATCAAACGATGGGTAATAATTTCTCAGGCGCATGACTGGAGAAAAATTACCCCATTCCTTGGATGAGTTTAACGCTATTTAACACAAATTTAAAACTATCTTTTGTTTTATTCCATTTGGAGGTAATAAAGTTAAAGATAAATTTCCATAGAAACATTTACCCCGTTTTCAAATGGCGTTGATTCTCATTGGCGAACTAATCAGTTGTCTTCCTATTATTACCAAAGGTGTGCGGTGACGTGTTATGGGGAAGTTATCAGTTGTCGCCCCTTGATTATCTTTGGTGTGCGGTCGGTTTGCGGTCCACTCGGCCTCTCCGCGGCCACAACCCCCCTGGTGGGGGGGAGAGGTTGCGACCACGGATAGAACTTCGTTACGCTGTTTGGTGGTTGATGTAGGGTTAGATAACTTAAGAAGCAATATACCCGGTAGTATGTATTCAGGATTTATTCTGAATGCATGTTACCGGGCTCTTTACAACGTCTCGAAAACAGAATAATGCAAAATGCCCGAAAATAAGTATTCAGGATTTATCCTGAAAACTTATTACCGGGCACTTTGCAATATCCCCAAGTCAGAATAAAACAAAATGCCCGGTAATGAGTCTTCAAGATTTATCATGAATTCTTATTACCGATTACCGGGCACTTTACATTATCCCCAAATCAGAATAAAGCAAAATGCCCGGTAACGAGTATTTAGGACTTAACCTGAATACTTCTAACCGGGCGCTAAGCAGTATTCCCGTATGACTCAATATCCATTTGACTATACTCAATACAATTCACATAGAATAATTGTTTCTGTACCTTATCGACAAAACCTAATTTATGTTTTTTTTCTAACTACCAACTCTTTTAAAACCTTTAATTGTCCCCGAATTCTGCTAAATCTTAGAACGCTACCAATCTCATTTAGTAACTGATATTCCGATGGCTTGTTTCAAGAGTAATTTCTAGTACTCCTTTCCGTTATTACCAATAAATCTTTGATTATTCGCTATCAAATCTGGAGATCAATTTTTCTTTCATCTAATATGTTTAAAAAAACTCAGTTTCAAATTGAAACAAGCTTTGTATTTCAAAGCAACATCAAATAGTTTTCAATAGGCAAAACAAAATTCAAATGATAAAGTTTCTAAAGTAGTTTTAACGTTTCCATTTCTTGCCAGCTTTTTCGTAAATATCATCAGTTCTTCTCACGCATTCTTGGTAGAGCCTTTCATCGGATGACGACCAACTATCGTCAATGCCATCATCTAAACCAGCAGCCTCCTCAATTTCTTTTTCAAGTTTTGGCTTCCTAACGGTCGTCTCAATATTTTCATAGTCTTCAGGCTGGAAGTTAGCAACACCCCGTCATGTCGTCTGAGATACAATTACAAGATTTCGTTCATGTGACGATGTAGTGCTCGGACTATAGCTAACTTCACTATCGCTAACATCACCAAATTTTTCTTCATTGTCACTTGGAACATTAGTTTGCGAACAAAAATCATAAATATTTCCGACATTAGTTATTCGCGGGTTTATGGGAATATCATCTGCAGCTTCTTTATCATCATTAGCTGTCTCTAAACTTTGTATCACCTGACTGCCTACAGAAACACTGCGTTGATTACATTCATTAAACACAGGCAAAAAATCTTTCTCGGAATCTTCACACTTACTCACACTTAGTTTACCATCGTGTACTTTTACAAGCAAATCGCTCTGACAGCAAGGACAGCTCATCTTTGTCGATTTTAGTTCCTTAATAATATCATCTATTGTGCCTAACTTTTTTCGATACGCTGCGAAGGCTAGTGCAGTCATTATTGGGGCGTTTGCGTCTCGATATAGCCTTCTTGCTGTATCTGGACAATGAAGACGCAATTGAGAAGCCTCATTTTCAAGATCGTTACCACATTCATTTCAACAGCTTGATGCAAAAATCTAATATCTTTAAGCTTGTAGCCACATACTTTTTCGATAGCAATCTTAATATTTGATCTCAATTTTTTCTCGACTGCCTACACAGGATTTTCTGGATTTAAATCCCCAATAATCATTTTCCAATGATTTGTATACGTTAAAACTCGGACAGGATTTCGTACGTATACCCTCGCAAACATGATTTTAAGATGGCCCTCGGGATTGACTTATAGTATTCTCTAATTTCTTCATGTACTTCATTTTCTAAGAGCGGCTCAATTTTTTCAATTATTTCATTGACGATTCCTTCAATCTCTTCTTTGCTTTCGGATGGGATACACTTCCCCATTGCCTTTCTTGTTTTCAATTCGTTAAGTATTTAGTTTCGGATAGTATTAATTAGTTTTTCTTTAAGTATTAATTAGTTTCGGATAGCCAGTGAAGATGTTGTGCCTTGACCGATACAAGGCATTTCAATTCGGCCAGACGTTTAATTTCTTTCACGCATCCCAAGTACTCAAGTTTTGTCTTCACCATACAATTGCTATCCAGAATAGCCATCTGTATAGCATTAGGAGCAGAACAGTCTTTTATATCTTCAGAATTAGCTGCCTTGAACAATCGGGAACATACGGACACGTAGTTTCTACTTCGTTGAGAATTGGTGAAATGCTTAGCCAGCGATTTTAAAAACATTGCTCTATTGTGGTACCACGTTACTCCAGGTACATCAGTGATATCGACAATTCTTAATTTGTTCTCGATTTCAACGAAGGCTTCCTTGAATTTATTTATATCCAAGAGCATGCGGGATCCTTTAACTCGATTGCAAATGTATTCAAACGCATTATCTACTGTTTGGCAATTCTTAACAGTTTTCCAGTTTCCTGAGAATGATTCGGTGCTCGTCAGTTGAAAAACGACTGTCTTCTCTTTTACATGGTTTGAAAACGTTTTTTCCTGAAATGATTTCTGGCAGGTCACACAGACGATTTGTTTTGAAGACATGTTTGGCTCTAAAAACGGATCATAGCGTCATTAACCTTTAGGATTCATGACGGCTCTAAGGTCATTAACCGTTAGGATTCATGACATTAAGCGATCAAAAGGGTAATATTTGGTAATATTATATTGACCAACGTGTTGAAACCACATTCAATTCTCTTAGATTAGTGATGTACTAAAGGAGGCAAGCGAGGTTGGTTGCTGACCATATCATAGGAGAGTCATAGATGGATTGAATAAGATAGTTTCAGTATTTTATCTTGAATCATGATTACCTTAATAGGGTTAGTATGTTTTATAGTCTCAGGATTTCATCCTGAGACTTGATAACCTGTTAGGTTTTAATCAGTATTTTAAATCAGGATTTCATCCTGAGACTTGATCGCTCCTCGGTAATCTGTTTATGCACTTAGTTAACGCTATCGTTCACTAGTCTGTACAGAATTTCCTGATGATTAGCCCCTTTGGGTTAATTATCACCCTAGTTTCGGGATTTCATCCTGAAATTTGCTTACCCCTTGGTCTCTAATCTCTAGGTTTTTTTCCTGTGACTTGTTTACCCAATTAAGTTAACATTACCTGAATTCAGTTGTCAGTTTAATAACTCAAAAAACCTTAGGTAATCGTCCATAGGTTCGACACTGACTGTCCAGTACGTTACTGTATATAAAACTCACGATAACACCTATTGTAGCCAGTCAACAGGTGGGCCCCAGTTGGGGCCAATCATCTTTTAGGTTTGAATGTCAATGACCACTAACAGTGGTTGAAGGTCATTAACCGTTAGGATTCATGACATTAAGTGATCAAAAAGGGTAATATTTGGTAATGACAGATTGAAAACGTTATCTGTCAACTTTTTCTAATTACAGGTGTTGAAACCATACAAAATCAACCTTGCGCAAAATTGTTATATAGCTACCTAGTTGACGTCATCAGATCTTCTGGTGAAAAAAAATAAAGTTGAAAAAAGATAGGAGATGCCTTTGTTATCCCTCCGCAAAATTGTCGGTTTGTGGATAGAATCCTGAGACTGGGTAGTCGATTCTCTTGTTTTTCCTAGGTTGTTTTCCTGGAATCATGTTTCATGTTACTTTTTTTTGGAGTACGTTACCCTTTACGCGAGGAATTATTACGGGAAATCTAGACTTATAGTGCCTTTGTTATCCCTCGAACGAAATTTTTGTTTAAGGGAAAAAACCTGGGAATCGGTAATCGTTTCCGAGGATTTTCCCTGAAATCACTTTCCCCTTTTTTGGAGTACGTTACCCTTTACCTGAGGAATTATTACCGGTAATCATGGGCAATATTTCCTCAGGACGCCCTTATAGACCTCCTTGCCCCCAACTTAGAGCTAAAAATGCCTTTTTTCAGCCGTTTCCTAAGGATTTCCTGAGGAATCATTACCGGTAATGAAATCCTGCGAACAGGTAACCGGAACTTTAAGGTTGGTAATGGAATCCTTAAGGAATGGGTAATAATTTTTCAGGTGACTACGTAAAACCTTAAAAAATTGTGACTCAGCTTTTTCATAGGTAATAATTTGTCAAAGGAGGGTAACAATCACCTTAGAACCAAATATCAGATGATGTTCTTTCAAAGAAATGGCGATTGATCAGTTGTCGTCCCTTGATTATCAAAGGTGTGCGGTCGGGTTGCGCTCCACTCGGCCTCTCCGCGGCCCCAACCCCCCCCCCCCTGGCGGGGGGAGGGGGGGGGGGGAGATTGCGACCACGGATAGACCTTCGTTACGCTATGTGGTTGGTGGTGTAAGCATAGGGCACTTTTCGTCTTGAAATCAATATGTGCAAAAATGGGGTAAGGTATTGTGAATCCAGGTTTAAAACCCGAAAACCACTAACTTACCCCATTTCCGAATAAGCAAAAACGGGCAAAGTATTATGCTTCCGGAAAACAAACCGAAAGCATAATACCTTGCCCCTTGCTGATATGACACAATCTTATAGGATTAATGGTAGTGCAACTTTAGACTTCTATAATCCCAGCAACAATAACTTACCCCATTTCAGAATAAGCAAAAAGGGGCAAAGTATTATGCTTCCGGAAAACAAACCGAAAGCATAATACCTTGCCCCTTCCTGACATGACGCAATCTTATAGGATTAATGGTAGTGCAACTTAAGACTTATCTTATCTAGGAACATAATATACCAGTATCCACTTTAACTTACCCCATTTCTGAATAAGCAAAAAGGGGCAAAGTAATATACCTTCGGTAACACATAGAACGAAGGCATATTACCTTGCACCTTGTGGTAGACAATATACTTATATAGGATAAAGGGAACTGCAACTTAATTCAAATCCTATCATTGTGTTTTTATCCCATCATACCCAAATTTATCTTAAACACTTAACCTACCAACCCAAACAATATCTTCATACCCAACTATATCTGTAATTCATAGTCCACCAATATAAACTCTTTCTAATTTTCCAACCATATGTCTTCAATCAAGGACTAACTGTACGAATCTTACCTATTACCACTACCATCAACATTATAACGAACTACACCCCAGCAAAGCTCACTCTTATAAACTATTAAAACCATATTCCTAATCAGGAATGATGCTAAGTGATCATAAAACTACCTAGTTCAAAACGATTCAAGATTGAAAAAGTTGAACCCTTTTTTTGAACACCTTTTTTTGAACCCTTTTTTCAAGAAATCCTTAGGAATTGTTACCGGTAACCTCATCATGCAAACAGGTAATCGGAAACTTAAATTGGGTAGATAAATCCCGAGGTCAGGGTAATCATTTCCGAGACGTGTATGTGCAACCTTAAGGAATGTTACCTCAGAATTTTTAAACCTCTTAAATGAAAAATTTACATGAGAAAAAATTACCCCTTTTTTAAAGTTTGCTTATCAAACGATGGGTAATAATTTCTCAGGCGCATGACTGGAGGAGAATCTTTTGTTTTATTCAATTTGGAGGTAATAAAGTTAAAGATAAATTTCCATAGAAACATTTACCCCGTTTTCAAATGGCGTTGATTCTC
The DNA here is from genome assembly GCF_964194025.1 of Convolutriloba macropyga. Lineage (NCBI taxonomy): Eukaryota > Metazoa > Xenacoelomorpha > Acoela > Convolutidae > Convolutriloba > Convolutriloba macropyga. The sequence goes on along the minus strand of NC_134479.1, from coordinate 18,188,792 downwards.
ATTGGCGAACTAATCAGTTGTCTTCCTATTATTACCAAAGGTGTGCGGTGACGTGTTATGGGGAAGTTATCAGTTGTCGCCCCTTGATTATCTTTGGTGTGCGGTCGGTTTGCGGTCCACTCGGCCTCTCCGCGGCCACAACCCCCCTGGTGGGGGGGAGAGGTTGCGACCACGGATAGAACTTCGTTACGCTGTTTGGTGGTTGATGTAGGGTTAGATAACTTAAGAAGCAATATACCCGGTAGTATGTATTCAGGATTTATTCTGAATGCATGTTACCGGGCTCGTTACAACGTCTCGAAAACAGAATAATGCAAAATGCCCGAAAATAAGTATTCAGGATTTATCCTGAAAACTTATTACCGGGCACTTTGCAATATCCCCAAATCAGAATAAAACAAAATGCCCGGTAATGAGTCTTCAAGATTTATCATGAATTCTTATTACCGATTACCGGGCACTTTACATTATCCCCAAATCAGAATAAAGCAAAATGCCCGGTAACGAGTATTTAGGACTTAACCTGAATACTTCTAACCGGGCGCTAAGCAGTATTCCCGTATGACTCAATATCCATTTGACTATACTCAATACAATTCACATAGAATAATTGTTTCTGTACCTTATCGACAAAACCTAATTTATGTTTTTTTTAACTACCAACTCTTTTAAAACCTTTAATTGTCCCCGAATTCTGCTAAATCTTAGAACGCTACCAATCTCATTTAGTAACTGATATTCCGATGGCTTGTTTCAAGAGTAATTTCTAGTACTCCTTTCCGTTATTACCAATAAATCTTTGATTATTCGCTATCAAATCTGGAGATCAATTTTTCTTTCATCTAATATGTTTAAAAAAAACTCAGTTTCAAATTGAAACAAACTTTGTATTTCAAAGCAACATCAAATAGTTTTCAATAGGCAAAACAAAATTCAAATAATAAAGTTTCTAAAGTAGTTTTAACGTTTCCATTTCTTGCCAGCTTTTTCGTAAATATCATCAGTTCTTCTTACGCATTCTTGGTAGAGCCTTTCATCGGATGACGACCAACTATCGTCAATGCCATCATCTAAACCAGCAGCCTCCTCAATTTCTTTTCCTTTTTCAAGTGTTGGCTTCCTAACATTCGTCTCAATATTTTCATAGTCTTCAGGCTGGAAGTTAGCAACACCCCGTCATGTCGTCTGAGATACAATTACAAGATTTCGTTCATGTGACGATGTAGTGCTCGGACTATAGCTAACTTCACTATCGCTAACATCACCAAAATTTTCTTCATTGTCACTTGGAACATTAGTTTGCGAACAAAAATCATAAATATTTCCGACATTAGTTATTCGCGGGTTTATGGGAATATCATCTGCAGCTTCTTTATCATCATTAGCTGTCTCTAAACTTTGTATCACCTGACTGCCTACAGAAACACTGCGTTGATTACATTCATTAAACACAGGCAAAAAATCTTTCTCGGAATCTTCACACTTACTCACACTTAGTTTACCATCGTGTACTTTTACAAGCAAATCGCTCTGACAGCAAGGACAGCTCGTCTTTGTCGATTTTAGTTCCTTAATAATATCATCTATTGTGCCTAACTTTTTCTAGTAATAATTTTTCAGGTGACTACGTAAAACCTTAAAAAATTTTGACTCAGCTTTTTCATAGGTAATAATTTGTCAAAGGAGGGTAACAATCACCTTAGAACCAAATATCAGATGGTGTTCTTTCAAAGAAATGGCGATTGATCAGTTGTCGTCCCTTGATTATCAAAGGTGTGCGGTCGGGTTGCGCTCCACTCGGCCTCTCCGCGGCCGCAACCCCCCCCCCCCTGGCGGGGGGAGGGGGGGAGATTGCGACCACGGATAGACCTTCGTTACGCTATGTGGTTGGTGGTGTAAGCATAGGGCACTTTTCGTCTTGAAATCAATATGTGCAAAAATGGGGTAAGGTATTGTGAATCCAGGTTTAAAACCCGAAAACCACAATAACTTACCCCATTTCCGAATAAGCAAAAAGGGGCAAAGTATTATGCTTCCGGAAAACAAACCGAAAGCATAATACCTTGCCCCTTGCTGATATGACACAATCTTATAGGATTAATGGTAGTGCAACTTTAGACTTCTATAATCCCAGCAACAATAACTTACCCCATTTCAGAATAAGCAAAAAGGGGCAAAGTATTATGCTTCCGGAAAACAAACCGAAAGCATAATACCTTGCCCCTTCCTGACATGACGCAATCTTATAGGATTAATGGTAGTGCAACTTAAGACTTATCTTATCTAGGAACATAATATACCAGTATCCACTTTAACTTACCCCATTTCTGAATAAGCAAAAAGGGGCAGAGTAATATACCTTCGGTAACACATAGACCGAAGGCATATTACCTTGCCCCTTGTGTTAGACAATATACTTATATAGGATAAAGGGAACTGCAACTTAATTCAAATCCTATCATTGTGTTTTTATCCCATCATACCCAAAATTATCTTAAACACTTAACCTACCAACCCAAACAATATCTTCATACCCAACTATATCTGTAATTCATAGCCCACCAATATGAACTCTTTCTAATTTTCCAACCATATGTCTTCAATCAAGGACTAACTGTACGAATCTTACCTATTACCACTACCATCAACATTATAACGAACTACACCCCAGCAAAGCTCACTCTTATAAACTATTAAAACCATATTCCTAATCAGGAATGATGCTAAGTGATCATAAAACTACCTTGTTCAAAACGATTCAAGATTGAAAAAGTTGAACTTTTTTTTGAACACCTTTTTTGAACCCTATTTTCAAGAAATCCTTAGGAATTGTTACCGGTAACCTCATCATGCAAACAGATAATCGGAAACTTAAATTGGGTAGATTAATCCCGAGGTCAGGGTAATCATTTCCGAGACGTGTATGTGCAACCTTAAGGAATGTTACCTCAGAATTTTTAAACCTCTTAAACGAAAAATTTACATGAGAAAAAATTACCCCTTTTTAAAAGTTTGCTTATCAAACGATGGGTAATAATTTATCAGGCGCATGACTGGAGAAAAATTACCCCATCCCTCGGATGAGTTTAACGCTATTTAACACAAATTTAAAACTATCTTTTGTTTTATTCAATTTGGAGGTAATAAAGTTAAAGATAAATTTCCATAGAAACATTTACCCCGTTTTCAAATGGCGTTGATTCTCATTGGCGAACTAATCAGTTGTCTTCCTATTATTACCAAAGGTGTGCGGTGACGTGTTATGGGGAAGTTTTCAGTTGTCGCCCCTTGATTATCTTTGGTGTGCGGTCGGTTTGCGGTCCACTCGGCCTCTCCGCGGCCACAACCCCCCTGGCGGGGGGGAGAGGTTGCGACCACGGATAGAACTTCGTTACGCTGTTTGGTGGTTGATGTAGGGTTAGATAACTTAAGAAGCAATATACCCGGTAGTATGTATTCAGGATTTATTCTGAATGCATGTTACCGGGCTCTTTACAACGTCTCGAAAACAGAATAATGCAAAATGCCCGAAAATAAGTATTCAGGATTTATCCTGAAAACTTATTACCGGGCACTTTGCAATATCCCCAAATCAGAATAAAACAAAATGCCCGGTAATGAGTCTTCAAGATTTATCATGAATTCTTATTACCGATTACCGGGCACTTTACATTATCCCCAAATCAGAATAAAGCAAAATGCCCGGTAACGAGTATTTAGGACTTAACCTGAATACTTCTAACCGGGCGCTAAGCAGTATTCCCGTATGACTCAATATCCATTTGACTATACTCAATACAATTCACATAGAATAATTGTTTCTGTACCTTATCGACAAAACCTAATTTATGTTTTTTTTAACTACCAACTCTTTTAAAACCTTTAATTGTCCCCGAATTCTGCTAAATCTTAGAACGCTACCAATCTCATTTAGTAACTGATATTCCGATGGCTTGTTTCAAGAGTAATTTCTAGTACTCCTTTCCGTTATTACCAATAAATCTTTGATTATTCGCTATCAAATCTGGAGATCAATTTTTCTTTCATCTAATATGTTTTAAAAAAACTCAGTTTCAAATTGAAACAAACTTTGTATTTCAAAGCAACATCAAATAGTTTTCAATAGGCAAAACAAAATTCAAATAATAAAGTTTCTAAAGTAGTTTTAACGTTTCCATTTCTTGCCAGCTTTTTCGTAAATATCATCAGTTCTTCTTACGCATTCTTGGTAGAGCCTTTCATCGGATGACGACCAACTATCGTCAATGCCATCATCTAAACCAGCAGCCTCCTCAATTTCTTTTTCTTTTTCAAGTTTTGGCTTCCTAACAGTCGTCTCAATATTTTTATAGTCTTCAGGCTGGAAGTTAGCAACACCCCGTCATGTCGTCTGAGATACAATTACAAGATTTCGTTCATGTGACGATGTAGTGCTCGGACTATAGCTAACTTCACTATCGCTAACATCACCAAAATTTTCTTCATTGTCACTTGGAACATTAGTTTGCGAACAAAAATCATAAATATTTCCGACATTAGTTATTCGCGGGTTTATGGGAATATCATCTTTAGCTTCTTTATCATCATTAGCTGTCTCTAAACTTTGTATCATCTGACTGCCTACAGAAACACTGCGTTGATTACATTCATTAAACACAGGCAAAAAATCTTTCTCGGAATCTTCACAGTTACTCACACTTAGTTTACCATCGTGTACTTTTACAAGCAAATCGCTCTGACAGCAAGGGCAGCTCATCTTTGTCGATTTTAGTTCCTTAATAATATCATCTATTGTGCCTAACTTTTTTCGATACGCTGCGAAGGCTAGTGCAGTCATTATTGGGGCGTTTGCGTCTCGATATAGCCTTCTTGCTGTATCTGGACAATGAAGACGCATTTGAGAAGCCTCATTTTCAAGATCGTTACCACATTCATTTCAACAGCTTGATGCAAAAATCTAATATCTTTAAGCTTGTAGCCACATACTTTTTCGATAGCAATCTTAATATGTGATCTCAATTTTTTCTCGACTGCGTACACAGGATTTTCTGGATTTAAATCCCCAATAATCATTTTCCAATGATTTGTATACGTTAAAACTCGGACAGGATTTCGTACGTATACCCTCGCAAACATGATTTTAAGATGGCCCTCGGGATTGACTTATAGTATTCTCTAATTTCTTCAAGTACTTCATTTTCTAAGAGCGGCTCAATTTTTTCAATTATTTCATTGACGATTCCTTCAATCTCTTCTTTGCTTTCGGATGGGATACACTTCCCCATTGCCTTTCTTGTTTTCAATTCGTTAAGTATTTAGTTTCGGATAGTATTAATTAGTTTTTCGTTAAGTATTAATTAGTTTCGGATAGCCAGTGATGATGTTGTGCCCTGACCGATACAAGGCATTTCAATTCGGCCAGACGTTTAATTTCTTTCACGCATCCCAAGTACTCAAGTTTTGTCTTCATCATACAATTGCTATCCAGAATAGCCATCTGTATAGCATTAGGAGCAGAACAGTCTTTTATATCTTCAGAATTAGCTGCCTTGAACAATCGGGAACATACGGACACGTAGTTTCTACTTCGTTGAGAATTGGTGAAATGCTTAGCCAGCGATTTTAAAAACATTGCTCTATTGTGGTACCACGTTACTCCAGGTACATCAGTGATATCGACAATTCTTAATTTGTTCTCGATTTCAACGAAGGCTTCCTTGAATTTATTTATATCCAAGAGCATGCGGGATCCTTTAACTCGATTGCAAATGTATTCAAACGCATTATTTACTGTTTGGCAATTCTTAACAGTTTTCCAGTTTCCTGAGAATGATTCGGTGCTCGTCAGTTGAAAAACGACTGTCTTCTCTTTTACATTGTTTGAAAACGTTTTTTCCTGAAATGATTTCTGGAAGGTCACACAGACGATTTGTTTTGAAGACATGTTTGGCTCTAAAAACGGATCATAGCGTCATTAACCTTTAGGATTCATGACGGCTCTAAGGTCATTAACCGTTAGGATTCATGACATTAAGCGATCAAAAGGGTAATATTTGGTAATATTATATTGACCAACGTGTTGAAACCACATTCAATTCTCTTAGATTAGTGATGTACTAAAGGAGGCAAGCGAGGTTGGTTGCTGACCATATCATAGGAGAATCATAGATGGATTGAATGAGATAGTTTCAGTATTTTATCTTAAATCATGATTACCTTAATAGGGTTAGTATGTTTTATAGTCTCAGGATTTCATCCTGAGACTTGATAACCTGTTAGGTTTTAATCAGTATTTTAAATCAGGATTGCATCCTGAGACTTGATCGCTCCTCGGTAATCTGTTTATGCACTAAGTTAACGCTATCGTTCACTAGTCTGTACAGAATTTCCTGATGATTAGCCCCTTTGGGTTAATTATCACCCTAGTTTCGGGATTTCATCCTGAAATTTGCTTACCCCTTGGTCTCTAATCTCTAGGTTTAACATTAAGTGATCAAAAAGGGTAATATTTGGTAATGACAGATTGAAAACGTTATCTGTCAACTTTTTCTATTTACAGGTGTTGAAACCATGCAAAATCAACCTTGCGCAAAATTGTTATATAGCTACCTAGTTGACGTCATCAGATCTTCTGGTGAAAAAAAAATAAAGTTGAAAAAAGATATGAGATGCCTTTGTTATCCCTCCGCAAAATTGTCGGTTTGTGGATAGAATCCTGAGACTGGGTAGTCGATTCTCTTGTTTTTCCTTGGTTGTTTTCCTGGAATCATGTTTCATGTTACTTTTTTTGGAGTACGTTACCCGTTACGCGAGGAATTATTACGGGTAATCTAGACTTATAGTGCCTTTGTTATCCCTCGAACGAAATTTTTGTTTAAGGGAAAAATCCTGGGAATCGGTAATCGTTTCCGAGGATTTTCCCTGAAATCACGTTCCCCTTTTTTGGAGTACGTTACCCTTTACCTGATTGCGACCACGGATAGACCTTCGTTACGCTATGTGGTTGGTGGTGTAAGCATAGGGCACTTTTTGTCTTGAAATCAATATGTGCAAAAATGGGGTAAGGTATTGTGAATCCAGGTTTAAAACCCGAAAACCTCAATAACTTACCCCATTTCCGAATAAGCAAAAAGGGGCAAAGTATTATGCTTCCGGAAAACAAACCGAAAGCATAATACCTTGCCCCTTGCTGATATGACACAATCTTATAGGATTAATGGTAGTGCAACTTTAGACTTCTATAATCCCAGCAACAATAACTTACCCCATTTCAGAATAAGCAAAAAGGGGCAAAGTATTATGCTTCCGGAAAACAAACCGAAAGCATAATACCTTGCCCCTTCCTGACATGACGCAATCTTATAGGATTAATGGTAGTGCAACTTAAGACTTATTTTATCTAGGAACATAATATACCAGTATCCACTTTAACTTACCCCATTTCTGAATAAGCAAAAAGGGGCAAAGTAATATACCTTCGGTAACACATAGACCGAAAGCATAATACCTTGCCCCTTCCTGACATGACGCAATCTTATAGGATTAATGGTAGTGCAACTTAAGACTTATCTTATCTAGGAACATAATATACCAGTATCCACTTTAACTTACCCCATTTCTGAATAAGCAAAAAGGGGCAAAGTAATATACCTTCGGTAACACATAGACCGAAGGCATATTACCTTGCCCCTTGTGGTAGACAATATACTTATATAGGATAAAGGGAACTGCAACTTAATTCAAATCCTATCATTGTGTTTTTATCCCATCATACCCAAAATTATCTTAAACACTTAACCTACCAACCCAAACAATATCTTCATACCCAACTATATCTGTAATTCATAGTCCACCAATATGAACTCTTTCTAATTTTCCAACCATATGTCTTCAATCAAGGACTAACTGTACGAATCTTACCTATTACCACTACCATCAACATTATAACGAACTACACCCCAGCAAAGCTCACTCTTATAAACTATTAAAACCATATTCCTAATCAGGAATGATGCTAAGTGATCATAAAACTACCTAGTTCAAAACGATTCAAGATTGAAAAAGTTGAACCCTTTTTTTGAACACCTTTTTTGAACCCTTTTTTCAAGAAATCCTTAGGAATTGTTACCGGTAACCTCATCATGCAAACAGGTAATCGGAAACTTAAATTGGGTAGATAAATCCCGAGGTCAGGGTAATCATTTCCGAGACGTGTATGTGCAACCTTAAGGAATGTTACCTCAGAATTTTTAAACCTCTTAAATGAAAAATTTACATGAGAAAAAATTACCCCTTTTTAAAAGTTTGCTTATCAAACGATGGGTAATAATTTCTCAGGCGCATGACTGGAGAAAAATTACCCCATTCCTCGGATGAGTTTAACGCTATTTAACACAAATTTAAAACTATCTTTTGTTTTATTCAATTTGGAGGTAATAAAGTTAAAGATAAATTTCCATAGGAACATTTACCCCGTTTTCAAATGGCGTTGATTCTCATTGGCGAACTAATCAGTTGTCTTCCTATTATTACCAAAGGTGTGCGGTGACGTGTTATGGGGAAGTTATCAGTTGTCGCCCCTTGATTATCTTTGGTGTGCGGTCGGTTTGCGGTCCACTCGGCCTCTCCGCGGCCACAACCCCCCTGGCGGGGGGGGGGGAGAGGTTGCGACCACGGATAGAACTTCGCTACGCTGTTTGGTGGTTGATGTAGGGTTAGATAACTTAAGAAGCAATATACCCGGTAGTATGTATTCAGGATTTATTCTGAATGCATGTTACCGGGCTCTTTACAACGTCTCGAAAACAGAATAATGCAAAATGCCCGAAAATAAGTATTCAGGATTTATCCTGAAAACTTATTACCGGGCACTTTGCAATATCCCCAAATCAGAATAAAACAAAATGCCCGGTAATGAGTCTTCAAGATTTATCATGAATTCTTATTACCGATTACCGGGCACTTTACATTATCCCCAAATCAGAATAAAGCAAAATGCCCGGTAACGAGTATTTAGGACTTAACCTGAATACTTCTAACCGGGCGCTAAGCAGTATTCCCGTATGACTCAATATCCATTTGACTATACTCAATACATTTCACATAGAATAATTGTTTCTGTACCTTATCGACGAAACCTAATTTATGTTTTTTTTTCTAACTACCAACTCTTTTAAAACCTTTAATTGTCCCCGAATTCTGCTAAATCTTAGAACGCTACCAATCTCATTTAGTAACTGATATTCCGATGGCTTGTTTCAAGAGTAATTTCTAGTACTCCTTTCCGTTATTACCAATAAATCTTTGATTATTCGCTATCAAGTAGCCATCATTATTCGCCATAGTGCTCGGACTATAGCTAACTTCACTATCGCTAACATCACCAAAATTTTCTTCATTGTCACTTGGAACATTAGTTTGCGAACAAAAATCATAAATATTTCCGACATTAGTTATTCGCGGGTTTATGGGAATATCATCTGCAGCTTCTTTATCATCATTAGCTGTCTCTAAACTTTGTATCACCTGACTGCCTACAGAAACGCTGCGTTGATTACATTCATTAAACACAGGCAAAAAATCTTTCTCGGAATCTTCACACTTACTCACACTTAGTTTACCATCGTGTACTTTTACAAGCAAATCGCTCTGACAGCAAGGACAGCTCATCTTTGTCGATTTTAGTTCCTTAATAATATCATCTATTGTGCCTAACTTTTTTCGATACGCTGCGAAGGCTAGTACAGTCATTATTGGGGCGTTTGCGTCTCGATATAGCCTTCTTGCTGTATCTGGACAATGAAGACGCATTTGAGAAGCCTCATTTTCAAGATCGTTACCACATTCATTTCAACAGCTTGATGCAAAAATCTAATATCTTTAAGCTTGTAGCCACATACTTTTTCGGTAGCAATCTTAATATGTGATCTCAATTTTTTCTCGACTGCGTACACAGGATTTTCTGGATTTAAATCCCCAATAATCATTTTCCAATGATTTGTATACGTTAAAACTCGGACAGGATTTCGTACGTATACCCTCGCAAACATGATTTTAAGATGGCCCTCGGGATTGACTTATAGTATTCTCTAATTTCTTCAAGTACTTCATTTTCTAAGAGCGGCTCAATTTTTTCAATTATTTCATTGACAATTCCTTCAATCTCTTCTTTGCTTTCGGATGGGATACACTTCCCCATTGCCTTTCTTGTTTACAATTCGTTAAGTATTTAGTTTCGGATAGTATTAATTAGTTTTTCGTTAAGTATTAATTAGTTTCGGATAGCCAGTGAAGATGTTGTGCCCTGACCGATACAAGGCATTTCAATTCGGCCAGACGTTTAATTTCTTTCACGCATCCCAAGTACTCAAGTTTTGTCTTCACCATACAATTGCTATCCAGAATAGCCATCTGTATGGCATTAGAGCAGAACAGTCTTTTATATCTTCAGAATTAGCTGCCTTGAACAATCGGGAACATACGGACACGTAGTTTCTACTTCGTTGAGAATTGGTGAAATGCTTAGCCAGCGATTTTAAAAACATTGCTCTATTGTGGTACCACGTTACTCCAGGTACATCAGTGATATCGACAATTCTTAATTTGTTCTCGATTTCAACGAAGGCTTCCTTGAATTTATTTATATCCAAGAGCATGCGGGATCCTTTAACTCGATTGCAAATGTATTCAAACGCATTATCTACTGTTTGGCAATTCTTAACAGTTTTCCAGTTTCCTGAGAATGATTCGGTGCTCGTCAGTTGAAAAACGACTGTCTTCTCTTTTACATGGTTTGAAAACGTTTTTTCCTGAAATGATTTCTGGCAGGTCACACAGACGATTTGTTTTGAAGACATGTTTGGCTCTAAAAACGGATCATAGCGTCATCAACCTTTAGGATTCATGACGGCTCTAAGGTCATTAACCGTTAGGATTCATGACATTAAGCGATCAAAAGGGTAATATTTGGTAATATTATATTGACCAACGTGTTGAAACCACATTCAATTCTCTTAGATCAGTGATGTACTAAAGGAGGCAAGCGAGGTTGGTTGCTGACCATATCATAGGAGAATCATAGATGGATTGAATGAGATAGTTTCAGTATTTTATCTTAAATCATGATTACCTTAATAGGGTTAGTATGTTTTGTAGTCTGAGGATTTCATCCTGAGACTTGATAACCTGTTAGGTTTTAATCAGTATTTTAAATCAGGATTGCATCCTGAGACTTGATCGCTCCTCGGTAATCTGTTTATGCACTAAGTTAACGCTATCGTTCACTAGTCTGTACAGAATTTCCTGATGATTAGCCCCTTTGGGTTAATTATCACCCTAGTTTCGGGATTTCATCCTGAAATTTGCTTACCCCTTGGTCTCTAATCTCTAGGTTTTTTTCCTGTGACTTGTTTACCCAATTATGTTAACATTACCTGATTTCAGTTGTCAGTTTAATAACTCAAAAAACCTTACGTAATCGTCCATAGGTTCGACACTGACTGTCCAGTACGTTACTGTATATAAAACTCACGATAACACCTATTGTAGCCAGTCAACAGGTGGGCCCCAGTTGGGGCCAATCATCTTTTAGGTTTGAATGTTAATGACCACTAACAGTGGTTGAAGGTCATTAACCGTTAGGATTCATGACATAAGTGATCAAAAAGGGTAATATTTGGTAATGACAGATTGAAAACGTTATCTGTCAACTTTTTCTAATTACAGGTGTTGAAACCATGCAAAATCAACCTTGCGCAAAATTGTTATATAGCTACCTAGTTGACGTCATCAGATCTTCTGGTGAAAAAAAAATAAAGTTGAAAAAAGATATGAGATGCCTTTGTTATCCCTCCGCAAAATTGTCGGTTTGTGGATAGAATCCTGAGACTGGGTAGTCGATTCACTTGTTTTTCCTTGGTTGTTTTCCTGGAATCATGTTTCATGTTACTTTTTTTGGAGTACGTTACCCGTTACGCGAGGAATTATTACGGGTAATCTAGACTTATAGTGCCTTTGTTATCCCTCGAACGAAATTTTTGTTTAAGGGAAAAATCCTGGGAATCGGTAATTGTTTCCGAGGATTTTCCCTGAAATCACGTTCCCCTTTTTTGGAGTACGTTACCCTTTACCTGAGGAATTATTACCGGTAATCATGGGCAATATTTCCTCAGGACGCCCTTATAGACCTTCTTGCCCACAACTTAGAGCTAAAAATGCCTTTTTTCAGCCGTTTCCTAAGGATTTCCTGAGGAATCATTACCGGTAATGAGATCCTGAGAACAGGTAACCGGAACTTTAAGGTTGGTAATGGAATCCTTAAGGAATGGGTAATAATGTTTCAGGTGACTACGTAAAACCTTAAAAAATATTGACTCAGCTTTTTCATAGGTAATAATTTGTCAAAGGAGGGTAACAATCACCTTAGAAACAAATATCAGATGGTGTTCTTTCAAAGAAATGGCGATTGATCAGTTGTCGTCCCTTGATTATCAAAGGTGTGCGCTCGGGTTGCGCTCCACTCGGCCTCTCCGCGGCCGCAACCCCCCCCCCCCCTGGCGGGAGGAGGGGGGGGGGGAGATTGCGACCACGGATAGACCTTCGTTACGCTATGTGGTTGGTGGTGTAAGCATAGGGCACTTTTCGTCTTGATTTCAATATGTGCAAAAATGGGGTAAGGTATTGTGAATCCAGGTTTAAAACCCGAAAACCACAATAATTTACCCCAGTTCCGAATAAGCAAAAAGGGGCAAAGTATTATGCTTCCGGAAAACAAACCGAAAGCATAATACCTTGCCCCTTGCTGATATGACACAATCTTATAGGATTAATGGTAGTGCAACTTTAGACTTCTATAATCCCAGCAACAATAACTTACCCCATTTCAGAATAAGCAAAAAGGGGCAAAGTATTATGCTTCCGGAAAACAAACCGAAAGCATAATACCTTGCCCCTTCCTGACATGACGCAATCTTATAGGATTAATGGTAGTGCAACTTAAGACTTATCTTATCTAGGAACATAATATACCAGTATCCACTTTAACTTACCCCATTTCTGAATAAGCAATAAGGGGCAAAGTAATATACCTTCGGTAACACATAGACCGAAGGCATATTACCTTGCCCCTTGTGGTAGACAATATACTTATATAGGATAAAGGGAACTGCAACTTAATTCAAATCCTATCATTGTGTTTTTATCCCATCATACCCAAAATGATCTTAAACACTTAACCTACCAACCCAAACAATATCTTCATACCCAACTATATCTGTAATTCATAGTCCACCAATATGAACTCTTTCTAATTTTCCAACCATATGTCTTCAATCAAGGACTAACTGTACGAATCTTACCTATTACCACTACCATCAACATTATAACGAACTACACCCCAGCAAAGCTCACTCTTATAAACTATTAAAACCATATTCCTAATCAGGAATGATGCTAAGTGATCATAAAACTACCTAGTTCAAAGGATTCAAGATTGAAAAAGTTAATTAAAATTGACCAATTGAATCAAAATGCAATAGAAACAACACAATAACTAGCAATGATTGTTTTAGCATAGTTCAATTTACATCATTTCGAGTATCTTTGTCTAAGTAATTTCGCTTTCTTATTGTCGTTCTCCTCTATCAAACGTTCGACCGACGAATCGAAATCGTCAGAGAAATCATAGCTATCATTATCATTTTCAAAGGTGAGTAACGAAAACAATCCACCTCGACTTGTTGTGGGTCTGTCACTGTCAGCTCGCTCTAGCTTCACATTTTTCGCCTTATCCTCAAAAATAGTATAATCTTCATTGTCGCTACTTAAATTTGCTGGTTGAAAATTGGCCACACTTGTAGATTTGCGTTTCAAACTACTACCTATTTCGGGACTAGGGGTAGAAACATCGTAATAGCTGCCGCTACTTTCATATTCACATAATTCAGGGATAGCATTCTCTTCGATTTCGCTATTGTCCGGATCGACGTTATCATTACCACTTATTTGAACATCTCCTGAAGCGTCAACTGTTTCTTCCAAACCAAATACGGGTAGAAATTCTTTCTCGTTTTCGTTACATATTTTCAATTCGAAATTCCCTCCGTCGTTGGTGATAATTAGATCGTTAGAACAGCAAGGGCACTTTGTTTTTGTTGATTTCAGTTCCTTCAGAAGGGTATCAATAGTTCCAAATTGTTTTTGATAGGCAACAAATGCCAATGCTGCCATTTTGGGCGCATTGGCATCTCTATAATGACGGCGTGCGGTGTCGGGGCAATGGAGAAGCATTTGACACACCTCTTGTTCGAATCCGTTGACGCACTTCATTTCTACAGCTTGTCTCAGCCAGCGGATATCTTTCAGTTCATAGTCGCAAATTTTAAATATTGCCTGCTTAATGTGGCCTCTAAGTGTTTTGTCAACAGCATAAACCGGTCTTGACGCATCCTGGTCCCTTATAATTTTCGTCCAAACCTCGAACTCTTTTGGCGAAAAAAATACTTTCGCAGAACCGCTCGTTGCGTTAGTTTTGTGCTCGTGTATCGTTATATATTTTAGCGGAGTGCCAGCAACAGTAAGATCTTTCATTCTAAGTAGTTGAGGAGGCTTCAGCTTAGTGTAAGTGCTAACTCTTAGCGGGGTTTTTAACGTAAATGCGAGCGAACAGAACTTTTAAATACATTTCAGGATCGACTTCGTAAAGTTGTTCTATCTCAATTAACATTTCATCTGTTAGCAGAGGCTTAATTTTTTCTGTTATTTCTTCTACAAATCCTTCAATTTCTTCCTTTCTTTCCGATGGGATCCCGCGACTTTTGTGAACGTTAGAGCGCAAGTCATGTGTTACCTCATTTAACCAATGTAGATGCTCTGCTCTCACTTGAACAAGGCCTTTTAAATACGCCAGACGCCTGATCTTCTGAACCATGCTAATGTACTCTAATTTAGTCTTCACCGCAATATCTGGATTCAGGATGGCGGAAGTTTTCACGGTTGGATTAAAACAATCTTTAATATCATCGGAATTCGCGGCCTTAAAAAGACGTGAACAAAGGGAAGTATAATTTCTGCTATGCTGACTGTTGTTATAATACTCAGCTAACGACTTTAAAAACTGTGCCTTGTTTCTGTGCCACGTCACACCTGGTACATCGATATTGTCTATCACCTTTATCTTGTCAGATATTTGGACGAACTTCTCCTTAAACGCTTCCACATCGGTTGTTGATCGTAAACCTTTTACTTTTCCGCACAGTTCTTCGTAGGCGTTATGAATATTGGGCGAATCTTTAATCAGGGTCCAATTTTTAGCGATGGCTCGATCTTCATCGGTATTGAAACGAGAATCTTCACGCTTTAGGTCAGCTGGGAACGCTTTTTCGTGGAACGAACTCGAACAAAACATGCATACTGTTTTTCGCGAGGCCATAGTCCAGTTTCTAAAAAAGGCGCAGTACGGTTAATTCCGTTCGAATCAGAAGATAAAAACTCTATGATAAAACCGGTAACGCTGTTTAAGGATACTATTCTGAGAAAATGTTACCCACTACAGTTAATGCCAAAAATCAATGCTGCATGACTTGAATGCTCTATATAAGATTACAAGGCTGATTGAAATTTGAGTAACAGTTCTAGGAGAGTATCCTTAATCACGGGTAACGCTCGCTAAGTTAAAATCCTGAGACCAGATTACCATTTGCTTTCATTACTCTGATATTTATACGGCTTTTCTGATGGGTAACGCAGATTAAGGGTTCTATCCTGAGAAAATGTAACTCTTGTATTAATGCCAATGATCGATGCCTGTACAATTCAATGCGCTATATCATAATACAAGACTCTTTGAAGCAGCTATACTGAGACTGGGTTTGAGTTACATATCGAGGAGAGAACCCTTTAACACGGGTAACGCTCGCTAAGTTAACATCCTGAGACCAGATTACCATTCGTTTTCAATACTCTGATATTAATACGGATTTTGTTATGGGAAACGCAGATTAAGGGTTCTATCCTGAGAAAATGTAACTCTTGTATCATTGCCAATAATCGATGCCTGATTAATTCTATGCGCTGATTCATGTCACAAGACTCTTTGAAGCAGCTATACTGAGACTGGGTTTGAGTTACATATCGAGGAGAGAACCCTTTTACACGGGTAACGCTCGCTAAGTTGATATCCTGCGACCAGATTACCATTTGCTTTCATTACTCTGATATTTATACGGCTTTTCTGATGGGTAACGCAGATTAAGGGTTCTATCCTGAGAAAATGTAACTCTTGTATTAATGCCAATGATCGATGCCTGTACAATTCAATGCGCTATATCATAATAGGAGTCTCTTTGAAGCAGCTATGCAGAGATTGAGTTTGAGTTACATATCGAGGAGAGAACCCTTTAACACGGGTAACGCTCGCTAAGTTGATATCCTGCGACCAGATTACCATTTGCTTTCATTACTCTGATATTTATACGGCTTTTCTTATGGGTAACGCAGATTAAGGGTTCTATCCTGAGAAAATGTAACTCTTGTATTAATGCCAATGATCGATGCCTGTTCAATTCAATGCGCTATATCATAATACAAGGCCCTTTGAAGCAGCTATACTGAGACTGGGTTTGAGTTACATATCGAGGAGAGAACCCTTTTACACGGGTAACGCTCGCTAAGTTAACATCCTGAGACCAGATTACCATTCGTTTTCAATACTCTGATATTAATACGGATTTTGTTATGGAAAACGCAGATTAAGGGTTCTATCCTGAGAAAATGTAACTCTTGTATCATTGCCAATAATCGATGCCTGATTAATTCTATGCGCTGATTCATGTCACAAGACTCTTTGAAGCAGCTATACTGAGACTGGGTTTGAGTTACATATCGAGGAGAGAACCCTTTTACACGGGTAACGCTCGCTAAGTTGATATCCTGCGACCAGATTACCATTTGCTTTCATTACTCTGATATTTATACGGCTTTTCTGATGGGTAACGCAGATTAAGACGATGCCTGTACAATTCAATGCGCTATATCATAATACAAGACTCTTTGAAGCAGCTATACTGAGACTGGGTTTGAGTTACATATCGAGGAGAGAACCCTTTAACACGGGTAACGCTCGCTAAGTTAACATCCTGAGACCAGATTACCATTCGTTTTCAATACTCTGATATTAATACGGATTTTGTTATGGGAAACGCAGATTAAGGGTTCTATCCTGAGAAAATGTAACTCTTGTATCATTGCCAATAATCGATGCCTGATTAATTCTATGCGCTGATTCATGTCACAAGACTCTTTGAAGCAGCTATACTGAGACTGGGTTTGAGTTACATATCGAGGAGAGAACCCTTTTACACGGGTAACGCTCGCTAAGTTGATATCCTGCGACCAGATTACCATTTGCTTTCATTACTCTGATATTTATACGGCTTTTCTGATGGGTAACGCAGATTAAGGGTTCTATCCTGAGAAAATGTAACTCTTGTATTAATGCCAATGATCGATGCCTGTACAATTCAATGCGCTATATCATAATAGGAGTCTCTTTGAAGCAGCTATGCAGAGATTGAGTTTGAGTTACATATCGAGGAGAGAACCCTTTAACACGGGTAACGCTCGCTAAGTTGATATCCTGCGACCAGATTACCATTTGCTTTCATTACTCTGATATTTATACGGCTTTTCTTATGGGTAACGCAGATTAAGGGTTCTATCCTGAGAAAATGTAACTCTTGTATTAATGCCAATGATCGATGCCTGTTCAATTCAATGCGCTATATCATAATACAAGGCCCTTTGAAGCAGCTATACTGAGACTGGGTTTGAGTTACATATCGAGGAGAGAACCCTTTTACACGGGTAACGCTCGCTAAGTTAACATCCTGAGACCAGATTACCATTCGTTTTCAATACTCTGATATTAATACGGATTTTGTTATGGAAAACGCAGATTAAGGGTTCTATCCTGAGAAAATGTAACTCTTGTATCATTGCCAATAATCGATGCCTGATTAATTCTATGCGCTGATTCATGTCACAAGACTCTTTGAAGCAGCTATACTGAGACTGGGTTTGAGTTACATATCGAGGAGAGAACCCTTTTACACGGGTAACGCTCGCTAAGTTGATATCCTGCGACCAGATTACCATTTGCTTTCATTACTCTGATATTTATACGGCTTTTCTGATGGGTAACGCAGATTAAGACGATGCCTGTACAATTCAATGCGCTATATCATAATACAAGACTCTTTGAAGCAGCTATACTGAGACTGGGTTTGAGTTACATATCGAGGAGAGAACCCTTTAACACGGGTAACGCTCGCTAAGTTAACATCCTGAGACCAGATTACCATTCGTTTTCAATACTCTGATATTAATACGGATTTTGTTATGGGAAACGCAGATTAAGGGTTCTATCCTGAGAAAATGTAACTCTTGTATCATTGCCAATAATCGATGCCTGATTAATTCTATGCGCTGATTCATGTCACAAGACTCTTTGAAGCAGCTATACTGAGACTGGGTTTGAGTTACATATCGAGGAGAGAACCCTTTTACACGGGTAACGCTCGCTAAGTTGATATCCTGCGACCAGATTACCATTTGCTTTCATTACTCTGATATTTATACGGCTTTTCTGATGGGTAACGCAGATTAAGGGTTCTATCCTGAGAAAATGTAACTCTTGTATTAATGCCAATGATCGATGCCTGTACAATTCAATGCGCTATATCATAATAGGAGTCTCTTTGAAGCAGCTATGCAGAGATTGAGTTTGAGTTACATATCGAGGAGAGAACCCTTTAACACGGGTAACGCTCGCTAAGTTGATATCCTGCGACCAGATTACCATTTGCTTTCATTACTCTGATATTTATACGGCTTTTCTTATGGGTAACGCAGATTAAGGGTTCTATCCTGAGAAAATGTAACTCTTGTATTAATGCCAATGATCGATGCCTGTTCAATTCAATGCGCTATATCATAATACAAGGCTCTTTAAAGCAGCTATACTGAGACTGGGTTTGAGTTACATATCGAGGAGAGAACCCTTTTACACGGGTAACGCTCGCTAAGTTAACATCCTGAGACCAGATTACCATTCGTTTTCAATACTCTGATATTAATACGGCTTTTCTGATGGGTAACGCAGATTAAGGGTTCTATCCTGAGAAAATGTAACTCTTGTATTAATGCCAATGATCGATGCCTGTACAATTCAATGCGCTATATCATAATAGGAGTCTCTTTGAAGCAGCTATGCAGAGATTGAGTTTGAGTTACATATCGAGGAGAGAACCCTTTAACACGGGTAACGCTCGCTAAGTTGATATCCTGCGACCAGATTACCATTTGCTTTCATTACTCTGATATTTATACGGCTTTTCTTATGGGTAACGCAGATTAAGGGTTCTATCCTGAGAAAATGTAACTCTTGTATTAATGCCAATGATCGATGCCTGTTCAATTCAATGCGCTATATCATAATACAAGGCTCTTTAAAGCAGCTATACTGAGACTGGGTTTGAGTTACATATCGAGGAGAGAACCCTTTTACACGGGTAACGCTCGCTAAGTTAACATCCTGAGACCAGATTACCATTCGTTTTCAATACTCTGATATTAATACGGATTTTGTTATGGGAAACGCAGATTAAGGGTTCTATCCTGAGAAAATGTAACTCTTGTATCATTGCCAATAATCGATGCCTGATTAATTCTATGCGCTGATTCATGTCACAAGACTCTTTGAAGCAGCTATACTGAGACTGGGTTTGAGTTACATATCGAGGAGAGAACCCTTTTACACGGGAAACGCTCGCTAAGTTGATATCCTGCGACCAGATTACCATTTGCTTTCATTACTCTGATATTTATACGGCTTTTCTGATGGGTAACGCAGATTAAGGGTTCTATCCTGAGAAAATGTAACTCTTGTATTAATGCCAATGATCGATGCCTGTACAATTCAATGCGCTATATCATAATAGGAGTCTCTTTGAAGCAGCTATGCAGAGATTGAGTTTGAGTTACATATCGAGGAGAGAACCCTTTAACACGGGTAACGCTCGCTAAGTTGATATCCTGCGACCAGATTACCATTTGCTTTCATTACTCTGATATTTATACGGCTTTTCTTATGGGTAACGCAGATTAAGGGTTCTATCCTGAGAAAATGTAACTCTTGTTTTAATGCCAATGATCGATGCCTGTTCAATTCAATGCGCTATATCATAATACAAGGCTCTTTAAAGCAGCTATACTGAGACTGGGTTTGATTTACATATCGAGGAGAGAACCCTTTTACACGGGTAACGCTCGCTAAGTTAACATCCTGAGACCAGATTACCATTCGTTTTCAATACTCTGATATTAATACGGCTTTTCTGATGGGTAACGCAGATTAAGGGTTCTATCCTGAGAAAATGTAACTCTTGTATTAATGCCAATGATCGATGCCTGTACAATTCAATGCGCTATATCATAATAGGAGTCTCTTTGAAGCAGCTATGCAGAGATTGAGTTTGAGTTACATATCGAGGAGAGAACCCTTTAACACGGGTAACGCTCGCTAAGTTGATATCCTGCGACCAGATTACCATTTGCTTTCATTACTCTGATATTTATACGGCTTTTCTTATGGGTAACGCAGATTAAGGGTTCTATCCTGAGAAAATGTAACTCTTGTATTAATGCCAATGATCGATGCCTGTTCAATTCAATGCGCTATATCATAATACAAGGCTCTTTAAAGCAGCTATACTGAGACTGGGTTTGAGTTACATATCGAGGAGAGAACCCTTTTACACGGGTAACGCTCGCTAAGTTAACATCCTGAGACCAGATTACCATTCGTTTTCAATACTCTGATATTAATACGGATTTTGTTATGGGAAACGCAGATTAAGGGTTCTATCCTGAGAAAATGTAACTCTTGTATCATTGCCAATAATCGATGCCTGATTAATTCTATGCGCTGATTCATGTCACAAGACTCTTTGAAGCAGCTATACTGAGACTGGGTTTGAGTTACATATCGAGGAGAGAACCCTTTTACACGGGTAACGCTCGCTAATTTGATATCCTGCGACCAGATTACCATTTGCTTTCATTACTCTGATATTTATACGGCTTTTCTGATGGGTAACGCAGATTAAGGGGTCTATCCTGAGAAAATGTAACTCTTGTATTAATGCCAATGATCGATGCCTGTACAATTCAATGCGCTATATCATAATAGGAGTCTCTTTGAAGCAGCTATGCAGAGATTGAGTTTGAGTTACATATCGAGGAGAGAACCCTTTAACACGGGTAACGCTCGCTAAGTTGATATCCTGCGACCAGATTACCATTTGCTTTCATTACTCTGATATTTATACGGCTTTTCTTATGGGTAACGCAGATTAAGGGTTCTATCCTGAGAAAATGTAACTCTTGTATTAATGCCAATGATCGATGCCGTGTTCAATTCAATGCGCTATATCATAATACAAGGCTCTTTGAAGCAGCTTTACAGAGATTGAGTTTGAGTTACATATCGAGGAGAGAACCCTTTAACACGGGTAACGCTCGGTAAGTTATTATCCTGAGACAAGATTACCATTAAAATTCATTGTCCTATGAGTTGTTGTAAAAATTCTCTCTATGTATTCACGAAATTTTCGGAGACAAAATGTTTCAAAAAATTTCAAAAAAAATTCTGAGACGAGATTTTCTACAAACTTTTCGGGAAATTTTTTGAGACGAGATTTTCCATCCAAAAGTTCTAAAAATGAAATTCCTCTATATTTTTCAATAATGTTCTCCGCATTTTTCGAGAAATTTTCTGAGACGAGATGAATTGCCCATTTTTGTCAATTTGACCACAAATTTCCCCCAAAATTCAATAAAAATTGCGCTTTCATCATCTTTCATTTCCTCTAAGAGTTTCTTTTACAACAAACGACTTACAGACTCTCCGGATTCCTCAAGCAACAACTTGAGTCCCAAGATCGCGTTTGTTTTGCCTACCTATTCCTAAATTCTATAGACAGAATATGCAGAGCCTTTATTTCCCTTTAGACAATCTCTCGCGTGTAGGACCAACGCCCCCTTTAGTAACCAGCGATAACATGGGACTTCGCAAGTTCTCAGTCTCGATCACAATGACATTTTTCGACTACCCAGAGCCCTGAGACAGGGATGGTGAGGCTACTAATTGCTATTATCACAAGACCTACTCGTCACCGTCCAAAACCAACCTTCACAAAAATTGAGATTTTCACCATACCAGAGCCCGGAGGAATAATGCGCCTACTAATCTCAATTTGCATACACCGGTTGATTTGTGGTCGTTGTGGTTTTCAGCTTTGACTTTCACTATTCCAGAGCCTTTGCAGGATAGAATAAATACTAATCGCAGCATACTAAACACAATCAGTCGTAGTTACCGCGGTAAGACGGGTTTGTTGATATGAGTGTCTAGTCTGGATCCCTGGGATCACGGTTGCTAAGCACAACTCTTAGGTGAGTTGAACAGTTTACTCTGTCTATCCACTTGCTAACGCGAAGTGGCAAAACGCTCTCCCCAAGCCAGTGACGCCAGTTCAAATCAGAGGTAGCTAACTAGATTTGGCTAGTGCTACACCTTCTTTATCTATAGGAAAGTGTATCCTTGAGGAAACCACGCATTGACAAAAGTGGCGCATAGGAGAGATCTCTCAATTCCTTTATTTCGATTTACCCAACAGAGAACACTTTCGCGGTCAAGAGACAGGTCTTTTGTGTGAGCAGAATTAGACCCTCGGAAGGCTTACCAACGCAAGTCACTTCCGGATAGAGATCGGGCAGTACCGTAAGTGTTCCCCGTTTTGTCCCCGCTGCACAATTCGCCGTGTCAACGGCTAATGAAAATCAATCATTACCAATCATCCTTCGCATTGAATGAGACATTCACCATACCAGAGCCCGGAGGAATAATGCGCCTACTATTCTCAATCGCCGCACACCGGTTGATTGTGTAAATCAATTTTTTCACCAATGACACGTTACCGACTCTCACCTCGAGGAGGTTTGTGCAATCGAGTTAGGGGAGCTAACTAGTGGCTTAGGATAAATTAAGGCTCGAGGCCACCACTAATCAGATCTCCCCCTTCCTACCAATCCTTAAGATGGAACTTCCGAATTGGATATCTGCTCTCCCTACTAACTAAGAATTTCGACATACCAGAGCCACCACTGGGTAATATGGGTACTATTCTTAGTCCTCGCGATTGATATATGTAACTCAGTCATTTCCATCAGATCAGTAGTATACCAAAGAAGGCAGTTGCCGACCATAGCATATGAGAGTCATAGATTGATTTAATGAGATTTTGTTTCAGGATTTTATCCTGAAACTTGATTACCCATTTAGGGTCAATCAGTAATTTAGTCTCAGGAATAAATCCTGAGACTTGATTAACCCTCGGTAATCTGTTTATCCATCTGATATTGTACTTGCTACTTTCGTTCTTAAGGGTAACCTGAGTAATTATTACCCCAGTTACCCTCATTATTGATCCTCAGGATTTTTCCTGAGAATCGATTACCGGTAACCAAAATGTCAGGAGCCCATATGGGAAAAAATTGGGTAATTTTTTTTCCAAATTTGCCTGACGGATTGTTACGTTACCGGTAATCTTACCCCAAAAAACACCTGTTGCACCCAATCAACAGGTGTGCCCCAGGTGGGGCCAATCATCTTTCGGGGTCAATGCCCGCTAACAAAGGTCAAAGGTCATTGACCGTTTAGGATTCTTGACACTAGATAATCAAAATGGGTAATGGGTAATCCGAAATTACCCATGGTTACCTGTCAAGCTCCTAAACTACTTGATTACAGGTGTTGAAACCATGCGCAATCAACTTGTCGGTGAAAATCTACGTGATAACATGTAGTTATGCGTCATCAATTCACCAGATGAAAAAATTTTCACCTTTTTTCACCCAAAGGTCGAAGATGCCTTGCTTATCTCGAGGGATAACATGCCTTTGTTATCCCTCGAACGAAATTTTTGTTTAAGGGAAAAATCCTGGGAATCGGTAATCGTTTCCGAGGATTTTCCCTGAAATCACGTTCCCCTTTTTTGGAGTACGTTACCCTTTACCTGAGGAATTATTACCGGTAATCATGGGCAATATTTCCTCAGGACGCCCTTATAGACCTTGTTGCGCGCGAAGCGCGCGGCGCGAAGCGCCCAGCGAGCGCGCGCTTCGCGCGCCGGCTTCGCCGGCGTAATTTTTAGACCACCGACGAACTTAAATTTTACTACTGATACGTCAACCCCCGTTCCTGACAAACTTGCGCGAAGCGCTGCGGGAGCGGGGTCCAGGGGCCAGATAGGGGTCTGAAACGGGGGATAACAGGGCGACTAGTGATACGGGGCCCCCAACATAGAGCTAAAAATGCCTTTTTTCAGCCGTTTCCTAAGGATTTCCTGAGGAATCATTACCGGTAATCAAATCCTGCGAACAGGTAATCGGAACTTTAAGGTTGGTAATGGAATCCTTAAGGAATGGGTAATAATTTTTCAGGTGACTACGTAAAACCTTAAAAAATATTGACTCAGCTTTTTCTTAGGTAATAATTTGTCAAAGGAGGGTAACAATCACCTTAGAACCAAATATCAGATGGTGTTCTTTCAAAGAAATGGCGATTGATCAGTTGTCGTCCCTTGATTATCAAAGGTGTGCGGTCGGGTTGCGCTCCACTCGGCCTCTCCGCGGCCGCAACCCCCCCCCCTGGCGGGGGGGAGGGGGGGGGAGGTTGCGACCACGGATAGACCTTCGTTACGCTATGTGGTTGGTGGTGTAAGCATAGGGCAGTTTTCGTCTTGAAATCAATATGTGCAAAAATGGGGTAAGGTATTGTGAATCCAGGTTTAAAACCCGAAAACCACAATAACTTACCCCATTTCCGAATAAGCAAAAAGGGGCAAAGTATTATGCTTCCGGAAAACAAACCGAAAGCATAATACCTTGCCCCTTGCTGATATGACACAATCTTATAGGATTAATGGTAGTGCAACTTTAGACTTCTATAATCCCAGCAACAATAACTTACCCCATTTCAGAATAAGCAAAAAGGGGCAAAGTATTATGCTTCCGGAAAAAACCGAAAGCATAATACCTTGCCCCTTCCTGACATGACGCAATCTTATAGGATTAATGGTAGTGCAACTTAAGAATTATCTTATCTAGGAACATAATATACCAGTATCCACTTTAACTTACCCAATTTCTGAATAAGCAAAAATGGGCAAAGTAATATACCTTCGGTAACACATAGACCGAAGGCATATTACCTTGCCCCTTGTGGTAGACAATATACTTATATAGGATAAAGGGAACTGCAACTTAATTCAAATCCTATCATTGTGTTTTTATCCCATCATACCCAAAGTTATCTTAAACACTTAACCTACCAACCCAAACAATGTCTTCATACCCAACTATATCTGCAATTCATAATCCACCAATATGAACTCTTTCTTATTTTCCAACCATATGTCTTCAATCAAGGACTAACTGTATGATTCTTACCTATTACCACTACCATCAACATTATAACGAACTACACCCCAGCAAAGCTCACTATTAAAACCATATTCCTAATCAGGAATGATGCTAAGTGATCATAAAACTACCTAGTTCAAAACGATTCAAGATTGAAAAAGTTAATTAAAATTGAACAATTGAATCAAAATGCAATAGAAACAACACAATAACTAGCAATGATTGTTTTAACATAGATCAATTTACATCATTTCGAGTATCTTTGTCTAAGTAATTTCGCTTTCTTATTGTCGTTCTCCTCTATCAAACGTTCGACCGACGAATCCATATCGTCAGAGAAATCATAGCTATCATCGTCATTTTCAAAGGTGGGTAACGAAAACAATCCACCTCGACTTGTTGTGGGTCTGTCATTATCAGCTCGCTCTAGGTCGCTCTTCATTAGCTTCACATTTTTCGCCTTATCCTCAAAAATAGTATAATCTTCATTGTCGCTACTTAAATTTGCTGGTTGAAAATTGGCCACACTTGTAGATTTGCGTTTCAAACTACTACCTATTTCGGGACTAGGGGTAGAAACATCGTAATAGCTGCCGCTACTTTCATATTCACATAATTCAGGGATAGCATTCTCTTCGATTTCGCTATTGTCCGGATCGACGTTATCATTACCACTTATTTGAACATCCCCTGAAGCATCAACTGTTTCTTCCAAACCAAATACGGGTAAAAATTCTTTCTCATTTTCGTTACATATTTTCAATTCGAAATTCCCTCCGTCGTTGGTAATAAGTAGATCGTTAGCACAGCAAGGGCACTTCGCTTTTGTTGATTTTAGTTCCTTCGGAAGGGTATCAATAGTTCCAAGTTGTTTTTGATAGGCAACAAATGCCAATGCGGCCATTTTGGGCGCATTGGCATCTCTATAATGTCGGCGTGCGGTGTCGGGGCAATGAAGAAGCATTTGACACACCTCTTGTTCGAGTCCGTTGCCGCACTTCATTTCTACAGCTTGTCTCAGCCAGCGGATATCTTTCAGTTACTAGTTGCAAATTTTAAATATTGCCTGCTTTATGTGGCTGGCCTCTAAGTGTTTTGTCCACAGCATAAACCGGTCTTGTCGCATCCTGGTCCCTTATAATTTTCGTCCAAACCTCGAACTCTTTAGACGAAAAGAATACCTTCGCAGAACCGCTCGTTGCGTTAGTTTTGTGCTCGTGTATCGTTATATATTTTAGCGGAGTGCCATCAACAGTAAGATCTTTCACTCTAAGTAGTTGAGGAGGCTTCAGTTTAGTATAAGTGCTTACTCTCAGCGGGTTTTTGACGTAGACGCGAGCAAACAGAACTTTTAAATACATATCAGGATCGACTTCGTAAAGTTGTTCAATTTCGATTAACATTTCATCCGTTAGCAGAGGCTTAATTTTTTCTGTTATTTCTTCTACAAATCCTTCGATTTCTTCCTTTCTTTCAGATGGGATGCCACGACTTTTGTGAACGTTAGACCGCAAATCATGTGTTACCTCATTTAACCAATGCAAATGCTCTGCTCTCACTTGAACAAGGCATTTTAAATACGCCAGACGCCTGATTTTCTGAACCATGCTAATGTACTCCAATTTAGTCTTCACCGCAATATCTGGATTCAGGATGGCGGCAGTTATCACGGTTGGATTAAAACAATCTTTAATATCATCGGAATTCGCGGCCTTAAAAAGACGTGAACAAACGGAAGTATATTTTCTGCTGTGCTGACTGTTGTTATAATACTCAGCTAACGACTTTAAAAACTGTGCCTTGTTTCTGTGCCACGTCACACCTGGTACATCGATATTGTCTATCACCTTTATCTTGTCAGATATTTGGACGAACGCCTCCTTAAACGCTTCCACATCGGTTCTTGATCGTAAACCTTTTACTTTTCCGCACAGTTCTTCGTAGGCGTTATGAATATTGGGCGAATCTTTAATCAGGGTCCAATTTTTAGCGATGGCTCGATGTTCATCGGTATTGAAACGAGAATCTTCACGCTTTAGGTGAGCTGGGAACGCTTTTTCGTGGAACGAACTCGAACAAAACATGCATACTATTTTTCGCGAAGCCATAGTTCAGTTTCTAAAAAAGGCGCAGTACGGTTAATTCCGTTCGAATCAGAAGATAGAAACTCTATGATAAAACCGGTAACGCTGTTTAAGGATACTATTCTGAGAAATTGTTACTCACTACAGTTAATGCCAAAAATCAATGCTGCATGACTTGAGTACTCCATATAAGATTACAAGGCTGGTTGAAATTTGAGTAACAGTTCTAGGAGAGTATCCTTAATCACGGGTAACGCTCTCTAAGTTAAAATCCTGAGACCAGATTACCATTCGCTTTCATTACTCTGATATTTATACGGCTTTTCTTATGGGTAACGCAGATTAAGGGTTCTATCCTGAGAAAATGTAACTCTTGTATTAATGCCAATGATCAATGCCTGTTCAATTCAATGCGCTATATCATAATACAAGACTCTTTGAAGCAGCTATACAGAGATTTAGTTTGAGTTACATATCGAGGAGAGAACCCTTTAACACGGGTAACGCTCGCTAAGTTAATATCCTGAGACCAGATTACCATTCGTTTTCATTACTCTGATATTTATACGGCTTTTCTTATGGGTAACGCAGATTAAGGGTTCTATCCTGAGAAAATGTAACTCTTGTATTAATGCCAATGATCGATGCCTGTTCAATTCAATGCGCTATATCATAATACAAGTCTCTTTGAGGCAGCTATACTGAGACTGGGTTTGAGTTTCACATCGAGGAGAGAACCCTTTAACACGGGTAACGCTCGCTAAGTTAATATCCTGAGACCAGATTACCATTCGCTTTCATTACTCTGATATTTATACGGCTTTTCTTATGGATAACGCAGATTAAGGGTTCTATCCTGAGAAAATGTAACTCTTGTATTAATGCCAATGATCGATGCCTGTTCAATTCAATGCGCTATATCATAATACAAGACTCTTTGAAGCAGCTATACAGAGATTGAGTTTGAGTTACATATCGAGGAGAGAACCCTTTAACACGGGTAACGCTCGGTAAGTTATTATCCTGAGACAAGATTACCATTAAAATTCATTGTCCTATGAGTTGTTGTAAAAATTTCAAAAAATATTCTGAGACGAGATTTTCTACAAATTTTTCGGGAAAATTTTTGAGACGAGATTTTCCATCCAAAAGTTCTAAAAATGAAATTCCTCTATATTTTTCAATAATTTTCTCCCCATTTTTCGAGAAATTTTCTCAGACGAGATGAATTGCCCATTTTTGTCAATTTGACCACAAATTTCCCCCAAAATTCAATAAAAATTGCGATTTTATCATCTTTCATTTCCTTTAAGAGTTTCTTTTACAACAAACGACTTACAGACTCTCCGGATTCCTCAAGCAATAACTTGAGTCCCAAGATCGCGTTTGTTTTGCCTACCTATTCCTAAATCCTATAGACAGAATATGCAGAGCCTTTATTTCCCTTTAGACAATCTCTCGCGTGTAGGACCAACGCCCCTTTAGTAACCAGCGATAACATGGGACTTCGCAAGTTCTCAGTCTCGATCACAATAACAATTTTCGACTACCCAGAGCCCTGAGACAGGGATGGTGAGGCTACTAATTGCTATTATCACAAGACCTACTCGTCACCATCCAAAACCAACCTTCACAAAAATTGAGATTTTCACCATACCAGAGCCCGGAGGAATAATGCGCCTACTAATCTCAATTTGCATACACCGGTTGATTTGTGGTCGTTGTGGTTTTCAGCTTTGACTTTCACTATTCCAGAGCCTTTGCAGGATGGAGTAAATACTAATCGCAGCATACTAAACACAATCAGTCGTAGTTACCGTGGTAAGACGGGTTTGTTGATATGAGTGTCTAGTCTGGACCATGGGATCACGGTTGCTAAGCACAACTCTTAGGTGAGTTGAACCGTTTACTCTGTCTATCCACTTGCTAACGCGAAGTGACAAAACGCTCTCCCCAAGCCAGTGATGCCAGTTCAAATCAGAGGTAGCTAACTGGATTTGGCTAGTGCTACACCTTCTTTATCTATAGGAAAGTGTATCCTTTAGGAAACCACGCATTGACAAAAGTGGCGCATAGGAGAGATCTCTCAATTCCTTTATTTCGATTTACCCAACAGAGAACACTTTCGCGGTCAAGAGACAGGTCTTTTCCGCACAGTTCTTCGTAGGCGTTATGAATATTGGGCGAATCTTTAATCAGGGTCCAATTTTTAGCGATGGCTCGATGTTCATCGGTATTGAAACGAGAATCTTCACGCTTTAGGTGAGCTGGGAAAGCTTTTTCGTGGAACGAACTCGAACAAAACATGCATACTATTTTTCGCGAAGCCATAGTTCAGTTTCTAAAAAAGGCGCAGTACGGTTAATTCCGTTCGAATCAGAAGATAAAAACTCTATGATAAAACCGGTAACACTGTTTAAGGATACTATTCTGAGAAATTGTTACTCACTACAGTTAATGCCAAAAATCAATGCTGCATGACTTGAGTACTCTATATAAGATTACAAGGCTGGTTGAAATTTGAGTAACAGTTCTAGGAGAGTATCCTTAATCACGGGTAACGCTCTCTAAGTTAAAATCCTGAGACCAGATTACCATTCGCTTTCATTACTCTGATATTTATACAGCTTTTTTATGGGTAACGCAGATTAAGGGTTCTATCCTGAGAAAATGTAACTCTTGTATTAATGACAATGATCAATGCCTGTTCAATTCAATGCGCTATATCATAATACAAGACTCTTTGAAGCAGCTATACAGAGATTTAGTTTGAGTTACATATCGAGGAGAGAACCCTTTAACACGGGTAACGCTCGCTAAGTTAATATCCTGAGACCGGATTACCATTCGTTTTCATTACTCTGATATTTATACGGCTTTTCTTATGTGTAACGCAGATTAAGGGTTCTATCCTGAGAAAATGTAACTCTTGTATTAATGCCAATGATCGATGCCTGTTCAATTCAATGCGCTATATCATAATACAAGTCTCTTTGAGGCAGCTATACTGAGACTGGGTTTGAGTTACACATCGAGGAGAGAACCCTTTAACACGGGTAACGCTCGCTAAGTTAATATCCTGAGACCAGATTACCATTCGCTTTCATTACTCTGATATTTATACGGCTTTTCTTATGGATAACGCAGATTAAGGGTTCTATCCTGAGAAAATGTAACTCTTGTATTAATGCCAATGATCGATGCCTGTTCAATTCAATGCGCTATATCATAATACAAGACTCTTTGAAGCAGCTATACAGAGATTGAGTTTGAGTTACATATCGAGGAGAGAACCCTTTAACACGGGTAACGCTCGGTAAGTTATTATCCTGAGACAAGATTACCATTAAAATTCATTGTCCTATGAGTTGTTGTAAAAATTTCAAAAAATATTCTGAGACGAGATTTTCTACAAATTTTTCGGGAAAATTTTTGAGACGAGATTTTCCATCCAAAAGTTCTAAAAATGAAATTCCTCTATATTTTTCAATAATTTTCTCCCCATTTTTCGAGAAATTTTCTCAGACGAGATGAATTGCCCATTTTTGTCAATTTGACCACAAATTTCCCCCAAAATTCAATAAAAATTGCGATTTTATCATCTTTCATTTCCTTTAAGAGTTTCTTTTACAACAAACGACTTACAGACTCTCCGGATTCCTCAAGCAATAACTTGAGTCCCAAGATCGCGTTTGTTTTGCCTACCTATTCCTAAATCCTATAGACAGAATATGCAGAGCCTTTATTTCCCTTTAGACAATCTCTCGCGTGTAGGACCAACGCCCCCTTTAGTAACCAGCGATAACATGGGACTTCGCAAGTTCTCAGTCTCGATCACAATAACAATTTTCGACTACCCAGAGCCCTGAGACAGGGATGGTGAGGCTACTAATTGCTATTATCACAAGACCTACTCGTCACCATCCAAAACCAACCTTCACAAAAATTGAGATTTTCACCATACCAGAGCCCGGAGGAATAATGCGCCTACTAATCTCAATTTGCATACACCGGTTGATTTGTGGTCGTTGTGGTTTTCAGCTTTGACTTTCACTATTCCAGAGCCTTTGCAGGATGGAATAAATACTAATCGCAGCATACTAAACACAATCAGTCGTAGTTACCGTGGTAAGACGGGTTTGTTGATATGAGTGTCTAGTCTGGACCATGGGATCACGGTTGCTAAGCACAACTCTTAGGTGAGTTGAACCGTTTACTCTGTCTATCCACTTGCTAACGCGAAGTGGCAAAACGCTCTCCCCAAGCCAGTGATGCCAGTTCAAATCAGAGGTAGCTAACTGGATTTGGCTAGTGCTACACCTTCTTTATCTATAGGAAAGTGTATCCTTTAGGAAACCACGCATTGACAAAAGTGGCGCATAGGAGAGATCTCTCAATTCCTTTATTTCGATTTACCCAACAGAGAACACTTTCGCGGTCAAGAGACAGGTCTTTTGTGTGAGTAGAATTAGACCCTCGGAAGGCTTACCATCGCAAGTCACTTCCGGATAGAGATCGGGCAGTACCGTAAGTGTTCCCCGTTTTGTCCCCGCTGCACAATTCGCCGTGTCAGCGGCTAATGAAAATCAATCATTACCAATCATCCTTCGCATTGACTGAGACTTTCACCATACCAGAGCCCGGAGGAATAATGCGCCTACTAGTCTCAATCGCTGCACACCGGTTGATTGTGTAAATCAATCTTTTCACCAATGACACGTTACCGACTCTCACCTCGAGGAGGTTTGTGCAATCGAGTTAGGGGAGCTAACTAGTGGCTTAGGATAAATTAAGGCTCGAGGCCACCACTAATCAGATCTCCCCCTTCCTACTAATCCTTAAGATGGAATTCCCGAATTGGATATCTGCTCTCCCTACTAACAAAGAATTTCGACATACCAGAGCCACCACTGGGTAATATGGGTACTATTCTTAGTCCTCGCGATTGATATATCAATTGATATGTCAATTCCATCAGATCAGTATTATACTAAAGAAGGCAGTTGCCGACCATAGCATATGAGAGTCATAGATTGATTTAATGAGATTTTGTTTCAGGATTTTATCCTGAAACTTGATTACCCATTTAGGGTTAATCAGTAATTTAGTCTAAGGATTTAATCCTGAGACTTGATTACCCCTCGGTAATCTGTTTATCCATCTGATATTGTACTTGCTACTTTCGTTCTTAAGGGTAACCTGAGGAATTATTACCCCAGTTACCCTCATTATTGATCCTCAGGATTTTCCCTGAGAATCGATTACCGGTAACCAAAATGTCAGGAGCCCATATGGGAAAAAATTGGGTAATTTTTTTTCCAAATTTGCCTGACGGATTGTTACCTTACCGGTAATCTTACCCCAAAAAACACCTGTTGCACCCAATCAACAGGTGTGCCCCAGGTGGGGCCAATCATCTTTCGGGGTCAAAGGTCAATGACCGCTAACAAAGGTCAAAGGTCATTGACCGTTTAGGATTCTTGACACTAGGTAATCAAAATGGGTAATAATGGCTAATCCGAAATTACCCATGGTTACCTGTCAAGCTCCTAAACTACTTGATTACAGGTGTTGAAACCATCCGCAATCAACTTGTCGGTGAAAATCTACGTGATAACATGTAGTTATGACGTCATCAATTCACCAGGTGAAAAAATTTTCACCTTTTTTCACCCAAAGGTCGAAGATAAAAAAACTTAATCCAGTAATTTTTTCCCATAAATTTTCCTGCAAAAACATTACCTTTTTTGGTATGTTACCTTCTTCCTGAGGAAAGATTACCAGTAATGTGGGTAATATTTTCTCAGGATTCCGTTACAGACTAATTTGCGCGCGGCGCGAACCGTCCAACGTGCGCGCGCTTCGCGCGCCGGCAGAATTTTAAGACCACCGAAAAACTGAAATTTTTTACTACTGATTCATAAACCCCCAGTTCCTGACAAATGTGCGCAAAGCCCCGGGGGAGCGGGGTCCAGGGGCCAGATAGGGGTCTGAAACGGGAAATAGAGGTCTGGGTAATAATTTGTCAGGCGCATGACTGGAGGAAAATTACCCCAATCCTCGGATGAGTTGAATACTATTTAACAAAAATTTAAAACTATCGTTTATTTTTTTTCAATTTATTCAATTCGGAAGTAAAAAAATGAAAATCAATCATTACCAATCATCCTTCGCATTGAATGAGACATTCACCATACCAGAGCCCGGAGGAATAATGCGCCTACTATTCTCAATCGCCGCACACCGGTTGATTGTGTAAATCAATTTTTTCACCAATGACACGTTACCGACTCTCACCTCGAGGAGGTTTGTGCAATCGAGTTAGGGGAGCTAACTAGTGGCTTAGGATAAATTAAGGCTCGAGGCCACCACTAATCAGATCTCCCCCTTCCTACCAATCCTTAAGATGGAACTTCCGAATTGGATATCTGCTCTCCCTACTAACTAAGAATTTCGACATACCAGAGCCACCACTGGGTAATATGGGTACTATTCTTAGTCCTCGCGATTGATATATGTAACTCAGTCAATTCCATCAGATCAGTAGTATACTAAAGAAGGCAGTTGCCGACCATAGCATATGAGAGTCATAGATTGATTTAATGAGATTTTGTTTCAGGATTTTATCCTGAAACTTGATTACCCATTTAGGGTCAATCAGTAATTTAGTCTCAGGAATAAATCCTGAGACTTGATTACCCCTCGGTAATCTGTTTATCCATCTGATATTGTACTTGCTACTTTCGTTCTTAAGGGTAACCTGAGGAATTATTACCCCAGTTACCCTCATATTGATCCTCAGGATTTTTCCTGAGAATCGATTACCGGTAACCAAAATGTCAGGAGCCCATATGGGAAAAAATTGGGTAATTTTTTTTTCCAAATATGCCTGACGGATTGTTACGTTACCGGTAATCTTACCCCAAAAAACACCTGTTGCACCCAATCAACAGGTGTGCCCCAGGTGGGGCCAATCATCTTTCGGGGTCAATGCCCGTTAACAAAGGTCAAAGGTCATTGACCGTTTAGGATTCTTGACACTAGATAATCAAAATGGGTAATGGGTAATCCGAAATTACCCATGGTTACCTGTCAAGCTCCTAAACTACTTGATTACAGGTGTTGAAACCATGCGCAATCAACTTGTCGGTGAAAATCTACGTGATAACATGTAGTTATGCGTCATCAATTCACCAGATGAAAAAATTTTCACCTTTTTTCACCCAAAGGTCGAAGATGCCTTGCTTATCTCGAGGGATAACATAAAAAAACTTAATCCAGTAATTTTTCCCATAATTTTTCCTGCAAAAACATTACCTTTTTTGGTATGTTACCTTCTTCCTGAGGAAAGATTACCAGTAATGTGGGTAATATTTTCTCAGGATTCCGTTACAGACTAATTTGCGCGCGGCGCGAACCGTCCAACGTGCGCGCGCTTCGCGCGCCGGCAGAATTTTAAGACCACCGAAAAACTGAAATTTTTTACTACTGATTCATAAACCCCCAGTTCCTGACAAATGTGCGCAAAGCCCCGGGGGAGCGGGGTCCAGGGGCCAGATAGGGGTCTGAAACGGGAAATAGAGGTCTGGGTAATAATTTGTCAGGCGCATGACTGGAGGAAAATTACCCCAATCCTCGGATGAGTTTAACACTATTTAACACAAATTTAAAACTATCGTTTATTTTTTTTCAATTTATTCAATTCGGAGGTAAAAAAATTAAAGATAAATTTCCTTTGAAACATTTACCCCGTTTTCAAATGGCGTTGATTCTCAATGGCGAACAAATCAGTTGTCGTCCCATTATTACCAAAGGTGTGCGGTGACGTGTTATGGGGAAGTTATCAGTTGTCGCGCCCTGATTATCTTTGGTGTGCGGTCGGGTTGCGGTCCACTCGGCCTCTCCGCGGCCACAACGCTCCTGGCCGTGGGGAGGTTGCGACCACTGATAGACCTTCGTTACGCTGTTTGTTAGTTGATGTAGGGTTAGATAACTTAAGAAGTAATATACCCTGTAGTGTGTATTCAGGATTTATTCTGAATGCATGTTACCGGGCTCTTTACAACGTCTCGAAAACAGAATAATGCAAAATGCCCGGTAATAAGTATTCAGGATTTATCCTGAAAACTTATTACCGGGCACTTTGCAATATCCCCAAACCAGAATAAAGCAAAATGCCCGGTAACAAGTATTCAGGACTTAACCTGAATACTTCTAACCGGGCGCTAAGCAGTATTCCCGTTTGACTCTATATCCATTTGACTATACTCAATACAATTCACATAGAATAATTGTTTCTGCAACTTATCGACAAAACCTATTTTGTTTTTTATTCTAACTACCAACTCGTTTTAAAACCTTTAATTGTCCCCAAATTCTGCTAAATCTTAGAACGCTACCAATCTGATTTAGTAACTGATATCCCGATGGCTTGATTCAAGAGTAATTTCTAATACTCCTTTCCGTTATTACCAATAAATCTTTGATTATTTGCTATCAAATCTGGAGATCAATTTTTCTTTCAACTATTAGGTTTCAAAAAAACTCAAAGTTTCAAATTGAAACAAACTTTGTATTTCAAAGCAACATCAAATAGTTTTCAATAGGCAAAACAAAATTCAAATAATAAATTTTCTAATGTAGTTTTAACGTTTCTATTTCTTGCCAGCTTTTTCGTAAGTATCAGTTCTTCTTACGCAGTCTTGGTAGAGCCTTTCATCGGATGACGACCAACTATCGCCAATGTCATCATCTAAACCGGCAGCCTCCTCAATTTCCTTTTCTTCAAGTTTTGGCTTCCTAACAGTCGTCTCAATATTTTCATAGTCTTCAGGCTGGAAGTTAGCAACACCCCGTCATGTCGTCTGAGATACAATTACAAGACTTCGTTCATGTGACGATGTAGTGCTCGGACTATAGCTAACTTCACTATCGCTAACATCGCCAAAATTGTCTTAATTGTCACTTGGAACATTAGTTTGCGAACAAAAACCATAAATATTTCCGACATTAGTTATTCGCGGGTTTATGGGAATATCATTTGCAGCTTCTTTATCATCATTAGCTGTCTCTAAACTTTGTATCACCTGACTGCCTACAGAAACACTGCGTTGATTGCATTCATTAAACACAGGCAAAAAATCTTTCTCGGAATCTTCAAACGTACTCACACTTGGTTTACCATCGTGTACTTTTACAAGCAAATCGCTCTGACAGCAAGGACAGCTATTTTTTGTCGATTTTAGTTCCTTAATAATATCATCTATTGTGCCTAACTGTTTTTGATACGCTGCGAAGGCTAATGCAGCCATTATTGGGGCGTTTGCGTCTCGATATAGCCTTCTTGCTGTATCTGGACAATGAAGACGCGTTTGAGGAGCCTCATTTTCAAGATCGATACCACATTCATTTCAACAGCTTGACACTAAAATCTAATATCTATGAGCTTGTAGCCACATTCTTTTTCGATAGCAATCTTAATATGTGATCTCAATGTTTTATCGACTGCGTACACAGGATTTTCTGGATTCAAATCCCCAATAATCATTTTCCAAACCTCGTATTCATCGGGTGAGAAAAATACTTTTGCGGCTCCTGCTGAAGCATTGGTCTTCTGTTGATGAATCGTAATATACTTTAACGGGGTTCCCGCGACAGTGAGATCTTTTACGTTTAATAATTGCGTGGTCAGAGGTTTGTATACGTTAAAACTCGAACAGGATTTCGTACATATAACCTCGCAAACTTGTTTTTAAGATGGCCCTCGGGATCGACTTCATAGTATTCTCTAATTTCTTCAAGTACTTCTTTTTCTAACTGCGGCTCAGTTTTTTCAATTATTTCATTGACGATTCCTTCGATCTCCTCTTTCCTTTCGGATGGGATACACTTCCCCGTTTTCTTTCTTGTTTTCAAGTCGTTAATAGTTTCGGATAGCCAGTGAAGATGTTCTGCCCTGACCGATACAAGGCATTTCAAGCAGGCCAGACGTTTAATTTCTTTCACGCATCCCAAGTACTCAAGTTTTGTCTTCACCATACAATTGCTATCCAGAATAGCCTTATAGCATTAGGAGCAGAACAGTCTTTTATATCTTCAGAATTAGCTGCCTTGAACAATCGGGAACATACGGACACGTAGTTTCTACTTCGTTGAGAATTGGTGAAATGCGCAGCCAGCGATTTTAAAAACATTGCTCTATTGTGGTACCACGTTACTCCAGGTTCATCAGTGATATCGACAATTCTTAATTTGTTCTCGATTTCAACGAAGGCTTCCGTGAATTTCTTTACATCCAGGCGCATGCGGGATCCTTTAACTCAATCGCAAATGTATTCAAACGCATTATCTACTGTTTGGCAATTATAAACAGTTTTCCAGTTTCCTGAGAATGATTCGGTGCTCGTCAGTTGAAAAACGACTGTCTTCTCTTTTACATGGTTTGAAAACGTTTTTTCCTGAAATGATTTCTGGCAGGTCACACAGACGATTTGTTTTGAAGACATGGTTGCCTTTAAAAACGGCTCATAGCGATTAAAATGTTCGAGTAATCCACGTTACGGAAAGTGCCGGTTTAAATAATTAAATATAAGGTTTAAGATTTTTCCCTGAGATAAGGTAACTCTCCAATTAGGCCATCACAACTTTGCTATTTGACTATTGAAGGATAGTTTCTGAGACTTGAATATTTTCTGTTAAATTTAATTCAGAGTTAACTATCTAGGAGAATATCCTAATTACGAGCGGGTAATAAAATTAAAGTCGTTTTCCTGCAAAGTCGTAACCTATTCTTCCGAGAGCGAAAAACAGTTTTTAAAAAATAGGGTAAAAATGTCTAAGGATATTTTCCTGGGATCACGTAACTCTACAATTGGACCATTGCCAATGTGCTAGTTGACTATTAGACTCTTCAGGAAAATTCCTGAGACTACGCTTCCCTCTATTGAAAATTGTTCAGAGTTATCTATCCAGGATAATAGCCTAATCCGAGCGGCTAACAAATTTCAAGGCGTTTTCCTGCGAACCGTTACCTATTCATCCGAGAGCGAGTGAAAAATTTTGAAAAAATAGGTAAATTATCTAAGGATATTTTCCTGGGATCAAGTAACTATACAATTATATCATCACCAATGTGCTAATTGACTATTCAGGAAAATTCCTGAGACTACGCTTCCCTCTAATCAAATTTTTTCAGAGTTACTTATGTTGGACAATATCTTAATTCGGAGCTGGTAACATTTTCGAAGGCGTTATACTGAGACATCGTTACCTATTCATCTGAGAGCGAGTGCACGTTATTTTGAAAAGAATAGATTAAAAGTTAGGATATTTTCCAAAGATAGAGTAACTCATCAATTAAGGTATTCAACAATGTGCTAATTGACTATTCAACTAATCAGGATAAACGAGAATTTATTTCTTTCTATTTAAATTATTTCAGCGTTACTTATCTAGGAGTATATCCAAAGTTTTTATCCTGAGACCAGATTACCATTCGGTTGTTTTGCTGTGACAGTTCAACGGCTTTTTGTTGACGGCAACGCAATTGAAGGATACTATCCTGAGAATATGTAACTCATCATTTCAGGACGATAGTTGGTGCAATATCATTTCAATGTGCAAAATTGTGATTATAAGTTCTTTGAAGCATCTATAGGGAGCGAATATATGAGTTACATTTCAAGGAGAGTATCCTTTGAGTTATTTCCAAATTTTTTGAGGCGAGATCTTCTACCCAATTTTGATAAAAAATAAATTTTGTTCCTTTGACCCAGAAAAACTTCCCCAAAATTTTTGAGACTAGATTTTTCATAAAATCCAATGAAATGTATTTTTAGCGTCTTTGACAGCCAGAAATTTCTCCATATTTTGATAACAAAAATTCGCAGATTTGTAATCCTATTTCAATTCCTCTAATAATTACTTTTACAACAAACAACTTATAGACTCTCCGGATTCCTCAAGTATTCACTTGAGTCCCAAGATCGCATTTGTTCAGCCTACCTAATCCTATCAACCCTATAAGCAGAATATGCAGAGCCTTCCTTTCCCCTTGAACATTTTCTCACGTGTAGGACCAACGCCCACTTTACTGGCCAGCAATAACATGTGACTTCGCAAGTTCTCAGTCTCGATCACAATAACAACTTTTGACTACCCACAGCCCTGAGACAGGGTTGGTGAGGCTACTAATTGCTATTATCACAAGACCTACTCGTCACCGTCCAAAACCAACCTTCACAAAAATTGAGATTTTCACCATACCAGAAACGGGAGGAATAATGCGCCTAATAATCTCAATTTGCATACACCGGTTGATTTTTGGCCGTTCTGGTTTTCAACTTTGACTTTCACTATTCCAGAGCCTTTGCAGGATGGAATAAATACTAATCGCAGCATACTAAACACAATCAGTCGTAGTTACCGTGGTGAGACGGGTTTGTTGATATGAGTATCTAGTCTGGTCCATGGGATCACGGTTGCTAAGCAGAGCTCTTAGGTGAGCTGAAGCGTTTATTCTGACTATCCACTTCCGGTGGCAAAACGGTCTCCCCAAGCCAGTGATGCCAGTTCAAATTAGAGGTAGCTAACTGAATTTGGCTAGTGCTACACCTTCTTTATCTATAGGAAAGTTTAAT
The DNA here is from genome assembly GCF_964194025.1 of Convolutriloba macropyga. Taxonomy (NCBI): domain Eukaryota; kingdom Metazoa; phylum Xenacoelomorpha; order Acoela; family Convolutidae; genus Convolutriloba; species Convolutriloba macropyga. The sequence goes on along the minus strand of NC_134479.1, from coordinate 18,148,531 downwards.
CTTGAGGAAACCACGCATTGACAAGAAGTGGCGCATAGGAGAGATCTCTCAGTTCCTTTGATTCGATTTACCCAACAGAGAACACTTTCGCGGTCTAGAGACAGGTCTTTTGTGTGAGTAGAGTTAGACACTCGGAACGTTTACCATCGCAAGTCACTTCCGGATAGAGAGCGGACAGTACCGTAAGTGTTCCCTGTTTTGTCCCCGCTGGACAATTCGCCGTGTCCCCGCTGGACAATTCTCCAATCATCCTTCGCATTGAAAGAGAATTTCACCACAACAGAGCCCGTAGGAATAATGCGCCTACTAGTCTCAATCTCCGCACACCGGTTGATTGTGTAAGTCAATCTTTTCGCCAATGACTCGTTACCGACTCTCACCTCGAGGAGGTTTGTGCAATCGAGTTAGTGGAGCTAACTAGTGGCTTAGAATAATTTGTGGCTCGAGGCCACTGTAAAATCGTAACCAATAGGCTGAGACCACTATTAGAATTTTAGTCGTGAAACATTTTTTTTAGTTAAACGGACAATTAAGTAATGCAACTAGTGACAAAATAATAGCTATGAAAACCGGACAACTTTGGAATACCTTTAAGTGAAAATAAAATATGGACAGGGAACAAGCTAACAAGCAGATTAGGGTCAGTGACGGCTGTAATGAGAGACTGAGAGAGGGTTAATTTTGTTAAAACGGTTTACCTTGAACTCTTAGAAGTCGCAGGTATTCTATTAAAGATTGGGGATTTGTGGTGCACTGATCGAGAGTTGGCGGAACCCCGGCGTATGCTGTTGTCATAAAGACTGGAGTCATAACAAATGTCATCATTATACTGTTATTATGAAAATGATTATATCGTGAAAGTCGCTATAAAAGGGTTAAGCCATCTCTTTTTTTTCCTGCGAGAACTATTTATGGATATCCTAGCTCTCATGATGCCTGACAAGTGCAAATGAAAGGCCGTTGCTACGCAGCTGAAGTTCATGAACCGAGGATAGCGTATTACTGACCTCAATGCATTTTAAAGGGGTTTATATGAAATTGCGTTCTTTACTGAATACTAGCTTGCTGTAATCCGCGAGTAGCTTGTTGCAACGAAAACAACCGTGCAGTCACAACCGTGCATTATAAGTAAAAAAAACTGGAGTTTTACAAAATTCGTAATTTTGGCCAAATCTGAAAATTTTTACAAGTTGGGACCGAAAATCTGTACACCCCCCGATTTTTTGATGCCGATATGGCTGAACCAAGCTGGGGTCACCATCACGCTAAGGCACCCCTAAGCTATTTACAAACCAGGATTGGTGGTGCCAGCTCTACCCAGTCCGGAGCTATTAACACTTATGAGGGGAAAAAGTGATAATTTTGGGGATAAAATCCGAAATTCGCCAATTTTGAGTTTAATGAACGTTAGTCATACTAGGGTGCAATAAGGCCCTGGGCCTACGCCTGATTAGGCGGAATACGAGTCATACCCCCAAACCGCCTTATGTTAACAAAAGACCCGGAAACATATTTAATAGGTTACTAAGTATAAGTTGACTTGTCGGCCATTTTGAACTTTTTGTTTGTTACGGACGTACGACTCAACCGGACTGTAAGCCTATAGCGGACGTGTGGACGGTACCCTAGGAATCCCCCTATGTAAACAAATCGCACGTAAGAACCGAAAATTCCGGATTTCGCATATACGTATATTTGGCGGCCATCTTGGCTGATATCTAATAAGTAAGTTTGGTATTCGACACGTTGCGTTTTTACGGCATTGGTATGACGGAATGTAAACAAAGTAGCCAATAGCATTATAGCAGGCTGAAAACCTTGTGCAATAATGACGGTTGTTTGGTTTGAGTAAACAAACTGTTTGCTCGGCTCAGTATATAAGCGGCTTACACTATAAGCGCAGCGCAGAAGTTGAAAATCGCGAACGAGTTAATTACCGGTTGTTTGGCATAGTTCGCCGTTATTATCGAGCGAGAGGCTCTTGTTAATCGTTATTGAGCGTCGTTGCGTTAACTTTGCCGGAGCGATTGAGCGCGATGCTCTGAATAGTCGCTGTTATAGAATAAGAGTTATTTGGCTAAGTTTGCCTGATTTGATTGAGCGAGAAGCTCTGAGTAGTCTTTGCAGTTCGGTTACGTTATTGAGCACCGATTACTGTTGCAAGTGAGCGAGAGGCTCAGGAACTTGCGTTATTTGATTGAGCAAGCGGCTCGGATTAGTTATAGTTATTTGGCAGAGTTTGCCTGATTGAGCGAGAAGCTTGGACTTATTGTTGTTGTTAGACTGTGGTTCATCAGTCTGTTATTAGCTGAGGGATAATTCCAGCTGTTTGATTGCGTTTGAGTATAAGCGGCAATCGGTATTATAGTAGAGTTGTATCGAGAAACAACTTAGTTAGTTATTGTTTCAAGCTTGTGGTTGCTTGTGTTAGAATTAGTTATAGTAGTAGTTATTTTGATTTTCATAATGCATAATACCTGATGCCTATTGAGTTATCGTAATTAGCTATTAGAGGTTCCTAGTTTAAGTGTTTTACCATCGACACTTTTGAACAGCGAAGAGCATAGTACGGGAAATCTATTGTTGTTAAGAAGAAGACGAACCACCAAACTAAAAACGTTACGAATTGTGAGATCTGGGCGCTATCGTTTTCCCGTGATGGGCAGCCTAATCAAAATTCAGAATCTTACAGCCACCACTAATCAGATCTCCTCCTTCCTACCAATCTGTAAGATAGAATTTCTGAATTGGATATCTGCTCTCCCTACTAACTAAGAGTTTCGACATACCAGAGCCACCACTGAGTAATATTGGTACTATTCTTAGTCCTCGCGGTTGATATTTGTAATTCACTCAATTCTATCAGATCGATTGTATTCTAAAGAGGACAACGTAGTTGCCGACTAGGGCATAGGAGAGTCATAGTTTTGATCTGATGAGTTTTTAGTTTCAGGATTTCTTCCTGAAACTTTATTACCCAATTAGGGTTAATTAGTAATTCAGTATCAGGATTTCATCCTGAGACGTCGTTACCCCTAGGTAATACGTTTTTCCATTTCGGAATAAGTAACTATTCCGTCTTTCACTTTCGTTCTCAGTTTTGAAGATTTCATCCTGAAACTTGATTTTGATTTCCAGATGGTTTACCATATTTTGGATCCTCAGGAGAAATCCTTTGATCTGATTACCCGTATTCGGTTGTCAGTTCAAAAACTGAAAAAAGATTACGTAATCATCCATCGGTTCGACACTGACGGATGTTTACGTTTCGGGTAATGTTACTCAAAATTGTGCACCTGTTGCAGCCAATCAACAGGTGCGCCCCAGTTGGGGCCAATCCTCTTTCGGGTTCAAAGGTCAATGACCGTTAAAAAAGGTCAAAGTTCATTGACCGTTTAGGATTCTTGACACTAGGTTATCAGAATTGGTAACATAAGGTAATCACTGGTTACCCACATTACCTGTCAAGCTTTTTTTGTAGTTGATTGCAGGTGTTGAAGCCATGCGCAATCAACTTGGCGTGAAAAATTAGGTATATAGTCACCTGGGTGACGTCATCAGAACACCTGGTGAAAGTTTTGTTCAAAAGTTATCAGATGAAATTGTTATTCCTTTAGGATTCCTTTGCCAACCTTAAAGTTACGGTTACCTGTTCGCAGGATTTGAATAACGGTAATGATTCCTAAGGAAATCAGTAGGAAACGGCTGAAGAAAGGCGTTTTTAGCTCTAAATTGGGGCCCCCGTATCAGTAGTCGCCCGCTTATCCCCGTATCAGAACCCTATCTGGTCCCCTAAACCCCGTTCCCATGGGAGCGCTTTGCGCAACTGTCAGGAACGGGGGTTTTCTGAATCAGTAGTTTAAATTTAATTTTTTGGGTGGTCCGAAAATTTTTTGGTTTTGCGCGCAAGAAGGTCTATAGGGGCGTCCTGTGGAATTATTGCCCTTGATTACCGGTAAAATTTCCTCAGGTAAAAAGTAACGTAATCCAGAAAAGGGTAACGTGATTTGAGGGGAAATCGTCGAAAACTATTACCGAATCATGAGGTAATCGATTTTTCAGGACATCAAAATCGAAAAAAAAAATTTTACCCTAGAATAAATAACAGGTAAGCGTTTTATGCTCCTCTTTTAAGGAGGAAATCGAAATCGAAAAAAAATATTACCCTAAAATTGTATGTGATAATTGAATTATCAGGAGGACGTCAAAACCGAAAAATGTTATTATCCTAAAAATAAAATTAAATTTCGGTTAGCTTTTCAGCCAGGGTTACAGTAGTTGGAGAAGTTATCAGTTGTCGTCCCTTGATTATCCTTGGTGTGCGGTCGGGTTGCACTCCACTCAGCCTCTCCGCGGCCGCAACCCCCCGACAAGGGGGGACGTTGCGACTACGGATAGACCTTCGTTACGCTATTTTGTGGGTAGTTTTTTATAGTACCTCCTGAGAACTTATTACAGGGCATTTTAAAATATCTCAAAATCAGAATAAACCAAAATGCGCGTTGATAAGTTCTCAGGAGTATCCTGAGAACTTATTACCGGGCAATCGGTAATATCTCAATTTCAAAATAAAGCAAAGTGCCCGGTAATAAGATCTCAGGAATATCCTGAGAACTTATTACCGGGCAGTCGATAATATCTCAAATTCAGAATAAAGCAAAGTGCCCGGTTATAAGTTCTCAGGAATAGCCTGAGAACTTATTACCGAAAACTTCCTCATAACTTCAAATCAGAATAAAGCAAAGAGACTGGTAATAGGTTCTCAGGAATATCCTGAGAACTTATTACCGGACACTTACTATTATATCTAGTAAAGAAAATTGGCATAGAATAAACGTTTCTGCAATAAAACCTTTCCATTTATTTTTAAACCCTCCCATTTGTTAATCAACAATTGCCTTCTTCCCCATAATTCTTTCATAAGATAGTGTCCATCTTCCTCATAGAACTCTAACCTAAGTGAACTCTGCCAACTACCGGTATATCAACATTGCCGTCTTCCCCATAAATAACTCTTAAAATAATAGCCGTCATACTCCTAGAACTTTGTCCTAATTTATTGTCCCAAATATTTTCGACCGCAAACACAACATCTACCCATAGAACTATTTTTCAACTCAAAGAATCATAATGCCAATCGCTAATTAGCGACAATCGTAACATTTATACCTACTCTAAATAATTAGAGAGAAAATTTAAATTAAATGTGTTTTAGCATCGAATGAAATACATAGGTATAACTGAAGCAAAAGTTCAAAAGTTTCCAAGTTTTCAGTTTTTGTTTTCATAGCTGTTTTCCTCTCTTGAGAAACAATTCTTTTTTTTTCTGTCATATTCATCAGCCAACCTCTCGTCGGATGATGTTAATTTACTATCAGATTCCTCAAATGAACGTTCACTATCTTCAATAGCATCTTGACCTCGTATCGAAATTAAATGGGACATATCCTCTACTTGTACTTCAGTCGCAACTTTAACTTTTTTGGGTACCGATAGAACAGGACTCTGACTAGTTCGCTCTGATATGGTGCTCTTACATCAGTATCTTCTTCATCTGATTGAATCGGACTAAAGCTTGTTTTTATTTCGTCTTCAAGATTCCGGCTAGAAGAAGGTTGTTGTGTGGATGTTGACACCACGGTCGATACTACATTAACTTCTTCGAAAACGGGCTTAAATGAGCTATTTTGCGGGTCACATTTCTTTAAAACGAATTTGCCGTCAACAATTTTGATCAGTATCTCTTTATCACATGGGCATTAAGCTTTAGTCGTTTTTAGTTCTTTTGGTAACTCCTCTATACTACCCAACTACTTCTGATAGGCCAAAAATGCCAACGCCGAATTTTGAGGGGCATTTGCGTCGTGATAGTGGCGCCTACCGGTGTCACGACATTGCAACAACATCAAACCAACCTCCTCCTCCAAATAACTACCGCATTTCATCTCCACAGCCTGCCTTAAATAACAAACCCTTTAATTTGTAATCGCAAACTTTTTCAATCGCCAATTTTATGTGCGCTCTGGGCGTTTTATCGGAAGCATATATCACCCGTCTCTGATCTAGTTTCAGCATGACCCATTTCAATAATTCAAACTCAGGAATGGTGAAGAACACTTCTGCGCTACCAGAACTGGCATTAGTTTTATGATCATGAATAACGACGTATTTAAGGCACGTACCGGTTACTAAAATGTCTTTTGCCTTTAACAGTTGACTCGGCTTTAGGTTACTATATGTTGATACTCTCACAGGATTCTTGACGTATATGCTGGCGAATAAAACTTTCAAATAAAACTCCGGGTCTCCATGTTTTTCTCGTAATTCGATCAAAATATCATCTTCAATCAAAGGCTCGATTTTTTCCAAAATAATCTGAACTTCCTCCTCAATTTCTTTCCTCTGTGATGGCACACCCCGTTCAACCTCTCTGGTGCATTTCAAATTCTTGATCGTTTCGCTCAGCCAAACTGAGTGATCGTCGCTTACCAGACTTTTCAAAGATGCGACTTTTTATCTTCGTCACCATGTAGATATTCCAATTTGGTCTTATTTAGAAAATCCCTATTGAAAATGACTTCTTGGATAGCTAGGGGGGGAGAAGTCCCTGATATCGTCGCTGTGGGCAGCCTTGAACAAGCTAGGACGAATCGAGACATAGTTCCGACTGTGTTGCGAATTGTGGAAGTAATCTCCGAGAAATATCTGAAAATAAATTTTATTCCGATGCCAAGTAACACCTGGCACATCTGCATTTAACACATTTCTCAAATTGAATTCAATATCCGCAAACGCTATTCTGAATTTGTTTCTATTGATCTTCGTTCTGGAACTGTTGTGTGGATGTTGACACCACGGTCGATACTACATTAACTTCTTCGAAAACGGGCTTAAATGAGCTATTTTGTGGGTCACATTTCTTTAAAAATAGTTTGCCGTCAACAATTTTGATCAGTATCTCTTTATCACATGGGCATTAAGCTTTAGTCGTTTTTAGTTCTTTTGGTAACTCCTCTATACTACCCAACTACTTCTGATAGGCCAAAAATGCCAACGCCGAATTTTGAGGGGCATTTGCGTCGTGATAGTGACGCCTACCGGTGTCACGACATTGCAACAACATCAAACCAACCTCCTCCTCCAAATTACTACCGCATTTCATCTCCACAGCCTGCCTTAAATAACAAACCCTTTAATTTGTAATCGCAAACTTTTTCAATCGCCAATTTTATGTGCGCTCTGGGCGTTTTATCGGCAGCATATATCACCCGTCTCTGATCTAGTTTCAGCATGACCCATTTCAATAATTCAAACTCAGGAATGGTGAAGAACACTTTTGCGCTACCAGAACTGGTATTAGTTTTATGATCATGAATAACGACGTATTTAAGGCACGTACCGGTTACTAAAATGTCTTTTGCCTTTAACAGTTGACTCGGCTTTAGGTTACTATATGTTGATACTCTCACAGGATTCTTGACGTATATGCTGGCGAATAAAACTTTCAAATAAAACTCCGGGTCTCCATGTTTTTTCTCGTAATTCGGTCAAAATATCATCTTCAATCAAAGGCTCGATTTTTTCCAAAATAATCTGAACTTCCTGCTCAATTTCTTTCCTCTGTGATGGCACACCCCGTTCAACCTCTCTGGTGCATTTCAAATCCTTGATCGTTTCGCTCAGCCAAACTGAGTGATCGTTGCTTTCAAGACTTTTCAAAGATGCGACTTTTTATCTTCGTCACCATGTAGATATTCCAATTTGGTCTTATTTAGAAAATCCCTATTGAAAATGACTTCTTGGATAGCTAAGGGGGAGAACTCTTTGATATCGTCGCTGTGTGCCTTGAACAAGCTAGCACAAATCGAGACATAGTTCCGACTGTGTTGCGAATTGTGGAAGTAATCTCCGAGAAATATCTGAATATAAATTTTATTCCGATGCCAAGTAACACCTGGCACATCTGCATTTAACACATTTCTCAAATTGAATTCAATATCCGTAAACGCTATTCTGAATTTGTTTTTAGTGATCTTCGTTCTGGAACTGTTGTGTGGATGTTGACACCACGGTCGATACTACATTAACTTCTTCGAAAACGGGCTTAAATGAGCTATTTTGTTGGTCACATTTCTTTAAAACGAATCTGCCGTCAACAATTTTGATCAGTATCTCTTTATCACATGGGCACTAAGCTTTAGTCGTTTTTAGTTCTTTTGGTAACTCCTCTATACTACCCAACTACTTCTGATAGGCCAAAAATGCCAACGCCGAATTTTGAGGGGCATTTGCGTCGTGATAGTGACGCCTACGTTGTCACGACATTGCAACAACATCAAACCAACCTACTCCTCCAAATTACTACCGCATTTCATCTCCACAGCCTGCCTTAAATAACAAACCCTTTAATTTGTAATCACAAACTTTTTCAATCGCCAATTTTATGTGCGCTCTGAGCGTTTTATCGGCAGCATATATCACCCGTCTCTGATCTAGTTTCAGCATGACCCATTTCCATATTTCAAACTCAGGAATGGTGAAGAACACTTTTGCGCTACCAGAACTGGCATTAGTTTTATGATCATGAATAACGACGTATTTAAGGCACGTACCGGTTACTAAAATGTCTTTTGCCTTTAACAGTTGACTCGGCTTTAGGTTACTATATGTTGATACTCTCACAGGATTCTTGACGTATATGCTGGTGAATAAAACTTCGGGTCTCCATGTTTTTCTCGTAATTCGGTCAAAATATCATCTTTAATCAAAGGCTCGATTTTTTCCAAAATAATCTGAACTTCCTCCTCAATTTCTTTCCTCTGTGATGTCACACCCCGTTCAACCTCTGGTGCATTGCAAATCCTCGATCGTTTCTCTCAGCCAAACTGAGTGATCGTCGCTTACAAGACTTTTCAAAGATGCGACTTTTTATCTTCGTCACCATGTAGATATTCCAATTTGGTCTTATTTAGAAAATCCCTATTGAGAATGGCTTCTTGGATAGCTAAGGGGAGAAGTCTTTGATATCTTCGCTGTGGGCAGCCTTGAACAAGCTAGCACAAATTGAGACATAGTTCCGACTGTGTTGCGAATTGTGGAAGTACTCTCCGAGAAGTATCTGAAAATAAATTTTATTCCGATGCCAAGTAACACCTGGCCCATCTGCATTTAACAGATTTTTCAAATTGAATTCAATATCCGCAAACGCTATTCTGAATTTGCTTTTATTGATCTTCGTTCTGGAACCCCTGACCCGTTCACAGATAACCTTGTAATCTGCGTCAATAGTCTCACACTCTACAACACGTCTCCAATTTTGCACAATAATTCTGTGTTCGTCCGCCGTGAACCGTTCGTATTAGCGTTTGAAATGAGCAGGAAAGGTTTTTTCATGAAAACTCGTGTCGCAGAATGTGCATACAACCCTCATTGAACTCATTACAGCGTTATAAAAACGTAAATCGGGCTCAGCAAGGTGTAATTTTCCTGAGACGAGAAAACCGTACGCTTCTAATAGCCAAGATTACTTAGTGAGACAATCAATTCTAGGCAACGGGTTTTTAAGGATATTTTCCTCAGAATTTATAACTCCCTTTCGGTTCCATCACTATTTTTCAATTTCAGCAATCTCATGCCAAACTAAAGTTCAGGTGATTTCCTGCAAACGTACGACCATCGTTTTCTTTCTGTCATCAAGTAGTTTTTTATCTAGGAGAATATCCTTTTTGAAAGGTAACTAATGTTAAGGATTTTTCTGAGACGAGATTACCGTACGCTTCTAATAACCGAGTTTACTCAATGCGACTACCAATTCTAGGTAACGAGTTTTAAGGAAATTTTCCTGAGACTTTATAATTCAATATCGGTGCTATCACTGTATTTATTTTCAACCATTTCATGCCAAACTAAAGTTCAGGTTATTTCCTGCAAACATACAACCATCGTTTTCTTTCTATCATCAAGGAATTATTGAGTTATTTATCTAGGAGAATGTCCTTTTTAAATGGTAACTAATGATAAGGATTTTCCCGAGACGAGATTACCGTACGCTTCTGATAACCGAGTTTACTTAATGCGACTACCAATTCTAGGTAACGAGTTTTAAGGAAATTTTCCTGAGACTTTATAATTCAATATCGGTGCTATCACTGTATTTATTTTCAACCATTTCATGCCAAACTAAAGTTCAGGTTATTTCCTGCAAACATACAACCATCGTTTTCTTTCTATCATCAAGGAATTATTGAGTTATTTATCTAGGAGAATGTCCTTTTTAAATGGTAACTAATGATAAGGATTTTCCCGAGACGAGATTACCGTACGCTTCTAATAACCGAGATTACTTAGTGAGACAATCAATTCTAGGCAACGGGTTTTTAAGGATATTTTCCTGAGAATTTATAACTCCCTTTCGGTTCCATCACTATTCTTCAATTTCAACAATCTCATGCCAAACTAAAGTTCAGGTGATTTCCTGCAAACGTACGACCATCGTTTTCTTTCTGTCATCAAGTAGTTTTTTATCTAGGAGAATATCCTTTTTGAAAGGTAACTAATGTTAAGGATTTTTCTGAGACGAGATTACCGTACGCTTCTAATAATCGAGTTTACTCAATGCGACTACCAATTCTAGGTAACGAGTTTTAAGGAAATTTTCCTGAGACTTTATATTTCGATATCGGTGCTATCACTATATTTATTTTCAACCATTTCATGCCAAACTAAAGTTCAGGTTATTTCCTGCAAACATACAACCATCGTTTTCTTTCTATCATCAAGGAATTATTGAGTTATTTATCTAGGAGTTTGTGCTTTTTAAAAGGTAACTAATGATAAGGATTTTTCTGAGACGAAATTACCGTACGCTTCTAATAACCGAGATTACTTAGTGCGACAACCAGTTTTAGTTAACGAGTTTAATTCGGTCAAAATATCATCTTTAATCAAAGGCTCGATTTTTTCCAATATAATCTAAACTTCCTCCTCAATTTCTTTCCTCTGTGATGGCACACCCCGTTCAACCTCTGGTGCATTGCAAATCCTTGATCGTTTCTCTCAGCCAAACTGAGTGATCGTCGCTTACAAGACTTTTCTAAGATGCGACTTTTTATCTTCGTCACCATGAAGATATTCCAATTTGGTCTTATTTAGAAAATCCCTATTGAGAATGGCTTCTTGGATAGCTAAGGGGAGAAGTCTTTGATATCGTCGCTGTGGGCAGCCTTGAACAAGCTAGGACGAATCGAGACATAGTTCCGACTGTGTTGCGAATTGTGGAAGTAATCTCCGAGAAATATCTGAAAATAAATTTTATTCCGATGCCAAGTAACACCTGGCACATCTGCATTTAACACATTTCTCAAATTGAATTCAATATCCGCAAATGCTATTCTGAATTTGTTTTTAGTGATCTTCGTTCTGGAACTGTTGTGTGGATGTTGACACCACGGTCGATACTACATTAACTTCTTCGAAAACGGGCTTAAATGAGCTGTGGGTCACATTTCTTTAAAACGAATCTGCCGTCAACAATTTTGATCAGTATCTCTTTATCACATGGGCATTAAGCTTTAGTCGTTTTTAGTTCTTTTGGTAACTCCTCTATACTACCCAACTACTTCTGATAGGCCAAAAAAGCCAACGCCGAATTTTGAGGGGCATTTGCGTCGTGATAGTGACGCCTACGGTGTCACGACATTGCAACAACATCAAACCAACCTACTCCTCCAAATTACTACCGCATTTCATCTCCACAGCCTGCCTTAAATAACAAACCCTTTAATTTGTAATCGCAAACTTTTTCAATCGCCAATTTTATGTGCGCTCTGGGCGTTTTATCGGCAGCATATATCACCCGTCTCTGATCTAGTTTCAGCATGACCCATTTCAATAATTCAAACTCAGGAATGGTGAAGAACACTTTTGCGCTACCAGAACTGGCATTAGTTTTATGATCATGAATAACGACGTATTTAAGGCACGTACCGGTTACTAAAATGTCTTTTGCCTTTAACAGTTGACCCGGCTTTAGGTTACTATATGTTGATACTCTCACAGGATTCTTGACGTATATGCTGGCGAATAAAACTTTCAAATAAAACTCCGGGTCTCCATGTTTTTCTCGTAATTCGGTCAAAATATCATCTTCAATCAAAGGCTCGATTTTTTCCAAAATAATCTGAACTTACTGCTCAATTTCTTTCCACTGTGATGGTACACCTCGTTCAACCTCTGGTGCATTGCAAATCCTTGATCGTTTCGCTCAGCCAAACTGAGTGATCGTTGCTTACAAGACTTTTCAAAGATGCGACTTTTTATCTTCGTCACCATGTAGATATTCCAATTTGGTCTTATTTAGAAAATCCCTATTGAGAATGGCTTCTTGGATAGCTAAGGGGAGAAGTCTTTGATATCGTCGCTGTGGGCAGCCTTGAACAAGCTAGGACGAATCGAGACATAGTTCCGACTGTGTTGCGAATTGTGGAAGTAATCTCCGAGAAATATCTGAAAATAAATTTTATTCCGATGCCAAGTAACACCTGGCACATCTGCATTTAACACATTTCTCAAATTGAATTCAATATCCGCAAACGCTTCTCTAAATTTGTTTTTATTGATCTTCGTTCTGGAACCCCTGACCCGTTCACAGATAACCTTGTAATCTGCGTCAGCAGTCTCACACTCTACAACACGTCTCCAATTTCGCACAATAATTCTGTGTTCGTCCGCCGTCAACCGTTCGTCTTCGCGCTTGAAATGAGCAGGAAAAGTTTTTTCATGAAAACTCGTGTCGCAGAATGTGCATACAACCCTCTTTGAACTCATTACAGCGTTATAAAAACGTAAATCGGGCTCAGCAAGGTGTAATTTTCCTGAGACGAGAAAACCGTACGCTTCTAATAGCCAAGATTACTTAGTGAGACAATCAATTCTAGGCAACTTTTTTTTAAGGATATTTTCCTCAGAATTTATAACTCCCTTTCGGTTCCATCTCTATTTTTCAATTTCAACAATCTCATGCCAAACTAAAGTTCAGGTGATTTCCTGCAAACGTACGACCATCGTTTTCTTTCTGTCATCAAGTAGTTTTTTATCTAGAATATCCTTTTTGAAAGGTAACTAATGTTAAGGATTTTTCTGAGACGAGATTACCGTACGCTTCTAATAACCGAGTTTACTCAATGCGACTACCAATTCTAGGTAACGAGTTTTAAGGAAATTTTCCTGAGACTTTATATTTCAATATCGGTGCTATCACTATATTTATTTTCAACCATTTCATGCCAAACTAAAGTTCAGGTTATTTCCTGCAAACATACAACCATCGTTTTCTTTCTGTCATCAAGTAGTTTTTTATCTAGAATATCCTTTTTGAAAGGTAACTAATGATAAGGATTATCCTGAGACGAAATTACCGTACGCTTCTAATAACCGAGATTACTTAGTGAGACAATCAATTCTAGGCAACGGGTTTTTAAGGATATTTTCCTGAGAATTTATAACTCCCTTTCGGTTCCATCACTATTTTTCAATTTCAACAATCTCATGCCAAACTAAAGTTCAGGTGATTTCCTGCAAACGTACGACCATCGTTTTCTTTCTGTCATCAAGTAGTTTTTTATCTAGAATATCCTTTTTGAAAGGTAACTAATGATAAGGATTTTCCTGAGACGAAATTACCGTACGCTTCTAATAACCGAGATTACTTAGTGAGACAATCAATTCTAGGCAACGGGTTTTTAAGGATATTTTCCTGAGAATTTATAACTCCCTTTCGGTTCCATCACTATTCTTCAATTTCAACAATCTCATGCCAAACTAAAGTTCAGGTGATTTCCTGCAAACGTACGACCATCGTTTTCTTTCTGTCATCAAGTAGTTTTTTATCTAGGAGAATATCTTTTTTGAAAGGTAACTAATGTTAAGGATTTTTCTGAGACGAGATTACCGTACGCTTCTAATAACCGAGTTTACTCAATGCGACTACCAATTCTAGGTAACGAGTTTTAAGGAAATTTTCCTGAGACTTTATATTTCGATATCGGTGCCATCACTATATTTATTTTCAACCATTTCATGCCAAACTAAATTTCAGGTTATTTCCTGCAAACATACAACCATCGTTTTTTTTCTATCATCAAGGAATTATTGAGTTATTTATCTAGGAGTTTGTGCTTTTTAAAAGGTAACTAATGATAAGGATTTTTCTGAGACGAAATTACCGTACGCTTCTAATAACCGAGATTACCTAGTGCGACAACCAGTTCTAGTTAACGAGTTTTTAGGAAATTTTCCTGAGAATTTATATTTCAATATCGGTGCTATCACTATATTTAATTTCAACCATTTCATACCAAACTAAAGTTCAGGTTATTTCCTGCAAACATACAACCATCGCTTTCTTTCTATCATCAAAGATTTATTGAGTTATTTATCTAGGAGAATGTCCTTTTTAAATGGTAACTAATGATAAGGATTTTCCCGAGACGAGATTACCGTACGCTTCTGATAACCGAGTTTACTTAATGCGACTACCAATTCTAGGTAACAAGTTTTACGTAAATTTTTCTTGGAAATTTATTTTTCAATATCGGTGCTATCACTATATTTAATTTCAACCATTTCATGCCAAACTAAAGTCCAGGTTATTTCCTGCAAACATAAACCATCGTTTTCTTTCTATCAGCAAAGAGTTATTGAGTTATTAATCTAGGAGAATGTCCTTTTTAAAGGTAACTAATGATAAGGATTTTCCTGAGACGAAATTACCGTACGCATCTAATAACCGAGATTACTTAGTGCGACAACCAGTTCTAGGTAACGAGTTTTTAGGAAACTTTCCTGAGAATTTATATTTCAATATTGGTGCTATCACTATATTTAATTTCAACCATTTCATGCCAAACTAAAGTTCAGGTTATTTCCTGCAAACATAAACCATCGCTTTCTTTCTATCATCAAGGATTTATTGAGTTATTTATCTAGGAGAATGTCCTTTTTAAAAGATAACTAATGATGAGGATTTTCCTGCGACGAGATTACCGTACGCTTCTAATAACCGAGTTTACTTAATGCGTCTACCAATTCTAGGTAACGAGTTTTCAGGATATTTTCCTGAGAATTTATAACTCAATAGCGGTGCTATCACTATATTTTAATTTCAACCATTTCATGCCAAACTTAAGTTCAGGTAATTTGATGCAACCATACGAACAACCATACGATGCAACCATATTTTTCAAGTTCAACAATCTCATGCCAAACTAAAGTTCAGGTGATTTCCTGCAAACGTACGACCATCGTTTTCTTTCTGTCATCAAGTAGTTTTTTATCTAGAATATCCTTTTTGAAAGGTAACTAATGTTAAGGATTTTTCTGAGACGAGATTACCGTACGCTTCTAATAACCGAGTTTACTCAATGCGACTACCAATTCTAGGTAACGAGTTTTAAGGAAATTTTCCTGAGACTTTATATTTCAATATCGGTGCTATCACTATATTTATTTTCAACCATTTCATGCCAAACTAAAGTTCAGGTTATTTCCTGCAAACATACAACCATCGTTTTCTTTCTGTCATCAAGTAGTTTTTTATCTAGAATATCCTTTTTGAAAGGTAACTAATGATAAGGATTATCCTGAGACGAAATTACCGTACGCTTCTAATAACCGAGATTACTTAGTGAGACAATCAATTCTAGGCAACGGGTTTTTAAGGATATTTTCCTGAGAATTTATAACTCCCTTTCGGTTCCATCACTATTTTTCAATTTCAACAATCTCATGCCAAACTAAAGTTCAGGTGATTTCCTGCAAACGTACGACCATCGTTTTCTTTCTGTCATCAAGTAGTTTTTTATCTAGAATATCCTTTTTGAAAGGTAACTAATGATAAGGATTTTCCTGAGACGAAATTACCGTACGCTTCTAATAACCGAGATTACTTAGTGAGACAATCAATTCTAGGCAACGGGTTTTTAAGGATATTTTCCTTAGAATTTATAACTCCCTTTCGGTTCCATCACTATTCTTCAATTTCCATCTTAGTTGGAGAAGGTTCCATCTTAGTTGGAGAAGTTATCAGTTGTCGTCCCTTGATTATCCTTGGTGTGCGGTCGGGTTGCACTCCACTCGGCCTCTCCGCGGCCGCAACCCCCCGGCCAGGGGGGAGGTTGCGACTACGGATAGACCTTCGTTACGCTATTTTGTTGGTACTTTTTTGTAGTATCTCCTGAGAACTTATTACTGGGCATTTAAAAATATCTCAAAATCAGAATAAACCAAAATGCGCGTTGATAAGTTCGCAGGAGTATCCTGAGAACTTATTACCGGGCAATCGGTAATATCTCAATTTCAGAACAAAGCAAAGTGCCCGGTTATAAGTTCTCAGGAATAGCCTGAGAACTTATTACCGAAAACTTCCTCATAACTTCAAATCGGAATAAAGCAAAGTGACCGGCAATAGGTTCTCAGGAATATCCTGAGAACTTATTACCGGGCACTTACTATTATATCTAGTAAAGAAAATTGGCATTGAATAAACGTTTCTGCAATAAAACCTTTGCATTTATTTTTAAACCCTCCCATTTGTTAATCAACAATTGACTTCTTCCCCATAATTCTTTCATAAGACAGTGTCCATCTTCCTCATAGAACTCTAACCTAAGTGAACTCTGCCAACTACCGGTATATCAACATTGCCGTCTTCCCCATAAATAACTCTTAAAATAATAGCCGTCATACTCCTAGAACTTTGTCCTAATTTATTGTCCCTCCCAAATATTTTTGACCGCAAACACAACATCTACCCATAGAACTTTTTTTCAACTCAAAGAATCATAATGCCAATCGCTAATTAGCGACAATTGTAACATTTATACCTACTCTATATAAAACAGAGAGAAAATTTAATTTAAATGTGTTTTAGCATCGAATGAAATACATAGGTATAATTGAAGCAAAAGTTCAAAAGTTTCCAAGTTTTCAGTTTTTGTTTTCATAGCTGTTTTCCTCTCTTGAGAAACAATTCTTTTTTTTCTCCTGTCATATTCATCAGCCAACCTCTCGTCGGATGATGTTAATTTACTATCAGATTCCTCAAATGAACGTTCACTATCTTCAATAGCATCTTGACCTCGTATCGAAATTAAATGGGACATATCCTCTACTTGTACTTCAGTCGCAACTTTAACTTTTTTGGGTACCGATAGAACAGGACTCTGACTAGTTCGCTCTGATATGGTGCTCTTACATCAGTATCTTCTTCATCTGATTGAATCGGACTAAAGCTTGTTTTTATTTCGTCTTCAAGATTCCGGCTAGAAGAAGGTTGTTGTGTGGATGTTGACACCACGGTCGATACTACATTAACTTCTTCGAAAACGGGCTTAAATGAGCTATTTTGTGGGTCACATTTCTTTAAAACGAATTTGCCGTCAACAATTTTGATCAGTATCTCTTTATCACATGGGCATTAAGCTTTAGTCGTTTTTAGTTCTTTTGGTAACTCCTCTATACTACCCAACTACTTCTGATAGGCCAAAAATGCCAACGCCGAATTTTGAGGGGCATTTGCGTCGTGATAGTGACGTCTACCGGTGTCACGACATTGCAACAACATCAAACCAACCTCCTCCTCCAAATAACTACCGCATTTCATCTCCACAGCCTGCCTTAAATAACAAACCCTTTAATTTGTAATCACAAACTTTTTCAATCGCCAATTTTATGTGCGCTCTGAGCGTTTTATCGGCAGCATATATCACCCGTCTCTGATCTAGTTTCAGCATGACCCATTTCCATATTTCAAACTCAGGAATGGTGAAGAACACTTTTGCGCTACCAGAACTGGCATTAGTTTTATGATCATGAATAACGACGTATTTAAGGCACGTACCGGTTACTAAAATTTCTTTTGCCTTTAACAGTTGACTCGGCTTTAGGTTACTATATGTTGATACTCTCACAGGATTCTTGACGTATATGCTGGTGAATAAAACTTTAAAATAAAACTCCGGGTCTCCATGTTTTTCTCGTAATTCGGTCAAGATATCATCTTTAATCAAAGGCTCGATTTTTTCCAAAATAATCTGAACTTCCTCCTCAATTTCTTTTCTCTGTGATGGCACACCCCGTTCAACTTCTCTGGTGCATTTCAAATCCTTGATCGTTTCGCTCAGCCAAACTGAGTGATCGTCGCTTACAAGACTTTTCAAAGATGCGACTTTTTATCTTCGTCACCATGTAGATATTCCAATTTGGTCTTATTTAGAAAATCCCTATTGAGAATGGCTTCTTGGATAGCTAAGGGGAGAAGTCTTTGATATCATCGCTGTGGGCAGCCTTGAACAAGCTAGGACGAATCGAGACATAGTTCCGACTGTGTTGCGAATTGTGGAAGTAATCTCCGAGAAATATCTGAAAATAAATTTTATTCCGATGCCAAGTAACACCTGGCACATCTGCATTTAACACATTTCTCAAATTGAATTCAATATCCGCAAACGCTTCTCTAAATTTGTTTTTATTGATCTTCGTTCTGGAACCCCTGACCCGTTCACAGATAACCTTGTAATCTGCGTCAGCAGTCTCACACTCTACAACACGTCTCCAATTTCGCACAATAATTCTGTGTTCGTCCGCCGTCAACCGTTCGTCTTCGCGCTTGAAATGAGCAGGAAAGGTTTTTTCATGAAAACTCGTGTCGCAGAATGTGCATACAACCCTCTTTGAACTCCTTTCAGCGTTCTAAAAACGTAAATCGGGCTCAACAAGGTGTATTTTTCCTGAGACGAGAAAACCGTACGCTTCTAATAGCCGAGATTACTTAGTGAGACAATCAATTCTAGGCAAAGGGTTTTTAAGGATATTTTCCTGAGAATTTATAACTCCCTTTCGGTTCCATCACTATTTTTCAATTTCAACAATCTCTTGCCAAACTAAAGTTCAGGTGATTTCCTGCAAACGTACGACCATTTTTCTTTCTGTCATCAAGTAGTTTTTTATCTAGGAGAATATCCTTTTTGAAAGGTAACTAATGATAAGGATTTTCCTGAGACGAGGTTACCGTACGCTTCTAATTACCGAGTTTACTCAATGCGACTATCAATTCTGGGTAACGAGTTTTAAGGAAATTTTCCTGAGAATTTATATTTCAATATCGGTGCTATCAGTATTTTTATTTTCAACCATTTCATGCCAAACTAAAGTTCAGGTAATTTGATGCAACCATGATATCATCGTTTTCTTTCTATCATCAAGGAGTTATTGAGTTATTTATCTAGGAGAATGTCCTTTTTAAAAGGTAACTAATGATAAGGGTTTTCCCGAGACGAGATTACCGTACGCTTCTAATAACCGAGTTTACTTAATGCGACTACCAATTCTAGGTAACGAGTTTTAAGGATATTTTCCTGAGAATTCATAACTCAATAGCGGTGCTATCACTATATTTTAATTTCAAGCATTTCATGCCAAACTAAAGTTCAGGTAATTTGATGCAACCATACGACCATCGTTTTCTTTCTATCATCAAGGAGTTATTGAGTTATTTATCTAGGAGAATGTCCTTTTTAAAAGGTAACTAATGATAAGGGATTTCCTGAGACGAGATGACCGTACGCTTCTAATAACCGAGTTTACTTAATGCGACTACCAATTCTAGGTAACAAGTTTTACGGAAATTTTCCTGAGAATTTATATTTCAATATCGGTGCTATCACTATATTTAATTTCAACCATTTCATGCCAAACTAAAGTTCAGGTTACTTCCTGCAAACATAAACCATCGCTTTCTTTCTATCATCAAGGATTTATTGAGTTATTTATCTAGGAGAATGTCCTTTTTAAAAGGTAACTAATGATGAGGGTTTTCCTGAGACGAGATTACCGTACGCTTCTAATAACCGAGTTTACTTAATGCGACTACCAATTCTATGTAACGAGTTTTAAGGATATTTTCCTGAGAATTTATAACTCAATAGCGGTGCTATCACTATATTTTAATTTCAACCATTTCATGCCAAACTAAAGTTCAGGTAATTTGATTAAACCATACGACCATCGTTTTCTTTCTATCATCAAGGAGTTATTGAGTTATTTATCTAGGAGAATGTCCTTTTTAAAAGGTAACTAATGATAAGGATTTTCCTGAGACGAGATTACCGTACGCTTCTAATAACCGAGTTTACTTAATGCGACTATTAATTCTAGGTAACAAGTTTTACGGAAATTTTCCTGAGAATTTATATTTCAATATCGGTGCTATCACTATATTTAATTTCAACCATTTCATGCCAAACTTAAGTTCAGGTTATTTCCTTCAGACATACAACCATCGTTTTCTTTCTATCATCAAGGAGTTATTGAGATATTTTTCTAGGAGAATGTCTTTTTTAAAAGGTAACTAATGATAAGGGTTTTCCTGAGACGAGATTACCGTACGCTTCTAATAACCGAGTTTACTTAATGCGACTACCAATTCTAGGTAACGAGTTTTAAGGATATTTTCCTGAGAATTTATAACTCAATAGCGATGCTATTACTATATATTAATTTCAAGCATTTCATGCCAAACTAAAGTTCAGGTAATTTGATGCAACCATACGACCATCGTTGTCTTTTATCATCAAGGAGTTATTGAGTTATTTATATAGGAGAATGTCCTTTTTAAAAGGTAACTAATGATAAGGATTTTCCTGAGACGAGATTACCGTACGCTTCTAATAACCGAGTTTACTTAATGCGACTATTAATTCTAGGTAACAAGTTTTACGGAAATTTTCCTGAAAATTTATATTTTAATATCGGTTCTATCACTATGTTTAATTTCAACCATTTCATGCCAAACTAAAGTCCAGGTTATTTCCTGCAAACATAAACCATTGCTTTCTTTCTATCATCAAGGATTTATTGAGTTATTTATCTAGGAGAATGTCCTTTTTTAAAGGTAACTAATGATAAGGGATTTCCTGAGACGAGATGACCGTACGCTTCTAATAACCGAGTTTACTTAATGCGACTATTAATTCTAGGTAACAAGTTTTACGGAAGTTTTCCTGAGAATTTATATTTCAATATCGGTGCTATCAGTATAATTAATTTCAACCATTTCATGCCAAACTAAAGTTCAGGTTATGTCCTGCAGACATACAACCATCGTTTTCTTTCTATCATCAAGGAGTTATTGAGTTATTTATCTAGGAGAATGTCCTTTTTTAAAGGTAACTAATGATAAGGGATTTCCTGAGACGAGATGACCGTACGCTTCTAATAACCGAGTTTACTTAATGCGACTACCAATTCTAGGTAACAAGTTTTACGGAAATTTTCCTGAAAATTTATATTTTAATATCGGTTCTATCACTATGTTTAATTTCAACCATTTCATGCCAAACTAAAGTCCAGGTTATTTCCTGCAAACATAAACCATCGCTTTCTTTCTATCATCAAGGATTTATTGAGTTATTTATCTAGGAGAATGTCCTTTTTAAAAGGTAACTAATGATAAGGATTTTCCTGAGACGAGATTACCGTACGCTTCTAATAACCGAGTTTACTTAATGCGACTATTAATTCTAGGTAACAAGTTTTACGGAAGTTTTCCTGAGAATTTATATTTCAATATCGGTGCTATCAGTATAATTAATTTCAACCATTTCATGCCAAACTAAAGTTCAGGTTATGTCCTGCAGACATACAACCATCGTTTTCTTTCTATCATCAAGGATTTATTGAGTTATTTATCTAGGAGAATGTCTTTTTTAAAAAGTAACTAATGATAAGGATTCTCCTGAGACGGCATTACCGTACGCTTCTAATAACCGAGATTACTTAGTGCGACAACCAGTTCTAGGTAACGATTTTTAAGGAAATTTTCCTGAGAATTTATATTTCAATATCGGTGCTATCACTATATTTAATTTCAACCATTTCATGCCAAACTAAAGTTCAGGTTATTTCCTGCAAACATAAACCATCGCTTTTTTCTATCATCAAGGATTTATTGAGTTATTTATCTAGGAGAATGTCCTTTTTAAAAGGTAACTAATGATGAGGGTTTTCCTGAGACGAGATTACAGTACGCTTCTAATAACCGAGTTTACTTAATGCGACTACCAATTCTAGGTAACGAGTTTTAAGGATATTTTCTGAGAATTTATAACTCAATAGCGGTGCTATCCTTATATTTTAATTTCAACCGTTTCATGCCAAACTAAAATTCAGGTAATTTGATGCAACCATACGACCATCGTTTTCTTTTTATCATCAAGGAGTTATTGAGTTATTTATCTAGGAGAATGTCCTTTTTAAAAGGTAACTAATGATAAGGATTTTCCTGAGACGAGATTACCGTACGCTTCTAATAACCGAGTTTACTTAATGCGACTATTAATTCTAGGTAACAAGTTTTAAGGAAATTTTCCTGAGAATTTATATTTCAATATCGGTGCTATCACTATATTTCATTTCATGCCTTTGTTATCCCTCGAACGAAATTTTTGTTTAAGGGAAAAATCCTGGGAATCGGTAATCGTTTCCGAGGATTTTCCTTGAAATCACGTTCCCCTTTTTTGGAGTTCGTTACCCTTTACCTGAGGAATTATTACCGGTAATCATGGGCAATATTTCCTCAGGACGCCCTTATAGACCTTCTTGCGCGCGGCGCGAAGCGCCCAGCGAGCGCGCCGGCTTCGCCGGCGTAATTTTTAGACCACCGACGGACTTAAATTTTACTACTGATACGTCAACCCCCCGTTCCTGACAAACTTGCGCGAACCGCTGCGGGAGCGGGGTCCAGGGGCAGATAGGGGTCTGAAACGGGGGATAACAGGGCGACTAGTGATACAGGGCCCCCAACTTAGAGCTAAAAATGCCTTTTTTCAGCCGTTTCCGAAGGATTTCCTGAGGAATCATTACCGGTAATGAAATACTGCGAACAGGTAACCGGAACTTTAAGGTTGGTAATGGAATCCTTAAGGAATGTGTAATAATTTTTCAGGTGACTACGTAAAACCTTAAAAAATATTGACTCAGCTTTTTCATAGGTAATAATTTGTCAAAGGAGGGTAACAAAATCCTTGTACTTCATTTAGAACAATTTGGCGGGTAATCGAGTTTCAGGGGAAAGCATTCATTTTGGTTACCTTTCTTTTCTGTTGATTCATTTTGAATTTCAATTTGTGTCATTTTAAAAGAAATGGTAATTAGGCTCCAGGAGAAACTCATTAGAAAAAAATACCCTTTGCTTTAACTTATTCTTCTATTACATAGATGGGTAACAGAGTTTCAGGAGAAAGTACTAGGATTGGTTACGTTATTTGTCTTTCGATGAATTTTGCATTTCAATTTGTTTCGCTTTAAAATGAAGGGTAATCAAGCTTAAGGAGAAATTCGTGAGAACAATTACCCTTAGCTTTAACTTACTCTGCCTTACATAGATGAGTAACAGAGTTCCAGGAGAAAGTACTAGGATTGGTTACGTTATTTGTCTTTTGAGGAATTTTGAATTTCATTTTTTTTCATTTTAAAAGAAAGGGTAATCAAGTTTAAGGAGACATTCGTGAGAAAAATTACCCTTTGCTTTAACTTATTCTGCTATTACTTCGATGGGTAACAGAGTTTCAGGAGAAATTACTAGGATTGGTTACGTTAGAGAATTTATTAAGATTTTGCGGATACATAATTTATCTTCTGATTAATATCGCTTTTGTCCCACTTAGTTGGGGGCCAGCTAAAGTATTTCCGTGGCCCGCTTCGCTAAGTCGTGCGCTTCGCGCACTCAGCATGACATACAGTAGTGCCCATAGTAAGTCACTACGGGGTTCCGGTTGCCTCCGCTTCGCTCCGACTCGCGACATAGGACACTAGATGAATGTTGGGGCACGTATCACTAATAGCCAACTTAGACGAGGGCCAGCTAAAGTATTTCCGTGGCCCGCTTCGCTAAGTCGTGCGCTTCGCGCACTCAGCATGACATACAGTAGTGCCCATAGTAAGTCACTACGGGGTTCCGGTCGCCTCCGCTTCGCTCCGGCTCGCGACATAGGACACTAGATGAATGTTGGGGTGGGGCAAACAAAGGTCAAAGGTCATTGACCGTTTAGGATTCTTGACACTAGGTAATCAAAATGGGTAATAATGGGTAATCGCAAATTACCCATGGTTACCTGTCAAGCTCCTAAACTACTTGATTACAGGTGTTGAAACCATGCGCAATCAACTTGTCGTGGAAAAACTACGTGATCACATAAAGGTATGACGTCATCAAAACACCTTGTGAAAAAATTTTCACCTTTTTTCACCCAAAGGTCGAAGATGCCAAACTGAAGTTCAGGTTATTTCCTGCAAACATACAACCATCGTTTTCGTTCTTTCATCAAGGATTTTTTGAGTTATTTATCTAGGAGAATGTCCTTTTTAAAAGGTAACTAATGATAAGGGTTTTCCTGAGACGAGATTACCGTACGCTTCTAATAACCGAGTTTACTTAATGCGACTACCAATTCTAGGTAACGAGTTTTATTGATATTTTCCTGAGAATTTATAACTCAATAGCGGTGCTATCACTTTATTTTAATTTCAACCATTTCATGCGAAACTAAAGTTTAGGTTATTTCCTGCAAACATACGACCATCGTTTTCTTTCTATCAACAAGGAGTTATTGAGTTATTTTTGTCTAGGAGAATATCTCTTTTAAAAGGTTGGTAATGATACGTATTTTCCTGACACGAGATTACCGTACGCTTCTAATAACCGAGATTACTTAGTGCGACAACCAATTCTAGGTAACGAGTTTTAAGGATATTTTCTGAGAATTTATAACTCAATAGCGGTGCTATCACTTTATTTTAATTTCAACCATTTCATGCGAAACTAAAGTTTAGGTTATTTCCTGCAAACATACGACCATCGTTTTCTTTCTATCAACAAGGAGTTATTGAGTTATTTTTGTCTAGGAGAATATCTCTTTTAAAAGGTTGGTAATGATACGTATTTTCCTGACACGAGATTACCGTACGCTTCTAATAACCGAGATTACTTAGTGCGACAACCAATTCTAGGTAACGAGTTTTAAGGATATTTTCTGAGAATTTATAACTCAATAGCGGTGCTATCCTTATATTTTAATTTCAACCGTTTCATGCCAAACTAAAATTCAGGTAATTTGATGCAACCATACGACCATCGTTTTCTTTTTATCATCAAGGAGTTATTGAGTTATTTATCTAGGAGAATGTCCTTTTTAAAAGGTAACTAATGATAAGGATTTTCCTGAGACGAGATTACCGTACGCTTCTAATAACCGAGTTTACTTAATGCGACTACCAATTCTAGGTAACGAGTTTTAGGGATATATTCCTGAGAATTTATAACTCAATAGCGGTGCTATTACTATATTTTAATTTCAACCATTTCATGCCAAACTAAAGTTCAGGTAATTTGATGCAACCATACTACCATCGTTTTCTTTCTATCAACAAGGAGTTATTGAGTTATTTATCTAGGAGAATATCCTTTTTAAAAGGTAACTAATGATAAGGAAATTTTCCTGAGACGAGATTACCGTACGCTTGTAATAACCGAGTTTAATTAATGCGACTACCAATTCTAGGTAACGAGTTTTAAGGATATTTTCTGAGAATTTATAACTCAAAAGCGGTGCTATCACTGTATTTCAATTTCAACCATTTCATGCCAAACTAAAGTTCAGGTTATTTCCTGCAGACATACAACCATCGTTTTCTTTCTATCATCAAGGAGTTATTGAGTTATTTATCTAGGAGAATATCCTTTTTAAAAGGTAACTAATGATAAGGAAATTTTCCTGAGACGAGATTACCGTACGCTTGTAATAACCGAGTTTAATTAATGCGACTACCAATTCTAGGTAACGAGTTTTAGGGATATATTCCTGAGAATTTATAACTCAATAGCGGTGCTATTACTATATTTTAATTTCAACCATTTCATGCCAAACTAAAGTTCAGGTAATTTGATGCAACCATACTACCATCGTTTTCTTTCTATCAACAAGGAGTTATTGAGTTATTTATTTAGGAGAATATCCTTTTTGAAAGGTAACTAATGATAAGGGTTTTCCTGAGACGAGATTACCGTACGCTTCTAATAACCGAGTTTACTTAATGCGACTACCAATTCTAGGTAACGAGTTATATTGATATTTTCCTGAGAATTTATAACTCAATAGCGGGGTGCTATCACTTTATTTTAATTTCAACCATTTCATGCGAAACTAAAGTTTAGGTTATTTCCTGCAAACATACGACCATCGTTTTCTTTCTATCATCAAGGAGTTATTGAGTTATTTATCTAGGAGAATATCCTTTTTAAAAGGTAACTAATGATAAGGAAATTTTCCTGAGACGAGATTACCGTACGCTTGTAATAACCGAGTTTAATTAATGCGACTACCAATTCTAGGTAACGAGTTTTAGGGATATATTCCTGAGAATTTATAACTCAATAGCGGTGCTATCACTATATTTTAATTTCAGCCGTTTCATGCCAAACTAAAGTTCAGGTAATTTGATGCAACCATACTACCATCGTTTTCTTTCTATCATCAAGGAGTTATTGAGTTATTTATTTAGGAGAATATCCTTTTTAAAAGGTAACTAATGATAAGGATTTTCCTGAGACGAGATTACCGTACGCTTCTAATAACCGAGTTTACTTAATGCGACCACCAATTTTAGGTAACGAGTTTTAAGGATATTTTCCTGAGAATTTATAACTCAAAAGCGGTGCTATCACTGTATTTCAATTTCAACCATTTCATGCCAAACTAAAGTTCAGGTTATTTCCTGCAGACATACAACCATCGTTTTCTTTCTATCATCAAGGAGTTATTGAGTTATTTATCTAGGAGAATATCCTTTTTAAAAGGTAACTAATGATAAGGAAATTTTCCTGAGACGAGATTACCGTACTCTTGTAATAACCGAGTTTAATTAATGCGACTACCAATTCTAGGTAACGAGTTTTAGGGATATATTCCTGAGAATTTATAACTCAATAGCGGTGCTATTACTATATTTTAATTTCAGCCATTTCATGCCAAACTAAAGTTCAGGTAATTTGATGCAACCATACTACCATCGTTTTCTTTCTATCATCAAGGAGTTATTGAGTTATTTATTTAGGAGAATATCCTTTTTGAAAGGTAACTAATGATAAGGGTTTTCCTGAGACGAGATTACCGTACGCTTCTAATAACCGAGTTTACTTAACGCGACTACCAATTCTAGGTAACGAGTTTTTTTGATATTTTCCTGAGAATTTATGACTCAATAGCGGTGCTATCACTTTATTTTACTTTCAACCATTTCATGCGAAACTAAAGTTTAGGTTATTTCCTGCAAACATACGACCATCGTTTTCTTTCTATCAACAAGGAGTTATTGAGTTATTTTTGTCTAGGAGAATATCTCTTTTAAAAGGTTGGTAATGATACGCATTTTCCTGACACGAGATTACCGTACGCTTCTAATAACCGAGATTACTTAGTGCGACAACCAATTCTAGGTAACGAGTTTTAAGGATATTTTCCTGAGAATTTATAACTCGAAAGCGGTGCTATCACTGTATTTCAATTTCAACCATTTCATGCCAAACTAAAGTTCAGGTTATTTCCTGCAGACATACAACCATCGTTTTCTTTCTATCATCAAGGAGTTATTGAGTTATTTATCTAGGAGAATATCCTTTTTAAAAGGTAACTAATGATAAGGAAATTTTCCTGAGACGAGATTACCGTACGCTTGTAATAACCGAGTTTAATTAATGCGACTACCAATTCTAGGTAACGAGTTTTAGGGATATATTCCTGAGAATTTATAACTCAATAGCGGTGCTATTACTATATTTTAATTTCAACCATTTCATGCCAAACTAAAGTTCAGGTAATTTGATGCAACCATACTACCATCGTTTTCTTTCTATCAACAAGGAGTTATTGAGTTATTTATTTAGGAGAATATCCTTTTTGAAAGGTAACTAATGATAAGGGTTTTCCTGAGACGAGATTACCGTACGCTTCTAATAACCGAGTTTACTTAATGCGACTACCAATTCTAGGTAACGAGTTATATTGATATTTTCCTGAGAATTTATAACTCAATAGCGGGGTGCTATCACTTTATTTTAATTTCAACCATTTCATGCGAAACTAAAGTTTAGGTTATTTCCTGCAAACATACGACCATCGTTTTCTTTCTATCAACAAGGAGTTATTGAGTTATTTTTGTCTAGGAGAATATCTCTTTTAAAAGGTTGGTAATGATACGTATTTTCCTGACACGAGATTACCGTACGCTTCTAATAACCGAGATTACTTAGTGCGACAACCAATTCTAGGTAACGAGTTTTGAGGAAATTTTTCTGAGAATTTTTAACTCAATAGCGGTGCTATCACTGTATTTCAATTTCAACCATTTCATGCCAAACTAAAGTTCAGGTTATTTCCTGCAGACATACAACCATGGTCTTCTTTCTATCATCAAGGAGTTAGAGTTATTTATTTAGGAGAATATCCTTTTTAAAAGGTAACTAATGATAAGGATTTTCCTGAGACGAGATTACCGTACGCTTCTAATAACCGAGTTTACTTAATGCGACCACCAATTTTAGGTAACGAGTTTTAAGGATATTTTCCTGAGAATTTATAACTCAAAAGCGGTGCTATCACTGTATTTCAATTTCAACCATTTCATGCCAAACTAAAGTTCAGGTTATTTCCTGCAGACATACAACCATCGTTTTCTTTCTATCATCAAGGAGTTATTGAGTTATTTATCTAGGAGAATATCTTTTTTAAAAGGTAACTAATGATAAGGAAATTTTCCTGAGACGAGATTACCGTACGCTTGTAATAACCGAGTTTAATTAATGCGACTACCAATTCTAGGTAACGAGTTTTAGGGATATATTCCTGAGAATTTATAACTCAATAGCGGTGCTATCACTATATTTTAATTTCAGCCATTTCATGCCAAACTAAAGTTCAGGTAATTTGATGCAACCATACTACCATCGTTTTCTTTCTATCATCAAGGAGTTATTGAGTTATTTATTTAGGAGAATATCCTTTTTGAAAGGTAACTAATGATAAGGGTTTTCCTGAGACGAGATTACCGTACGCTTCTAATAACCGAGTTTACTTAATGCGACTACCAATTCTAGGTAACGAGTTTTTTTGATATTTTCCTGAGAATTTATAACTCAATAGCGGTGCTATCACTTTATTTTAATTTCAACCATTTCATGCGAAACTAAAGTTTAGGTTATTTCCTGCAAACATACGACCATCGTTTTCTTTCTATCAACAAGGAGTTATTGAGTTATTTTTGTCTAGGAGAATATCTCTTTTAAAAGGTTGGTAATGATACGTATTTT
The DNA here is from genome assembly GCF_964194025.1 of Convolutriloba macropyga. Lineage (NCBI taxonomy): Eukaryota > Metazoa > Xenacoelomorpha > Acoela > Convolutidae > Convolutriloba > Convolutriloba macropyga. The sequence continues at coordinate 18,119,115 of NC_134479.1, read as the reverse complement.
CCTGACGCGAGATTACCGTACGCTTCTAATAACCGAGATTACTTAGTGCGACAACCAATTCTAGGTAACGAGTTTTGAGGAAATTTTTCTGAGAACTCTTAACTCAATAGCGGTGCTATCACTGTATTTCAATTTCAACCATTTCATGCCAAACTAAAGTTCAGGTTATTTCCTGCAGACATACAACCATGGTCTTCTTTCTATCAATAAGGAGTTAGAGTTATTTATTTAGGAGAATATCCTTTTTAAAAGGTAACTAATGATAAGGATTTTCCTGAGACGAGATTACCGTACGCTTCTAATAACCGAGTTTACTTAATGCGACCACCAATTTTAGGTAACGAGTTTTAAGGATATTTTCCTGAGAATTTATAACTCAAAAGCGGTGCTATCACTGTATTTCAATTTCAACCATTTCATGCCAAACTAAAGTTCAGGTTATTTCCTGCAGACATACAACCATCGTTTTCTTTCTATCATCAAGGATTTATTGAGTTATTTATCTAGGAGAATATCCTTTTTAAAAGGTAACTAATGATAAGGAAATTTTCCTGAGACGAGATTACCGTACGCTTGTAATAACCGAGTTTAATTAATGCGACTACCAATTCTAGGTAACGAGTTTTAGGGATATATTCCTGAGAATTTATAACTCAATAGCGGTGCTATTACTATATTTTAATTTCAACCATTTCTTGCCAAACTAAAGTTCAGGTAATTTGATGTAACCATACTACCATCGTTTTCTTTCTATCAACAAGGAGTTATTGAGTTATTTATTTAGGAGAATATCCTTTTTGAAAGGTAACTAATGATAAGGGTTTTCCTGAGACGAGATTACCGTACGCTTCTAATAACCGAGTTTACTTAATGCGACCACCAATTCTAGGTAACGAGTTATATTGATATTTTCATGAGAATTTATAACTCAATAGCGGGGTGCTATCACTTTATTTTAATTTCAACCATTTCATGCGAAACTAAAGTTTAGGTTATTTCCTGCAAACATACGACCATCGTTTTCTTTCTATCAACAAGGAGTTATTGAGTTATTTTTGTCTAGGAGAATATCTCTTTTAAAAGGTTGGTAATGATACGTATTTTCCTGACACGAGATTACCGTACCTTTCTAATAACCGAGATTACTTAGTGCGACAACCAATTCTAGGTAACGAGTTTTGAGGAAATTTTTCTGAGAATTTTTAACTCAATAGCGGTGCTATCACTGTATTTCAATTTCAACCATTTCATGCCAAACTAAAGTTCAGGTTATTTCCTGCAGACATACAACCATGGTCTTCTTTCTATCATCAAGGAGTTAGAGTTATTTATTTAGGAGAATATCCTTTTTAAAAGGTAACTAATGATAAGGATTTTCCTGAGACGAGATTACCGTAAGCTTCTAATAACCGAGTTTACTTAATGCGACCACCAATTTTAGGTAACGAGTTTTAAGGATATTTTCCTGAGAATTTATAACTCAAAAGCGGTGCTATCACTGTATTTCAATTTCAACCATTTCATGCCAAACTAAAGTTCAGGTTATTTCCTGCAGACATACAACCATCGTTTTCTTTCTATCATCAAGGAGTTATTGAGTTATTTATCTAGGAGAATATCCTTTTTAAAAGGTAACTAATGATAAGGAAATTTTCCTGAGACGAGATTACCGTACGCTTGTAATAACCGAGTTTTATTAATGCGACTACCAATTCTAGGTAACGAGTTTTAGGGATATATTCCTGAGAATTTATAACTCAATAGCGGTGCTATCACTATATTTTAATTTCAGCCATTTCATGCCAAACTAAAGTTCAGGTAATTTGATGCAACCATACTACCATCGTTTTCTTTCTATCATCAAGGAGTTATTGAGTTATTTATTTAGGAGAATATCCTTTTTGAAAGGTAACTAATGATAAGGGTTTTCCTGAGACGAGATTACCGTACGCTTCTAATAACCGAGTTTACTTAATGCGACTACCAATTCTAGGTAACGAGTTTTATTGATATTTTCCTGAGAATTTATAACTCAATAGCGGTGCTATCACTTTATTTTAATTTCAACCATTTCATGCGAAACTAAAGTTTAGGTTATTTCCTGCAAACATACGACCATCGTTTTCTTTCTATCAACAAGGAGTTATTGAGTTATTTTTGTCTAGGAGAATATCTCTTTTAAAAGGTTGGTAATGATACGTATTTTCCTGACACGAGATTACCGTACGCTTCTAATAACCGAGATTACTTAGTGCGACAACCAATTCTAGGTAACGAGTTTTGAGGAAATTTTTCTGAGAATTTTTAACTCAATAGCGGTGCTATCACTGTATTTCAATTTCAACCATTTCATGCCAAACTAAAGTTCAGGTTATTTCCTGCAGACATACAACCATCGTTTTCTTTCTATCATCAAGGAGTTATTGAGTTATTTATCTAGGAGAATATCCTTTTTAAAAGGTAACTAATGATAAGGAAATTTTCCTGAGACGAGATTACCGTACGCTTGTAATAACCGAGTTTAATTAATGCGACTACCAATTCTAGGTAACGAGTTTTAGGGATATATTCCTGAGAATTTATAGCTCAATAGCGGTGCTATCACTATATTTTAATTTCAACCATTTCATGCCAAACTAAAGTTCAGGTAATTTGATGCAACCATACTACCATCGTTTTCTTTCTATCAACAAGGAGTTATTGAGTTATTTATTTAGGAGAATATCCTTTTTGAAAGGTAACTAATGATAAGGAAATTTTCCTGAGACGAGATTACCGTACGCTTGTAATAACCGAGTTTAATTAATGCGACTACCAATTCTAGGTAACGAGTTTTAGGGATATATTCCTGAGAATTTATAACTCAATAGCGGTGCTATCACTATATTTTAATTTCAACCATTTCATGCCAAACTAAAGTTCAGGTAATTTGATGCAACCATACTACCATCGTTTTCTTTCTATCAACAAGGAGTTATTGAGTTATTTATTTAGGAGAATATCCTTTTTGAAAGGTAACTAATGATAAGGGTTTTCCTGAGACGAGATTACCGTACGCTTCTAATAACCGAGTTTACTTAATGCGACTACTAATTCTAGGTAACGAGTTTTATTGATATTTTCCTGAGAATTTATAACTCAATAGCGGGGTGCTATCACTTTATTTTAATTTCAACCATTTCATGCGAAACTAAAGTTTAGGTTATTTCCTGCAAACATACGACCATCGTTTTCTTTCTATCAACAAGGAGTTATTGAGTTATTTTTGTCTAGGAGAATATCTCTTTTAAAAGGTTGGTAATGATACGTATTTTCCTGACACGAGATTACCGTACGCTTCTAATAACCGAGATTACTTAGTGCGACAACCAATTCTAGGTAACGAGTTTTGAGGAAATTTTTCTGAGAATTTTTAACTCAATAGCGGTGCTATCACTGTATTTCAATTTCAACCATTTCATGCCAAACTAAAGTTCAGGTTATTTCCTGCAGACATACAACCATGGTCTTCTTTCTATCAATAAGGAGTTAGAGTTATTTATTTAGGAGAATATCCTTTTTAAAAGGTAACTAATGATAAGGATTTTCCTGAGACGAGATTACCGTACGCTTCTAATAACCGAGTTTACTTAATGCGACCACCAATTTTAGGTAACGAGTTTTAAGGATATTTTCCTGAGAATTTATAACTCAAAAGCGGTGCTATCACTGTATTTCAATTTCAACCATTTCATGCCAAACTAAAGTTCAGGTTATTTCCTGCAGACATACAACCATCGTTTTCTTTCTATCATCAAGGATTTATTGAGTTATTTATCTAGGAGAATATCCTTTTTAAAAGGTAACTAATGATAAGGAAATTTTCCTGAGACGAGATTACCGTACGCTTGTAATAACCGAGTTTAATTAATGCGACTACCAATTCTAGGTAACGAGTTTTAGGGATATATTCCTGAGAATTTATAACTCAATAGCGGTGCTATTACTATATTTTAATTTCAACCATTTCTTGCCAAACTAAAGTTCAGGTAATTTGATGTAACCATACTACCATCGTTTTCTTTCTATCAACAAGGAGTTATTGAGTTATTTATTTAGGAGAATATCCTTTTTGAAAGGTAACTAATGATAAGGGTTTTCCTGAGACGAGATTACCGTACGCTTCTAATAACCGAGTTTACTTAATGCGACCACCAATTCTAGGTAACGAGTTATATTGATATTTTCATGAGAATTTATAACTCAATAGCGGGGTGCTATCACTTTATTTTAATTTCAACCATTTCATGCGAAACTAAAGTTTAGGTTATTTCCTGCAAACATACGACCATCGTTTTCTTTCTATCAACAAGGAGTTATTGAGTTATTTTTGTCTAGGAGAATATCTCTTTTAAAAGGTTGGTAATGATACGTATTTTCCTGACACGAGATTACCGTACCTTTCTAATAACCGAGATTACTTAGTGCGACAACCAATTCTAGGTAACGAGTTTTGAGGAAATTTTTCTGAGAATTTTTAACTCAATAGCGGTGCTATCACTGTATTTCAATTTCAACCATTTCATGCCAAACTAAAGTTCAGGCTATTTCCTGCAGACATACAACCATGGTCTTCTTTCTATCATCAAGGAGTTAGAGTTATTTATTTAGGAGAATATCCTTTTTAAAAGGTAACTAATGATAAGGATTTTCCTGAGACGAGATTACCGTAAGCTTCTAATAACCGAGTTTACTTAATGCGACCACCAATTTTAGGTAACGAGTTTTAAGGATATTTTCCTGAGAATTTATAACTCAAAAGCGGTGCTATCACTGTATTTCAATTTCAACCATTTCATGCCAAACTAAAGTTCAGGTTATTTCCTGCAGACATACAACCATCGTTTTCTTTCTATCATCAAGGAGTTATTGAGTTATTTATCTAGGAGAATATCCTTTTTAAAAGGTAACTAATGATAAGGAAATTTTCCTGAGACGAGATTACCGTACGCTTGTAATAACCGAGTTTAATTAATGCGACTACCAATTCTAGGTAACGAGTTTTAGGGATATATTCCTGAGAATTTATAACTCAATAGCGGTGCTATTACTATATTTTAATTTCAACCATTTCATGCCAAACTAAAGTTCAGGTAATTTGATGCAACCATACTACCATCGTTTTCTTTCTATCAACAAGGAGTTATTGAGTTATTTATTTAGGAGAATATCCTTTTTGAAAGGTAACTAATGATAAGGGTTTTCCTGAGACGAGATTACCGTACGCTTCTAATAACCGAGTTTACTTAATGCGACTACCAATTCTAGGTAACGAGTTTTATTGATATTTTCCTGAGAATTTATAACTCAATAGCGGTGCTATCACTTTATTTTAATTTCAACCATTTCATGCGAAACTAAAGTTTAGGTTATTTCCTGCAAACATACGACCATCGTTTTCTTTCTATCAACAAGGAGTTATTGAGTTATTTTTGTCTAGGAGAATATCTCTTTTAAAAGGTTGGTAATGATACGTATTTTCCTGACACGAGATTACCGTACGCTTCTAATAACCGAGATTACTTAGTGCGACAACCAATTCTAGGTAACGAGTTTTGAGGAAATTTTTCTGAGAATTTTTAACTCAATAGCGGTGCTATCACTGTATTTCAATTTCAACCATTTCATGCCAAACTAAAGTTCAGGTTATTTCCTGCAGACATACAACCATCGTTTTCTTTCTATCATCAAGGAGTTATTGAGTTATTTATCTAGGAGAATATCCTTTTTAAAAGGTAACTAATGATAAGGAAATTTTCCTGAGACGAGATTACCGTACGCTTGTAATAACCGAGTTTAATTAATGCGACTACCAATTCTAGGTAACGAGTTTTAGGGATATATTCCTGAGAATTTATAGCTCAATAGCGGTGCTATCACTATATTTTAATTTCAACCATTTCATGCCAAACTAAAGTTCAGGTAATTTGATGCAACCATACTACCATCGTTTTCTTTCTATCAACAAGGAGTTATTGAGTTATTTATTTAGGAGAATATCCTTTTTGAAAGGTAACTAATGATAAGGGTTTTCCTGAGACGAGATTACCGTACGCTTCTAATAACCGAGTTTACTTAATGCGACTACCAATTCTAGGTAACGAGTTTTATTGATATTTTCCTGAGAATTTATAACTCAATAGCGGTGCTATCACTTTATTTTAATTTCAACCATTTCATGCGAAACTAAAGTTTAGGTTATTTCCTGCAAACATACGACCATCGTTTTCTTTCTATCAACAAGGAGTTATTGAGTTATTTTTGTCTAGGAGAATATCTCTTTTAAAAGGTTGGTAATGATACGTATTTTCCTGACACGAGATTACCGTACGCTTCTAATAACCGAGATTACTTAGTGCGACAACCAATTCTAGGTAACGAGTTTTGAGGAAATTTTTCTGAGAATTTTCAACTCAATAGCGGTGCTATCACTGTATTTCAATTTCAACCATTTCATGCCAAACTAAAGTTCAGGTTATTTCCTGCAGACATACAACCAGCGTTTTCTTTCTATCATCAAGGAGTTATTGAGTTATTTATCTAGGAGAATATCCTTTTTAAAAGGTAACTAATGATAAGGAAATTTTCCTGAGACGAGATTACCGTACGCTTGTAATAACCGAGTTTAATTAATGCGACTACCAATTCTAGGTAACGAGTTTTAGGGATATATTCCTGAGAATTTATAACTCAATAGCGGTGCTATCACTATATTTTAATTTCAACCATTTCATGCCAAACTAAAGTTCAGGTAATTTGATGCAACCATACTACCATCGTTTTCTTTCTATCAACAAGGAGTTATTGAGTTATTTATTTAGGAGAATATCCTTTTTGAAAGGTAACTAATGATAAGGGTTTTCCTGAGACGAGATTACCGTACGCTTCTAATAACCGAGTTTACTTAATGCGACTACCAATTCTAGGTAACGAGTTTTATTGATATTTTCCTGAGAATTTATAACTCAATAGCGGTGCTATCACTTTATTTTAATTTCAACCATTTCATGCGAAACTAAAGTTTAGGTTATTTCCTGCAAACATACGACCATCGTTTTCTTTCTATCAACAAGGAGTTATTGAGTTATTTTTGTCTAGGAGAATATCTCTTTTAAAAGGTTGGTAATGATACGTATTTTCCTGACACGAGATTACCGTACGCTTCTAATCACCGAGATTACTTAGTGCGACAACCAGTTCTAGGTAACGAGTTTTGAGGAAATTTTTCTGAGAATTTTTAACTCAATAGCGGTGCTATCACTGTATTTCAATTTCAACCATTTCATGCCAAACTAAAGTTCAGGTTATTTCCTGCAGACATACAACCATCGTTTTCTTTCTATCATCAAGGAGTTATTGAGTTATTTATCTAGGAGAATATCCTTTTTAAAAGGTAACTAATGATAAGGAAATTTTCCTGAGACGAGATTACCGTACGCTTGTAATAACCGAGTTTAATTAATGCGACTACCAATTCTAGGTAACGAGTTTTAGGGATATATTCCTGAGAATTTATAACTCAATAGCGGTGCTATCACTATATTTTAATTTCAACCATTTCATGCCAAACTAAAGTTCAGGTAATTTGATGCAACCATACTACCATCGTTTTCTTTCTATCAACAAGGAGTTATTGAGTTATTTATTTAGGAGAATATCCTTTTTGAAAGGTAACTAATGATAAGGGTTTTCCTGAGACGAGATTACCGTACGCTTCTAATAACCGAGTTTACTTAATGCGACTACCAATTCTAGGTAACGAGTTTTATTGATATTTTCCTGAGATTTTATAACTCAATAGCGGTGCTATCACTTTATTTTAATTTCAACCATTTCATGCGAAACTAAAGTTTAGGTTATTTCCTGCAAACATACGACCATCGTTTTCTTTCTATCAACAAGGAGTTATTGAGTTATTTTTGTCTAGGAGAATATCTCTTTTAAAAGGTTGGTAATGATACGTATTTTCCTGACACGAGATTACCGTACGCTTCTAATAACCGAGATTACTTAGTGCGACAACCAATTCTAGGTAACGAGTTTTGAGGAAATTTTTCTGAGAATTTTTAACTCAATAGCGGTGCTATCACTGTATTTCAATTTCAACCATTTCATGCCAAACTAAAGTTCAGGTTATTTCCTGCAGACATACAACCATCGTTTTCTTTCTATCATCAAGGAGTTATTGAGTTATTTATCTAGGAGAATATCCTTTTTAAAAGGTAACTAATGATAAGGAAATTTTCCTGAGACGAGATTACCGTACGCTTGTAATAACCGAGTTTAATTAATGCGACTACCAATTCTAGGTAACGAGTTTTAGGGATATATTCCTGAGAATTTATAACTCAATAGCGGTGCTATCACTGTATTTCAATTTCAACCATTTCATGCCAAACTAAAGTTCAGGTTATTTCCTGCAGACATACAACCATGGTCTTCTTTCTATCATCAAGGAGTTAGAGTTATTTATTTAGGAGAATATCCTTTTTAAAAGGTAACTAATGATAAGGATTTTCCTGAGACGAGATTACCGTACGCTTCTAATAACCGAGTTTACTTAATGCGACCACCAATTTTAGGTAACGAGTTTTAAGGATATTTTCCTGAGAATTTATAACTCAAAAGCGGTGCTATCACTGTATTTCAATTTCAACCATTTCATGCCAAACTAAAGTTCAGGTTATTTCCTGCAGACATACAACCATCGTTTTCTTTCTATCATCAAGGAGTTATTGAGTTATTTATCTAGGAGAATATCCTTTTTAAAAGTTAACTAATGATAAGGAAATTTTCCTGAGACGAGATTACCGTACGCTTGTAATAACCGAGTTTAATTAATGCGACTACCAATTCTAGGTAACGAGTTTTAGGGATATATTCCTGAGAATTTATAACTCAATAGCGGTGCTATCACTATATTTTAATTTCAACCATTTCATGCCAAACTAAAGTTCAGGTAATTTGATGCAACCATACTACCATCGTTTTCTTTCTATCAACAAGGAGTTATTGAGTTATTTATTTAGGAGAATATCCTTTTTGAAAGGTAACTAATGATAAGGGTTTTCCTGAGACGAGATTACCGTACGCTTCTAATAACCGAGTTTACTTAATGCGACTACTAATTCTAGGTAACGAGTTTTATTGATATTTTCCTGAGAATTTATAACTCAATAGCGGGGTGCTATCACTTTATTTTAATTTCAACCATTTCATGCGAAACTAAAGTTTAGGTTATTTCCTGCAAACATACGACCATCGTTTTCTTTCTATCAACAAAGAGTTATTGAGTTATTTTTGTCTAGGAGAATATCTCTTTTAAAAGGTTGGTAATGATACGTATTTTCCTGACACGAGATTACCGTACGCTTCTAATAACCGAGATTACTTAGTGCGACAACCAATTCTAGGTAACGAGTTTTGAGGAAATTTTTCTGAGAATTTTTAACTCAATAGCGGTGCTATCACTGTATTTCAATTTCAACCATTTCATGCCAAACTAAAGTTCAGGTTATTTCCTGCAGACATACAACCATGGTCTTCTTTCTATCATCAAGGAGTTAGAGTTATTTATTTAGGAGAATATCCTTTTTAAAATGTAACTAATGATAAGGATTTTCCTGAGACGAGATTACCGTACGCTTCTAATAACCGAGTTTACTTAATGCGACCACCAATTTTAGGTAACGAGTTTTAAGGATATTTTCCTGAGAATTTATAACTCAAAAGCGGTGCTATCACTGTATTTCAATTTCAACCATTTCATGCCAAACTAAAGTTCAGGTTATTTCCTGCAGACATACAACCATCGTTTTCTTTCTATCATCAAGGAGTTATTGAGTTATTTATCTAGGAGAATATCCTTTTTAAAAGGTAACTAATGATAAGGAAGTTTTCCTGAGACGAGATTACCGTACGCTTGTAATAACCGAGTTTAATTAATGCGACTAGCAATTCTAGGTAACGAGTTTTAGGGATATATTCCTGAGAATTTATAACTCAATAGCGGTGCTATCACTATATTTTAATTTCAGCCATTTCATGCCAAACTAAAGTTCAGGTAATTTGATGCAACCATACTACCATCGTTTTTTTTTCTATCATCAAGGAGTTATTGAGTTATTTATTTAGGAGAATATCCTTTTTGAAAGGTAACTAATGATAAGGGTTTTCCTGAGACGAGATTACCGTACGCTTCTAATAACCGAGTTTACTTAATGCGACCACCAATTTTAGGTAACGAGTTTTAAGGATATTTTCCTGAGAATTTATAACTCAAAAGCGGTGCTATCACTGTATTTCAATTTCAACCATTTCATGCCAAACTAAAGTTCAGGTTATTTCCTGCAGACATACAACCATGGTCTTCTTTCTATCATCAAGGAGTTAGAGTTATTTATTTAGGAGAATATCCTTTTTAAAAGGTAACTAATGATAAGGATTTTCCTGAGACGAGATTACCGTACGCTTCTAATAACCGAGTTTACTTAATGCGACCACCAATTTTAGGTAACGAGTTTTAAGGATATTTTCCTGAGAATTTATAACTCAAAAGCGGTGCTATCACTGTATTTCAATTTCAACCATTTCATGCCAAACTAAAGTTCAGGTTATTTCCTGCAGACATACAACCATCGTTTTCTTTCTATCATCAAGGAGTTATTGAGTTATTTATCTAGGAGAATATCCTTTTTAAAAGGTAACTAATGATAAGGAAATTTTCCTGAGACGAGATTACCGTACGCTTGTAATAACCGAGTTTAATTAATGCGACTACCAATTCTAGGTAACGAGTTTTAGGGATATATTCCTGAGAATTTATAACTCAATAGCGGTGCTATCACTGTATTTCAATTTCAACCATTTCATGCCAAACTAAAGTTCAGGTTATTTCCTGCAGACATACAACCATGGTCTTCTTTCTATCATCAAGGAGTTAGAGTTATTTATTTAGGAGAATATCCTTTTTAAAAGGTAACTAATGATAAGGATTTTCCTGAGACGAGATTACCGTAAGCTTCTAATAACCGAGTTTACTTAATGCGACCACCAATTTTAGGTAACGAGTTTTAAGGATATTTTCCTGAGAATTTATAACTCAAAAGCGGTGCTATCACTGTATTTCAATTTCAACCATTTCATGCCAAACTAAAGTTCAGGTTATTTCCTGCAGACATACAACCATCGTTTTCTTTCTATCATCAAGGAGTTATTGAGTTATTTATCTAGGAGAATATCCTTTTTAAAAGGTAACTAATGATAAGGAAATTTTCCTGAGACGAGATTACCGTACGCTTCTAATAACCGAGTTTACTTAATGCGACCACCAATTTTAGGTAACGAGTTTTAAGGATATTTTCCTGAGAATTTATAACTCAAAAGCGGTGCTATCACTGTATTTCAATTTCAACCATTTCATGCCAAACTAAAGTTCAGGTTATTTCCTGCAGACATACAACCATCGTTTTCTTTCTATCATCAAGGAGTTATTGAGTTATTTATCTAGGAGAATATCCTTTTTAAAAGTTAACTAATGATAAGGAAATTTTCCTGAGACGAGATTACCGTACGCTTGTAATAACCGAGTTTAATTAATGCGACTACCAATTCTAGGTAACGAGTTTTAGGGATATATTCCTGAGAATTTATAACTCAATAGCGGTGCTATCACTATATTTTAATTTCAACCATTTCATGCCAAACTAAAGTTCAGGTAATTTGATGCAACCATACTACCATCGTTTTCTTTCTATCAACAAGGAGTTATTGAGTTATTTATTTAGGAGAATATCCTTTTTGAAAGGTAACTAATGATAAGGGTTTTCCTGAGACGAGATTACCGTACGCTTCTAATAACCGAGTTTACTTAATGCGACTACTAATTCTAGGTAACGAGTTTTATTGATATTTTCCTGAGAATTTATAACTCAATAGCGGGGTGCTATCACTTTATTTTAATTTCAACCATTTCATGCGAAACTAAAGTTTAGGTTATTTCCTGCAAACATACGACCATCGTTTTCTTTCTATCAACAAGGAGTTATTGAGTTATTTTTGTCTAGGAGAATATCTCTTTTAAAAGGTTGGTAATGATACGTATTTTCCTGACACGAGATTACCGTACGCTTCTAATAACCGAGATTACTTAGTGCGACAACCAATTCTAGGTAACGAGTTTTGAGGAAATTTTTCTGAGAATTTTTAACTCAATAGCGGTGCTATCACTGTATTTCAATTTCAACCATTTCATGCCAAACTAAAGTTCAGGTTATTTCCTGCAGACATACAACCATGGTCTTCTTTCTATCATCAAGGAGTTAGAGTTATTTATTTAGGAGAATATCCTTTTTAAAAGGTAACTAATGATAAGGATTTTCCTGAGACGAGATTACCGTACGCTTCTAATAACCGAGTTTACTGAATGCGACCACCAATTTTAGGTAACGAGTTTTAAGGATATTTTCCTGAGAATTTATAACTCAAAAGCGGTGCTATCACTGTATTTCAATTTCAACCATTTCATGCCAAACTAAAGTTAAGGTTATTTCCTGCAGACATACAACCATCGTTTTCTTTCTATCATCAAGGAGTTATTGAGTTATTTATCTAGGAGAATATCTTTTTTAAAAGGTAACTAATGATAAGGAAATTTTCCTGAGACGAGATTACCGTACGCTTGTAATAACCGAGTTTAATTAATGCGACTACCAATTCTAGGTAACGAGTTTTAGGGATATATTCCTGAGAATTTATAACTCAATAGCGGTGCTATCACTATATTTTAATTTCAGCCATTTCATGCCAAACTAAAGTTCAGGTAATTTGATGCAACCATACTACCATCGTTTTCTTTCTATCAACAAGGAGTTATTGAGTTATTTATTTAGGAGAATATCCTTTTTGAAAGGTAACTAATGATAAGGGTTTTCCTGAGACGAGATTACCGTACGCTTCTAATAACCGAGTTTACTTAATGCGACTACCAATTCTAGGTAACGAGTTATATTGATATTTTCCTGAGAATTTATAACTCAATAGCGGGGTGCTATCACTTTATTTTAATTTCAACCATTTCATGCGAAACTAAAGTTTAGGTTATTTCCTGCAAACATACGACCATCGTTTTCTTTCTATCAACAAGGAGTTATTGAGTTATTTTTGTCTAGGAGAATATCTCTTTTAAAAGGTTGGTAATGATACGTATTTTCCTGACACGAGATTACCGTACGCTTCTAATAACCGAGATTACTTAGTGCGACAACCAATTCTAGGTAACGAGTTTTGAGGAAATTTTTCTGAGAATTTTTAACTCAATAGCGGTGCTATCACTGTATTTCAATTTCAACCATTTCATGCCAAACTAAAGTTCAGGTTATTTCCTGCAGACATACAACCATGGTCTTCTTTCTATCATCAAGGAGTTAGAGTTATTTATTTAGGAGAATATCCTTTTTAAAAGGTAACTAATGATAAGGATTTTCCTGAGACGAGATTACCGTACGCTTCTAATAACCGAGTTTACTTAATGCGACCACCAATTTTAGGTAACGAGTTTTAAGGATATTTTCCTGAGAATTTATAACTCAAAAGCGGTGCTATCACTGTATTTCAATTTCAACCATTTCATGCCAAACTAAAGTTCAGGTTATTTCCTGCAGACATACAACCATCGTTTTCTTTCTATCATCAAGGAGTTATTGAGTTATTTATCTAGGAGAATATCCTTTTTAAAAGGTAACTAATGATAAGGAAGTTTTCCTGAGACGAGATTACCGTACGCTTGTAATAACCGAGTTTAATTAATGCGACTAGCAATTCTAGGTAACGAGTTTTAGGGATATATTCCTGAGAATTTATAACTCAATAGCGGTGCTATCACTATATTTTAATTTCAGCCATTTCATGCCAAACTAAAGTTCAGGTAATTTGATGCAACCATACTACCATCGTTTTTTTTTTCTATCATCAAGGAGTTATTGAGTTATTTATTTAGGAGAATATCCTTTTTGAAAGGTAACTAATGATAAGGGTTTTCCTGAGACGAGATTACCGTACGCTTCTAATAACCGAGTTTACTTAATGCGACTACCAATTCTAGGTAACGAGTTTTATTGATATTTTCCTGAAAATTTATAACTCAATAGCGGGGTGCTATCACTTTATTTTAATTTCAACCATTTCATGCGAAACTAAAGTTTAGGTTATTTCCTGCAAACATACGACCATCGTTTTCTTTCTATCAACAAGGAGTTATTGAGTTATTTTTGTCTAGGAGAATATCTCTTTTAAAAGGTTGGTAATGATACGTATTTTCCTGACACGAGATTACCGTACGCTTCTAATAACCGAGATTACTTAGTGCGACAACCAATTCTAGGTAACGAGTTTTGAGGAAATTTTTCTGAGAATTTTTAACTCAATAGCGGTGCTATCACTGTATTTCAATTTCAACCATTTCATGCCAAACTAAAGTTCAGGTTATTTCCTGCAGACATACAACCATGGTCTTCTTTCTATCATCAAGGAGTTAGAGTTATTTATTTAAGAGAATATCCTTTTTAAAAGGTAACTAATGATAAGGATTTTCCTGAGACGAGATTACCGTACGCTTCTAATAACCGAGTTTACTTAATGCGACCACCAATTTTAGGTAACGAGTTTTAAGGATATTTTCCTGAGAATTTATAACTCAAAAGCGGTGCTATCACTGTATTTCAATTTCAAGCATTTCATGCCAAACTAAAGTTCAGGTTATTTCCTGCAGACATACAACCATCGTTTTCTTTCTATCATCAAGGAGTTATTGAGTTATTTATCTAGGAGAATATCCTTTTTAAAAGATAACTAATGATAAGGAAATTTTTCCTGAGACGAGATTACCGTACGCTTGTAATAACCGAGTTTAATTAATGCGACTACCAATTCTAGGTAACGAGTTTTAGGGATATATTCCTGAGAATTTATAACTCAATAGCGGTGCTATCACTATATTTTAATTTCAACCATTTCATGCCAAACTAAAGTTCAGGTAATTTGATGCAACCATACTACCATGGTTTTCTTTCTATCATCAAGGAGTTATTGAGTTATTTATTTAGGAGAATATCCTTTTTGAAAGGTAACCAATGATAAGGATTTTCGTGAGACGAGATTACCGTACGCTTCTAATAACCGAGTTTACCTAATGCGACTACCAATTTTAGGTAAAGAGTTTTAAGGATATTTTCCTGAGAATTTATAACTCCATTTCGGTGGTATCACTATATTTCAATTTCAACCATTTCATGCCAAACTCAGGTAATTTGATGCAAACGTTCGACCATCGTTTTCTTTGTATCATCAAGGAGTTATTTATCTAGGAGAACATCCTTTTTGAAGGTAACTAATGATAAGGATTTTCCTGAGACGAGATTACCCTACAATTCAACAACCAACTTTATCGAGAGGAGATAATCTATCCGTTTTTGAATTGACCAGCAAAAAAGTTCTTAGATTATTTTTTTCAGGAATTTTCAACAAAGTATACAAAAAAAATTTTGAGACGAGATCTTCTAGCCATTTTTGATTTAAAAAAATTAAAATTTTGTTCTTTTCACTAACAGAAAGTGCACCAAAATATCTGAGACAAGATTTTCTACCCAACTGAAAATTCTCCAATTGACCAGCAATTTTTCAATGTTTTCTCATAAAAGTCCAATGAAAAACGTAATTTTAGCGTCTTCGACACCCATAAATTTACAAAATTTCGCAGATTTGTTATCATCCTTCAATTCCTTTAATAGTTGCTTTTACAACAAACGGCTTAGAGACTCTCCGGATTCCTCAAGCATTCACTTGATTCCCAAGATCGCGTTTGTTTAGCCTAACTAATCCTACCGATCTTATAGGCAGAATCTGCAGAGCCTCTCTTTCCTTTTAGACATTCTATCGCGTGTAGGACCAACGCCCCCTTTAGTGACCAACGATAACATGGGACATCGCAAGTTCTCAGTCTCGATCACAATGACCTTTTTCGACTCTCCAGAGCCCTGAGACAGGGATGGTGAGGTTCAAAACCAACCTTCACAAAAATTGAGATTTTCACCATACCACAGTCCGGGGGAATAATGCGCCTAATAATCTCAATTTGCATACACCGGTTGATTTTAGCTGTTGTGTTTTTCAACTTTGACTTTCACTATTCCAGAGCCTTACAGGATGAATTAAATACTAATCGCAGCATACCCTACACAATCAGTCGTAATTACCGTGGTGAGACGGGTTTGTTGATATGAGTGTCTAGTCTGGACCATGGGATCACGGTTGCTAAGCACAGCTCATAGGTGAGCTGAGCCGTTTGTTCTGACTATCCACTTGCTGACGCGAAGTGGCAAAACGCTCTCCCCAAGCCAGTGATGGCGTTTCAAATAGGAGGAAGCTAACTGAATAAAGTTAGTGCTTCACCTTTTTTATCTATAGCAAATTGTACCCTTGAGGAAACCACGCATGAACAAGAAGTGGCGCATAGGAGAGATCTTTCAATTCCTTGAATTCGATTTACCCAGCAGAGAACACTTTCGCGTTCAAGAGACCAGTCTTTTGTGTGAGTAGAATTAGACCCTTGTAAGGCATACCATCGCAAGTCACTTCCGGATAGAGGGCGGACAGTACCTTAAGTGTTCCCCGTTTTGTCCCAGCTGCACAATCGTCCTTCGCATTGAGAGAAACTCACCATACCAGAGCTCGAAGGAGTAATGCGCCTACTAGTCTCAATCGTCGCACACCGGTTGATTATGTAACTCATGCTTTTCGCCAATGAAACGTTTCCGACTCTCGCCTCGAGGTGTATGCAATCGAGTTGGAGGAGCTGACTAGTAGCTTAGGATAATTTAAGACTCCATGTCACCACTGATCAGATTCCCCTTCCTATCAATCCTTAAGATAGAACTTCTTTGTTAGATTTCTGCTCTCCTTACCAACTAATAATTTCGACATACCAGAGCCACCACTGGGTAATATGGGTACTATTCTTCGTCTTCGGAATTGATATGTTTAACTTAGATAACTTCTATCAGACCAGTAGTATACTACAGAAGGCAACCATAGTTGTCAACCATAGCATAGGAGAGTCATTGGTTGATTGATTTAATGAGATTTTGGTTTCCGAATTATATCCAGAAACTTGATTACCCATATTGGATTAATCTTTCTTTGGTCTCGGGATTTAACTGGGACCTGATTACCCGTCGGTAATCTGTTTCTCCATTTTAGTTTCAGTACTTTCGTTCTGTGGTCTCAGGATTAACCTGAGACTTTATTAATACGGGTTACCCTGTTTCAAGTTTGTCGGGCAAGTCCTGAGTAAGAAATCACCCGTTATCATTTTTCAGGATAAATCTTGAAACTATATTACGTAATCCTATTTTCAGGATTGCACTGACGGATTGTTACATTACCCATCGGATTACCTGGATTTCAAGGTGTTCCTGCCAATCAACAGGTGCGCCCTGTGGGGCCAATCATCTTTTGGGGACAAAGCTCATTGACCGCTTTCATATTTAAAAGGTCCTTGACCGTTTAGGATTCTTGACATAGGTTAATTCTAAAGGGTATTTTTGGGTAACGCAAGGTTACCCCAAGTTTCCTGTCAAGCTCCTAATCTATTTAATTAAAGGTGTTGAAACCATGCGCAATCAATTTCTTGGTGAAAAGTAAAGGGACATGCACCTGGCTATCCCAATCAAATCAACTGATGAACACAAAATCCACCACTTGACCCCTGAGGGTTCATCGGGCCTCAGGACGCCCTTATAGACCTTCTTGAGCGCGGCATTTTTGGTCCACCGACGAATTTATATTTTACTGATACGTCAACCCCTGGTTCCGGAAGAACTTGCCCGAAGCGTTGCGGGAGCGGGGTCCAGGGGCCAGATAGGGGACTGAAACGGGGGATAACAGGGCGACTAGTGATACGTGGCCCCAAATTTAGAGCTGAAAACGCCTTTTTTCAGCCGTTTCCTAAGGATCTCCTTATGAATCATTACCGGTAATCAAATCCTGCGAACAGGTAACCGGAACTTGGAATGGAATCCTTAAGGATTGGGCCATATTTTTTCAGATGATTACCTAAAACCTTGTCTCAGCTCTTCATAGGTAATCAATTATCAAAGGAGGGTAACAATTACCTTAGAACCGAATATCAAGTGGAGTTCTTTCAAAGAAATGGCGATTGATCAGTTGTCGTCCCTTGATTATCAAAGGTGTGCGGTAGGGTTGCGCTCCACTCGGCCTTTCCGTGGCCGCAAACTCCCCTGGCGGGGGGAAGGGGGGGGGGGGGGGAGGTTGCGACCACGGATAGACCTTCGTTACGCTGTTTGGTGGTTGATGTAGGGTTAGATATCTTAAGAAGAAAGATACCCGGTAGTATGTATTAAGGATTTATTCTGAATGCATGTTATCGGGCTCTATACAACGTCTCGAAAACAATAATGCAAAATGCCCGGTAATAAGTATTCAGGATTTATCCTGAAAACTTATTACCGGGCACTTTGCAATATCCCCAAATCAGAATGAAGCAAAATGACCGGTAATGAGTCTTCAGGATTTATCCTGAATTCTTATTACCGATTAGCATATTAATTTGCCCCTTGCTGATATGACTCAATCTTATAGGATTATTCGTAGTGCATATTAAGACTTATCTTATCTGGGAATTTAGAATGCACAAAAAGGGGTTAGTTAAAGTGGATTAAGGTATAAACGAGAATCCACTTTAACTTACCCCATTTCCGAATAAGCAAAAAGGGGAAAAGTAGAATACCTGCGGTAACACATAGACCGAAGGCTTATTACCTTGCCCCTTGTGGTACACAATATACTTATCCGATCATACCGAAAAGTATCTTAAACACTTAACCTACCGAACCAAACAATATCTTCATACCCAACTAAATCTGGACTTCATAGTCTACCAATCCCAAATCTTTCCAATTTTCCGACCATATATCTTCAATCAAGGACTAATTTTTCGAAACTTAGCTATTCCCACTACCATCAACATAATAACAAACTACACCCCAGCAAAGTTCTCTCTTATAGACTTTTAAAACTATATTCCTTAATCAGGAATGATGCTAAGTGATCATAAAACTACCTAGTTCAAAAAGATTGAAAATTGAAAGTTTAAATTAAAATTGATCTTTTGAATCAAAAGGCAATACAAACTACACAATAACTAGGCAAAGATTGTTTGAACTTAGATCAGTTTAGATCATTTCGAATAACGTTGGCTGAGTAGTTTTGCTTTCTTTAAGTCATTCTCTTCCATCAACCGTTCATCGGACGAATCAAAATCTTCAGAAAGTATTGTTATCATCATCTTTTTCGAAGGTAGGTAACGCGAACAAACCGCGTCGACTTCTTGTAGGTCTTTTTTGGTCAGCTCTCTAAATCACTCTTCACAAGCTTCAACTTTTTAGCCTTCGAAAATTGTATAGTCGTCAGCATCGCTACTCAAATTTGCCGGTTGAAAATTTGACAAACTTTTTGTTTTTCGTTTCAAAGTACTGACTATTTCGGGACTCGGAGTGGAAACATCATAATAGCTGTCGCTACATTAGTATTCCAATAATTCGGCGTTAGTATTCTCTTCAACTTCATTGTTATCGCCATCGACGTTATCAATGTCATTCTTTTCAACATCTTCTGAAGCGTTTGCAATTTCACTTTCTTCCAAACAAAATAGTGTACAAATTCTTTCTCGTTTTCATTCCACATTTTAATTCAAAATTTCCAAGTTGTTTCTGATAGGTAACAAATGCCAGTGCTGCGGTTTTGAGCGCATTGGTATCTCTATAATGACGGCGTGCGTTGTCAGGGCAAAGGAAAAGCTTTTGACACACCTCTTTCTCCAGTCCGTTGCCGCACTTCATTTCCACAGCTTGTTTCAACCAGCGGATATCTTTGAGTTGGTAGTGCAAATTTTTAGTTTTGCCTGCTTTATGTGGCCTCTCAATGTCTTGTCATCTGAATAAGCCGGTCTTGATGCATCCTGGTCATTAATAGTTTTCTTCCAAACCTCAAATTTTTAAGGTGAAAAGAATACTTTCGCAGAACCGCTCGTTGCGTTGGTTTTGTGCTCATGTATTGTTATATATCTTAGGGGAGTGCCTACAACAGTAAGGTCTTTTACTCTAAGTAGCTGAGGAGGCTTCAGTTTAGTGTATGTGGTTACTCTAGGCGGATTTTTAACGTAAACGTGAGCGAAAAGAACTTTCAAATACATTTCCGGGTCGACTTCGTAAAGTTGTTCTATCTCATCTAACAGTTCATCCGTTAGCAGAGGCTTAGTTTTCTCAGTTATTTCTTCCAGAAAACCTTCAAACCCTCACTTTCTTTCTGAATGGATCTTGCGACTTTTATGAACATTAGACTGCAAGTCATGTTTTTACCTCGTTTATCCAATGTAGATGCTCTGCTCTCACTTGAACAAAGCATCGGGAGGGGAGGCTGCGATCACGAATAGACCTTTTTTACGCTATTTAGTTGTTGGTGTTAGGATACGGCACTTCTCGTTTTGAAATCAAAATGTGCAAAAATATGGTAAGTTATAGTGAATCCAAGTTTTAAACCTGAAGACCACAATAACTTAACCCAATTCCAAATAAGCAAAAAGGGGCAAATAATTATGCGTCCGGAAAACAGAGCGAAAGCATATTACCTTGCATTATCTTATAGGATTAATGGTAGTTTAACTTAAGACTTATCTTATCTAGAAACTTAATATGCAAAAAGGGGGTAAGTTAAAGTGGATTAAGGTATAAACCAGAATCCACTTTAACTTACCCCATTTCCGAATAAGCAAAAAGGGGCAAAATAGAATACCTGCGGTAACACATAGACCGAAGGCTTATTACCTTGCCCCTTGTGGTACACAATAAACTTATTTAGGATAAACGGAAATGCAACTTAAACTAAATCCTATTAATGTGTTTTTATCCGATCATACCGAAAAGTATCTTAAACACTTAACCTACCGACCCAAACAATATCTTCAGACCCAACTAAATCTGGATTTCATAGTCTACCAATCCCAACTCTTTCTAATTTTCCGACCATATATCTTCAATCAAGGACTAATTTTTCGAAACTTAGCTTTTCCCACTACCATCAACATAATAACAAACTACACCCCAGCAAAGTTCTCTCTTATAAACTATTAAAACTATATTCCTTAACCAGGAATGATGCTAAGTGATCATAAAACTACCTAGTTCAAAAAGATTAAAGATTGAAAGTTTAAGTTAAAATTGATCAATTGAATCAAAAGGCAATATAAACTACACAATAACTAGGCCAAGGTTTTTTGATATTAGATCAGTTAGATCATTTCGAATAACGTTGGCTGAGTAGTTTTGCTTTCTTTAAGTTATTCTCTTCCATCAACCGTTCATCGGACGAATCATAATCATCAGAAATAATCGTTATCATCATCTTTTTTGAAGGTAGGTAACGCGAACAAACCTCGTCGACTTCTTGTAGGTCTTTTTTGGTCAGCTCTCTAGATCACTCTTCACAAGCTTCAACTTTTTAGCCTTCGAAAATTGTATAGTCGTCAGAATCGCTACTCAAATTTGCCGGTTGAAAATTTGACAAACTTGTTGTTTTTCGTTTCAAAGTACTGACTATTTCGGGACTTGGAGTGGAAACATCATAATAGCTGTCGCTACTTTAGTATTCCAATAATTCGGCGTTAGTATTCTCTTCAACTTCATTGTTATCGCCATCGACGTTATCAATGTCATTCTTTTCAACATCTTCTGAAGCGTTTGCAATTTCACTTTCTTCCAAACAAAATAGTGTACAAATTCTTTCTCGTTTTCATTCCACATTTTTAATTCAAAATTTCCAAGTTGTTTCTGATAGGTAACAAATACCAGTGCTGCCGTTTTGAGCGCATTGGTATCTCTATAATGACGGCGTGCGTTGTCAGGGCAAAGGAAAAGCTTTTGACACACCTCTTTCTCCAGTCCGTTGCCGCACTTCATTTCAAAAGCTTGTTTTAACCAGCGGATATCTTTGAGTTGGTAGTTGCAAATTTTTAGTTTTGCCTGCTTTATGTGGTCATTCAATGTTTTGTCAACTGGATAAGCCGGTCTTGATGCATCCTGATCGTTAATAGTTTTCTTCCAAACCTCATTCTTTAGGTGAAAAGAATACTTTCGCAGAACCGCTCGTTGCGTTGGTTTTGTGCTCATGTATTGTTATATATCTTAGGGGAGTGCCAATAACAGTAAGGTCTTTTACTCTAAGTAGCTGAGGAGGCTTCAGTTTAGGGTATGTGGTTACTCTAGGCGGATTTTTAATGTAAACGCGAGCGAAAAGGACTTTCAAATACATTTCCGGGTCGACTTCGTAAAGTTGTTCTATCTCATCTAACAGTTCATCCGTTAGCAGAGGCTTAGTTTTCTCAGTTATTTCTTCCAGAAAACCTTCAATCTCTCACTTTCTTTCTGAATGGATCTTGCGACTTTTATGAACATCAGACCGCAAGTAATGTTTTACATCGTTTATCCAATGTAGATGCTCTGCTCTCACTTGAACAAAGCATTTTAAGCAGGTAACCGGAACTTTAAGGTTGATAATGGAATCCTTAAGGAATGGGTAATAATTTTTCAGGTGACTAACTGAAACCGTGAAACAATTACTTCAGCTCTTCAGAGGTAAACAATTGTCAAAGGAAGGTAACTATTACCTTAGAACCCAATATCAAATGGAGTTCTTCCAAAGAAATGGCGCTTGATCAGTTGTCGTCCCTTGATCATCAAAGGATTGCGGTTGGGCTGCGCTCCACTCGACTTCTCTGTTGCCGCAACCCCCCTGGCGGGGCGGGGGGGGGGGAGGTTGCGATCATGCACAGACCTTCGTTACGCTATTTAGTTGTTGGTGTTAGGATACGGCACTTCTCGTTTTGAAATCAAAATGTGCAAAAATATGGTAAGTTATTGTGAATCCAAGTTTAAAACCTGAAGACCACAATAACTTAACCCAATTCCAAACAAGCAAAAAGGGGCAAATAATTATGCATCCGGAAAACAGAGCGAAAGCATATTACCTTGCCCCTTGCTGATAAAACTCAATCTTATAGGATTAATGGTAGTTTAACTTCAGACTTATCTTATCTAGGAACTTAATATGCAAAAAGGGGGTAAGTTAAAGTGGATTCAGGTATAAACCAGAATCCACTTTGACGAACCCCTTTTCCGAATAAGCAAGAAGTGGCAAAGGAATATACCTTTGGTAACACATAGACCGAAGGCATATTGTCTTGCCCCTTGTGGTAGACAATATACTTATATAGGATAAACGGAACTGCAACTTATATTAAATCCTATTAATGTGTTTGTATCCGATCCTACCCAAAAATATCTGAAACACAACCTACCAACCCAAAAATATCTTCATACCAAACTATATCTGTAATTCATAGTCCAATCCCAACTCTTTCTAATTTTCCAACCATCTATCTTCAATCAAGGGCTAACTTTTCGAAACTTAGCTATTCCCACTACCATCAACATAATAACGAACTACACCCCAGCAAAGTTCACTCTTATAAAAAAAAGAAACACTGAATTACCTGAGTATTTACAGACTAGTGTAAACTTCAAGGCAGCGTATTTTGCAGGCATAATGTTACATGATTAATTATTAAAATATTACAAAAATTTTATATTTCAAAACAGAAAGTTAGTTTTCAGTCAGTAGGTATAGAGAGAATTCACACTTGCATTAGTTACCAATGCGAACAAATCCAAACTTTATTTTACAAATATTGATTTTAAGAAATCGCGAAAATTTGAAGTCACGCCATGAAACTTTACCAAAATTATAATTTTTATAGTTAGCAACAAACTGTTTAAAGAAAAAATCTCATATATTTCTTTTCAATGTTGCGTAATCACATGGGGAGAATAAAAAACTTTTAGGTAGCTTGTTCAAGACTTCAATATCTCTTCGGATTACGCTTTTATTGTAGTATTTGCTCCTACTAACTGTTCGATGAAAAAACTTTCCAGTTCTTTGATGTTTGGAGCAGTCAAAAGTAGGTAGCGAGAGTCCATTTGGACTATTGAATGCAGTTTTTTGATTAGTAAATACGAGAAAGAGGTAGCATGTTATTCTATAGTCAAGCAGGAGGTGAACAGGTAATATTTTCTGCTGCAGCTTAATATGTGTAGATGACTCGAATTTTGAACGATGATAACACGCCTCTACTGCCCAGCCTAATTGATTTTTCTAAGATAATGATTAAATTGTTATCAACTGTGCTCAAAAATACGGCTGGGTATTGTAAATGGCTCATAACTAAAGAATTAATCATAACAGGAAGTAGTTTTTTTGGTAGGCAGTCTCTCAAGTTATATCAGCATTTAATACTTTGGGCCATTTTCGAGAGCAGATTCTTAACCTCTGTTTGGTAGTTGAGTTCAATATCTATAGTTACACCCTGCCTGATATTTCACTTGAGCTTTCTCTTCAATTTTTTTGGTCTCGAATTTGTAGAGATTGCGGTAGATTCTTTTTGCCAAATACAATAAATTCAGTTTTATCTGCCTTTACTTAAAGTGCCGGTGATGTAAAGTAGTCAAGTATATCTTCTTTTGAGTGCTCAAGTGACTTTTTACAAACATCATGGTCGTAATGTGATGTCAAAAGAACAGTATCGTCAGCGTATTGGATGATTTCACACGTTTTTAGTTCTAAGTCGTTCGCATAAAGATTGAATAAAAGTGGTCCTAGAACTAGATTGAATAAAAGTGGTCTTATAAACGATTAAAACCATATTCCTTATCAGGAATAATGCTAAATGATCATAAAACTACCTAGTTCAAAAAGATTGAAAATTGAAAATTTTGATTGAAATTGATCAATTGAATCAAAAGGCAATAGAAACTACACAATAACTAGGCAAAGATTGTTTGAACTTAGATCAGTTTAGATCCTTTCGAATAACGTTGACCGCAACCCCCCTGGCGGGGGGGGGGAGGTTGCGATCACACATAGACCTTCGTTTCGCTAATTAGTTGTTGGTGTTGGGATACGGCACTTCTCGTTTTGAAATAAAATTGTGCAAAAATATGGTAAGTTATTGTGAATCCAAGTTTCCTGAAGACCAGAATAACTTAACCCAATTCCAAATAAGCAAAACGGGGCAAATAATTATGCGTCCGGAAAACAGAGCAAAAGCATATTACCTTGCCCCTCGCTGATAAAACTCAATCTTATAGGATTAATGGTAGTTTAATTTAAGACTTATCTTATCTAGGAACTTAATATGCAAAAAAGGGGTAAGTTAAAGTGGATTCAAGTATTAACCAGAATCCACTTTGGCGTACCCCATTTCCGAATAAGCAAGAAGGGGCAAAGGAGTATACCTTCGGTAACACATAGACCGAAGGCATATTGTCTTGCCCCTTGTGGTAGACAATATACTTATATAGGATAAACGGAACTGCAACTTATTTTAGTTCCTATTAATGTGTTTGTATCCGATTATACCCGAAAATATCTGAAACACTTAACCCAACAATATCTTCATACCCAACTATATCTGTAATTCATAGTCTACCAATCCCAACTCTCTCTAATTTTCCAACCATCTATCTTCAATCAAGGACTAACTTTTCGAAACTTAGCTTTTCCCACTACCATCAACATAATAACGAACTACACCCCAGCAAAGTTCACTCTTATAAAAAAAGAAACACTGAATTACCTGAGTATTTACAGACTAGTGTAAACTTCAAGGCAGAGTATTCTGCAGGCATAATGTTACATGATTAATTATTACAATATTACAAAAATTTAATATTTCAAAACAGAAAGTTAGTTTTCAGTCATTAGGTGTAGAGAGAAATCACACTTACATTAGTTACCAATGCGAACAAATGCAAACTTTATTTTACAAATTTTGCTTTTAAGAAATCACGAAAATTTGAAGTCATGCCATGAAACTTTACCAAAATTATAGTTTTTATAGTTAGCAACAAACTGTTTAAAGAAAAAATCTTCTTAGATTTCTTTTAAATGTTGCGTTATCACATGGGGAGAATAAAAGTTTTTTAGGTAGCTTGCTCAAGACCTCAATACCTCTTCGGATTACGCTTTTATCGTAGTATTTGCTCCTACTAACTGTTCGATGAAAAAACTTTCCAGTTCTTTGATGTTTGGAGCAGTCAAAAGTAGGTAGCGAGAATCCATTTGGACCATTGAATGCAGGTTTTCGATTAGTAATTAAGAGAAAGAGGTAGCATGTTATTCTATAGTCAAGCAGGAGGTGAACAGGTAATATTTTCTGCTGCAGCTTATCTGTAGATGACTCGAATTTTGAACAATTATAACTCGCTTTTACTGCCCAGCCTAATTGTTTTTTCTATGGTAATGAATAAATTGTTATCAACTGTGCTCAAAAGTACGGCTGGGTATTGTAAATAGCTCATAACTAAAGAATTAATCATAACAGGAAGTAGATTTTTTGTTAGGCATTCTCTCAAATTATATCAGCATTTAATACTTTGGGCCATTTTCGAGAGCAGATTCTTAACCTCTGTTTGGTAGTCGAGTTCAATATCTATAGTTACACCCTGATATTTCACTTGAGCTTTGTCCAACTTTTTCGTCTCGAATTTGTAGAGATTTCGGTTGATTCTTTTTGCCAAATACAATAAATTCAGTTTTATCTGCATTTAATTAAAGTGCCAGTGATGTAAAGTAGTCAAGTATATCTTCTTTTGAGTGCTCAAGTGACTTTTTAGAAACATCATGGTCGTAATGTGATGTCAAAAGAAGTATGTCAGTATCGTCAGCGTATTGGATGATTTCACACGTTTTTAGTTCTAAGTCGTTCGCATAAAGATTGAATAAAAGTGGTCCTAGATTTAGATTGAATAAAAGTGGTCCTAGAACGTGGATAGAGTGGTCCTAGAACGTGCTCCTAGAATAAAAGTGGTCTTATAAACGATTAAAATCATATTCCTAATCAGGAATAATGCCAAGTGATCAAAAAACTACCTAGTTCAAAAAGATTGAAAATTGAAAATTTTGATTGAAATTGATCAATTGAATCAAAAGGCAATAGAAACTACACAATAACTAGGCAAAGATTTTTTGAACTTAGATCAGTTTAGATCATTTCGAATAACGTTGGCTAAGTAGTTTTGCTTTCTTTAAGTCATTCTCTTCCATCAGATCACTCTAGATCACTCTTCATAAGCTTCAAATTTTTAGCCTTTTCTTCGAAAATTGTATAGTAGTCAGCGTCGCTACTCAAATTTTCCCGTTGAAAATTTGACACACTTGTTGTTTTTAGTTTTAAAGTACTGAATATTTCGGGACTAGGGCAGGAAACATCGTTATAGCTGTCGCTACTTTCGTATTCGAATAATTCTGCTTTTTAATTCAAAATTTCCTCGGTCGTTTGTAATATGTAGATCATTAGAACAGCAAAGGCACTTTGTTTTCGTAGATTTCAGTTCCTTTGGAAGGGTAACAATTGTCTCAAGTTGTTTCTGATAGGCAACAAATGCCAATGCCGCCCTTTTTGGGCGCATTGGCATCTCTATATTGACGGCGTGCGGTGTCAGGGTAATGGAGAAGCATTTGACACACCTCTTGCTGCAGTCCGCGGCCGCACTTCGTTTCCACAGCTTGTCTTAGCCAGCGGATATCTTTGAGTTGGTAGTTGCAAATTTTTAGTATTGCCTGCTTTTTGTGGCCTCTCAATCTTTTGTCATTTGGATAAACCGGTCTTGATGCATCCTGATCATTAATAATTCTCTTCCCAACCTCAAATTCTTTAGGTGAAAAGAAACCTTCGCAGAACCGCTCGTTGCGTTGGTTTTGTGCTCATGTATTGTTGTATATCTTAGGGGAGCGCCAACAACATTAAGGTATTTCACTTTAAATAGCTGAGGAGGCTTCAGTTCAGTGTATGTGCTTACTCTAAGCGGATTTTTAACGTAAACGCGAACGAAGAGAACTTTCACTTTGAATTATATTTTCGGGTCGACTTCGTAAAGTTGTTCTATCTCATCTGACAGTTCATCCGTCAGCAGAGGCTTAATTTTCTCAGTTATTTCTTCCACAAAACCTTCAATCTCTTCCTTTCTCCGAAGGAATCCCGCGACTTTTGTGAAGATTAGACCGCAAGTCATATGTTACCTCGTTTATCCAATGGAGGTGCTCTGCTCTCACTTGAACAAGGCATTTTAAATATGTCGGCCGCCTGATTGTCTGCACCATGCTAATATACTCCAATTTAGTCTTCACAGCTATATCTGTATTCAGGACGGCGGCAGTTATCACGCTTGGGTTAAAGCAATCTTATATAATCGGAGTTTGCAACCTTGACGTGAGAAAACGGAATTTATAATTTCTGCTATGCTGACTGTTGTTATAATACTCAGCTACTGACTTTAAAAACTGTGCCTGGTTTCTGTGCCACGTCAAACCTGGTACATCGATATTGTCTATCACCCTTATCTTGTCAGATATTTGAACGAACGCCTCCTTAAAAGCTTCAACATCGGTCCTTTACTTTTGCGCACAGTTCTTTGTAAGCGTCAGGGATATTGGGGGAATCTTTAATTAGGTTCCAATTTTTGGCCATGGCGCGATGTTGGTCGGTATTTAATCGAGAGTCTTCACGTTTTTGGTGAGCTGGGAACGCTTTTTCGTGGAATGAACTTGAACAAAATATGCATACTATTTTTCGCAGGGCCATAGTTCAGTTTCTAAATAAAAGCGCACTACGATTAATTCCGCTCGAACCAGCAGCTGAAAACTCTATGATAAAACCGGTAACGCAGTTTAAGGATACTGTTCTGAGAAAATGTTACTCTCTACAGTTAATGCCAATAATTAATGCTAAATGACTTAAATGCTCTATATAAGATTACAAGGCTCATTGATGTTTGAGTAACAGTACTGGGAGAGTATCCTTAATCGCGGGTAACGCACTATCAGATATATTTCTGAGACCAGACTACCTTTCGATTGCATTGCTCTGTGGTGGTTAAGGTTTTGTTAAGGCTAACGCAGATTAAGAGTTCTATCCTGAGAAAATATGAAAATATAACTCTGGTGTTAATGCCAATAATTGATGCCTGATCAATTCGATATGCTATATCATATTACAAGACTTTTGAAGCAGCTAACAAGAGACTCAGTTTGAGTTACATATCGAGGAGAGAACCCTTTAACACGGGTAACGCTCGCTAATTTAATGTCTGAGACCAGATTACCATTCGTTTTAATGAGTTTTATACGGCTTGTTACGGGTAACGCAGA
This sequence comes from Convolutriloba macropyga, assembly GCF_964194025.1. NCBI lineage: Eukaryota > Metazoa > Xenacoelomorpha > Acoela > Convolutidae > Convolutriloba > Convolutriloba macropyga. Next base: position 18,089,745 of record NC_134479.1, on the reverse strand, counting down.
TTAAGGGTTCTATCCTGAGAAAATGTAACTCTTGTTTTAATGACAATAATCGATGCCTGATCAATTCGGTGCGCTTTATCAAATTACATGACTTTTGAAGCAGCTATCAAGAGTCTGAGTTTGAGTTACACATCGAGGAGATGAGATTTTCCGTCCATAAGTATTGAATATGAAATTTCTGTTTTGAAAAATTTTTCTACTCTTTTTTTCGAGAATTTTTCTGAGACGAGATGATCCGCCCATTATTGTCAATTTGACCAAAAACTCTTTCAAAATTCAATAAAAAATTGCTATTCCTTTAAGTTTCTCTTTCAACAAACGACTTACAGACTCTCGGGATACGTCAAGCAATAACTTGAGCCCCAAGATCGCCTTTTTGCTTTGCCTAACTATTCCTAAATCCTATGGACAGAAGTAATATACCTTCGGTAACACATAGACCGAAGGCATATTACCTTGCGCCTTGTGGTAGACAATATTCTTATATAGGATAAACGGAACTGCAAATTAAATTAAATTCTAGATGTTTTTATTCGATCATACCCAAGAATATCTTAAACACTTAACGTACCAACCTCAATATCTTCATACACAACTATATCTGTAATTCATAGTCTATAGATCCCAACTCCTTCGAATTTTCCTACCATATATTTGCAATCAAGGACTAACTTTTCGTACTTAACTATTCCCAATACCATCAACATAATAACGAACGACAACTTAGCAAAGTTCACTCTTATAAACTATTAAAACCATATTCCTAGTCAGGAATGATGCTAGGTGATTATAAAACTACCTAGTTCAGAAAGATTGAAAATTGAAACTTTAATTGAAATTGATCAATTGAATCAAAAGGCACTAGAAACTACACAATTACTAGGCAAAGATTGTTTGAAATTAGATCAGTTAGATCATTTCGAATAACGTTGGCTAAGTAGTTTTGCTTTCTTTAAGTCCTTCTTTTCCATTAACCGTTCGTCGGACGAATCAAAATTGTCAGAGAAATCATCGTTATCATCATTATCTTCTTTTTCGAAAGTAGGTAACGCGATGAAACCATGTTGACTTGTTGTAGGTTTATCTTGATCAGCTCTCTCTAGATCATTCTTCATAAGCTTTAAATTTTCAGCCTTTTCTTCGAAAATTGTATAGTCGTCAGCGTTGCTACTCAAATTTGCCTGTTGAAAATTTGACACACTTGTTGTTTTTCGTATCAATGTACTGAATATTTCGGGACTAGTGGTGGAAGCATCATAATAGCTGTCGCTACTTTCGTATTCCAATAATTCTGAGTTAGTATTCTCTTCAACATCATTATTATCGTCATCGACATTATCAATATCACTATTTTATACATCCCCTGAAGCGTTTGCAGTTTTTTCACTTTCTTCCAAACCAAATACTTGTAGAAATTCTTTCTCGTTTTCATTACATCTTTAATTCAACATTTCCTCGGTCGTTTGTAATAAATAGATCATTAGAATAGCAAGGGCACTTTGTTTCGTAGATTTCAGTTCCTTTGGAGAGGTATCAATAGAATATTACTAAGTTGTTTCTGATAGGCAACAAATGCCAGTGCCGCCGTTTTGGGCGCATTGGTATCTCTATGATGACGGCGTGCGGTATCAGGGCAATGGAGAAGCATTTGACACACCTCTTGCTCCAGTCCGTTGCCGCACTTCATTTCCACAGCTTGTCTTAGCCAGCGGATGTCTTTGAAATGGTAGTTGTAAATTTTTAGTATAGCCTGCTTTATGTGGCCTCTCAATGTTTTGTCAAATGGATAAACTGTTCTTGATGCATCCTGATCATTAATACTTTTCTTCCAAACCTTAAAATCTTTAGGTGAAAAGAATACTTTTGCAGAGTCGCTCGTTGCGTTGGTTTTGTGCTCATGTATTGTTATATATCTAAAGGGGAGTGCCAACAACAGTAAGGTCTTTCACTCTAAGTAGCTGGGGAGGCTTCATTTTAGTGAGTGTGCTGACTCTAAGCGGATTTTTAACGTAACCGCGAGCTAAAAGAATTTTCAATTACATTTCCTGGTCGACTTCATAAAGTTGTTCTATCTCATCTTACAGTTCATCCGTTAGCAGACGCTTAATTTTTTGAGTTATTTCTTCCACAAAACCTCCAATCTCTTCCTTTCTCCGAAGGGATCCCGCGACTTTTATGAACATTAGACCGCAAGTCATATGTTACCTCGTTTATCCAATGCAGATGCTCTGCTCTCACTTTAACAAGGCATTTTAAATATGTCAGCCGCCTGATTGTCTGCACCATGCTAATATACTCCAATTTAGTCTTCACAGCTATATCTGTATTCAGGACGGCGGCAGTTATCACGCTTGGGTTAAAGCAATCTTATATAATCGGAGTTTGCAACCTTGACGTGAGCAAACGGAATTTATAATTTCTGCTATGCTGACTGTTGTTATAATACTCAGCTACTGACTTTAAAAACTGTGCCTGGTTTCTGTGCCACGTCAAACCTGGTACATCGATATTGTCTATCACCCTTATCTTGTCAGATATTTGAACGAACGCCTCCTTAAAAGCTTCAACATCGGTCCTTTATCTCAAAGTTTTTACTTTTGCGCACAGTTCTTCGTAAGCGTCAGGGATATTGGGGGAATCTTTAATTAGGTTCCAATTTTTGGCCATGGTGCGATGTTCGTCGGTATTAAATCGAGAGTCTCCACGTTTTTGGTGAGCTGGGAACGCTTTTTCGTGGAACGAACTTGAACAAAACACTGCATACTATTTTTCCCGAGGCAATAGTTCAAATTCTAAAAATGGCGCAGTACGATTAATTCCGTTCGAATCAGCGGATGAAAACACAGTTGAAAATCAGCTTTTCTACACAGTTTTTAAAATCAGAAAATTTTCTTTAGGGTAACGAAAATTACGGACACTGTTGAGAAAACGGTACTCATCTATTGATGCGATTATTGGATGCTAGATTTCATCAATGCTCTATATTATCGTTCAGGGATCTTTGAAGCAGCTGTTACAAGATTCCGCCTGAGTTGCACTTCTTTGAGATAATCCCTTGTCACGGGTAAATCACGCCAATATAGTTTCCCATGACTATATTACCGTTCGGATGCTTTGATCTGCAATTCATAAGGCTTTTTATCAGGGGCAACGCATATTAAGTATATTGTCCCGAGAAAACCTAGCTCATTTATTAATAGGATTGCTGGATGCTAGATCATATCAGTGCTCTAATTATCGTACAGGTATCTTTGAAGTAGATATCTCGAAATACCTTTTCAGCTCTGCGTCTGCGAGAGCATTTTTTGTCTAAGTGTCATTCTTCGTTTTGATGGAGAGTCTCACCTTACCACAGCCCGAATATAGCGTGCCTGCTGGTGTCAGTCGTGAGACACAGGACAATAAAGTAACTTCATCTCGCCGAGCTGATAATTAGCTCAACTCCTTTTTGCGCAACCAAAATTGTCCGGCAATTTTTGATAAGCAATTGTTGACTATCTTGAACAAGCAGGACTTAGGTTATGGATGGGAAAATTTGAAATTGATGTTACCCGAGTAATATTCCTAGGTCGAACAATTTCATCGCAGGGCACCTCCAAGTCAAAATGAAACTCATCATATTTATCACAAGAAATAAAATGCCAAAAGAAATTGCAAGCAAGTCAAAAGACATTGTCTTGCCAAAAGACGCTTGACCTGAAATCAACTTTAAGTTGTTTTTGTGTCAGAGATTATTTGTTTTCAAATTTGGCCTGTTTTGTGGATTTTTTCTGTTTTTCTTTTTATGTCCTTCTCACAGCGGTTTTGTTTGTAAAATGGTTAATTCAATGATAATTGGTAGACTGGTCAATAGAACGAATTAACTGAATATTCTTATTTTATCTAATATACATAACTGTGTAGTTTATTGAAATAATTGAAATGTTTTTTTAGGTTTTCATATTTGAAGTTTTTATGTCCTTTACATTGTGCTTCAATGAGTTGGTATTCAACGATGGGACTCAGTGAATATTTTGAAGTCCATTAACATTATTTGTTTTTGATTGTTTTTTTTGGAAATTTTGGAAAGTTTTGAATTTTTTTCTGAGTGTCGTTTTTTACTATGGCGTACTTTTCCTCTTATGGTGTTATTCATTGTATAATTAGAAGAACTATCACAGAATTTGGGTTGCAACTAGTGGAGATCTATAAAATTATTTTAGATTTCATACATTTTTGTCTTTGCCATTTTTCTTTTTCTTCGGTTTGTATTCTATGATGAGATACGCAGTTCTCTTAAGCGGAAGATTGGTCGTTTCTTTGGTTTTACTTCGCATTGGCTGCGGAGTATTCCAGCATTGTCTTTCTTGCAATTTTTTCTACTGGCTTTTCATCTGATAATTTTTGTCATCTAATCTTTGATTTTTAGTTCTCAAAAGTGAGATAAACAGGTATAGCCCTGAGAGAATTTTCTGGCTGAACAGTTCTCTGAGACTGTTTTTAAGCTGTTTAAAAGCGAAGACACTTTTGTTATTACGGATGAGCACAAAAAGTGATGAGGGAATTCGTAGAATTAATTTACTTCAATTGCAATATTACACTTTGCCTACCAAAAGACGCTTGACCTGCAATCAACTTTAAGTTGTTTTTGTGTAAGAGATTATTTATTTTCAAATTTGGCCTGTTTTGTGGATTTTTTCTGTTTTTCTTTTTATGTCCTTCTCACAGCGGTTTTGTTTGTAAAATGGTTAATTCAATGATAATTGGTAGACTGGTCAATAGAACGAATTAACTGAATATTCTTATTTTATCTAATATACATAACTGTGTAGTTTATTGAAATAATTGAAATGTATTTTTTAGGTTTTCATATTTGAAGTTTTTATGTCCTTTACATTGTGCTTCAATGAGTTGGTATTCAACGATGGGACTCAGTGAATATTTTGAAGTCCATTAACATTATTTGTTTTTGATTGTTTTTTTTTGGAAATTTTGGAAAGTTTTGAATTTTTTCTGGGTGTCTTTTTTACTATGGCGTACTTTTCCTCTTATGGTGTTATTCATTGTATAATTAGAAGAACTATCACAGAATTTGGGTTGCAACTAGTGGAGATCTATAAAATTATTTTAGATTTCATACATTTTTGTCTTTGCCATTTTTCTTTTCCTTCGGTTTGTATTCTATGATGAGATACGCAGTTCTCTTAAGCGAATGATTGGTCGTTTCTTTGGTTTTACTTCGCATTGGCTGCGGATTATTCCAGCATTGTCTTTCTTGCAATTTTTTCTACTGGCTTTTCATCTGATAATTTTTGTCATCTAATCTTTGATTTTTAGTTCTCAAAAGTGAGATAAACAGGTATAGCCCTGAGAGAATTTTCTGGCTGAACAGTTCTCTGAGACTGTTTTTAAGCTGTTAAAAAGCGATGACTCTTTTGATATTGCGGATGAGCGCAAAAAAATGTTGAGGTAATTAGTAGAATTGTTTTACTTCAATTGCAATATAAAACTCTGCCTACCAAAGGACACTTGGCCTGTAATATGTGAAAGATGACTTGGTCAGAATTTGTGTTGTCAGTCTTTTGATTTGTTTCCTATCAATTTTAAGTTGTTTTGTATCAGAGATTATTCGTTTTCATATTTGGCCCGTTTTGTGGATTTTTTCGGTTTTTTCTCTTTGTCCTTTTCAGAACGGTTTTGTTTGTAAAATGGTTAATTCAATAATACTTGGTAGACTGTTCGATAGAACGATTTAACTGAATTTTCTTATTTTAACTAATATACATAATTGTGTAGTTTTATTGAAATAATTGAAATATTTTTGTTTTTTATTAGGTTTTTATATTTGAAGTTTTTTATGTCCTTTATATTGTGCTGGTAATCAACGATGGGACTGAGCAAATATTTTGAAGTCCATTAACAATATTCGTCTTGGATTTTGTTTTGTTGGAATTTTTGGAAAGAGCTTTGAAAGTTTTTTTCTGGGAATGGTTTTTACAATGGTGTACTTTTCCTCTTATGGTGTTATTCATTGTTTAATTAGAAGACCTATCACAGACTTTGTTATAAGAATTTTTTTTTGGGTTGCAACTAATGGAGATCGATAAAATTATTTTAGATATCATACTTTTTTGTCTTTGCCATTTTTCCTCTTTCTTCGGTTTTGTATTCTATGATGAGATACCTAGTTCTCTTAAGCGATTGATTGGTTGTTTCTTTGGTTTTACTTCGCATTGGCAAGAGTCAGCTGTTTGATGATGATAGGCATTCAGCAAACTATGATAGCAAAAGCAGTTTTTTTCGGACTTGCGACATCATATGATTTTATAGTTATGAGTCTTCCGCTCGGATGGATTCTGGTCGAACAATTATGGAACAGCGGATTGTCTCATGGTTTTGAAGTTTGACATTGTCTAAAATTTTGAACAGCCTGTTTCTGCTTCTTTTATCCGTTCATGTCGCTCTCAAATTTATCTGAGTTTTGTGAACAAACCAATTTGAAAAAAATGCTCGATTTTTGTGAATTTACTGATTTTTTAAAGATCACGTAAACGTTTCATCGCGATTTTCGTGCCTGAAAAATGACATTATCGGATGAGGGTTAAGCGCCTCCCCGCTCCCCTAAGGTTTGGTGGTGTAAAGCACATCTTCAAAGCTAGAAATAGTTAAAGTAGAATTCTTTGTAGATCGGTATCTATTAAAGTTTTTTCCGCGCTTTTTGAAAAATAAAAAATCTTATGCTGGCGAGCAGCATAAGTCAAGGGAAATTGAATAGTATTTATATGCCCAACTGATGAAAAGCTTGAAATAACATTGGTTGTTATTTGAGGCAAACGAGTTATGATTTGGTGTTGTTTATCATTTGCCATTTCAGTATATGTCAATCGAAAATAATTTTGTCATTTTGGTGAATGTTTGTTATATTAGCTTATCTATTAATTTGAGTTTCTTGGTTTCTTAAATTTATATAACTGTTTAAAGCAATTCAAATTTCATAATTCAATTTTTTTAATGGCGTTTTAGCATTTATTCATGTCCCGGGTCTCTCCTATTATAGACCCCCTGAAATTATAGCCCCCCCCCCCCATTGTGGCATGATTGGGGGGTTATAGATTATCTAAACACTAAGTTGAGGGGGGGGGGGGGGGGGGGGGGCTATAATGGGAAAGACCCCAAGTGCCGACGTCTATGTACGTCGTGATACGGGCTATGTATTGTGTTTGGGCTAGGTATCCGATGCTTAGTATAATGTTTAACCACCTTTTTTGTAATTGAGACAACTTACTCGAAGAAAGAGATCGTGAAACATCTTACGAGAGGTTCTTGTGCATGAAGAACTCGTTTGCTGAATGATATGATCAGTTTGCATCCGTTTTTTTCGGCTACTGATAGCATTCTGTACACGAAGATAACATCCTCTGGGTGATCGGCAAATTTGACGACAGGGGGTCTAGTCGACAATGGGACTGCTCACCAATTGTAATCGTTGAACCAACTAGTGACATTTTGATCAATCAGATTTGTCGGCTAATTAGAATTAAGTTTTTGGCTGTTTAGAAAAGCTGTCATGTACAAAATGCTTTACTGTCTCGCAAAAATTGAATTCGTTTGATAAGTTGATTTATGTAATAATTAGCTATCGAATCATTTTGTAGCTCAACTGAGCTCGAAGATTTGGTGATAACGAAATATTTTTTGTTCATTATGACCCATGGTTTGAGTGTTGAATTTTTGATTTTGTTGAAGGGGAAGTTTCATTAAAAAGTTTTTAATTGCTCTCAAACGAAGTTTGTAGCAATTATATTAGTCCTGTCGGTCTTTTTTTATGCGATTTTTCGCTTGACCGATATTTCATCTGACGCTTTTGACTTTTCGTCCTCAAAAACGGGATAAACAGGTAGCGCCCAGCGGGCATTAAGTGCTCTTAGAGCCTTTCAGCTCTGTTTCAGCTCAAACTGTTTTGGAGACTTATAATTGTGGTGTGAAGAGCGGTTCTTAGAGGTTGAAGACCCCCCCCCCCCACTATTGCCCCCACCCCCCACCGCGCTGTTGCCGCCCTACCCGACTGTTGCCACCCCCATCAGCACCTCCCCCCATGGCCAGTTACTGAAGAAGAAGAACAACCGGTCGCTAAAACCACGCAAATTTATACAAATTTTCACAATTTTTTTCAAGCTTTTTGAAAATTTTTGTCATTTTTGTAAAACTTTTGTCAAATTTTTGAGTTACATCAACCCTAGATGTCAAGGAACCCACTTTATGGTTTGATAATAGGTTACTGCACAGTTTCTAGTGGTAATAGAATGGTTTCAACCTTTCAACTTCGTGAATTTTTGCAATTCTTTTGAAAAAACTTGCAAATTTTTTCAAGGTTTTTGAAAATTTTTGTCGGTTTTTAGGTTTATCCAGCCTCAAGAGCCAAGGAGACTCCTCTAGGGTTTGATGCTAGGTTATTGTATAGTTTCTAGACTTTATTGTATAGTTTCTAGAATTTTTTTCAAGATTTTAACATCACGAATTTTATCATTTTTTTGAAAAAAAAAGCATTTTTTAATTTTTTTTTAACATTTATTGTCATTATTAAAGATTTTTCAGCCTCAGGTTTCAGAGAACCTGCTTATGGTTTTGATAATATGTGGCTGCATAGTTTTTAGTGGTAATGGAATGGTTTTCAACTTTTTAATATCACAACTTTCGATTTGTTTTTATAAAACTTGCAGTTTCTTCAATTTTTTTTGACAATTTTTGTGATTTTATAGGTTGATCTATCCTCAAGAGCCAAGGAACTTCCTCTAGAGTTTGATAACATGTTATTGTTAGTTTCTAGATGCAATGGAGTGTTTTTAAACACTTTAACATTTAACGAGTTTTAGCATTTTTTTTGAAAAATTTTCGGCAATCTTTTTGAAATTGTCATTTTCTTGAGGTTTTTCCGGCCTCAAGAGCCAAGAAGCCTCCTTCGAAGTTTGATAATAAGCTGCTGCTTAGTTTCTATAGTTAATGGAATCGTTATCATTATGTTAATGACTCGAGATTTAGAAATTTTGTGATAAATTTTAATTTGAAAAATTTTTGAAAATTTATTATCATGTTCCAAGTGTATGGATCTTTATGAGCGAGTGAAACTGTTTAAGGCTGGATATAGGCATACTAGATGGTATCTTGAGACAATGGAATGGTGTTCTGAAGATATTATTATCACGAGTTTTTGCAAGATTTTGTTAAAATTTGCCGTTGTTCTAAAAATTTTTTGAATACTTTTGTCCTTTTCTGAGTTTAACGATCATTACTTTACGAAGCTTTTCAAGTCTTGCAGATGGATTACATGAAAAAAATTCAGGGACATAATTTGTTTTTGAACATGTTCTTTACTGCGAAATGTGGAAACTTTTCTTTGGAATTTTGCACTAAGTTTTTTTTTCTATATGATTTTGTTACTAACAAGTTTAGAAAACTTGAAGTTGTAGAGTCGAATCTCATCATGGAAAAAATTCCTAGCTCTCTTTCGCTCTTTCTGTGTTAGCTGGAGTTTGTTTCTTTCTCCTCGCTCACGTTTAATCTCTCTCTCTCTCTCTCCTTAATTCTTTTGTTGATGCGGCTGTTATATGGCGTGATGTCGTCGTCTATTACCCTAATCTCAGGCCCCTTCAATCAAGCTAAATCTATTTTCACTAAACATTGACTAGGTACTGACGAAGCCAACCGCTCGCCCGTCGTTTGAGAGCAATTCGCCCGACGTTTAGTCGATTATGTTTGAGATACGTAAAAAAAGATTACTTAGACTGTTGCAATTCCAATTATAGGTGAACAAACAACAATGTGCGACAAAACAGTCCTAAATAGCAAAATATTCCCAGGCAACAGTCACAAACGAAAGTCTCAAGAAATCACACAAAACAGTCCCAGACTTCCCATAAACATGCTCACTAACTAACAAACAAACTTCTTGAGTTGCGCATTTGATTGTATGACATTGAACAAATGGTAAGCTGATTACGACAGTTTTTGCTAAATTGTGTATTTTGAACCAAGTTTCTGGTTTAATTTTAATTCATATAATGAAAATCGTTAGTTCAAAAACAGTCGAAATTACAAGGCGCCGACGTTAAAAAGAGCAGAAAGTTTAACACTAGATTTTAAATTTAAGAAGCCAATTAAAGTTACTCAAAGATGACACCAGAATTTTTTCAACCAATGCAATTATAACCCAGTATTTGAGAAATGAGGCTTTACTATTCCTAAGGAAAATAAATTTAAAGCGATTAAGTATTTAATTGTGCTGTAATTATGTTTGGTAACGTCCATGCCTCAGCGACTCATGAGCCTTAATATGAAAATATCAAAACCGAACATGAGATCAATCTACCCAAACAAATACTCTTCGTCGATATTAACTAACAATATAGGGTAATTAAAGGCCAATGACTCTTTTTGCTCTTTTCGAATAAGCGCACATTTAGCGCTTTCTAACGTCGGGTCTCTTTAATGTCGGCGCTTTTTGACTGAACCCATTTAACCAACGCATTAAGAGGCATAATTAGTAGACTATGTTTTTTATAAATTATTATTAATGTTTCATTATATAGAGGTTTCATTATATTGTTTCAATATTTGTTCGGCACTGTTTTGTCTGGGACTATTTTGTCTGCTTTCATTGGACTGTTTTTTCTTGGAATAATTTGCAAATTGGGACTGTTTTGGCGGTGAATTTTTTGTCCGCACTCGCAAATTTTGAAACTCTTGTTTTTTCTGACTGCTTTTTAAAAAAAATTGTGTAATTACGATTCTTGTTGGAGTTAATTTTTAGTGATGTGGTTGCGATGAAAACGTTTCTTTCTGCTCCGAGATGCCGTCCAAATGAACAACTGTTTCTGAATTCAGAGATAGCTAAGGTTTCATATTAATGAACTCAATATTAATATTAATGAACTCAATTTCCCGAATCGCAAAGCGTTGTTTCATATAAAGAGGTGACAGACGACATCAGATTGTGACGTTATCTTCAGATGGATGCAATTAAGTTGGGTCTTCAATTTATGTTCTCGATCATGATCTGATAGGTTATGATAGCTGAAAGTATCAGAACGCAATGAAAACAAGTGTTAGCTTGTAAGACTTGATAACGGTGTTATTGACGTTCCTATCAGATTTTGCTCACTTCTGTTTAAGTAGAATCACAGTATACAACTTAAGACAATGCTCGGATCAGTGAAAAACTTGAAAATTGTGGGTTAATAGGAAGTACTACATGTCAAATTGCCCAGACTTATAGAATATTGTGCAATTAGTTTTTATTTGCGTGAGGGTTTTGATTGCCAAGTGTATGGATCTTTATGAGCGAGTGAAACTGTTTAAGGCTGGATATAGGCATACTAGATGGTATCTTGAGACAATGGAATGGTGTTCTGAAGATATTATTATCACGAGTTTTTGCAAGATTTTGTTAAAATTTGCCGTTGTTCTAAAAATTTTTTGAATATTTTTGTCCTTTTCTGAGTTTAACGATCATTACTTTACGAAGCTTTTCAAGTCTTGCAGATGGATTACATGAAAAAAATTCAGGGACATAATTTGTTTTTGAACATGTTCTTTACTGCGAAATGTGGAAACTTTTCTTTGGAATTTTGCACTAAGTTTTTTTTTCTATATGATTTTGTTACTAACAAGTTTAGAAAACTTGAAGTTGTAGAGTCGAATCTCATCATGGAAAAAATTCCTAGCTCTCTTTCGCTCTTTCTGTGTTAGCTGGAGTTTGTTTCTTTCTCCTCGCTCACGTTTAATCTCTCTCTCTCTCTCTCTCTCTCTCCTTAATTCTTTTGTTGATGCGGCTGTTATATGGCGTGATGTCGTCGTCTATTACCCTAATCTCAGGCCCCTTCAATCAAGCTAAATCTATTTTCACTAAACATTGACTAGGTACTGACGAAGCCAACCGCTCGCCCGTCGTTTGAGAGCAATTCGCCCGACGTTTAGTCGATTATGTTTGAGATACGTAAAAAAAGATTACTTAGACTGTTGCAATTCCAATTATAGGTGAACAAACAACAATGTGCGACAAAACAGTCCTAAATAGCAAAATATTCCCAGGCAACAGTCACAAACGAAAGTCTCAAGAAATCACACAAAACAGTCCCAGACTTCCCATAAACATGCTCACTAACTAACAAACAAACTTCTTGAGTTGTGCATTTGATTGTATGACATTGAACAAATGGTAAGCTGATTACGACAGTTTTTGCTAAATTGTGTATTTTGAACCAAGTTTCTGGTTTAATTTTAATTCATATAATGAAAATCGTTAGTTCAAAAACAGTCGAAATTACAAGGCGCCGACGTTAAAAAGAGCAGAAAGTTTAACACTAGATTTTAAATTTAAGAAGCCAATTAAAGTTACTCAAAGATGACACCAGAATTTTTTCAACCAATGCAATTATAACCCAGTATTTGAGAAATGAGGCTTTACTATTCCTAAGGAAAATAAATTTAAAGCGATTAAGTATTTAATTGTGCTGTAATTATGTTTGGTAACGTCCATGCCTCAGCGACTCATGAGCCTTAATATGAAAATATCAAAACCGAACATGAGATCAATCTACCCAAACAAATACTCTTCGTCGATATTAACTAACAATATAGGGTAATTAAAGGCCAATGACTCTTTTTGCTCTTTTCGAATAAGCGCACATTTAGCGCTTTCTAACGTCGGGTCTCTTTAATGTCGGCGCTTTTTGACTGAACCCATTTAACCAACGCATTAAGAGGCATAATTAGTAGACTATGTTTTTTATAAATTTTTATTAATGTTTCATTATATAGAGGTTTCATTATATTGTTTCAATATTTGTTCGGCACTGTTTTGTCTGGGACTATTTTGTCTGCTTTCATTGGACTGTTTTTTCTTGGAATAATTTGCAAATTGGGACTGTTTTGGCGGTGAATTTTTTGTCCGCACTCGCAAATTTTGAAACTCTTGTTTTTTCTGACTGCTTTTTAAAAAAAATTGTGTAATTACGATTCTTGTTGGAGTTAAATTTTAGTGATGTGGTTGCGATGAAAACGTTCCTTTCTGCTCCGAGATGCCGTCCAAATGAACAACTGTTTCTGAATTCAGAGATAGCTAAGGTTTCATATTAATGAACTCAATATTAATATTAATGAACTCAATTTCCCGAATCGCAAAGCGTTGTTTCATATAAAGAGGTGACAGACGACATCAGATTGTGACGTTATCTTCAGATGGATGCAATTAAGTTGGGTCTTCAATTTATGTTCTCGATCATGATCTGATAGGTTATGATAGCTGAAAGTATCAGAACGCAATGAAAACAAGTGTTAGCTTGTAAGACTTGATAACGGTGTTATTGACGTTCCTATCAGATTTTGCTCACTTCTGTTTAAGTAGAATCACAGTATACAACTTAAGACAATGCTCGGATCAGTGAAAAACTTGAAAATTGTGGGTTAATAGGAAGTACTACATGTCAAATTGCCCAGACTTATAGAATATTGTGCAATTAGTTTTTATTTGCGTGAGGGTTTTGATTGCCAAGTTGAAAGCAATCTTCGGTAGCGTTATTAATTTGTTTAAGTACGCTAAATACTAAGAAGTCAGAAACGAAGTTTGCAGTGGTTCTTTTAATCTTGCCGTTCTTTTCATGGAATTTTTTGAGCAGCCAATTTTCGTTCCGAAAACGATAAACAGGTAAAGTGCAGAGGGCATTAAGTTCTATTAGAGCATTTCGATTTACTATTATCTATGTACGCGATTCGCCCAAACTTCAAGAGACATAATTTCATGGCTTGAAGAGAAATTATTTGAGTTTGAGCCCACTCGCACCTAACCCATTACCTGTACGCTCACACCGCCTGTTCAACATTGTGTGAAATCGCTTTTTCTGTCGGCTAATTTTGTTCTTTTTCCTTCTGCACAAAGTGCTTCTTAAACACCAGTTGTCAATCAAACAGGCTTAAAGAACGTTTTCATTATCAAAAATTGAATTAAAAGCGCAATAAACCCATTAAGACCAGTCTTTAGTGCCCGGTCTTTGAACTCTGTTCTAATTAATCCCAGCTAGTTGGTGTAATAATTATTGGTACTGATACCAATCACTGTATCATTGAGAAATAGTAGAATGACTAAGTACAAAACCCAACAAGGCTCCTCCTTAATGTGCGTTCGCACATGATGTTCCGACCCGAGCTCATCTACATTTTTGACTTAATTGTCAACCAAATAAGAGATAACAAAAATAGATGTTTGAGTTTAAAAACTTGTTACACAACCTAACTACTAATTGAATTACATAATGCCATGCCTCATTACAACACTCAAGAGATCTGCCATAAAAAGACTACGAGAAAAAAAACGAACAACAAAATAATCAAAAACAAAAAATTCAAGGCAAAAACTCTTATCTGAAATTAAAAGCACCTAGTAACAACGTCAAAATTCAATCAGATAAAACCTTAACTATACAAACGAACTTTTTCCTATTTACACAGCATATGGAAACTTTCCTTATTGAGACTAAGTAACAAGTGCACAAAGAGAAAAAATAATGAGGCGAACTTCAAAAATCAACCTTTTTTAAATCAAATGATTTTAAAAGTCTTAAAAATCACAAGCTTATAACAAAATACTTCTCAAATTTAGTAAAAAGTCATTATGAAACCAATGGGACCTGTCTTGGGTTAGAAACACCATGGGAACGGACTAAAGATGCAAAAAACTCAAAAATTACAAACAATATGCCAAAACTTAAATTATTGGAGCCATTAAAATCAACAGCTATTATCTGAATATTATGTATTTTTATTTCAGTTTTTATTTATATTAATTCAGCTAAAATTATACTGAAAAATTAAATGAGTTTGTTTGGGCCACATTTGAAAATCATTGTGATCTGTTACTACCCGAATGTCCTAAAGGAAGAGAAAAAGAAACAAATATACCACTCATTTAATATACCACTCATTAAATTTAATAGATTTCAACAGAAGCCAATGAATACGCTAAATTATGCCTCAGTGGGACTAAAACGATAAACGATGTTGTTAATTCATAAGTCATCAAAAAGACATTGAAACAAGTCACTGACTATGAAAACAGCAACAAATACAGCCAAAATCCAAAAGTTCATTAGAAAAGTGCAAGAAGAAAGTGTCGGGGCCATTTAAACGATAAGTATTTCTCTGAAAACTTTATATATGATCCATTTAGCGTGTTCTCTAAGCCAAGGGGAACTATCAATATTCAGATAATTTGATTAGATTTCAAAAGGAACCAGAGTGACGAAAAAAATCGAAGTCAAAACCTATAGTTGGAAGTTAAAATCACTAACTAGATAAAATTTGGTTGAATTAGAAAAAAAGAGTCCTTACATCACTGAGACTGTGTTAGAGTTCACGAAAATAAGTTTACGGCTGGTTATTGTTAAAAAAAATTTTGAAAAAGTATTTTAAAAGTTTTGACAGACATTAAATTCAATAGCTTTCAATGGATGTCAATAAATACGCTCACTTATGCCTCAATAGAAAGACAAGGATAAATGTCAAGCGTAGTTTATCAATTAGAGATCACAATAAGTTTTATGACTATGAAAACAACCATAAGTATAGGCAAAAACCAAAAATTCAGTAGAAAAGTGGGAGAAGAAAGTGTCGAAATCAATTAAACCATACGTCTTTCTCTGGAAAACTTTATGTATGATGATCATCCTAACGTCATCTTTAAGCCAATGGCAGCTATCAATATAAATATAATAAGTTCAGATTTCAAGAAGGGCCAAAAGTACAAAAATATCCAAAATTTTTGAAACTTTTTTTTGAAATCTTGTGACATTGAAGTCAAATGACGAACAGTTAGAAAGACAACAACGCTAACCAGATTAATTTTGGTTGAAGTAGCAAAGAAAAACGTCTTGTAATTATTGAGACTGATTTATATTTCACTAAAATAAATTTATGATTGGTTAATGTTGAAAAAAGTTTCCGAAAATATATCTTCAAGGTCATAACAGCCATTAGCTGTTCATTTGAAGCACTAGATAGGTTCAGTTAATGCAAATTACGAAACCTGTTGCACTTTTAGTCTGCGAGTCCATACCACAGGACTCCAAAAATTTTGTGAAACCTAAAAAAGAAAATGAAATTTCAATTAAAGTTACGAAAACTCAGAGTCGAAGCCAAAAAGCGACTTGAAAGCGACTTTTTTGTTCATTGGGCTTCATTTGATCGTAAAAGAGGTTCGTCATTAACGAAACATCGATGTGAAAAGTGACTAGCCTCTAGGTGACTTAAAAAAACGAAAAAAAAAATATGAAACGTTTTCTAAAAAAGGAGCTCTCTTAGAATTCGGATGTTTTTCATAATAAACTTTCCTATGAGACCAGAACTAGTTTTCTTATCGCCTTTTGTCATATTAGGAACAAAAAATTGATGAATTTTGTGTCGTGAAATGTAATTTTGACTTAATATTTTTTACAGAAAAGGTCTTATTTTGAACGAAAATTCCTCTAAAAGTGAACAAAATCACGCCAAACATCGCGTGTTCACACAAAACTTTAAACCTTGATAACTCGTCGAAAAAAACGATTTTCAAGAAAATCTTTTTAATTTCGCATTCTACGCTGGACGAGCTTTTCAATGATACTACTAACGTTTTTTTACGATGAATATATCGATCGGCCAAAATTCACGGAACAAAAAAAAACCCATTTGAGTATATAGTTCCTCCCCCACAAGTGGGTCGGAACAATAAAAATGTCTCTTATGTTAGTAATGTTATTTCGTAGGACAAACAAGCAGTTTGTTTGTTCTGTTGCTTTAAATACGTTTTAAGGGCATGTTGCTCTAGATGTTAAGTACAAAAAAATGTGGCATGAGAATGAACAATAACAATAGCGGTAAATGTCCTTGATTTTGATTTCAAGAAAATTGGCAACTGCTGTTTTTTTCCTCGATGATTAATTATTGCTCCTCAAATTAATCATTGCTCCTCAATGATTAATTTAAGGTTTTTTCCCCGATGTTGCCAAGTTGTAAAAGAACCGAAGATAGTTTTTAAAATTGAATCGCAAGATTGAAGTAGCAGTAGCGGCTCCGCGATGTGATTATGTTAAAAGTTGCCCTGTTTAAAGGTTTCGACAGAGGAGAAATTTATGAACATTTTGAAATATGAATAAGATGGTTAATGGTTTTAAGCTCTGCAATTTGAATGTTTTCTTTTTTGTAAAGTTTTCATTTCCATGTTTTCATCGAAAAGTTCATTTTTGCTTCCGCTTATGCTTATATCTTCTGTCAAAGGGGTACTACTGATTGCAGCTAATGATGACAGCAAATCATGGTTTTAAAGTGCCATCAATATGAGCGTTTCTATGCTGTTATATTATTTGCACCACGCAGACGCAAGTGTCATATCTTTTCATAATGATTTGCTATGTAACAACACGTGCTCTGTAACTGGGGGTGGATATCATACTGGGAGGCACAAACAAAAAAGGTCCTAAAATTCTATTAAACAACGCATAAATTGCAAAGGGTGCTTAAGAATCATTCATGGGGCCAAAAAGAATAGATCCGAAATTAGTTCACACTGTAGGTGACATCTCTTGGAAAGAAAAACAAGGACACCGCTAGCAGGAATCTTTATGTCATGTGCTCATGTTTCCTTTGTCAGAGAAGGGCACACATTTTGAGGGTTTTTTTGAACTGTTTTTGTTCATAAACTTTCTTGAATGGATATGTAGCTACAATGAGAACTCATTTTTCGTTGCCCAACTTTCGTTAGGGCAACAAAAGCTGAATAAATTTTTAAAACATTGTTTTCATTTTAAAAGAAGAATAACTTGTAATTTAACGGCCTTTCTTGTTCCGATGATCAAAGTGGACAGAAAATAGAGGCGGAGAAAATTAGTCTAATCTCTCACAGTGGCGTGTAAATAATGCAACTCTTGTTATCGAAACAAGAGTTTTTTTTGAAAATATTAATTTGGTTGTTATTACCATATCTCGAAATTAATCAACTCTGCTTAGCTTCGGCGTTTGAAAATTTCTCAATGGTAATAACAACCGTGATTTAATTTTGAGTTCTTGTTGTCAAAACGCATTATGAGCGCCAAAAGTCCAATAACGTGTCTTTTTGTAGCAATACTGTCAACCGTTCATTGTTAATTAGAATGGTCAAGAGTATATAGTATCGATCAAAAAAGGTCAATGAAACAAGCCGGGATTGAATATAAATTTTTCCCAGATATAAATGTAGCCTCTTTAAGCGTAAGCTAGCCTCCATTAATCTGCCACCCTCCCGTCGCTTGAGTTGAGAACAGGTTGTCTGACGTCAACGAATTATGTTTTTAAATGAGATATTATAAATGAGATGCCAGGTCTCTCTGGTGCCAGATTGTAGAGTGCCACATTTTCCTATACACAGTACCAGATTGCAGAATTGTTCGCATTGCGTATTTCGAGCAAGGTTATGTGTCTTTGCTAAATTCTCCTCAAAGTTCTGGCTTTTATCCTAAATCGCTTCTCGATTCTCGATTAATGCCAGATTTTCCCAGTGAGTTCATCAGAATCATGCAACCTAAACAAAACATTTCATAATAAGATTGTGACCTGGGCCATAAAAATATTTGCGTTTGAACCCAGTACACTCAACTTTGTAATATGATTGCTTTCGCTGTCAACGCTGTTATTGCGTAAACCTTGATATTTCTCTATCGCAGTCGATACTAGTCGAAACTTGACTTGTATCTTCATTCCGACAATGAAACCATTGAATAACATTTCTCTAGAAAAATCAAAACGCTGTCAATTTTGTGGTAGGTCAGAATTAGCTGTGCGAACTGCGGACATGC
The DNA here is from genome assembly GCF_964194025.1 of Convolutriloba macropyga. Taxonomy (NCBI): domain Eukaryota; kingdom Metazoa; phylum Xenacoelomorpha; order Acoela; family Convolutidae; genus Convolutriloba; species Convolutriloba macropyga. The sequence goes on along the minus strand of NC_134479.1, from coordinate 18,070,909 downwards.
AATTACAAAAGAGTCTTTGTTTATTTGTTTTTGCTTACATGTTTTGAAGGAGGGGAGTTTTCACTTTACCAAAAGAGATAGCTTAGATGGACAGTTTAAGAACAATACAGAGACAGCAGGTTTCAATATCAAATTATGAATAGAGACCACGACAAAGTAAATTTGTTCAATTTTTGATAAACTGATCTGTTTTTAATAAAAAGATTATCTAAAGTTATAAATGCTCGGACATCGAGCTCTTAGCTGAAAACTATTAACTTTTCAATTAAATTTATAGTCAAAGTATTTTCTTGATTTATTGAGGAGTCAATTTAATGATTTATCATATAAACAGACTATAGTTTTGCAGGTTCATTACAAAATAGATTTATATTTTATTAATTTATTTCATTGCGTTGGATTGATTATTGTTGCAATTAATTTCCTAGTTTGTGTTATATTTGTTCAAATAAATGAGCCATTGAAGCTGGTGTTCTTGGATAAGTTTTATATATTCCAGTAAATTTTTGATTAATGATAATCATCAAATGAACAACTTTCAGCCGTGTCAATCCGTGAGCTACTATTTGAGCAGTGCAAATTTTTTAATGTTTTTTTTCAACCAGTTTCCTAATATCAAAGAAGTTCAAATGGAGCGACTCAAAGGATTATAGCCGCTCTATTTTCTTGAACTTTCGTTCCGTACCAGAACAACCTATGTTGATCTGCAGGGATTACCAGGTTGAGGTGCGCGTTAATGATCAGAGACATCCAGACGATAATCAGACATGATCAGACTTTAGTTCGTTCTGCTCGTTTTTAGCTCGTTTTTGTTATTGACCTGAATAGACGCATCCAAACAATTATCTCAGCAATTGCGAAGAATTCTCTCAGTAACCTGATTTCCCATTTTTGTTGAACCTAAAAGTATAACGCCTAAAAATGAGTAGGCAACAGTGAAAAGCTCCTGAAGACGCACAATTTTCGCGACTTAAGATGTTTAGCATGTTAAGCAGCGCAGCATAAGAGTTAACATTTTTGTATGGACCAGTTTTTTATATATTTTTCTGTCCTACTATTCAGAACATGCACTCATTGATCATAAGTTTAAAGAAATTGGGATAAAAATTATTTTCAGATGTGTGAGATAAGATAGCAAACTTTTACTTCTCTAAGGATGTCTGCGCTCTCAACATAAAGCTATTTCAAGTTGCTGACCAATTGAAGCGAAACGTGTTTTTATCAGTGTTAGTACACCAGGAAAATTTCGCCAGAGTCTTAAGAAATCAGTGTTCATGAAATATAAAAAATGAAATATGAACGGATCGAATCGATTTTGTCACTCTTTTCTGCGCTATAAAAATCAAATTTTCACGTGTATAGTGTCAATTAAACCGATATGAAAAAATGCATAATTTGCGATTAATTTCAGAAACGTTGCTCACCGGGCTATTTGTGGATTGAGAACACAATTAACAGTGCTGCAATTACTCGTGTCATTGTTCATAGGAGTTTATAAATAACATACTTCAAGTTTATTATATGTCGACCGAAAGCTGGCACTTAATTGTTTGGCGAGAAAAACGAACTCAACGTTATTGGAAGAACCCTTCAATTTTTTAAAAAAAATGAGAGTAGGAAAAACAGTTCGTTCCTTTTTGTTGATGTAATGTTTTCTCCAACAACTTGCATATCAAACGTCTCATCTTGATTACATCTGTTAATGGTTTCGTTTTTTTCGCGATCGTCCACTGTTCAAATTTATT